>NC_091067.1:56644285-57288285 GCF_000393655.2 Nicotiana sylvestris | reverse complement strand
TCCTAAAGACATGGTATCTAATGTACAGAGATGCAGAATGATGCAGAATCCTAAGCATGATTTCTATTTGCACAAATATTACAGCGTTTCAACATGATTTCCAGAATATGCAGAAATGATATGTTTGTTAGTGTTGTTTAGACTAAAACAGGATCTCTAAGTGTGCATGACAGTAGGAACATGATCGCATAAACTCCGGTTAATAACATAATTAACGCAGGATTTTATAAGTGATATGATAGTGAAATGGACATGCTGAAAACAGTAAGCGTAAGTCCTAGGGAACATGATCTCTAATGCATGAAATGAGTCCTAAGCATGGTTTCTATTGCTCAAGTAGGAAGATAAACCTAATAACATGTTTTCTACCCCTTTTGATAGCTAAACCATGCATAGTTACCCCTTCCCTTTCTATTATCCATCCCCAAAGTTGTTTACAAATTATTACAGACCATGTGATTGACTTACATAATAAAAATGTAAAATAAGAAGTTACAACCATAGGAATCCTGGTTCTGACTTCCTCTCTGAGTTATGTAATAAACCACCTCAAATGCCAATATTGTTCCAAAGCCTTCTCATATCTAGGTGTGTTAGAGTTCCCTAAGGACCTCAAGAGATCCTGGGCAGTGCTCACACCCAGATTGCATAACCAAGAGAGTAAGTGAAGTGTGGAAAAGTCAGCTTTCATGTGTCCAAGTCCAGAGGGAGCTCGAGGGTCCCAAGGCAAGGCTCACACAAAAGGGGTAGAACCTAGCATTCTAAGAGTATATGTGAGAGTGCTTGACATAGTTTGAAAAAGAGTTTGTGTAAAAACTGGACTGTCAACTCCATTTTTTGAAATCAATTAGTAATAGAGATGATTGAAAGCAGTGGTAGTCGTAAACAAAAATCAAACACCTCAAGAGGGGATCACACACAGAATCAGTAGCCACACAGGGGGGTCAAGGGATCTGGGGATACATAGATATTTGTCAGTAAGCACATAACCCCAGCAGGGGTTTGGTTTGGACATGAACAGCAGTAACTGATACTGGCATAATCACAAACCGGCCAAAAGAACATAAACACATAAGGAAGCACGTTGTTGTTAGAGCTTTAAAATTAAACTAGGACATACCAGTCAAAGAAGAAAAGTGCAGAAAAATAAAGCGAGTAGAATTCCACAGTCTAGCAAAAGTAGCAGAGAAAGAAGAGAGAGTTTGAGTGTGTAAGTGTGTTTTATGAACTAAATTGTTTGTGTCTTGTTAATGAAAGCATTAGGGTATTTATAGCTTTGAAAGTAAGTGGAAAATAAGGTAACAAGTATTGACTGATAATAATTATGTAAATAATACAAACTAGAATCAATTAAAGACCCGGAATCCCTTTAATTAGGGAGTCATAGTTCAAACGGGTACAAGTTGTATCAAATAAGGAAAATAATTGTTTGCAAGACTGATTTTGCCATAATAGGAATAGTAAAAGCATGATGCATGTAATATGGACTAAGTACAGAATATTTTCAAGTAAGGAAAGTATAATAACAGTATATTGGGCACATAAACAGGCAAATTACAAATTGATTTAGAAAATTAGTTCAAAGAATCACGGATGAGATTGAAAATCACAGGGAATCAGTACTATCCAAGGAAAGTATCACAGAAGTAAGGAAGCAATTTTCGAAAATCAGTATAGAGTTAAAAGGAAAATACATAGAATCAAAGGTGTAGACATAAGGAGATTATACAAAATCACCATGTATTGTGTGAGAAATCAGTAAAACAAATGGTCGGACCTATAAATAACACGGTTTCGGACAAAATCAGAGAAACCTTAAGAACGAATCAAAACGAGAAGCACAAGAGCATATAGAACACACATAAAGCCCAGAAGGTTCATAATAATCATGCAAACACACTGCAAATAAAATTCAAACTTCGAATCGAACCCAGAAGTATTAGGATTTCTTGACAAAAAATTGAATAGAGCCAAAAGGAAAGACTCAGGTAACGTTTAAACTTACTAAAATCATAGTAATCAGAAAGAAATTGTTTTTTTGGAAAAAAAAGGGTTTTGAAACCCTTGTTTGAAATAAAATAGAGAAATGTTAAAAATCGGAGAAACATTTTTAGTAAAACAAGTGAAAACCTTAAGAATCCCATAAATCCATCATAGATCTAAAAGATCGGGGGATTTTAGCTAGGTTTTTTCAAAGAAATAAAAGAGACGAAGAAAAGATCGGTTAAAACACATGGATTCATCTAGATCTAAGACAGATCTTAAAAAAAAGTAAAAGATCTCAAGAGTTAGGGTTTCATAGAACCCAGAGAGGATGAGAAACATTAGATCGTTACCGATTTTAGCCGGAAAAATCGTGGATCTGACTCGAACAACCATAGATGGCCAGAAAAAGACCATGGATAGAAGTTGAGCAAGGACTAGACCAGATCTCTTCGAGATCTGTCCATGAAATCACACAAGAGGGCAACCGGGGGACGTAGGAGACAAGTACACGTCTCAAACAACCATGGGAGTCCATAGATTGGGTGGGGGTTGAAGGGGATTAGGGTGGATTTGGGTGGCGGCGGCTAGGGTTTGAGTGAAGTTGCATAGAGAATTGGAGAGGAGGGGGATTCAAGGGTGGCCGGTTGGTGAGAATAATTTAGGTTAGGGTGGTCGTTCGGGTTAAAAAAGGTAAGGGTGAATGGTGGCCGTTGATCTCTGATCAACAACCAAGATGAGAAGGGGTCTGGGTTGGGTAAGATTTAGCTGGGTCAGGGGCGAGTTTTAATTAGAAATTGAGTCGGGGAATTGGGGCTTGATTTGTTTATAATTGAAAGTCAAATGTGGCTACGAGTTAAGTAGTCAGTTTTCCCTTTTTAAATTATAAAAAAATATCAAATAGTTTTCTGAAAATAAATTCAAAGTACTAAAATGATTTATAATACATAATTAACAATATAAAAATACAAGACTCAATTTATGAACATAAAACACAATTAAACCTTAAAATGGCTAATATTGCAATTATGTGCAATTTAGCTTTAAAAAATACTCAATTAAAATATAAAAATACGTAAAAAAAATATTTTAGCCATATTTTGGCATAAAATATAAAAATCCAATAGATGAATTATCAAAATAATAATTTTGGATATAATTATTGGGATTTTATGGATAAAAGGGGGGAAATAAATCAATTAAAAACCTTTAAAAATATGAAAAAATAATAAAACTCTTGGACATGCTTATATATGCATACATATGCTATTTTGAAGGTATTTTGCATATTGAAAATATATAGGAAAAATTGGGTATCAACAGCTTCCCCTCTTTACCCGGGAAGCGAAACGGTTTGGAGAGGTTAGGTCGTGCCCTATCTTCTGAGCTACCTACATATCTCTGGTTTTACAGGAACTAGGTCATATGTAGTTTAGGATCCGTCGGTGGAGTATACCGATGAAGACCTTTCAAGAACAGACGCAATATCTAGGGCTGAGTGAGTGAACGGTTTACAGGACTGGTTAGGTATGACATGGCTTGGGGGAACCGGAGTGGGACCGCTCCTGCCGGGATGGCCGTTGCTTGCTGGTTTACCTGCAATTAGAAACAATATAAGCGTATACTGTGTATAAATTTAAACATGATGCAAATTCCCGTCGGACCATAAATGTTGTCTTTGGACGCTTAGGATGACGTCTTTAGACCATGATGTCCTGGGCCATGAAGCGTATGATAAAAGATTCGCAGGACATGAAATAATGCTCTCAGGCTATGAGGATGGTGCCTCCAAACCATGATGCCTTTAAATAATGATATGCAAAAGATTGAAAGAGATCCTCAGGCCAAGACATGGTGTTCTCGGGCTTTGAAGATGGTGCCTCCGAATGATGACGCCTTTGGATGAATTGGCGATATTTTAGCCAATGAAAGATGCAGTAGTATGATGTTGTCAAGACAGAGCTCAGTCTTGTGATTTGAAGGGAAAAGCTTAGCCCGTAAGAAAAGAGAAATAAATAGTGCTTGAGATGGCGCTTAATTTTGAAGAAAACTGGAGGCAAAGCTTAGCCTTGGAAAGTGGAATGATAGCCTTATGCAAACATGTGAATGCAAATGGAGGTAGAGCTTAACCTCGAAAGGCAGAATGGTAGCCTTATGCAATGCAGAAATGCAGATGGAGACAGCATTTAGTCTCGGAAGGCAGAATGGTAGCCTTATGTAAAGATGTGAATGCAGATGGAGGTAGAGCTTAACCTCGGAAGGCAGAATGGTAGCCTTATGTGATGCAGACGGAGACAGCGTTTAGTCTCGAAAGGCAGAATGGTAACCTTGTGCAGATTTGAAGGAAGAATAGTAGTCTTATGCAATGCAGATGCAGATGGAGACAGCGTTTAGTCTTGGAAGGCAGAATGGCAGCCTTATGCAAAAATGCAGATGGAGACAGCATTTAGTCTCGGAAGGAAAAATGGTAGTCTTATGCATATTGGAAGGCAGAATGGTAGCCTTATGCAAGAAATAAAATAACAAATGATAGTAGAGTTTCCTTAGCTGATAGCAGATTGCGGCGTTGAGTGCATGCATCCACAGAAAAATCGTGAGTTTTGTAAAGGGAAAGGTTAGTTTGTATCCCCCACTGGTTTTGCTTTACTCGTTCATCTTTGATCTGGTGGCATCGTCTGTACCATTGGGGTAGCATTGCTAAACAAGACAGTTTCAATAATAAACATGCATCATTTTATAAAAGTATGATATAAATTAAAAACAGCTTTTAGATGAACTGACGACTATGATGTGGTTCGGGACGTTGCAACCTCTCTTGCTACGGAATTTTGAGGGTCCTCCTCAAAATTCTGCCCCAGTTTGATGGGTTGATGCTTCTGACTGTTGCTCGTGCGGCGATTGGCTGAATTTACTTCGAAATTTTGAGGGTCCTCCTCAAAAATTTTCCCCAGTTTCCAATTGCGGGGGGAAATGAAAATTTTATTAAATTGTGACCGAACCCATAAGGCTGCCTACGTATCCCCTCTTAAACGGGAATCAGGTCAGGCGTAGTTCAATTTACATCATATAAGGAAAGCATAAAGATTACATATAGTAGCGTTTGACTGCATCTGAATTGATCGGCTTTGGCCAGACTTCTCCGTCCATTTCTGCAAGTATAAGGGCTCCTCCTGTCAGAACCTGGTGAACCATGTATGGCCCCTGCCATTTGGGAGAGAACTTCCCTTTGGCTTCATCTTGATGCGGAAAATTTTCTTTAACATCAGCTGCCCCGGTGTGAATTGTCTTGGCTTGACTCTCTTGTTGAAGGCTCGGGACATTCTGTTGTGATAGAGTTGACCATGGCAAACTGCGTTCATTCTCTTTCCGTCTATAAGAGCTAGTTGCTCATAACGACTTTTCACCCACTCTGCGTCATCGAGCACAACTTCCTGTATGATCCTTAAGGAAGGAATTTCTAGTTCAACGGGAATGACAGCCTCTGTACCATAAACTAGCATATATGGGGCTTCCCCAGTTGATGTGTGGACTGTGGTGCGATACCCCAGTAGAGCAAATGATAACTTCTTGTGCCATTGTTTATGCTTTTCTATCATTTTCCTCAATATCTTCTTGATATTCTTGTTGTCGGCTTCTACAGCTCCATTCATTTGAGGCATGTAGGTTGGGGAATTTTTGTGTTTGATCTTGAAAGTTTCATACATAGCTTTCATCAAGTCACTATTGAGGTTGGAGCTATTATCAGTAATGATTGACTCTGGAATTTCGAATCGACAAACAATGCGGTCGTGGACAAAATCTGCCACGATTTTCTTAGTCACTGCTTTGTAAGATGCTGTTTCGACCCACTTGGTGAAATAGCCAATGACTACTAGGATAAACCTGTGTCCATTGGAAGCATCAGGCTCGATTGGTCTAATAATATCCCTTCCCCAGGCGGCAAACAACCATGGTGAGCTTGTTGTGTTAAGCTCGTTTGGATGTACCTTTATCATGTCTGGATGTATCTAACAACAGTGGAATTTTCGGACATACTGGATGCAGTCTGTTCCATAGTCATCCAAAAGTAACCAGCTCGGAGTATCTTCTTTGCTAAGACAAAACCATTCATATGTAGACCGCAAGTCCCAGCATGAATTTCCTATAGTAGCTTGGATGCTTCCTTTGCGTCAACACACCTTAATAGTCCTAAATCAGGAGTCCTCCTATACAGGATTCGTCCGATGTGAAAGACGTTGTTGGACAATCTCCGAAGTGTGCATTTCTAAGTAGGATTCGCAAGCTCTAGATACTCTCTTTTTGCCAAATATTCCTTGATGTCATGGAACCAAGGCTTTCCTTCTTTTTCTTCTTCAACATGGGCACAGTAAGCTGGCTGATCATGGATCTTCACTAGAATGGGATCAATGAAATTCTTGTCTGGATGTTGTATCATAGATGATAGTGTAGCCAATGCATCGGCGAACTCATTCTGGACTCTGGGAATATGCTACAATTCAGTCTTTGTGAACCTCTTTCTCAATTCTTGTATGTGATGTAGATACAGAAGTATCTTGGAGTTCTTAGTTGCCCATTCTTCCCGTACCTGATGTATAAGTAAGTCTGAATCTCCAGTTACTAGTAGCTCTTGAACGTTCATGTTAATAGCCATTTTGAGCCCTAGGATGCAGGCTTCATACTCGGCCATATTGTTGGTGCACGGGAACCTGAGTTTGGCAGATACCGGATAATGTTGACCGGTCTCTGATACTAAGACTGCTCCTATGCCAACTCTTTTGAAATTTGTCGGTCCATCGAAGAACATTCTCCAACCGTCATAGGATTCTGCAATGTCTTCTCCTATGAATGATACCTCTTCATCAGGAAAATACGTTTTCAGGGGTTCGTATTCTCCATCCGCTGTATTCTCAACGAGGTGGTCTGCTAGTACTTGTCCTTTGACCGTTTTCTGAGTTACGTAGACAAATTCAAACTCACTCAATAGGATTTGCCACTTGGCCAGCTTGCTGGTGGCCATGAGCTTCTGAAAGATGTACTTCAACGGATACATCTTTGATATGAGATATGTAGTATAGGCACAGAAGTAATGTCTCAGCTTCTGAGCTACCCAAGTCAAAGCACAACAGGTGTGTTCCAATAGAGAATACCGGGCCTCGTACGGGGTGAACTTCTTACTGAGGTAATAAATGGCTTGCTTCTTCCTCCCCGTTTCATCATGATGCCCCAGAACGCAGCCAAAGCTCCATCCAATACTGCAAGGTAGAGTAGTAAGAGTCTACCTGGCTCGGGCGGGACTAAGACTGGTGGTGTTGATAGGTACTCCTTGATTCTGTCGAAGGCCTTTTGGCAGTCATCAATCCATTTGGTAGCGCGTCCTTCTTCAACATCTTAAAGATTGGCTCGTAGATAACTGTAGACTGTGCTATGAATCGGCTGATATAGTTAAGCCTTCCCAGGAAACTATCACATCCTTTTGTTCTTTGGCGGTGGTAGTTCTTGAATGGCTTTGACTTTCGATGGATCCAGTTCTATTACTTGGCGGCTCACAATAACCCAAGCAATTTCCTAGCAGGAACCCTAAATGTTCACTTTGTGGGGTTTAGTTTCAGGTTGTACCTTTGCAATGTATTGAAGAACTTCCTCAGATCTCCCATGTGGTCAGTGGCCCTCTTGGATTTGATAATAACATCATCCACATATACCTCTATCTCCTTGTGTATCATATCATGGAAAATGGTAGTCATGGCCCTCATGTAGGTGGCCCCTGCATTCTTCAGGCCGAACAACATCATCTTGTAACAGTACATTCCCCACGGCGTAAGAAAGACATTTTCTCAGCATCTTATTCATCCATTCAGATCTGGTGATAACCAGCGAAGCAATCTACAAATGACTGCAGCTCATGCTTGGCGCAATTATCAAACATGATGTGTATATTCGGCAGAGGGAAATTGTCTTTCGGATTGGCCCGGTTGAGATCCCGATAGTTGACACAGACTCTGACCTTCCCATCCTTCTTTGGCACTGGCACAATGTTGGCTAACTATGTTGGGTACTCTACTACCCTGAGAACCTTAGCTTTGACCTGCTTGGTGACTTCTTCCTTGATTTTCAAACTCATATCAGGCTTGAACTTTCTGAGCTTTTGCTTTACCGGTGGACACATTGGATCGGTTGGCAGTTTGTGAGCCACAATAGACTTACTCAGACCAGTCATGTCATCATACGACCAGGCGAATATGTCCTCATATTCCTTTAGAAATTCTGTGTATTCTTTCTTCTCCGATGGCGATAGGTGAATGCTGATTCGCGTTTCCTTGGCATTTTCCACATCTCCTAGGTTGACAATTTCGGTCTCATCCAGGTTGGACTTAGGCCTGTTCTCAAAGTTCTTCACCTCTTTGACAATCTCGTCAAGTATGTCATCTTCTTCTAAATCCATGTCCGTTTGTTGCGTTGTCTCATTGTATGTCACGGTCAATGGTTCATAAAGAAAAGTAGTAGTAATGTTGTGTAAGTAAAGTAATGAGAGAAAATGATAGTAATAAGTGTTGATTCGTAAGAAAAGTCAAAATGCTTTTGATAAATTGCATAACTGATTTGAATATTGAAGATCTTATTACGGGAATTGAAAATGCAAAAAGAAAATCATTTAGTAAAAACAATGAATAATGCTTGTTTTAGCCTTACTACCCCGAGGCACGTCGGGCTTTGGTTGTTCTGATAGTCCAATTCTTGAGATATTCCCCTCTGCTTATAGCCTATATGGAAGGGCCTTCCTCCCCTTACTCCTCGAGAATAACACAGAAGTCCATATCACTATCTTCCAGGAACAAATTCTTCACTGTTGCAAGCACTTCTTCTTCTTTTGACCCATAAATAACGTCAGCATGTTGGAAAGTTTGCTCCAGATGCGGTATTGGTTGCTCCAGTAGATAATAAGGACCGCGCCATGGTGGCGAACAGTTATTGAATTCTTCCCAGGTGTAATCATATCCCAGACCGAAAGTAGTGCCATGTTTCTTGAGTTTTATGGGTTTAGAGATTCCTTAGAGGTTCTTGCTGAGCCCTTTTTCAGGTTCGTACCCACTCCAATTCAACATACTCTTGATTTTTTTATCCCACCATTTGTCTTTGTCGATAGCATTGACCCGTTCAACGTGGTGGTAAGTCTCTCCAACCAGCTTCCTTCTTCCTTCAATCGCCAAAATGGTCTGGTGACTGTATATAGGGTTTCTACCATCGCCGTGAATGATCACTTCCTGGTGATTCCATTAGAACTTTACTGCCTGATGCAGTGTTGATGCTACGGCCCCAGCAGCGTGAATCCATGGCTGTCCCAACAGCAAGTTGTAAGACTTAGGCACATCTATTACCTGGAAATCGACCTTGAACCATGTTAGTCCCATCTGCAAGAATAGAATAATCTCACAAATGGTGGACCTTTGAGAACCATCGAAGGCTTTCACATTGATTGTTCCGTCTTTTATGTCATGCAGCCCTTTACCCAACTTCTTGAATGTTACCAACGGACAAATATTAAGTCTGGAAGCTCCATCAATCAAGATTCTGGTAATGAAATAATCTTCACATTGCATGGTGATATGCAGTGCTTTGTTATGCCCCAGCCCTTCAGGTGGCAGCTCGTCCTCATGAAAGGTGATCTTATGGCTCTCCAGCACTTGTCCTACCATGTTAGCCATTTCGCCACCAGTGATGTTACTTGGTAGGTATACTTCACTTAGCACCTTTAACAGAGTGTTCTTATGCGCCTCAGAATTTTGCAACAAAGAGAGAATGGATATTTGTTCTGGCATCTTGTTCAACTGGTCGATGACTGAATATTCCTTGACATGTATCTTCTCCAAAGGTCGTCCGGACCTGTCTCAATGAGGTGCAGCTGATTGGAAGCCTGCTTGCTTGTTTCGGCTAGGTGTTCAGGGGTATAGACTCTACCAGTTCTTATCATACCCTGTGCAGCGATAGTTTCTTCAAACCTGACCTTGCCTTTCCTTTTTGCCTCGGCTGTATAGTCCCAGGGTACGACATTTGTATGGAATGGTGTCATGGTTGACATTGCCACTGGGATCGGCGAGGCTATCCTTACTCCAAACAGAACATGTGCCTTAGGTGGCAAAACTGCAACCTCAATTGGTGCGGGTGCATTTGTCGGAGACACGAATTCAAACTCAATTGGCGCTGGTGTCTTTGCGGATAATGTTGCTTCAAACTCAAGTGGTACTGACATATTCACCTCAGCATCCTCAGAAGGTTGAATATGGACTATGATTGGATTGAGGGTAATTGTTGGTTTCTTTGGGTCATCACCTTCTGCGATCAACCCGATTGATCCCAGGGATCCCAATCATCTTCTACTTCAATTATGTGGATACCTCCACCCTTATGGTCTGACAGAGGATTGTTGCGGACGTTTGGAGCGGTTTTTTTTTTCAAAATGATCTTGTTATCAATCAAAGACTGTATCTTGTCTTTCAAGGAACGGCACTCATTGATGGTGTGCCCTTTCATGCCGGAGTGGTATGCACAGGATTTTTTTGGGTTAACCCACTAAGAAGGATTCTCCGAGGTTGCAGCAGGGATGGGGGTGACATAACCAGCAGCTTTGAGTCTCTCATATAGCTGGTCAATGGGTTCAGCGTGGCTATATATTGTTTTGGAGGTCTGCGATCAAAATTTGGTCGAGGTATAGGGAAGTTTTGGCGTGCGGGGGGCAGGGGGTGATTGATAATGGGATGGTTGAGCATTATAGGTTTGGTAGACATGAGCAGGTTGGGAGTATCTGGGTGAAGTAGGCTTATATGTAGGAGGTGGGGGTGACTGATAAGTGGGTGGCGGAGCCTGGTATGATGGTAAGGGTGCTTGGTAATTTGGAGTTGGCTGATATATGAGTAGAGGTATTGGGTAAGTTTGGTATTGATGGGAGACTTGGTCCTTTTTGCAACCATCACAGCCCATATGTCCCTCTTCTTGGACACACCACCAGACTGTAAGGCCTTATTTGTAGCTTGCAAGGCCTCGAAGTTTGTAACCATACCGCTTTTGATACCTTCTTCAATTCTTTCACCCAATTTGATAATGTCGGAAAACTTGTTCTCAATCATCATCAGCCGTTCATAGTACTGTAGGTCCTAAGCCTGAACAAAGAACTTTTTCATTTGTTCCTCTTCTAAGGCAAGTCTGACTTTAACAGCTTCAGACCTCCAGCGAATAGCATACTCGCGAAACTTCTCTATGGGTTTCTTTTTCAAATTCTGAATAAAGAACATGTCTGGTGCATTCTACGTATTAAACCTGAATCTATCCATAAAGCCATATGACATGCCTACCCAGCTTGACCACTTCTTGGGGTCTTGGCTGATGTACTAAGATAACGCATCTCCCTTCAACTCCTCATAAATAGCTTTATGTGGATCCTTTCATCCTTCCCTACTGCAACCAACTTGTCACAATATGTCCTCAGATAGACCCTTGGATCACCCGTACCATCAAACATCTCAAACTTAGGAGGTTTGTACCCCTCGGGCAGTTCGACATCAGGCTATGTGCAAAGATCCTTATAGTTCAGCCCTTCGATTCCCTTGCTTCACTCAACACCCTGAATCTGGCTGGTCAATTTCTTAAGTTCCTCGGCCAGGTTCCTGATAAGTAGATACTTTTTGTCAGACTTAGGTGTGACAGAGATAGGTTGGGTGGAGTGTGGCATGGTCTCCAAGTAGATAGGAGTGTTATGGTGGCCTAGTGTATGGGTGTGGAAATGGTTGTTTGTGGAGTTCTGAGGTTCTGGGATGAGTAGTGGAGTGTTGTTGGGGTATGGTAGGTGTTATATTGATTCTTTGGTGGAGCTACGTGATGGTGAGGTGCGGGATGATTCTATTGTTTGGGGATATTTTGAGGAGGTGTAGGGTTTTGAGTGTCGGGGAAGGTGATATCTGGGGTGCTGAGGGAAAATGACAGGTTTGCCAGATTCCGAACCTGATCGAGCTCTTCCTGGAACTTCAACAGTTTTTGTTCAAGTTGTGACACATTTTCGTTAGGAACCCGAATACCCTAGCCATCAGTGGCCTCTACCCGTTCAGTTGTGTTCTCCTTCCTAATGTTGTTTAAATCTTCCATCTTGCCTTTGTTCTTGCCTTTAATGGGACTAAGAGGAGGAGTGGGTGGAGGGCCCCTGGATCTTGTGAAATAAGATGATGATGCCAGAGTGCACGAACTAACCTTTGGGGAGGGGAATAATAAAAATAAAAAATAAAACAAAAGGTAATCAAGTCAGTGAGGATTATAAAAAGTATTGCAATATTGAACATATAGTGCGGGAATGTAAAGCGCATCCTAATTTGGGAACTTCTTTGTGACCGAGGTAGGCCTAGCGACAAATAGATTTAGAGAACTTCAAATACTAAATGCCTCATTTTATTCATAAAGATAGGTGAATCTCAAAACGACACTAAATAAGCAAAAAATAAAAGTCATTAATGGACATTGGCCTTATTACATTCATAAAGCGAAAAAGTAAATTCCTATCTATTTGGTCCCAGAAGGACCTTCCTCAGGTTGAACGCTCTCATTGATCAGATCCTCTAGTTCGCGTAGGTTCACCAGTAAAAATGCCTTTGCCAGGTGTTCTCCTTCGTTTCCCTCAGCGTTCTGGCAGCCGGTGACTCTCTTCCTCACTTTTCCTTCCAATTCCAGCAGATTGTATTCTAGATATTCCAACATTTCACTAGCTTTGGCAGCCCTCTCTTTCCACTTATTGATTTGGTCATTTGATGAAAGACTCCTCCACTAGTCTAGCAAGGGTGGGGGCGTGCTAATCATACCGAAATTGGGGACCTCGTACCTCATTTTCTGCAAAACAAAAGGGTTAGACCGTACCCCCACCAGACTCGACTATTTTTCATCAACAATTAGCATGAAGCATTTAGTTCTCCAAATAAATGCACAGAACGTGATGATGTCTGTTTGGGTTTAGGGAAACCCAGTGGACCTTTGGACAAGGCTATCTTAAAGGATCATTATATGGACCACATAACTGACCTGACTAGGTTTGACCATGATGCATGTGCAATTTAAACATAGTAAGGTTTCTATGGGGTTTTAGACTGGTACCCTTGAGTAGACAACTCAATAAGGAAGGCAAGGAATTGTCGACTGCACCGCTGATCGACTAATTTTATCGCAAATATGCCTTTCTGAATTTAGGGGGTACTGATATAGGAAGGGCGCAACCACTCATCAAGCGTTGCTATAGTATTTGTTTGGCACGAGTAGAGTATGATGTTGAGCACGATTATGCAATAATTAAAAGCATGGTGACATGTATTTGCACGTTAACAAAGCGATAAATACAGTAGTTTTATAATTTAAAGCAACAGTAAAGAAAGGAAACAAGAAAGATATGTCAGGTTTGCTTTTGAAGAAGAAATTGAATGCTTAAAGAAACTAAACAAGTAATTGCACATATGGAGGGGTACAAATTCACAAAAACGGTATGAAATGGTAAAAGCCTAAATATCCCCAGCGGAGTCACCATGCTGTTGCGCCCTAATTTTTTCCTCGCGAAAATCGGGTTCATGACATTTTTGGTATAGGACAACTCTTTTCCTTTTGGGAAGGGGTTTGCAATTTTGAAGAATCGCCACTTAATGATTTTTAAGATCCGTTAGGGCACCTATAAGGTTCATTTACAACTACGTGTGCTAACCAGAGATAGGGTAAGGGCTTGAAATTATCCTAAAGGGAAGGTGTTAGGAACACCTCAGGATCCACTAGTGTGGTTCCCCGCCAATCAGTTTTTTGTGAATTTGTGCAATTAGCAAATAGACAAGTAGGGCTCAAATAATAGGGGATTTAAGTTAAGATACACAAGAGTTTGGAAATAGTTATTGAAAAGCGAAATTTTGAAAAGAGTTACAATCTAAAGCATGCTTATGAATGTAAAGGGGTGTCCTAGGTTTGTTTGTAATATGGATCACATCAATACAATACCCGGTATGACACTCCTAAAAAGAGGGGTTGCACTGATCATCAATACAATACATGGTATTAGCGCACTGATCATCATATCCATATTTACCCTTTCCTGCCCCGTAAAGGTAATTAAGCAAAGATTGGTCTCGACTCTTATTGCATGTTATTACCCATCCCTTCCTATCAGTCCCAGAGGAATTTAGGACTACTATTCCTATCAAGAGGGTTTTTTAGGCAGATCCTTAGGTTTAAAGGCAAAATACTAAGGCGACATACAAAAACATATAAGACTGCAATTAGGGGGGAAACATATAAGCAAGTAGAAGGCTCAGTTGTACCTCCACAAAGAATGCACATAGATAGCATGACTTATACACAGTTAAGGTTTGAACTTAAAAATCTTAAAGTAGGGTGTTTAAGTTCTTGAAGCAGAACCAAATTTCTTACATGACTCAGATAAGAAGTCCGAATCAGGCCTGCCTGCTGGTTGTAACAGTTAATAATTAAACAAAGGTAGTTTCAATTTTATTCAGGTTATTATCTAAGGCTTGCCTAGGCGTAAAAAATGCAGTAGTTATTCCGAATCATTAAGACGGTTTGGAGATTATTTTTATTACCTAAAACATGTTGTTCTAGGTGTTCAGCACATAGAAATATTGCTAGTTGATTGTAAAAACTGAGTAAAATTATTTTATTCCTTTTTATGCATTCATAGTTAGACTAAGCGTGATTAAGAGAATATAAATGAAATCCTAAAGACATGGTATCTAATGTACAGAGATGCAGAATGATGCAGAATCCTAAGCAGGATTTCTATATGCACAAATATTACAGTGTTTAAACATGATTTCCAGAATATGCAGAAATGATATGTTTGTTAGTGTTGTTTAGCCTAAAACGGGATCTCTAAGTGTGCATGGCAGTAGGAACATGATCGCAGAAACTCCGGTTATTAACATAATTAACGCAGGATTTTATAAGTGATATGATAGTGAAATGGACATGCTGAAAACAGTAAGCGTAAGTCCTAGGGAACATGATCTCTAATGCATGAAATGAGTTCTAAGCATGGTTTTTATTGCGCAAGTAGGAAGATAAACCTAATAACATGTTTCTACCCCTTTTGATAGCTAAAGCATGCATAGTTACCCCTTCCCTTTCTACTATCCATCCCTAGAGTTGTTTATAAATTATTACAGACCATGTGATTGACTTACATAATAAAAATGTAAAATAAGAAGTTACAACCATAGGAAGCCTGATTCTGACTTCCTCTCTGAGTTATGTAATAAACCACCTCAAATGTCAATATTGTTCCAAAGACTTCTCATATCTGGGTGTGTTAGAGTTCCCTAAGGACCTCAAGGGATCATGGGCAGTGCTTACACCCAGATTGCATAACCAAGAGTAAGTGCAGTATGGAAAGGCCAGCTTTCATGTGTCCAAGTTCAGATAGAGCTCAAGGGTCCTAAGGCAAGGCTCACACAAAAGGGGCAGAACCTAGTATTCCAAGAGTATATGTGAGAGTGCTTGACAAAGTTTGAAAAAGAGCTTGTGTAAAAGCTGGACTGTCAACTCCATTTTTTGAAAGCAATCAGTAACAGAGATGATTGAAAGCAGTGGTAGTAGTAAACAAAACTCAAACACCTCAAGAGGGGATCACACACAGAATCAGTAGCCACATATGGGGTCAAGGGATTTGGGGATACATAGACATTTGTCAGTAAGCACATAACCCCAGTAGGGGTTTGTCTGGACATGCACAGCAATAGTTGATACTGGCATAATCACAAACCGTCCAAAAGAACATAAACACATGGAAGGGATAGGGGTTTGGGTTCATAAGATAGGAAGTACACAATAAGTGATTGACAAAGTATGTCTTAAAACACACACAGGGGAGTGCATTAATCTAAAGGGGAAGGGGAAACATTACAGCATGCTGGTAATGTAACTTAACAGAACCACAAGTAGAAGTAGACCAAAAATGAAAGAAGCTGAAACAAATAACAAAGCATGTTGTTGTTGGAGCTTTAAAATTAAACTAGGTCATACCAGTCAAAGAAGCAAAGTGCAGAAAAGTAAAATGAGTAGAATTCCATAGTCTAGCCTTGGCTTTCAGCCGGCTAGACAAGCAGTAGCACAAGTAGCAGAGAAACAAGAGAGTTTGAGTGTGTAAGTGTGTGTTTTGAACTAAATTGGTCGTGTCTTGTTAATGAAAGCATTAGGCTATTTATAGCTTTGAAAGTAAGTGGAAAATAAGGTAACAAGTATTGACCGATCATAATTACATAAATAATACAAACTAGAATCAATTAAAGATCCGGACTCCCTTTAATTAGGGAGTCATAGTTCAAACGGGTACAAGTTGTATCAACTAAAGAAAATAATTGTTTGCAAGACTGATTTTGCCATAATAGGAATAGTAAAAGCATGATGCATGTAATATGGACTAAGTACAGAATATTTTCAAGTAAGGAAAGTATAATAACAGTATATTGGGCACATAAACAGGCAAATTACAAATTGATTTTGAAAATTAGTTCAAAGAATCACGGATGAGATTGAAAATCACAGGGAATCAGTACTATCCAAGGAAAGTATCAACAAAGTAAGAAAGCAATTTTCGAAAATCAGTATATAGTTACAAGGAAAATACACATAATCAAAGGTGTAGACTTAAGGAGATCATACAGAATCACCATAAATTGTGTGAGCAATCAGTAAAACAAATGGTCGGACCTATAGAAAACACGGTTCGGACAAAATCAAAGAAACCTTAAGAACGAATCAAAACGATAAGCACAAGAGCTTATAGAACAGACATAAAGCCAAAAGGTTCATAATAATCATGAAAACACACTACAAAGAAATTCAAACTTCGAATTGAACCCAGAAGTATTAGTGTTTCTTGACAAAAAAAAAATGAATCGAGCCAAAAGGAAAGACTCAGGTAACGTTTAAACATACTAAAATCACAGTAATCAGAAAGAAATCGTTTTTTTGCAAAAAAAAAAGGGTTTTGAAACCCTAGTTTGAAAAAAATAGAGAACTATTCAAAATCGTAGAAACATTTTTAGGAAAACAAGTGAAAACCTTAAGAATCTCACAGATCCATCACAGATTTAAAAGATCGGAGGATTTTAGCTAGATTTTTTCAAAGAAATAAAAGAGACGAAGAAAAGATCGATTAAAACCCATGGATTCATCTAGATCTAAGACAGATCTTAAAAAAATTAAAAGATCTCAAGAGCTAGGGTTTCAGAGAACCCAGTGAGGACGAGAAACATTAGATCGTTACCGGTTTTAGCCGGAAAAGTCGTGGATCTGACTCGAACAACCATGGATGGCCGGAAAAAGACCATGGATAGAAGTTGAGGAAGGACTAGACCAGATCTCGTCGAGATCTGTCCATGAAATCACACAAGCGGGCCACCAGGGGACGTAGGAGACAAGTACACGTCTCAAACAGCCATGGGAGTACATGGATTGGGTGGGGGTTGAAGGAGATTAGGGTGGATTTGGGTGGCGGCGGCTAGGGTTTGAGTGAAGTTGTAGAGAGAATTGGAGAGTAAAGGGATTCAAAGGCGGCGGGTTGGTGAGAATGATTTAGGTTAGGGTGGTCGTTTGGGTTAAAAAAGGTAAGGGTGAACGGTGGTCGTTGATCTCTGTGATCAACGGCCGGGATGAGAAGGAATCTGGGTCGGATAAGATTTAGCTGGGTCAGGGGCGGGTTTTAATTAGAAATTGGGCTAGGCAATTGGGCTTGATTTGGTTATAATTGAAAGCCAAATGTGGCTACGAGTTAAATAGCCACTTTTCCCTTTTTAAATTATAAAAAATAGCAAAATGTTTTCTGAAAATAAATTCAAAGTACTAAAATGATTTATAATACATAATTAATAATATAAAAATACAATACTCAATTTACGAATATAAAACACAATTAAACCTTAAAATGGCTAATATTGCAATTATGTGCAATTTAGCTTAAAAAATACTAAATGAAATTATAAAAATACGTAAAAAATTATTTTAGCCATATTTTGGCATAAAATATAAAAATCAAATAGATTAATTATCAAAATAATAATTTTGGAAGTAATTATTGGGATTTTATGGATAAAAAGGGGGAAATAAATCAATTAAAAAACTTTTAAAAATATGGAAAAATAATAAAACCCTTGGACATGCTTATATATGCATACACATACTATTTTGAAGGTATTTTGGATATTGAAAATATATAGGGAAAAATTGGATATCAACAAGTTTTAGCACGGCAGAGGCCGTCCCTTCAAGCAAGCTCAGCCAGCTCGCCTAGGTTATTGTGGGGAATCATCGGGTCATGGTTCTCATAGTTCTCATTTGGGCCAATTGTCACTTAGTGCCCTTCCAGCTCAGAGTTCGTCTCGTGCTCCATCAGTTCAGGGATCTTCTATGCCAGGTGCATCAGCTAGTCATTCTGGTGCTAGGGGTTCCCTTCAGTCCCCTTCTCCAGCACCCGGGAGTTGCTATGAGTGTGGAGAGATGGGTCATATATAGAGGCAGTGTCCTCGTCATCTTGCGGGTTCATCTCAGCAAAGGAGTCAGCCATCAGCTTCAGCACCAGTTACTTCACCACCACCCACCCACCCAGCTAGGGGTGGAGGTCAGTCAACTAGGGGTCACCCTAGAGGGGGAGGTCGATCAGGTGGCAGTCAGGCCTGTTTCTATTCACTTCCAGCTAGACCCGATGATATTGCTTTAGATGCTGCTATTATTGGTATGGTTTCAGTCTACCACAGAGATGCCTTGGTATTATTTGATCCCGGTTCCACCTTTTCTTATGTGTCATCATACTTTGTTCGTTATTTGGATACCCCCCGTGAGTCTCTTGTTTCACCTATTCATGTATCTACTCCGATGGGCGATACTGTTATTGTAGACCGTGTGTACTGGTCGTGTGTGGTGACTATTGGGGTTCTGGAGACCTGAGTGGATCTTTTATTACTGTGTATGGTGGACTTCGATGTTATTTTGGGCATGGATTGACTATCTATGTGTCGTGTTATTCTGGACCATCATGCTAAGATAGTCATATTGGATATACCGGGTGTGCCATGGATTGAGTGGCGTGGCTTGACTGATTATGTTTCCAGTAAAGTGATATCATTCTTGAAGGCCTAGTGTATGGTTGGGAAGGGTTGTCTTTCATATCTAGCCTTTGTGAGGGATGTCGGTGCAGAGACTCCTAATATTGATTCTGTTCCAGTTGTGAGGGATTTTCCTGATGAGTTTTCTGTAGACCTGCCAAGCATGCCACCGGACAGGAATATTGACTTTGGTATTAACCTGGTGTCGGGCACTCAGCCTATTTCCATTATGTCGTATCGTATGGCACCAGCAGAGTTGAAGGAGTTAAAGGAGCAGCTTCAGGAACTCCTTGATAAGGGGTTCATTCGGCCAAGTGTGTTGCCTCGGGGTGTGGTGGTTCTATTTGTGAAGAAGAAGGATGGCACTATGAGGATGTGCACTGATTATAAGCAATTGAACAAAGTAACAGTTAAGAACAAGTATCATTTGCCTCGCATTGATGATTTATTCGACCAGCTTCAAAGAGCGAGAGTGTTCTCCAAGATTGATCTCCGTTCAGGTTATCACCAGTTGAAGATCAGGGACTCGGATATTCATAAGACAGCTTTTAGGACCCAATATGGTCATTATGAGTTCTTGGTGATGTCTTTTGGGCTGACCAATGCCCCAGCAGCGTTCATGCATTTGATAAACAGTGTGTTCCAGCCTTATCTCGACTCATTTGTCATATTCTTCATTGATGATATTCTGGTGTATTCGCATAGTCAAGAGAAGCATGTGGAACATTTGAGAGTTGTGTTGCAGAGATTAAGGGAGGAGAAGATTTATGCAAAATTCTCCAAGTGTGAGTTTTGGCTCAGTTCAGTGGCTTTCTTGGGGCACGTGGTGTCCAACAAGGGTATTCAGGTTGATCCGAAGAAGATAGAGGCGGTTCAGAGTTGGCCTAGACCGTCTTCATCCACAAAGACTCGTAGCTTTCTTGGTTTGGCAGGCTATCTGTTCATGGATTCTCATCTATCGTATCGCCCTTGACCAAGTTGACTTAGAAGGGTGCTTATATATGTATTGTCGGATGAGTATGAGGAGAGCTTTCAGAAGCTCAAGACAGCCTTGACCACAGCTCCAGTGTTAGTTTTGCCATCACCTTCAGGTTCATATACTATGTATTATGATGCTTCGAGAGATGGTATTGGGTGTTTATTGATGCAGGAGGGTAGAGTTATTTCTTATGCTTCTCGTCAGTTGAAGCCCTATGAGAAGAACTACCCCATTCATGATTTGGAGTTGGCTGCCATAGTTCACGCGTTGAAGATTTGGAGGCATTACTTGTATGGTGTGTCTTGTGGGGTGTTTACTTATCATCGTAGCCTCCAACACTTGTTCAAACAGAAGGATCTCAATTTGAGGTAGCGGAGATGGTTGGAGTTGCTAAAGGATTGTGATATTACGATATTGTATCATTCGGGGAAGGCCAATATGGTGGCTGATGCTTTAAGTCGAAAGGCGGTGAGTATCAGGAGTTTGACATATATTCCAGTTGGGGAGAGACTTCTTGTAGTTGATGTTCAGGCCTTGGCCAATCGGTTAGTAAGGTTAGATATTTCGGAGCCTAGTCGGGTATTGGCTTGTGTGGTTTCTCGGTCTTCCTTATATGATCGTATCAGAGAGCGCCAGTATGATGATCTGCATTTTCTTGTCCTTAAGGATAGAGTTCATCACGATGATGCCAGAGAAGTGACTTTTGGTGATGATGGGGTTTTGAGAATGCAGGGACGGATATGTGTGCCCAATGTGGATGGGCTTCGAGAGTTGATTCTGGAGGAGGCCCATAGCTCGCGATATTTTATTCATCCGGGTAATGCAAAGATGTATCAGGATCTGAGACAGCATTATAGGTGGAGGAGGATGAAGAAAGACATTTTGGAATTTGTAGCTCGGTGTCTCAATTGACAACAAGTGAAATATGAGCATCAGAGATCGGGTGGCTTACTTCAGTGGATGGATATTCCAGAGTGGAAGTGGGAGAGGATCACTATGGACTTTGTAGTTGGACTTCCACGGACTTTGAAGAAGTTCAATGCTATTTGGGTGATCGTGCATCGGCTGACCAAGTATGTGCACTTCATTCCTATGTGTACTACTTATTCTTTAGAGCGGCTGGTAGAGATATATATCCGGGAGATTGTTCGATTGCATGGTGTCCTAGTTTCCATCATTTCAGATAGAGGCACTCAGTTTACTTCGCAGTTTTGGAGGTCTGTGCAGTGAGAGTTGGGTACCCAGGTTGAGTTGAGCACAGCGTTTCATCCTCAAACGGATAGGCAGTCTGAGCGCACTATTAAGATATTGGAGGACATGTTGTGTGCTTGTGTCATTGATTTCAGAGGGTCATATGATCAGTTTCTACCGCTTGCAGAGTTTGCTTATAACAACAACTACCAGTCGAGTATTCAGATGGCTCCATATGAGGCCTTGTATGGGAGGCAGTGTAGATCTCCAGTTGGTTGGTTTGAGCCGGATAAGGCTATGCTATTGGAGACAGTCTTGGTGTAGGATGCTTTAGAAAAGGTGAAGGTGATTCAGGAGAGGCTTCGTACAGCGCAGTCGAGACAAAAGAGTTATGCTGATAGGAAGGTTCGGGGATGTGTCCTACATGGTTGGTGAGAAGCTTCTGTTGAAGGTTTCACCCATGAAGGGTGTTATGAGGTTTGGGAAGAAGGGTAAATTGAGTCCTCGGTTCATTAGGCCTTTTGAGGTGCTTCAGAGGATTAGGGAGGTGGCTTGTGAGCTTGCTTTGCCACCCAGCTTGTCGAGTGTGCATCCGGTATTTCATGTTTCTGGATTTCAGCACGGTTTAGTTGGATGGTGATTTGACTTATGATGTGGAGCCATCAGCTATTTTGGAGCGTCAGGTTTGAAAGTTGAGATCGAAGGATATAGCTTCAGTGAAGGTGCAGTGGAGAGGTCAGCCCGTGGAGGAGGCTACCTGGGAGACCGAGCAGGAGATGCGGAGTAGATATCCTCACCTATTCGAGGCTTCAAGTATGTTTCTTGACTCGTTCGAGGATGAACGTCTGTTTAAGAGGGGGAGGATGTGACGACTCGGCTAGTCGTCTCATGAGTTACCTCCCTGTTTCCCCCATTTCCACTTCTTATTGATTTGTCTATCGGTTCTATATTTGATCGGGTTGGTTGGCTCGGGTTCGGAAAGAAATTGGAAAAGTTTGAGACACTTAGTCTCTTTTGAGGAAGCTTAAGTTGGAAAAGTCAACTAGATGTTGACTTAGGTGTTAGAGGGCTCGGATGTGAGTTCCGATGGTTCGGATAGCTTCAGAAGGTTATTTGGGACTTAGGAGCATGATCGAAATGTATTTTGGAGGTCCGGAGTAGATTTAGGCTTGAATTGGCGAAATTGGATTTTTGGCATTTTTTGGTTGTTAGGTGAGATTTTGATATATTGGTCGGAATGCAATTCCGGGAGTTTCAGTAGTTCCATTGGGTCATTTGGGATGTGTGTGCAAAATTTCAGGTCATTTGGACGTGATTTGGTTGGGGTTTTTTTATCAAAAGCGTAATTTAGAATATTTTGGAATTGTTAGGCTTGAATCCGATGCGAATTTGGTGTTTTGATGTTGTTTTGAGTGTTCCAAAGATTGGAAAAAGTTTGAATGATGTTATGGGGTATGTTGGCATGTTTGGTTGAGGTCTCAGGGGCCTCGGGTGAGTTTCGGGTGGTCAATCGGACCATTTCATGTTGTTGAGAATTGCAGAAAATTGCCGATTAGTGTTGAAGAGAAAGGCCTTCGCGTTCGCAAGTAGGCCCTCGCAATCGCGAAGGGTTAATTGAGGAGGCTGAGATTTTAGCCTTCGCACTCACGAGGAAGGCTCCACGTTCGCGAAGGGCTGGGGTATTATGCATCGCGTTCGCGAGAAGGGTAGCGCATTCGCGTAGAGGAAGTTGGGCAGCTGGGTTACAGGATGTTTTGTTCATTGCGTTCGCGAGAGAGGGAGCACGTTCGCGAAGGGTTAGGCTGAGGAAACCATCGCGTTCGCGAGGGTCTGGTCGCGATCGCGTAAGAGGATATTTGGTCAAAGTTAATTTGTGCTTCGCAAATGCGAGGCGTTGACCGCGTTCGTGAAGAAGGAATTGAGGCATGGGCAGAATGTTTAAATAGTCATCTTGTCCGCGATTTTGGGGTTTATTTCCACCATTTTTGAGTGATTTTGGAGCTTTTTGAAGAGGATTGAAGAGGGACTCAAGGGGAAACACTTGGAGGTAAGATTTATGGACTTAATACTCGATTCTAATGTGAATTCTACCTAATTAATCATGGAAATTAAGTCTAATATTGAAGAACTAGGGCTTGTAATTGAAAACCTAGAATTTGGGATTTGAGGGGTCGTTTGTGGTTGGATTTTGATGCTTTTGGTATGAATGAACTCGAGGAGTGATAAGGAGTCCATTGATATAATATTTTTATAGGAATCTGAGACGTGGGCCCGGGGGTCGGGTTTTGCCAATTTTGGGATTTGTGTTATAATTTGATTTCTTTCAAGTGGGTCTTATTCCCTTAGCATATTTTGATGGTTTTGCACTGATTTTGGTTAGATTTGAAGCATCCGGAGGCCGATTCGAGGGGAAAAGGCATCATGAGCTAGAGATTTGGACCGGGTAGAGGTGAGTAGTGATTGTAAATGTTGTCCTGAAGGTATAAAACCCCGGATTGCGCATTGTGGTGCTATATTAAGGTGACGCACACACTAGATGATGAGCATGGGATCGTGCACTATTGGGGATTGTGACTTAGTCCGTCCCGAATGACTATTTTACCGCGTATTTGACTGAAAACTATTTGCTATCATCATGTTTTGGGCTGAATGCCATATTTGAGCCTCGTGCCAACTATTTGAACCCTTAGGGGATTTTTACTTATATTTCCTCACTATTTTGACTTTATAGTTGTACTCAGTCATGCTATATTCTACTGTTTTCATAACTCAATCATGTCTACTCTACTTGAACACTTAAAATGATATTTTGGGCTGAGCATTATGTTTTACTGTTGCCCGAGTGGCTTGTGAGAATTTTGACTGAGTAAGGCCGAGGGCCTATGTTGTGAGGAAACACCTGATTATGGTTATGAGGCTGAGGGCCTGAGATTTGTACGCCACGAGGTGGCTTGTTGATATGAGGTCGAGAGCCTAGTGATGATACCACGAGATGGCTTGATATTGTGTTTGGGCCATAAGGGCCTCTCCAGGAGTCTGCATACCCCCAGTGAGCGCGGGTACCCATTGTAATGTGAGATATAGCCCGATGGGCTGGTGTTGTTCTATGATATTGCCCGAGGGGCGATCCTTTATGTGTTTGTCTTTCCTAATTGCCTGTCATTTAACTGCTTAATTGTTAAAAAGACATTTCATAAAGTTTAAACTGAACTAAAATGACTTTACATATCTTCACTGATTCACTGTTCTTTACTAGCTTTTACTGCTTCATATAGCCTGTAATGTGCCTTACGTTATTTCATATTTCTCAGTCTTTATTTATGATTATTACTCATTGAGTTGGAGTACTCACTTTACTCCCAGCACCCCATGTGCAGATTCAGGCACTGTTGATCCTGCTTGCGAGGGTTGAGAGCTTCCGACAGATTTCGGAGTTCACGAGGTAGCTGATCGGTGTCCGCAGCCCCGTGCTTCTACCCCTTTATCTCATTTCCTTTCTCTTGTTAGTGATTCTGTAATAGCTTTGTAGACTCTTTAGACTTGTAGTATATTGATAGATGCTCATGACTAGTGACACCCCGATGTCGGACTGTGTTGGTTTTATTTTCCGCAACTGTACTATTTTATCTTATCTATTTGGGATATTTATTATGTTTAAGACTTACTTGCATTATCTTAACTGCTTAAAAATGAATTGGGAATGTGTCGGCTGGCCTTGTCTTCACGAGAGGCGTCATCCTGACCTGGTTCGGGTTTCGTGACACAAATTCCACATGCTTATAGGATATATAGTTCACAATGTCATGACAGCATTTGCTTTTGGACATTAGGCGTTAAATTTCGTGAATCACCACAACCTGTTGTTGTTGCCCGGACTTACTTGTAGCTCAAATCTAATGTGGGTTACATAGCAGACCTACTGGGCATATTTTAGCTATAACAAGAAGAAATTCATGATAAAAAAATATTCTTTTCGACACTTTCTAATGTTATCATCAATAACCGAAGGATCCGAGGCATTCCAACTAATCTTTAGAGAATTTAAAGAAAAAAAATTAAAGAGTAGAGAAAATTCGATTTAATCAAAGTTCATTAATATAAAGTATTGAGAGCTACTATTCAACTTTACAAAAATAACAAATAATTATTATCATGTCATTTATTTTATTGAATCACATCTATTAAAACTAAGGCTTCTCATACTCAGCAAGTGAGCAAATTCAAGAAAAACTTTATAGCATAGGAATGTCAAAACAATAAATACATTCTAAAATCAAGGTAAATACTTCAACAGCTGCAAATAAACTTAGACGAACCAAACAAATGCTGGAAGACAGAAAATTGAAGCTCAACAACTTTGAAACAGCAACAATATGCTCCCAAAACAACAACAGAATTCCAAATCTCGAGCGTGAATTCGGAGTTCGAATCACTCCATGCTTAGGCATAAAAATCAAAATAAAAGAAGATGATTGAAACAAAAAAAAAATTACCGGCAGCTCAAAGACAGAAGAGGAAAAATTGGGCCAAAATCTAAAAGAAACTTTTCAAACCTTAGAATTTTTCACCCACCCCAAAATTTGTCCAAAAGGTTGTGCCCTTAAAATCCAAAAGAAGAGAGTATTTATCTTCAAAATCCAAGTTTCATGCCTTTGCTCCCAAAAAACGATTGAGCTCATAGATCTCTTTTAGATAGGCGGATTTTTGACAAATGAAAGGATACAATCAATCATCCTTAATCCTGAGGCTCCCATTAATTTTAAATCTGTCCAAAAAGAGAGAGAAGACGTGGAACAAACGCATGAGGAATATTCTCTGTCAGAGATTTGTTAGGATACGTGGCAAGAGGAGAAAGGAGGGAGCACGTGAGGCGAGTGGGTGAGAATTCCGACTGATTTGGGTGGAGAAGCAGCGGCAGAAGATGGAGGAGGGGAGGGGTGCTATTTGGTTAGGATAGAGATAGGGTTAGGGTTTGGATATATTAGGTTTATATATTTAGGTGGGGGTGAATAATAACCATTGGATGAGATGGGGTGAAGGGCTGGGATTGAATGGGGAGATATGGGTAGGTCGGTCCGGTTTTTGATTTGGGCTGGGGCGGATATGGGGGTGAAATTATTGGGCCAATTTTAAAGATTGGCCCAATTTTAAAGAAACAAGACAAAATACATTCTTCCTATTTTTCTTTTCTTTGTTTTTTTCCTTTTTCGTTTCTCTAATTAATTAAAATCTTAAAATTAATCTAATTTATAAAATTAAACTAATTATCTATTTATAATATTTATAAAAAAAATTTAATCCTAAATTAACGAAGAGTAAATTACTAATCTAGCATTAAAATCTAAAAATGTAAAATGAATAATATTTTTTGTGATTTTTATTTTAATAATACAGTTAATTAACTAATTAATCCTAAAATATGAACACAAAATCTAATATGCAATGTATGATATTTTTGACATTTTTGGGGCATTTTTCATGATTTTAACAAAATTAAACATGCACAAAAATGCAAACAATTAATAAAATCCTACAAAAATCCTATAAAATTGCAAATAATTTAAAAAAAATCTATTTTCTTTAATTTTATAGGAGTATTTTTAATAGGGAAAAAAATCACATGCTCACAATAACATTTTTTCTACCTAATGACAGAAGTGAGGAAGTTGACCGAAAACTTTAATGATTTCTAAAAAACAAGAAAATATGAGTAAGAAAGTTAGTATTCTAAAGAGAAAATGGCGTAGTGAAGAGGCAAAGGGAAATACTCAAGTGCAAAGTTCCACTTCTCAGGAAAGGGCATGTTCTCTTCCCCCACTAAGGCACGAGTGGGAACAGCACGAATCAAGCATACCAACCTCATTCACGATCATCTTCAGGACTAACCAGTCCAGGAATATTTTGCTTCTTGTTACAAGTGTGAAAACACCCTCGCAAAAAGGTTTTGGAGAATACAGATGGAGGAGATAACAAAAAGAAAAAAGGGCGGAAACTAAACCCGATAAGTAACGAACGTAAGCGACTACCCTCCACATTATCGGGCCTATTTGCCCAAGACAAACATTGAAGTAAAAATAGAACTCAATGATCATTGGGTCAATAGATGGTTTGAATTCTAAGGTGAAAAGATAAGTGTAGACCAACGAATAACCTTCACGATAAGAGGTTATTCGGTCATCGGCAAGGGGGGCTGTGACTGAGAAATCAGGTTGCTAATAACATTCACGGCATACTAAAGGAATAAGACTGGAGTTGATTATAGAAGTATAATGATCAGCAGGTTTAAGTATTGCCATGGAAGAAACTTCTTTCTTCCATGCTTCACAATCAGATTTAAAAGAAAATCTCTTAGGGACGATCTCAGAAACTATAGGTTCGAGTAATGGTTTGTTTTGTCTCTAATTTAGAAGAAGATCTAGGGGTAGAGGATTTATCTTTGGAACAAGAAGAAGGTTTAAAAGAATTTTTCTGATAAGAAGTGGTACTTCGGCTCGATATGGAGCCTAGGTTATAAAGTCTGCCACCTCTATTTCTACTCCTGACCGGAGCTCTAGAAGGAGGAATTTCATCTACTATAATAGCCCTCCGAGGATCAGATGATGAAGAAGGATTTGAAGATCCAGAAGCCACTGTTAGTTATAGCAGAAGCACGAAGATAAAAGAAAATTTGCAGAGAAAGTTTAGAAGGGAATGAAAGAGAGTAAAAGAAGTTTTGGAAGAGGCATGATACGGTATTTACAAGAAAAGGTGTCATGTCATCATGGAACCGTGAACCGCAAAAACCCAAAAAAACACGCTGCAAATACAAAGCCAATCACAACATGACATGTGTCTTAAGCATTAAATGAAAGAGATGTACGTCTCTTCACTTCCGAGGTAAATCATAATGATATAGGGGAGAGGCGGCAAGACATTTCCGCCATAAATAAACTTACCACTTCCCGAACATTTAGTTAAGAATATTCTTAAAGTGGGGGAACTATTTATATTGGTAAAAAAATAGACTCGTCCCGTGGACTAATGATGTGTTGACAGGTGTCATGAGAGAGCAATAAATAAGAATGAATATTAGGAGAATCTTGGGTAAAACACCCACAGGATTGCTTACAAGGATACCGCACTGGACAAATGGGAAAAAAGAGATAGGCACGGGAAGGATAATTAAAGACTCCAAGAAAGGAAGGGTCATTAATAGCCACGAATATGAAAGAAATTGACATAATCCTAGATTATGCGTAATTGACTTTTACTACCATAACCGTTACAAATTACCCAAGTAACGGGAAATTAATGTAATAAAAATTAGTAACAGGCGAGAATTAAGTAGGGCAAAGCAGTTACATATTGTATCCCTACATAAACCCTCCTTACCATATTTTGTAGGATCATCACGGAATTCACGACATTATTCTATCAGTCATATATATTTCATTCTCTGCAAATTGAAGAATCTTGTTCTCTCTCTTGGAAGGAAGCTGTCATTATCAATAAGATTTCTTTTTTATTATTCTCTCAATATTTTATTTCCATTATTTCTTATTCATCTATACTAGAAAAAGTGAAGTAAAATTGATTATTAGATACCCAAATTATTCTATTATTTGCTTTGACCACAAAAACTATTTTTTGTTTAAACCTAGAGAATTTAACATATAGTATATAGAAAAAATTACCTAGTTACATAATAAAATTTAGACGAAGAATTGTCAATTAACTCTGCAACAAAGATAACTTCGTTATTGCTAATGGGTACTACTTTCAAGTTATAATATAATACCAACGACAAACAAAAAATATGATTAATCTTTTTGCATACAATATTATCATTAAACCTTCTAGGTAATTTGATATTGAAAGTGGAAACCATCACGATCCAAAATCCCCATCGCGGGGTCGTGATGGCGCCTAATATCCAATTGCTAGGCAAGCCAATATAGTACACAACTAATCATTTTAAAACTAATTTGAAAGCAATTTAATGGTAAATAAACCTGTAGAGGTTCAAAAATGGATATAATAACTCCAAACGTTGACTAATCAATTCCCGAATCTGGTGTCACAAGTACACAAAGATAGTAGAAGTTCTAAACCAAATGTCAAAATGAAAATACAACTGTTTGAAACAAAATAAATAGTAGAACTAGATAAGGAAGTGAACTCCAGGGCTGCGATCGTCGTGCAACTATACATCAAGTCTCCGTAAAAGAAAACTAATCCGAGCAAGCCTCTATTAGCTACTGCTGGGACAAACATCAGTGTCATGCCCCAACCTCGGGAGGCGCGACCGGCAATCAATCGAGAGAACCCGATTGAGTAAGCCTTTTTGGACACTTTCTACCAAACTCACTATGATCGAGAAACATGTTTTCATTTAATTTAGACAGTAGGGAAGATCATACATGTAACATTGCTAGTTCATTTTATATTACAATCCTTAAACCATAGTTAAATTTCCAAAATTTCATACAGTTACAGTTTAGAATAACAAGAGTTTAGAATTATAACATAGTCCAGTGACCCATCCAATGCCCGTACATAACCCACACAAACGTCTACGGAGACTCTAAAGATACAAAAGATAGTTATGATAATGCCGCCAACAAGGCTCGGCTATAACAAAAGATGTACAACATAACCCCTGGAAGAAATGGGGCTCACGAAGATTTCTGAGAGGAGGATACTCCGCTATCTGCGATCGGCACTATCTGCTATGGAACTACCTACATCCATTCAAAAGATGTAGCGCCCCCAGAAAAAGGGACGTTAGTACCATGGAATAGTACTAGTATGTAAACACCATCTTATTAGAAAGAACAACCATACGAGATTAAAGGAATCATAAGGACTAACAAAAGCTTCAAACAATTACCACATCATCAAATAAGAGGGTTCACATAGCTTTCACATAATTTCCATGACTTTAGGTTGGGATATTTCATATTGTTGCATCATCATTCACAATACCACCGTTTTCTTGCGCGGAGTCTGATCACGACCCGATCTGCTAGGTTGCCTCATTTGAGACATGTACCTCAATCACAATTTCATTCTCACTTTTTGGTTTCAATATCAGCACAATACCACCATGGGTGCGGCATGACATCCGATCACGGCCTGATTAGTTAGGCCGTCTTACCAAGACATTTTTCCCTTTTCCATCAGTCATCTCATTTCAATCTTTATTTCACATATATTAGTTCATCGGCACTTGGGACCACAATTATAACATCATAGTTGGCACTAGGCCACATTTCATAACTCACGTTTCACATCATTTCCACTTTCAATATTAACCTTGCCATTTAGGATAATGGGCACATACGAGAGCAATTCAAGTTGTAAGCATACAGAGGAATTCACATAGTTCGGCATAATAATCACAATTTAAACTTGACTTGAAATCTAGGTATTTTAGCACATAGTTCACATTCCTCACACACCCTCAATTTACCAAGAATAGCACAATAAACACATGGAGACACACCTTTCACATTTATTCTTGCAATACCAATTCATTTGAAATAACAAGTACTATATCAATCAAATTTCGTACTTACAACATTTGCATGGACATCATGGGAGCTCAATTTCTAAGAAAAAGGGGTTTTAGCCATACATACCTCAATAGAGGGATAATCAAGATTCTAGCTCATTTGGGCTCATTATCAAGCACTGAGTGTACATTAAGATGTTTGGACCCTTTTTGGTGAAAGATTCTATCATCCTACACCTCATTTGTTATATTTTTAACTCATAGTCTCCCCATACCCTTTTATCACACATACATGCAAGAAAACCTATCTTTATACCCATGAACCCACTTTTTAATCACTTATTCTAGTAGGAATTTCGAAATCAAAGATAAGGGCAAAAGTTCTTACCTCTTAGGGTAAAGGCCTAGTAACTTTACTTGATAATTTTCAAAGATTTGGGCAAGGATTGAATAGAGGCTTGTGAGGATCATTTTCTTCCTCTATAACTCTTTTTCACTCTAATATAGTAGAAAAATGGCACAAGAGGGTCTAATGGGGTGTTTTTAACGGAATGGGGTCGGGTTTTAAAAGCTAGAAAATAGAAGTCCCCACTCAATTTGGGGTTGCATATGCAATCGCATAACTGACATGCAACCCACAAAAGGGACCGCAAAAGTGGCCCTCAAGATTTGAATATACTGACGGGGTATGCGACCAATATACGACCCGCATACCTGTTATACGGTCGCATAATGCACCACAGAACGTCCCTTCGCGAAAATCCCAAAGAGGTTATGTGATCGCATAATTTGCCGCACAGTTGACCTCAAAATTAGCCAACGTTATGACTCACTCTGCAGTAGATATGCGGCCCGCATTGTTGTTATGCAGTCGCATAATGGGCCACAGAAACACGCTCTTCTGAAAAATATTTTTCTTAACTTTTTAATGCACAAATCAGTCCAAAAGGTCCGCATTTTATAAATTTCTAACACATATTCTTAACTTGGCACTACGAGATTTCGGGTTTTTTGAGAAAAAAATTCACGGGGCCTTACAATCAGAAACTACACAAGAAGTGCAAAAGTATAGCATGAGTACAACCGACCCCATGTATTCTGTAAGTACCAAGCCTAAACTTGATGAAGTAGTGACGAGACTATAACAAGCCACCTACTATAAACCTATGTGAATATGAATGCAATAATAGCAGAAATAGAGGATAAACAAGAAATTAACTTAAAACCGGTACTGAAAACACATAACAGAAGGCCCCAGAATAACACTTATGTTCAACTCTTTAATTTAATACGGATACACAGCAATAAAGTTCTTCTCTGTTGTGGCGGCAACCCAATCCACAGATATATATATACAATATATAACATATCTTCTCCGATCCACATATATATATATATATATATATATATATATATATATATATATATATATATGTGTGTGTGTGTGTGTGTGTGTGTGTGTGTGTGTGTGTGTGCGCGCGCGCGTGTGTGTATAACAAATCTTCTCGTTTGCGGTGCGCAATCCAGTCCACAAATATATACAATTACCATTGCGGTGTACAACCTGATCCCAAATAATAATACTAATATTCGTTGCGGCGTGCAACCCGATCCCACACAATAATAATTTAAATGAACATCTACAACCAACTACGGTATAACTAAAATAAAAGGCAAAAAGGAAAATCGCATAATTAAAGTCATAAAATAAATAAAAGTAGTTAATTAACAACACACTAAATTATGAAGAAAGTAAAGGTGGGAAAAGAAATTTCTGATCAAATTGATTCGATTAATGAAAATTCTGATATGTTTTTAGGAATGATGCAGGTTGTTACGGCTCATAAGTGGTACATTAAATGTACTATCTTGATTGATAATACTTTCTCTCTAACTGATGTAGCAATGATTGATAGTGGAGCAGATGTAAGTTGTATTCAAGAGGGTCTTGTTCCTACTAAATATTTTCAAAAGACCACTCATTTGGCCAAATCTGCTTCTGGTCATGCTTTAGATATAGAGTATAAATTACCAAATACTCGTATTTGCCAAAATAGAGAGATAAATTATTCTTTTATTACAGATCCCGTAACTAGAGATATTAACGCCTTGATTAATATGAAACAAAGGCATGTCAATTCATTACAATGAGAAATATTAAGCATGAATATATTCGATACTTTACAATCTGCTAAGGTTCAGCAAAAGATTAAATTGATTGCTGAACAGAGGGTTGTTGATGTCTGCGCCGATCACCCTAGTGCCTTTTGGAATCGAAAAAGGCATATTGTAACTCTTCCTTATGAAGAAAACTTCTCCGAAGATGATATCCCTACTAAATCTCGACCTTGCCAGATGAATGCTGAATTGGTCGAATTCTGCAAAAACGAGATTGACAGCTTGTTATAAAAGGGTTTGATAAAACCCTCAAAATCTCCTTGGTCATGGGTCATGTTCTGCCTTTTATGTTAATAATGCTGCAGAAAAGGAACGTGGTATTCCTAGATTAGTTATAAATTATAAACCATTGAATAAACATCTAAAATGGATTAGATATCCTATCCCCAATAAAAGGGACTTGCTATCTAGATTATATGACGCCAATATATTTTCAAAATTCGATTTAAAATCTGGATATTGGCAAATTCAAATTTTTAAGGAGCATACTTATAGAACTGCTTTTAATGTTCCATTTGGGCAATATGAATGGAATGTCATGCCATTGGTTTAAAAAATGCCCCTTCTAAATTTCAGAAAATTATGAATGATATTTTTAACCCTTATCTAGATTTTATCATTGTTTATATTGACGACATATTAGTATTTTCTAAAACATTAGAGATGCATATTAAGCATCTTGATATTTTTAAGAAAATTGTAATACAAAACGGTTTAGTAATTTCTAAACCAAAAATAAGTCTATTCCAAACAAATGTGCGATTTTTAGGTCATAATATTTGCCAAGGAAAAATTACCCCGATACAAAGATCGATTGATTTGCCTCAAAATTTCCTGATGTTATTACTGACATGACTCAATTACAAAGATTTTTGGGAAGTTTGAATTATATATCTCCTTTCTACAAAAGTTTATCTCGTGATCTAGCCCCTCTATACGACAGGCTCAAAAAGGATCATAAGAAGCCTTGGACTGACCAGCATACTACGTTAGTCAAAAATATTAAACAACGTGTTACGTCTTAACTCTTGCTAATCCTACATGGCAAAAAATTATTGAGACTGATGCGTCCAACATTGGCTATATTGGGATTTTAAAACAAGTGAATCCCAGCAATAAGAGTGAATACCTGATAAGATTTCACTCTGGTAAATGGACCGAAGCCCAGAAGAAATATGCTACTGTGGCTCATGAAATGTTGACTATTGTTAAATGTGTTTTAAAATTTCAAGACGATTTATATAATCAAAAGTTTTTAATAAAAACTGATGCTCAATCTGTTAAATATATGTTTGACAAAGATTTCAAACATGATGCATCTAAATTAATATTTGCTAGATGGCAAGCTCAACTGGTGCCTTTTGATTTTGAAATTCAATACAAAAAAGGAATTGATAATTCCCTTCCGGATTTCTTATCCAGAGAATACCTTGATTAATTATGAATTTCTATACAACTTTTTAGAGGAAGAATTGTTAATTACTATCCTGAAAGTGGTTAGATTAAATCGAGATCTACAAAGTCTCATAATTGATTTGATAATTGAAGATATCGTTGATAACCTGATTGAAAATCATAATCATGATGAAATTGTTAGGAATTCATACCTATACTAAAATTATTAGGGATGATATGCTGGATTATTACTTCTAAATTGACTTGTTATTTGTGCAGAATGGACCCTTCAAGGGCCACCAGAGGTAGAGGTAGGGGAAGATCTTCCCCTAGTAGATCATATTCTCAAGGATCGTCATACCGATCGTCATCAAATTCTCCAGTGATACAAGCAGGAAAAAGGAGTTTAATAAACTCAAAGATTTTTCATAAAGGAGATTCTTCATCAGGTCTGTCTATACATCTGAATAATATTCCAGAAGATGATCCATTATATGGTCATCTACAAACATATTTGGCTTCCAAAAAGCAAAGTAATACATTTGCTTCAATCGCTAGAGAAGAAGACAACGATGATATTAAGTCTTACGAAAAATTAACAAAGAAAGAAATAATATTTCTCCTAGAAAACTCTGAGATTCAGCGAAAAGATGAACCATGGAAGATATTCCAGAGATATCTGATTAATGGATTATACTACCCGGGTGAATCATATAAAACCCGCACTTATTATGAGACTATTCTAATCAGTACAGGTAGTGCAGAATTCCAGCACTTTTCGGGTTATAACACAAATGAGAACGTTTATAACTTCTTAAAAATCATTATCAAACAGATTATATCTGTTGAAGAATGGAGGATTTCAACAATGAAAGAAAGACAGATAAGCCTTAATAAATCACCCATGAATTTTACTTATTGGGATTATATCCAAACATTTGATAGAGAGCTTTATTATAACAATGAGAGGCATAAACATACTTAGTTTATTAAAGTATGTGCAAAAATATTTACAGGACCTATCCCCAACTGGTTCTTAAATTGATGGTCATACCACGGTCCCACAACGAAAATCCTGCCTGAGCCATTCCTTAAGTTATACAAAGAATGGGAAAAAATTTCACCATTCTTAACCGAGTTATATCATGCAGATCATATCTGTTGCCTAGAAAAAATTGATCAAATTTGTTTCTTTATTGAATTCTCTATCCCATGGATTCATAAATGGACTCCTGAATTAGGTTTTACGGAGGAACAAATCCCTTGCTTATACATGGTATTTTACAATAATTTTTGGGACAAATTGATGAAGAATGATCCCAAAACAAAAATGTTATATGGACAAGAATTATTGGATTCTATTAAAACACAAATCCAAGTATACTCGTCCACTCCACAGAAGAAAATATTTGATGACAGCTCCGTCAAACATATTGCTCGAAGAATCTCTGTTCAAGACGGAGATAAAACCGAATTAGTAAATAAATATTTGGAAGAAGTAAAAAGAAATTTACTTCAAACTTTGAATCAATGTGAAAAATCAGACACATCAATGCACAGTGAAACAAGTGGCGATGATATCGCAGAAGAAGATTCACAGCCGATGCAGCAAGAAATAATATTATCTGACAAAGAGAGAGAAAAGGTGGAAAATTTCCTCCAACAAATGAACGATTTAGACAAAAGAAGACTTTGACTAAAGCCGCCGAAGACCCCACATAACAGTAGATACACTGTTCCCAACAGTAGAAACACTGTATAAGGGACCCAGATACGCTATTCCCAACAGTAGAAAAGCTGTATAGGGACCCAGATGTGGGACCCAATCTACTATTTAAAGATTCTTTATGTTTTTTTCCTTCTTTAAATAGAGGACCTCTTCATTTGAAGAGGCAGGGCTTGAGAACCCCCCCTCTCTCTAATCTCTCTCTCTAAACTCTCTCTCTAAACTCTCTTCTTCTTGTAAAGCTTTTAGCTTATTAGTTTTGTAAATCAATTGAAGATTAATAAAAGTTTTGAAGTTCAGTTAATCTTCAGGGCCTTGCTTCTCGGCCTTAAAGGTATTTATTTTATTTTATTATATAGTATTTTATATACTTAGTTTCTCTCCCCAGCCGTGACTATGTCCGGCTAAACGGATTCATATCTATGTTGAAAAACTAATTTCTCTTGCATATTAACCATGAAGAATCCAGACTCTTTCAAAATATAAAGGAATTTTAATATAGTTTCTTGGCTTGGTTCCAAGATTGTGGTACAGTCGACTCTGGTACTACTCTTATTGGCTTTGCCTTAGTGGCTACGTCTAGCCAGCTGTGACATTAAAGCCCGCTGAAGTTGTCAAAAGGGCTATCCCTTTCACAGTTAGAACTGCTAGACATATGGGCTCAATAAGAGTATGTATCAGACCTAGACAGACCCCTTGCTTGGGTAAAAGGATAGATCCTTCCATACAGTCATTAAAACTATAATAAAATTCTCGTATATTTCGAATCTTTACTTGTCGCGCGGACTACCGCCAACCTTCAAAGGTACTGAAACAGCTAGATCTGGATGGCCGTGCGGACTACCGCCTGCCTAGATGGATCCTGGTGTAGATGGTATCAGAGCCTAGGAATTTTCATGGTAAATACGTAGTAGATATGAAATATTCATAAATTTAATATAGAATAAAAGTTTAATTAGAATTTGAAATAATGAAATAATTACAAGCAACATAGTAAAAAATATAAAAATCAAAACTTTATATCGAAAAAAATAGAAGAAAAGTTTAATTGCTTACTCCATAATATAGGAAAAGAATTCAAAAAATGTTGATATATTTTATGCAAAATAATAAAAGAATATATATTTTGGACGAAGTAAAAACGTACAAATCAAAAGTTATATTGAAAATAAAATAGAAGAGAAGCCTAATTGCTTATTCTATGTAATGTAGAAAAAAATAATTAAAATATTAATATATTTTAAACAAAATAATAAAAAAATATATTTTGGACGAAGTAAGAAATCTATATTATTTATGTTATATCAAAAGGAGGTATCTATACTAAACCTGTTAATCGGGCCGGGCTGACCTGTTTTCAGCCCGGCACTGTAGCATATAGGGCGGGCTGGGACGGGTTGGACGAGAAGTGGGTTTTAGACAAACACATTTTGGATACCAGTGCACCGGAACCCGCTAAGCCCGCTAACCCGTTAACGAGTTGTTAATGGGCTGCAGCCCGGTTGAGCCAGTTAACGGGTTATTTTTTTTTATTTGTGTACCGTTGCTAACAAAATTTAATTAAAAAAACATTAGCACAGCCCGCCCGAGCCCGTTAAGCCCAAACCCGGACGGGCCCCCAAAAACCCGCAAATTCCCAACCCACTATCAGCCCGCTAACCAATCCGGTCCGTTAACAAACAAGTTGGTTTTTTTTGTTCAGCCCGCCTGTTAAACCCCTCTAATCTATACATTATATATTATATTATCTATACATAATAAAAGGATAGATAAAGACATCACATTAAATCAAGTGACATATAATGAAAAGCCACTTAGTAATTTGAGAAAATTCACTTTATACCCATTAATTCCAAACTATTTACCCTTTAATGTCCTTGCCCAAACTATTTACAACTCCTACCCATGGCCCCCAAACTATTTACTCGCCTTTATTTTCCTCCAATTCTCCGTCTCTTTTACCTTCCGCCATCTCTCCATCTCCATTGTTTGCATATCCAGAAATCATTGAATTCCAAGATATCGGATCTGGTTTTTTTATTTTTCCGAAGATTTTCAAAGCTGCTTCACTATCACCACAACTAGAATACATGTCGAGCAGCGCATTGTACAAGGGCAAATCTGGTGCAATCCCGGAAACAATTACTTTAACATGAGTTGCTTCCCCTGCAAGACCATCTCTCAACCTGCTACAAGCACTCAACAACGTTGTATAAGTGAAATTTGTCGGATAAACTCGAGCCGTCAACATGCTGTCAAATAGTTGAAGGCCTCCATGATCCTACCATTGTTGGGCTTGAAGCTCAATTTTATTTTTGAAGATTTCTTGTTTGATTCAAAGTGGGTGCTGTTAAATATTGCTTATAGTACCTTCTGGAATTTCATACTGAAATTTGATAACATTTAGAGCTGATTTGAGGTGATTGAGAACGAAATTTTTAGTTGAAAATCGAAGAAGAACACTGCTACAATATACCGCTACGGTATACAATATGCTATAGGAGTATATAGCTATAGTGCAACACTATACTATTATAGTTTACAAAATAATATACCGCTACAGTATACTAATATACTATAGGAGTATATAGTTATACTGCAACAGTATACTATTATAGTATACAATATATTGTTATGGTATACTGTAATAATATGCAAGATACTCTAACAATATGTTGTAATAGTATACAATATACTATAATAGTATACTTATTACCCGTAAATTCACTTGTCTTTTCCCTTTTAATTTGTTTTAAGCTTTTACCCAAGTGTGAGGGGCAAACTTAAAAAGGAAAAAAATTTATAGTATGCTATATGATGTAATGGTATACTCTTACAATTAGGTCCTTTTAGAAATTTTAATTTTTTTGACAACTAATATTATTTCAGTTTAATAATTGAATTAAATTTTTTTTAACTCTTTGCGTACAATTGTATACCCTGTTGGTGTAGCTATATACTATACTGATATCATATGTTAGTTAATATTTTTTTGGTTGTATTAACTATATTTAATTGGTACACAATTTAGTTTTTCTTTAGTAATAATATAAAAAAAGAATAATAAAAAATTAGTGAAAGCAGTAAATGAAATTAGATTATGAAGAAAAAAAGAATATAAAAAAACAGAAGTTAAATAAAATTACAAAAGGAAAAAAGAAAAAAAATAAGAAGAAAACGAGAAAAAAAAGAAAAAATAAAAGAAAAGAAGCATAGAAATAAAAAAGAATTAGAGAATAAAGAAAAAATTCCCCACAAAACCTATTATGGATAGGAAATGTAATTAGTTTATGGGTAGGTAAAAAAATAATAAACAAGGATAAATAATTTTATTTTTATGGGTAACTGTGTTAAAACCCCTACTAATTTTAGGACAAAAAATTATTACTCCTTTAAGATTAAGCCAAATCAAATATTAAGATATTACGAAATATTCTGCGAGCGGTCGACCATTCGAACAAATTGTCATCCTCCGCGTACACCCCAATCGTCGTCACGATTCCCCCAAATTCTCAAAATTCAATAGAGCCTTCTCCATCTCGGCTTCTATCTTCACGCACCAAGTTCGATCCAATACTTCCTCCATTTGAAGTTTCCACCATGAACCCTAACCCCAGCCCAAACCCTAACCCTTATCCTAATCTTCCGTCAGATCATCCCCATTCTTCCGAGTACGCTCCGTACCCAAAGCTTGATCCGAACGACGTCGCTCCTGTATCTGAGACGTGGACTTCGGTTCCTGTCGAATCGAATCCTCCATCTCAGCAGCCGCCGCAACCACAACCACAGCCTCAACAACAACCAAGGTCACCTTCTGCATCGGAAGGACCTGCGCCTATCTCAAGCAGCGCTGCGACTACTATGCCTGCTGAGTCTAATCCCTATGTTACTCCCGAGCCAGGTCAACCCCTTGGTTCTTCTGTCAAGAGTATGTGCCTTCTTTTTACCCGTTCCAATTATTGTTTTTTCTATTTTCCTCTTACTGAGTCAATATTAGTTACATTGTTATTGCTTTTTTTTGTTGGATGGTTTTGTTGTGTGAACTAGAAACATGTGTCCCAATTGAGAACGGAGGCCAACAGTGTTCCAAAATGAGGGGCTATTAATAGTAAATAGAGAATCTCTTTGCTTTGTGAGGCATTTTTTAAATGGACAAATCCATGAAACCCATGACAACAAAGGGGATAGTACTTTGCAAGTGTAGTAAAGGATCGGGTTACTGATGTTAAATGAGAGCTTGGCTTAAGGGGAAAAAGGCAACATCTTGGGAAAGAAATTTATGGAGTATGCATTGGTTGATTGTGGATTTCAAGTAAACTGACTCAAGAGTACTACTGCGTCTGTCTTTGTAACAAAAATGGGTGTAAACTCAGGTTATATATGTGTGTACATACAGATAATACATGCGCACACGTACGCTCAAATACATATGTGTGTCTTTGTGTGTGTGCATTGAGAGTTCTATGTATATAAGTTTTGAGCAACAACAACAACAACAACAAAAAACCTAGTGCAATCCCACTAATGGTGTCTGGTGAGGGTAGGGAGTGTACGCAGACCTTACCCCTATCTTAAGAAGATAGGGAGGTTGTTTGCGGAAAATTCCCGACTCAGGAAAGATAGAGAGGAAGGTGTAACATCAAGCAACAACACCAGCGAACCAAATTGAAAACCGAAGTAAAAGAGATAATAAGTAATAACAAAAATCTAATAATAAGAAAATAGAAGACTAACATTGAGGAATGCATTAAAACTATTGGAACAAGCAAGGACAAAGTTCGGCTACCTAGCGTTCTATCTTAATTCTCAATCTCCACACCTTCCTATCTAGGATCATGTCCTCGGTATGTGTGTGAAAAAATGCACCTTAACTATGAGAAATAGAGCAAATTTGTCCTTATTTTGAATTTGGTCTCAAACATGCCTTTGTTATTAGTAAGGGTGGGTATAAAATTCGAAAAATCGAATTTTGAACCTGACCGAATTAATTTGGTATTTCAGTATCGGTTTTTTCAGTATTTCGGTATTATTCGGTACAACTGTTTTCGTATTTTTGTATTTTGATACGGTACTCGATATTGAGTTTTTGATATTTCGGTATTTAATTCTAAGCCCACCTCTATTTCTATTTTCCAGCCCAATAAGCCTAAGTCCAACACCCCAAGTCCCCTAGTTCCCTAATTCCCTAATTCCCTTAGTCCCTTAGGCTTAAAGGCTTAGAGACTTAGAGTTACGACAGTAGCTTCTGCTTATCCCCTTTCCCTTATTTCTATTTTCTAACCCTAGATTTATCTAAAAAAATTGCAACAATTGGTGTATTAGGCTACTCTAGCTGAGGTGGTGATGGCGGTTCTATTTGTTAATTGTTGAAATTGTTTTTATGCATCATTACATGTGTTATAGACTTCAACCTCAATAAGTCTTTATTCCGTTGCCTTTTCTTTTATTGTTGGAGCAATAATTTCTTTAGTTAGTTTTTTTTTCCAGATTTTGCAGTGCAACATTCATATGTTCTTGAAACAATTGCCTTAACCTTTTCGAATGCAATAGATATTCTTTCCACATGTAAAAGAAGGAAGTAATTTTCCTATGGCCTGCTTCCATTTTAAAGTAGAGAATATTAACATATGATTGATGACTCCTCTTCACTGGAACCATTGTAAATATATTCTGGCGATGTATTGCAAGACTAATCTAGAAATTCGATTGCAACAATGTTATCATGCTTCTAAGAGTTAAGCGACATGAACTCAACCGATTCCCCACTATCGTCTCATATTAGTTTGGTTAGAACCGAAAACGTACCGAAACCATATCGAACCAAACAAGAATACCGAACCGTACTGTACTGCTTTGGCACGGTATTTGGTATGCATAATTGATATACTGAATATTGAAATATCGAACCGTAGTTCTTAAGTACCGCGCCAAAGTACCGAACGCCCATCCCTAGTCATTAGTGGATTGGTTCAGATTTGCCCATCAACTATGAGAAATAGAACAAGTTTACACTCCGTTTGACTTTAGTACCAAATATGTCCTTATCATGAGTAAATTGGCTCTTCTTGCCCCTAAAAAACTAACAAGACTTCCTACTTCTTATTTTTATCCATCTAAAACATATTTTATTATTAAGATGGAGTGTCAACTTGCGACACAATAATTTTAACCCCAAAAATTTCTTGAAAAAATTTTAAACTCGAAAAATTACACAGGCTTAAAATGGTTAAAAGAGACGAAAATATCTAATTGCTCTTCATATTCATGTCTTTTCCCTATTTTTTTACTCTCCTCAATTTTAACAATGATTAAGTAGAACGACAATTCTAGAAGATCAATTAATTCATGGGAAAATAAATAATCTTCAAGTACGCAAATATGAATTGAAATTCTTAAATCAATGAAAAAATTAAAAGTATTTGGAGAAATTGCATGGAGTTATTATGTACACTTGTTTTTTGATGAAGTAAGTTGTATATTAATTAAAAGGCATCCATAAGATGCAATGATTACAAAAGAAAAGGAGATATCAGCTCCTAGGAAGGACAAAAACCTATTACAATACTATGGAGCTGATAAAATAAAGGTCAGGGTTATACACAGGGGTGTGATTCACCCAGCAAAAAAGTAAAACTAAACATCTAGCCTTAAGTTTGTGTCTGACAATTGAAATGCCATCAAAGCATCTTTGATTTCTTTCTGTCCATATGCACCACAAAATAATAGCAAGAACCATAGACCAGATTCTCTTGATGGACTTCTCAACTTTCCAGGAGCTCCAACTCACAAAGGCATCCCTGACATTTTGTGGCATAGTCCAATGTAGACCAAAAAGTGAAGTAAACATAGACCAGATGTCTGCTGCAACTGTACAGTAAATGAACGGGTGATTGATTGTTTCATGATTGCTAAGGCACATATGGCATCTGTTGGCAAGTTGGAAACCCCTTCTGAGAAGGTTATCCTGAATTAGGCAAGCACCCTGTAGTGTTATCCAACAGAAACCACTAACCTTAGGGGGAATTTTAGTTTTCCAAACAACTTTCCTTGGCCATTGATCAATCAATGCTTTGTTAGTGCTCATGTTGTAGTAGCTTGCTTTGACTGAATAGGAACCTCCTCTACTGTTGTCCCATTTAAGTCTATCTCTGCCTTGGTTGTTGATGGAGATGTTATGAAGGCTGCCAAGTAGAGCTAGCAAATCCTCTATTCCCGGTCATTCAGGTTTCTCCTTAATCTTGGGCTCCAAGTGTTCTCCTCCCAGTTTTGGGCAACTGTAGAGTTTGGATTGGATGCAACTGAGAAAAGTGTTGGGTAAGCATCCTTCAAAGTGCTCTGACCATTCCAAGGATCCTTCCAAAATAGGATGTGTTCGCCACTGCCCACATGTAGAGTTGTATTAAGAGAGAAGGTGTTCCACAACTTTCTGATACCCTTCCATAGACCATAACCATAAGGTGTATTAACCATATTGGAGCACCAGTGACTACCACTGCCATACTTGGCTTGTACTACATCCTTCCATAAACTCGTTCCTTCTTGATTATACCTCCAAAGCCATTTCATCAACATGCTCTTATTGTGCAGTGACAAATCCTTTAACTCCTAGGCCCCCAAGTGATTTGGAAAGTATTACCTTATCCCATTTCACAAGGTGGAATTTGTGATCTTTGGAATTATCTTCCCATAGGAATGAGCACCTAAGTTTATCAAGCTGCTTTTGAACTTTTACTGGTAGGGGAAATAGCGACATAATGTAGGTTGGTAAGCTATCCAGTACACTATTGATAAGAGTTAGTCTGCCACCAAAGGAGAGATACTGTTGCTGCCAGGAAGCCAACCTTTTTTCAATTTTTTCAATAACTCCATTCCATACATCAATTGATCTATGTCCAGCCCCCAATGGAAAGCCTAGGTAAGTGGTTGAGAATGAACCTGTATTGCAACTCATGATCTCAGCCAGCACCTCCAGGTTAGATACACAGAACAGGGTATATGACACTTTTTGACATGTTAATGTGTAGCCCAGACAAGGCTTCAAAAATCATCAAGGTGATGTTGAGATATTGAACTTGGGACTCCTCTGCACCACAGAAAATGAGAGTATCATCGGCATATAGAAGATGGGACACAGAGACTGAACACTCTGGCCTACTGCCAATACCAAATCCCTCCAACCATTGTAGTTGTTTGGCCTTCTCCAACATTTTGCTCAGACCCTCCATTGCTAGGATAAAGAGAAAAGGGGATAAAGGATCCCCTTGCCTTATCCCTCTCTTAGGAGAGAAAAAACCAACAGGGCTTCTATTCACTAGGATAGAGTACTTGACAGTAGAGAAGGAGAATTTGATCCATTTGTCCCCAAATCCCATCTGTCTTAGGATTGAAATGAGATATTGCCAGTTGATTTTGTCGAATGCCTTCTCAATATCAAGCTTGAATAGCAGTCCAGGTACTCTAGTTCTTTGTCTCCATTCTAAGGCTTCATTTGCAATAAGTGCATCATCTGAAATCTGTCTCCTCTTTAAAAAGGCATTTTGATATCTTGAAATCAGGTTCCCCATCACCTAAGTCTTTCTGACAGAACTTTAGCCACAATCTTGTAGACACTTCCTATGAGGCTGATAGGTAAGAAGTCTTTGAGTTGAATTACTCCTTTCTTTTTGGAAATAAGTGCTATGAATGAGGCATTAAAGGACTTGACCATGTGACAGTGATTGTGGAAGTGATTAAGAGTTCCCATGACATCCTGCCTTATAGTATCCCAGCATTTTTGATAAAAAGCCATAGTCAGTCCATCAGGTCCAGGGCTTTTGTCAGGTGCACAACAATTGATTGCATTTACTACTTCCTCCTCTTCAAAAGCAGCTTCCAGAGCTTCCTTCTGTTCAATGTTCAGGCTTCCCAGTCCTTCAAAAGTAGCACTAGGCCTCCAACTTTCATTCTCAGAGTAAAGCTCCTTGTAGAAATCCAAAATCCCACTTTTAATTTGTTCCTTGTCTTCAATTAAATCATCTCCTACTTGTAACCTGTCAATACAATTGTATCTCCTGTTAGAGTTGGCCATTCTTTGAAAGTATTTAGTATTCCTGTCTCCCTCCTTCAACCATAAGCATCTAGACTTTTGTCTCCTTGAAATCTCTTCAGCTTTTGCTAACTGTTGCAGCTCCATCTTCAACTGCATGATCTTGTTAGATTCTGCTTGTGTTGGTAGTCTTCCTTCAGTTGCCTGCTCCATTAGTAACAATTCTTCTAGGGCTTTGTGTGTTCTTGTGCTAACTTTTCCAAATACTTCCTTGTTCCATGTAACCAAATCCTTCTTCAACAGCTTCAGCTTTTGGGATAAAATAAAATCTGGAGAGCCGTTTACCACATATCCCTGCCACCATTGCTTGATCAAGTCACCAAACCCCTCATGTTGAAGCCACATGTTTTCAAATTTGAAGTAAGATGGCTCAGCAGTCCAATCACCACATTCCAGAACTAAAGGCCTATGGTCTGATGCTACTTTGGGAAGAGCTCACTGATGCACCAAGCCAAAAGAGTCATTCCACTCTGAAGAGATTAGGAACCTATCAATTCTAGAAGCCTGCAAAGAGTTTTCTCCCCTAGCCCATGTGTAAAAAGCTCCTTACAAGGGAAGGTCCACCAGTCCCATGTCTTGAATGAAATCAGAGAAAACCTTCATAGCCCTTGATCTCCTGATGCAATTGAGTCTTTCATTCTCAAAGCGACATACATTAAAATCTCCACATATTATCCAGCTGTCATTCCATAATCCTCTGACTGCTGCTAGTTCTTCCCAGAATTCTACCCTCTCCCAATTTGATTGAGGGCCATATACCCATGTAAAGCAGAATCTGAAGTCAACTTGTACCCCCTCCAACATTGTAGAAATAGAATATTTCCCTTGTTGTGATTCAATGCAAGACCATTGTCTTTTGTCCCATATGATGATAATTCCTCCACTCCTGCCACTAGCCTTCAATTCTGCCCATCCTACCCATCTTGAACCCCCAAGATCTCTAATTACGGCTGCAGAGCACCTTTCAGTTTTTGTTTCCTGTAGACACAATAAATCAGGTTTCCATTTTTTAATGAGAGACTTTATAGTACTTCTCTTGCTCGTATCATTGAGCCCACATATGTTCCAACTGATAAGTTTCGCTTTCATTCCGAGAAAGCCTTGTGATACCTGCCCCTAACTGACCCTTCACCCTTTTCATATGTAACAGTGCATACCAGCTTCTTGGCTTCTTTTTCCCCCCTTCTTCTTGGATTTCTTCTCCCCATTTTTCTCCACCCTTTGCAGTAGCTTTTGGGCTTGCCTTTTATGCTCCATTCTAACAATCATATCGAAAATTTCATGTTCGAAGCCTGTAGAGTGGACTCCGAAAGCCTTGCATGCTTTGGTCATAGCAACCTTGGTCCAGTGAGAAGTCTCAATAACCTGAGGTGAGTTGATGGACAACTGCCCTTGGGAATTCCCCTCATACCATGGTAAGGGCAGGAGCTCGCTACCCGAAAGAGAAGACACATCTGAGTCGTTAAATCTGACCATGGAGAAATTTGGATAAGAAGGAAAAGATTTGGTGAGAGAAAGAGATTGCATGGGTTCAACTTCATCGTCTGCGTCTTCACCTTGGTATGAGTCTTCAAAGCTGCACCTGTTATCGTGTATCTGATGATTTGTAACGCCCTTTTGAGAAGGCATAACTGGGGCTTTTGAGAGCTGTTGGGGTTGGGCCGGCCCAGTTGCTCTCCTTTCCATCAGCTTCTTCTTTTTAATAAAAGAATTGGGCCTCTTTCCCTTCCTTTTTTTTGAGTAATAGTGGTGGCCCATTAGTAAAGGAAAACTGACCTGATTGTTTACTTTAGAATGGACCGGGTTGTGAGATGGGCCAGCCCAAGAATTGGATTCAAAATTTAAATCAACTGGCGTGGATTTCACCGCGTATAACTCTTTGACCTTTGGTCTCTCATGTGAGACCTTCTGCCCTTTCCATCTCCGGCTATCTTGACATGCCCATCGGAAATAATTGAGATTTCAAACATCATATCACCCACAACCAAATCAATCTTGCAAAGGGGTTCTGAATCTGAATCCTTGATGCAGATGCGAGCCCAGAGGAGATTATTCTTTTTCTTTGTATCTTCATTGGAGTCTATATAGCCACCACATTCATCGCCGATGAACCTTAGGGTTTTCTCAGACCACTCATGCAATGGGATACCAAAAACTTTAATCCATCGATGACCTGATATTTGCTTTGAAATTTTAAGATTCAAAGCCGGCGACCACCAATCTAAAGAGAGTCGTCTGCCATTCCAGAACCAATCACCAAACTTGACCCTCTTCGCCTCCTTTGAAGATGAAAGTTCAAAAAGAAAAAAGATTGTGAGCAAGAGAAGAAACTTTTAGACCAGCTGTCACTGACCATCTGCTGGTGAACCATTTTTGCAGAACCTCCGTAGATGGGTTATGATAGAAGGAATCGTTGAAGGCACTAACAAGGCAGCAAGAGAGGAACTGTAGATTTGTTTCTTATGTATTGTTTTGGGTTTCCATCGCCGGTCATTTCTGTAAGTTTGCAACTTGGATGTAAGATTTCTCCGGTGAAGTGAATCTATGAAGGTCTGGGTTAGAGCTCCCCAGAAATCTAGTGATTTTGTCAGCAACGTCGCACCAGCCCAAGTTGTATTCTGCCTCCGGAATTATGACTGCTGATTTCCTATCGCCAACCCATTTCTCGATTCGAATGTAACGCCAATAAATGTTGTAGTTCTGATAGACCCTATGTAATAAATTCTGTTGTTTTCGTCCCCGCTTTCTGTAGAGATCTCCTGTACCTCTGGAAGCATGTCGTAAATTGTCGCATATCCATCGTAGATTATTCTCGTCAATCTTAATTTTGCCGACAAAATGAGCGCTCCTCTCTGTAAGAAGGAACCACCTGTAATGACCACTGCTAATATCTGTGAGTTAAAAAGATTTAATCCCCGCTTTAAATGTAACCTTTTCCCCATGTTAAAAAACTATTAGGCCCGTACCGGAAAAGGTGTTGCCATGTCAGAAAAGCTAAAGATTGAAAAATACTTTTTTAGAGAGAAGTCAGGCCTTCTCTCACTAGACAGTAGGTGCCAATAACAATCTAGAGCATTTGGAGTTATTATGTACACTTAACAAGAAGTTTTGATTTTGCCGAAGAAATTGTGATTGCTATCATGCAGAAAGAAGTAATTCCATAAAATATTATTTTTATTTCTTTTGAGCTTGCAATTGAGTGGACATGAGAGTATTGATCTTCACAAAGACAGAACCTAAAAGAGAGAAGACTTATTGGTTATTCTTTGAGCAAAACGGAAGGTTTTGTGAATCTCTGCTTTTGATGTATTTTTTTGAAAAAAATCTACGTGTCCTTTTTCTTTTTCTTTTATTCTTCCTTTTTTGTTCTTCTCGTTGTTCTAGAAATAAAAGTTAACTTTTTTACCCTAAAATAAAAGGGTTGATCGAAGAAAAATGGATTTCATTAGTTTTTTGGAACAAATATAAGCTAGTCCACTCATGGTAAAGGCATAATTGAGACCAAATTCAAACAAAGGGCAAATTTGTTCTGTTTCTGTAGTTGAGATGTACTCTGAACCAATCTACTAATGATGAGGGTATGTTTGGAACCAAACTCAAAATAAGGGCAAATTTGCTCTATTTTCATAGTTGAGGCATTATATATATACATATATATACAATGGTTGTGCGGTGGTGGCAATTTCAACCCATCTTTGGTTGACCCGCCCAACCCGCTTGTACTAAACCCGTTTTCAACCCGCCCATTTTAAATATGGGTAAATATGTGTTAACCCATTTTTAACCCGCAATAAAATGAGTCAAAAGCGGGTTGAATACGGGTTCCATGCGGTTTTAAATTTGTTATGGTTTCCGGCTTTTTGCACTTCAAAGGGAAATAAAATGAGCTTAAAAAGATGCAGGTGGAACGATCTAAGTAAACTTCTGATGGAATCCAAATTGTGATAAGTATTATCCACTTGTTATTAAACACTGGCATGCAAACAAATAATGATTTCAAGAATAGTAGTCTTCTTTATCATTTGATATTCCTTCGTCCAAATATAGATAAAATTGATGATTCTTGATTGAAATTTCTTTTTTTGTTGAAAAATAATAATAGGAAAAAATTATTTCCTGACTTTCAACATATGGATAAAATTGATGATTGGTGATTCAAATTTCTTTTTTTAATGAAAATAATAACAGAAAAATTAACTTTGCATGACTTTCAACATAATTAAACTAGGTATTTACTACATTCCTTGGAAAAAAGCTAAGAATTTCAGTAAATGAAATCCAAAAGTAGAGTAATTAAACCATTTACCACAAAAATACTGGAAAAGAATAGTTGTCATTCTTAGCCAAGAATCACGAAATTCTCAGCAATAAATAATTATAGGTAAGTTGTTTAAAAGAACTAATTGTCTTGCCATTTTACTTGGTGCTTCCGAAAAGTTCAAGCAAGTGAAAGGGCCTTAATTACATGCTTTCTACTTTAGTCGGAACCTTTCTTATGGATAACGAGAGGTGATACAGTTTGATTATCTTCTAAGAAACTGTGAACAACGAACACAGAAGAGAGACGTTGAAGCAAAAACAGAGCAGAGAGAGCAGAGCCAAAAGGACGGTTTCAGACATAGATATAAAATGGGTCACCCCGTTTTTAACTCAGCCCATTAATCACCCAACCCATTTTCACCTGTATGAGATATGGGTGGGTTGGGTGATTACCGATTTTTGCTTGACCCATTTTTAATTGCCCAAGTTTAACCCAATCCGCCCATTTGCCACCACTAGTTGTGCCAACAGTTGGTGCATTTATGTACATCCGCCTCTAAACTAATGCCAATTAATAGCCTGGGGTGTTGTTTTTATGCATATTTATTACTCTCTGCTTGCTTTGAGGTATTCTTTATGCTTGGATTATGAGCCTCTTAATTTTGACTTTGCAGATAAAATGGATTCAGTGAAGGATGTTCTTGGACAGTGGGGAAAGAAGGCTGCAGAGGCGACTAAGAAGGCTGAGGATCTTGCCGGAAATATGTGGCAACACTGTATGTCACATTGTTTTATGTTTATCTTTCTGTTGCCATGTTATGTGTTTTTTTCCCTTTTCTGATCAGTAAACAAAATATATTATAGAATGACAACAAAAAACAGCACTAAGGAGGGTCTGGTGTTACAGAAGTATCCCTTTATAGCCATGTCATGTGTTTAAAATGAGTGTGATTCTCTGCCAACATACTGCTGTTCTTTTATTTCTGTATTTTATACTTTGTCGAAAGATTCATCATATTCCACTCTTAATTGTACAATTTTCTGATGATGTTCTCATTGCTTCATCTGAATCAGTGAAGACAAGCCCCAGTTTGGCTGATGCCGCTATGGGAAGAATTGCTCAAGGTACAAAGGTCTTGGCTGAGGGCGGTTATGAGAAAGTGTTCCAACAAACATTTGAGACTGTCCCCGAGGAAAAGCTTTTCAAGTCATATGCATGCTACTTATCTACTTCTGCTGGTCCAGTCATGGGAGTTCTGTATCTATCCACTGCTAAACTAGCATTTTGTAGTGATAATCCTCTTTCCTACAAAGTAGGTGATCGGACAGAATATAGCTACTACAAGGTACACCTTTCTTTCTTTCCAAATACTTCAGGGCACACTAGTTGGTGAAAAAGATCGTGGTAGGAAACAAATAAAATAGGACGGATGTGATCTAGTCTCTGAAATTTCCCAGGCCTTTAGCTAGGGGAAAGATAATAATCTAGTTTCGATGTAATTGGTCCCTGTGCACATGAATTCGATATTCAATGTTGTTAGATGTCTATATTCTCTTCATCTCTTGGTTGATTAATGGCAGAAAGTAAAGAGTTGTTTTAAATTAACCATAATCCGCTATAGATAAAGAGGTTGTCCTTCCAAACATTATTTGGTTGGATGTTGCCCTAGGGCTATGTACTTTTGTTTAATTTTTCTGTGCCTCGTGCAAGCTTTTGTACACTTGTAGCATGTTTGTTGGTGTCTAAGACGAGGCATTTCATGATCTGCTCTTTCTATTGAAATCTCCCTCAGCTCAATAAGATAGATGGTGTCAGTTATGCCTTTTTGTTTGGTGTTTCCATCCATTGTTGATTGTTAGGTTTTGTGTTTTAAATTAAATTAAAAAGATTTGCTATAGAAGAAAAATAGAGAAAAAGGAGCAAGGCCCTATGCGACATGAGAAATGCTATTGGTGGATAGGATCAAAGACTTAATTTAGATGGATCCTGCATAGATGAATTAAATTTTTGCTCCCATCATCAAGCTTGGATGAGACTCTGAGCTCATCATATTGGGTTTTCACTCAGTTTGGTAGATATAGGCAATTTTATGTGCAATAGGACTAGGAATGGCAATGGGGCGGTGCGGGTTTAAGCTCATGTAGGGTGCGGCGGTTATTTTTTTGAGGGGGGGGGATATTAATGCGGGGCGGGGCGCTACGGGATGGGTTCAGACATTTGTTTGAAAATCAAAGCGGTTGCGCTTTTGAAAATTCTGTGAGGCGGGTTCTTCAGTTTCGAGCCAATCGGCCGCTGGATCTACTGACTGTTGGAGCATGTCTTACGCGTATCATTGAAATGATATTTTGGATGTTCAATGTTTTAAGGCTGTGGTTATTAAATATATCAACTGGTAAAATCTGATTTTCCTTTCTTTTTACTTTTCTCATTTCGTCTTTTTCTTCCTTTTTCTTTTTGAAATATATCTGCTTCTATTGAATAAAAGAACACTAAGAAGAAATAAAGTCGATCTAGTAGCTATAAATCTGTTATTGATAGTGCATAGCAACTAAAAGAATGAAATTAACTTAGAATCATCATTAAAACTTACCTTGGACGATGTTGGGACCTTGGAGGAAGTTGGGTTCTTGAGAGCTTCCCTTTCTAGAGCAAATTTACGTGTTTGGGGTGTAGGGAACGAGGTATAGCTTTTAAAACAGCTTTTCAGGTGCGCGTTCACGCAGCTGAAGGCCCAACCGTGCATCTGACCGTGCAGCAAGGGCAGTGACACTGCCTCGAGTGCGCTGCCACGCACGTGAGAGCTGATCGCGCAGACTGCAAATTGTCCGGTAAAACGCGCATAACTTTTTGCACAGAGATCCGTTTTGGCTCCATAATATATCATTGGAGAGGTATTTCAAAGGGCTACAACTTTCATGTTTTGAGTTTTCTCAAATTCCTAACAGATTTTCATGAAATCAGGCCGGAAGACAGACCTTCCATAAACTTAGTCGATTATATCAAATCTTATGCACCCCACTCTCTGTCTTGATTCCAAAACAACTATTTCCGCCCATACTCATCCCGATAGGACTTCACATGTCTAAAATGTCACATTAATACTCATGTAACACATGCCTTAGTTTTTGACATTTGAGTGAAGCATTGTAATGATGCACTTTGGCAATGGCCATAACTCCTAAAATCAAAGGGATTGAACTATTGGGTGTTATTGATAGTGCATAGAACCAAAAATATGATAACAGAATACCTATTGACCCTAAGATTAGTAGATACATACTGTAGCCACCTCTTAATCTTGAACCAGCGGACTCTTGTAAAAAATTCAACAGATCTGTTGAACTTTTTTGCATTTCTATAATGCACTAAAAATTTGGGGGTGGGTTGGGGGAACTGAATGTGAGATATAATTACACCTTGGGTCCATAACTAATTAGGTATATCAGCTTGTTGACAGTTCCTCTGTCTTGTAAGTCCAGAGATCGAAATTTTAGCCCTTTCATCTATGTGGGCTTGCGCTGATAGAATTATGGTAGTTGAGTTATGAGAGGTAGTGCTGGTTAGAGGGTGTGAGTCTGTGGTATTGATGGAAAAGAGAGAGAACATTGTGGTTTTCTTGGTGGTGGGTCAATGTCTTCATCTACTATATACTTTAAAATTCTAAAAGTTTAAGAGTAATTGTTCTGGTCTCTCCTCAAGGTCTGAAGTAATGTCTACCTGTAGCTATTTGGGCCGAGTTTGATGTATAACTATTAGTGTCTTGTCTTCACTTTAGTTTTTTTTCTAAAAAAAAAATTAATCCTGCTGTCTTCTTTTTCTTTTAATATATATTTTTAATTGTGTTTATATTTTTTTTCGAAAAGATTATTCATTCATTTTTTAGTTTATAGTTATCCTTTTTCTATTTTTCTTTTCAAGTTTTGTTTTGATATATTAACTACCTTTATTTAAAGTGAATGATTAATATTTATGCTCATATCTCAGGTGCACCAGGTTTCTGTTTTGTTAGTTGTTAAATCCCGAGACATGCTCTTGGGGCAAAACGTTTTTAGTTGGTTAGAAGTTGTGGAAGAGGAATATGGTTGTGATGCAAAGAGAGGTGTAGAGGCCTATGGTGTGGTGTGATATTGAGCAGTTAATAATGATGGTTTGTTTTTTTGGGGTGACCGAGAAATCCATCGGGAGCCGACCCTTTGGGCAATGCAATCTTTGAAACTCAGGGATTATAGGCTCGCTCCTCTACCCTTCTCCAATTAAATACCAGAGTTGGTTCACTTGTCTCGGGGCCAAACCTTTGACCTAAGACACAAGTCCCTCAACCTTTTATATTTGAGCTAACCCCTGGAGGCATGGTGGAAATATCATGGGGATGGGGGTGCTCCGACCCTTGTTTTGGTAATTTTTTTTCCGCCAAAGGACGACAGCGAAGGAAGAGGATTAGATGTAGCAAATGGAATTCATATTAACTTTGGTGTAGCCATTGTGCGAAATTAAATGATATATTGACCAAGTGGTAATCTTTTTTGCTTGCGTTGGAATTAGGATTGAGTAATGGGAATCAAAATATAGGTTCCTGATTCGTTGTAAAGTCATTCCTTTTTTTTTTCCATCCCACGCAGTTTCCTGTCCTTCCCGATCACTTCTTGATTGTCTTGATATCCTTAGGGAACTGAACATCTCACTGAATTTACAATTTGTCTTGTCTGCTATTGAAGAGAGTAAGTATAAGTGCATAATCTATCTTAGTAAGCAATCCTTTGGATCAAAATTTATTAAGATATAAATGGAGTAATAATGTGCAATAGTTGTTGGAGATAATTTTCTATTCTCTCGCTCAGAATTTTACATCATTTATTCTTAATGTGGATGGACGTGTCTGTAATCTGTTTAATATTAAACGGAGCTCAGCATTTTGCCAAATAACACTAGGATCTTTTGTTATCTGCCTATTTGGGCTGAATTTTCCGATGCTGCTTTTGACATATGCATATCTAGATGCAAAAAATCTTTATAGTTTTCCTTTGTTGCTGCACAATGCCTATTCTCATTTCTTTGCTTTTGCAAATTCCTGATCATCAAATAGAGATTCTGGGGTCATGCACATGCGTTATCTGCCTCATGATTCTATGATGTCAAGCCGAGACCTTTTGTTAGCTTTGCTTAAACTTTACTGTAGCGGACCTGTTACTTCTCTGTTATAAGGCTCTTTCGTACTTTTTGTCTGCTCACGTTGTTGATTGTACAGACTCCTGCTATTTGGTTAACTGCTTGATAATTAAGCGAGAGTTTTTTCTATTGTAGGTGGTTCTCCCAGTAGATCAACTCAAAGCCATTACTCCGTCAACTAGTAAGATCAATCCAGCTGAAAAGTACATCCAGATTATCTCAGTTGACAATCACGAGTTTTGGTTTATGGGTTTTGTTAACTATGACAGTGCTGTGAAGAATTTGCAAGGTGCATTGCTGGGTCATCATTCGTAGCTAGCGTGTCATTTTCTTGGTCATTTCAGATGAGGTCCGTGACACTGGTGCTTGCTATTGTTGTAGATAAATCTCTGTAAAATATGCACATCTGGGTGATTGATTGTTGTATACATGCTAATTTATCAGCGGTTTGGTATCTTGTGTACATCTGTTTCCTGAATTTTTTATTATCTTTTATGATGTTTTTTATCATTCAGAAAAGACATTAGTGGATTTGGTAAACATATATGTATTATTTTTAAATGGACTCCATAGGAGACTGAATAAAGTTATTCTTTGTTGAATTGATTTGTTTGTTTGATGTACTCGTACTTGCTGAAAGTGCAACATATATTACTGCGGGGAAAGGGTCAAAATTTGCCCATTTACTATTTAAAAGTTCAATTTAACCCTAGATTATATTATCGGGACAAAAGAACCCTTTTCGTTATCTAAGGGTACAAAACTACCCTCCACTAACGGCCTTCTAACATAGAATGAAGCTATAACAATTTTTCCACATTGATGCCATACGGCATGCCATGTGATATTTTTTTTCTAACTTAATTATATATTCTCCACAGTTGGATCATTGTCCCTCTACAGTTTAGTTTAAAGCAATTTTATCCCTCCACAATTCAATTTGGAGTACTTCTACTGTTCGAATTTTTTTTTTCTCTTCTTTTTTTAAAATTTTTATTTTATTTCTTATACTATTTCCTTTTTGGTTTTATTAGGTGAGTAATTGTCAGTCTTTTTTCACGTTAGACGGTAGTTAGTGAAAAGAAGTATTTTTGGACCCTTTAGTGATATAGGGAGCTTTTGTAGTCCTAATAGTATTGTATACGGCAAAATCGATGGTCCGATTTTTCGGTCACCTAGGCGCCTCGAAGAAACTACCTCCCGAAGGCTCGAAGCTTAGGTCAGTGCTCTGGCCTCGAGGATTCTCAGTAATCTACTTCGAGGTAGCGTAAACAACGGTCGGCCTCGAGGCAGGGTAAATCAGTGGCGTCGCTAGATCGGTGTGAGGTCCCCAAGGCACGTGACTAGAGCTGACAAAGCCTATTAGGCTAGTCCAAACCTGTACCATGACATCATATGGCTGTACCAGCCTTTTATCTTTGTAATAAATGCATTTGTACTATGTTAAGATACTCTCTCATATATAAAGGGGATCCTTGTCATTTTGTAGACATCTGATGCTCAATATTGAATATAAAAGAATATTCTCTCTGCTTTCTTACATATTCTCTTGCTCCCATTACACCATTTATTGCTTATCATTGGTCATAAAGAGCCACCGCCGTAGCTCTAATAATTGTTAATCCTCCCTCGATCGCTCCAAGCCGGTCACCTAACTCGACCTAGAGGCCCCGATCTCCAACCGTTTGGTTTGACTATTACATCGTTTTTAAGCTATAACCTTGCCTTCTAACCTTTTATTTAGCATCCATTGTCTAACAACTAGCATAAAAATAGATCACGTATTTTTAGAACCACAAAATCAAATTTAATTATTATTACCATTTTCACGGTAAAAAGTTTGGCGTCCACCGTGGGGCTAAAAATAATAGTGATTATTTTCTTGCTGGTTTAACTACATAACGCAAGTTACTTTTCACACTTTTTCTTGTCCAAGATCTTTGATTTCAGGTCAAAATGTCTAGCTCAGTAAACAACAGTCTTGAGGACCATGGAGAGAATGGTGTGGATGTTCCAGGTGTTGGTGTACCACCATGAAACACTGAGAATGCACTAGAACCAATTCCCGTGGACGCGGTCTCACGCGATTCCCAACACGTCGATATAAGCTCCCACACTAATAGGAGCGTGCACCAAGGAGGCCAACAAGAAGCTCAGAAAATCCCAACTAGGGAAGAACGGGAGGTTAGCCTTCACGTACAGGTACAACAGCTGGCTATTGCTCAGCTGCAAAGTCACCAGAAAACTCCCAGCACGGTAGCACCGGGGACGGCTCCCCCAGCCGAGCAGGTACCAGAGAGATCAAGCAATAATGGGTCGGTAGCCGACCCCGCCATCGTAAAGATGCTCGAGGACCTCGCAAAGAGGGTCGAGTCGGGCGAGAAGAAGATAGAAGCCAACGACAAGAAGGTAGAGACCTACAATTCCAGGGTCGATCAAATTCCGGGCGCACCCTCGATTCTGAAAGGTGTAGATTCGAAGAAGTTTGTGCAAAAGTCGTTCCCGTAGGAAGCGGCCCCAAAACCCATTCCAAAAAATTCAGACTGCCCGAGTTTCCGAAGTACAACGGAACCTTGGACCCCAACGAACACGTCATTGCTTACACTTGCGCAATGAAGGGCAACGACCTAAAGGACGACGAGATCGAGTCCGTCCTACTGAAAAAATTAAAAGAAACGCTTTCTAAAGGGGCAATGATGTGGTATCACAACCTGACCCCAAACTCGATAGATTCATTTGCCATGCTAGCAGATTCTTTCATAAAGGCACATGCTGGTGCCATCAAAGTAACAATAAGGAAATCCGACGTCTTCAAGATCAAGCAGAGGGTGAATGAGATACTGCGAGAGTTCGTATCTCGTTTTCAAATGGAACGAATGAAACTACCACCAGTTTCCAACGATTGGGCAGTGTAGGCCTTCACTCAAGTTTTGAACGAACGAAGCTCGGTGGCTTCGAAACAGCTGAAGCAGAATTTGGTTGAATACCCCGTCGTGACTTGGTCGGATGTCCACAACCGATACTAATCAAAGATCAGGGTTGAGGACGACCAATTAGGAGCCCCATCGGGCTCTGTATACCCAAGCAGGCTTCTGGCAAAAGAGCCAAAGCCAAATAAAGAAAGGTACCAGCCATACACCGAAGACAGGAGAGACGCCCTGAGGCGTAACATACCCCGGAATGATCGAAGAACGGACCGAGGGTAGAACCCTCGGGGACTCGTCAGCAAAGCTAGGTTCGATAGGCACACAGGGCCAATGGAGGCACCTCGCTTGTCAGAATACAACTTCAATGTCGATGTTTCAGACATCATATTTTCCATTAGCAAAATCAGAGACACTAGGTGGCCTAGGCCGGTACAATCAGATCCTTTGCAAAGAAATCATAACTTAGTGTGTGAATTTCACAACACGCACGGCCACAGGACCGAGGATTGCCACCAGCTCCGGGAAGAAGTAGCCCGACTATTCAGCAAAGGTCACCTCCGAGAATTCCTCAGCGACCGAGCCAAAAATCAGTTCCGGGAAAGAGAGGCAACCAAGAAGAACGAAACAAATAAGCCACAACATGTCATCCACATGATCTTGGGAGGCATCGATGCCCCACAAGAACCCATGATCAGAAGAACAAAAATATCCATCACTAGAGAAAAGCGAGCTCGGGGTTACATACCCGAGGATGCTCTCACATTCATCGATGAGGACATTGAGACCTTGTCTTAGCCTCACAAAGACGCACTGGTAATCTCTTCCCTTGTAAATACATTTTATATTAAACGTGTACTTGTAGATCCATGTAGCTCGACCAACATTATCAGGTCGAGGGTGGTGGCGCAACTCGGACTGCTTGACCATATCGTGCCTGCCTCTCGAGTCCTCAACTGATTCAACATGGAGAGCGAAACAACAAAAGGGAAAATCACCCTCCCAGTCAACGTGGCCGACACAACCCAAAATGCCAAATTCCATGTCATCGAAGAGACATGATATACAATGCCTTGCTCGGAAGGCCATGGATACACTGCATGAGAGCAGTACCATCAACCCTTCATCAAATGATGAAGTTCCCAACAAAGGACGGAATAAAAACAATGTACGGAGAACAACATGCAGTAAGGGAGATGTTCGTAGTACACGATGTGGCGCCGACACTAGTACCTCCACCTTCGAAGGAGCCAAAGGATAAGCAAACAGTAAAATAGAGTTAATAAGCTACACTCTCGGCTACCCCTGACTAAACAAAATAAAGGACCGTACCGAGTCCTCATAACAGGCGATTGAATCACAGCGAGATCCGAAGCGCCGTCAGCATTAAGGTATGTCCATCCCCTTTTTTAGTTACATTTTATACTAACCTGAATGCAGGTATCCAATCGAAACGGCCGAAGCGCTTCCCAACTCGAAGGCCTTAGGTTTCAAAAGCATGTATTTCACTCTTTTCCTTCAACTGGGTTTTTATCCCAAGAAGGGTTTTACTGGCAAGGTTTTTAACGAGGCAACATCTATATGCTACCTAAGGAAGACCCAAAAAGTATTCAAGGCTTCTTTTTCAATCAACCTCAAATACTGGGGGGCATCCCCCCGGAAGGTCACCTACTCGGAGAAGCCAAGATGCACTAAATGGGGTCTCGGAGAAGCCAAGATGCACTAAGTGGGGTCTCAATAGGAAAATAATGTACCGGGCCAAAAGGTCGAACGAACTGTGTCCGCATAGAACAACCGAGCCCGTAACAGCAAAAACGTGTATACTTGTACCAAGTAATCAAAAAACACTTTCTCCTTCATCAAAGCATTTCATGTTTCAAGGAAGCCTGGTACCTTTTTGCAAAAAATGGCCCAGAGCCAAAAAACATCCCGAATACTCTGGGACTGGCGTCAATAACTCAAAGCTGTTTGACCCCCAGGTCAGAGCTTCAAACTCATAAGCCCTCAATGAGGTAACATCAAGATCACAAAACGACTCCAAAGCCAAAAACGTCCCAAACACTCAGAGACGGGTATCAATAACTCAAGGACGCATGACCTCCGGTTCAGAAACCCCGAAATCATAAGCCCTCACTGAGGCAATACCAAGTTTACAAGCAATGGCTCCCTAGCCAACATGTGATGACCCAAAAGGTCATCACTCGTTTTGAAAGTAAATTCTTTGTTCTGAGGCCTTAAAAACCACTTTTTGTCTCACCTCGATTTGCATGCATAGTCCGAGCATGTTTTCAGAAAGCTTTTATGTGAAAACTAAGTAAAATAAGGAAATTGGCTCTTAAAATTGATAAAAGTTGACTTTGGTCAACATTCTTGGTAAACAGACCCGGGCCCATGATCCGATAGTCTCATAGGGTCCATAGTAAAATATGGGTCTTGGGCGTATGTCCGGAATCAAATTCTGAGGTCCTAAGCCCGAGAAATGAATTTTTGAAAGAAATTGTTTAACTGAAACTATAAGAGTTTTTGGAAATGTAAAGATGTTTGAAATTGATGGTATCAGGCCCGTATTTTGGTTCCAAAGCCCGGTACAGATCTTATATAATAATTAAGTTGAATCTGTGAAGTTTGGTAAGAATCAAAGTTCGTTTAGTATAAATCGGACATTTATTTTAGAAAATGGAATTTTTGATGTTCTTGAGTAATTTCATGAATTTGAGGTTTAATTCATAGTTGTTGATGTTATTTTGATGATTTGATCGAATGAGCAAGTCCATATGATTTTTTTGGACTTGCGTGCATGTTTGGTTTGGAGCCCTGTGGGCTCGGGTGAGTTTTGGATAGGCCGAAGAGTGAAACTGGACTTAAGAAAGATTGCAAGTATCTAGTATTTTTGCCCAGGCCTCTGATCTCGCAATTGCGAGATCAGGCTTCGCAATTGCGAAGTTCTCAGGCATGGGAGTTGTGACCCAGGTGTCACAAATGTGAACCAAGCCTGGGCAGGCCATGATCACAAATGCGACATTTTGGTTGCAAATACGAAAGGGGCAGGGTCGCAATTGCGACCATTTCTTCGCAATTGCGAAGACTGTAAAAATTCCCAAGGTTCGCAATTGCAAACCCCTGGTCGCAGATGCGAAGGTGACATGTTTCTTAAGGGTTCACAATTGCAAACCCCTGGTCGCAATTGCGACATCAGAGACCTATTAAGTGGAATTTCAGATGGGATTTCATTCATTTTTACAACTTTTCAAACCCTAAAACATCTTTGGGCGGTTTTTCAAAGGCACCAACTCTTCCAAATCATTTATACAAGTGAATTGGTGGTGGAATCGAGGGGTAAAATGGTAGTTGAGGGTTGATTGTGTTCGTGGAATTGAGGTAAGTGTTTGGTCTAACCTTAGCTTGAGGGAATATGAGTCGTGGTCTTATTTGCTATGTGTTGATTGCTGAGTACGAAGTATAGGTGTGGTGACGAGTATCTATACGTCGGTGTCAAGCATGCACGTGAGTCTTATACTATGATTGATCTAATTCCATTTTGTACTGTCCATGCTTAATATGATGATTTCTAATGTTGAACAAGGCTTATGGAAGCATTCTTGGTTAACTGAACATTGTAGAGCGGTGGCTCAAGTTGAGAATTGAGTTGTGAAGTAATTGTGGAAAAGAGAAGAGGTTTATGATATTGTCTCCCTTGCTGGGATGTTATTGCTTTTGATATTGTTTCCCTTGTCGGGCTGTTATTGCTCATGATATTGTTTCCCTTGTCGGGATATTATTGATATACTATTGTTCCCTTGCCGGGATTCTATCGTGATTTTATTGATTCCCTTGCCCAAATTGCTTTGTGATTGTTGCTTGGGTAAGGAAGAGTGTAAAAGCATGAAGGGTGATGCCGTGGGTGATATTTGTGAGTGAGTGTTAATGCATGAAGTGTGATGTCGTGCCGATACTGTAAATGCAAAAGCACGAAGGGTGATGCCGTGCCACAATATGAGTGATAATGCATAAAGGATAATGCCGTGCCATGATTATGTGAGGTAAAAGCACGAAGGGTGATGCCGTGCACGTGTTATTGATTTCCTTATTCTTGCTTATAGTTGAATTTTGGTGCTATGTATGCTCCTTTACTGAATTTCTGTTTGTACATGATATTCCCCCGAGCAGGTTTCCCCTTCCCATCTTTAACTACTAGTTTCTGTCATTATTACTTACTGTATATGGTATAACTGCACATGTTTATTTGGTAGTCTCGTCCTAGCCTCGTCAGTACTTTGCCGAGGTTAGGCTCGGCACTTAGCAGCACATGGGGTCAGTTGTGCTGATACTCCACTCTGCACTGCGTGCAGATCCCTGTGCTGGAGCTTTTGGACCACAGTGAGGTTGCTACCTTCAGTCCAGTGGCAGAGACCCGAGGTAGTCCTGCAGACGTCTGCAGGCCTTGGCATCCCTTTCCTATTTAGTTTATTTCTATTCTTTTCTATTTTAGAGACAGACATGTACTTTCTTGTTCAGACCCTATTTGTAGTCTTCTTAGATAGTTCGTGAGATTGTGACACCAGTTCTGGGTGGTTTATGTTTATGGATTCGTATCGGTATTAGTTTAAATTGTTACAGTTCATTCTTCCGCTTTATTAGTTCCGCTGTTTATAAAATGTTAGCTCACAATTGTTAAGGGATTAAAAATGAAAAGGGTAAAATAATTGGAATAATTGGCTTGCCAAGCTTTCACTAGTAGGCGCCATCACAATTCCCGAGGGTGAAAAATCTGGGTCGTGACAAGTTGGTATCAGAGCTCTAGGTTGCTTAGGTCTCATAATTCACGGACAAGCTTAATAGAGTCTGAGGGATTGGTACGAAGACGTCTGTATTTATCCCCAGAGGCTACAGAGTTAGTAAAAACTTCACATCTATTCTTTCCTGTCATGCTACTTGATTTCTAAATGCTAATTGAACTTTCACTCTATTCTTTCACAGATGGTGAGAACACGTACCACTTCATCAGCTGACCAGCAGCCCAAGCCCCCAGTAGCCGCTCTTGCGAAGGGAAGAGGCCTAGGTTGTGCTAGGGCCCAAGGCAGAGGCAGGGCTCAGCCTAGAGCTCGAGCAGAAGCACCAGCGGTGAAGCCTCAAGTAGAGTTTGACGATGAGGTTCCAGCCCAGACAGTTCTAGCAAGACCAGCTCAGGTCCTAGAGGGGTTCATCACCATCTCAGTACTTCAGGATGTTCTGGTCCGTATAGTGGGCCTTATGGAGAGTGTCGCCCAGGAAGGTTTGCTTCCTGTAGCACCAGCTGTCTCTCAGGTAGAAGGAGGAGCCCAGACTCCTACTACTCTCACCCTAGAGCAGATGACTCCCCAGTTTCAGACTCTAGTAGCTCAGCCAGTTGGGGCAATTCAACCTGGTATTGTGGCACAGACCGGTGAGGGGCCAACTATGTCTGCTGATGCCTTGTGGAGGTTGGACAGGTTCACGAAGCTTTTCACTACTATCTTTGGTGGTATATCTTTTGAGGATCCCCAGGATTATTTGGACAGCTGTCATGAGGTTCTACGTAACATAGGAATAGTGGAGACCAATGGGGTTGACTTTGTTGCTTTTCGTCTTTCTGGATCCGCCAAGACTTGGTGGAGAAATTATTGTTTGGCTAGACCAGCTGGGTCACTGGCTTTGACTTGGGATAAGTTTTCTCAGCTATTTCCGGAGAAGTTTCTTCCTATCACTAAGAGGGAGAACTATCAGAGGCAGTTTGAGCGTCTCCAATAGGGTTCTATGACCATCACTCAATCGAGACCAGATTCATTGACTTGTACCATCATTCTCTTCTTATACTTCCCACTGAGAGAGAGAGAGAGAGTGAGGAGGTTCATTGAGGGACTCGTTCAGACTATTCGATTACAGATGGCTAAGGAGACAGGGAGCGAGATTTCTTTTCAGGATGTGGCCAATGTGGCCAGGAGAGTTGAGATGGTTCTATCACAGGGGAGTGGTCAGGGGTCTGACAAGAGGCCTCGTCATTCGGGCAGGTTCAGTGGTGCCTCGTTTGGAGGAAGGGATTCTTTTAGTAGGGGCCATCCTTCCAGGCCATTTCATTCAGCACTTCAGGCTTTTCACGGTGCTCCATGTGGCCATGATTCTCATATGCAGTATTCTGATCAGCTTCCCTACAGTGCACCACTAGTTCCTATCAGTGCACCACCGCTCCAGAGTTTTCAAGGTGGTTATTCAGGCCGTCAGGGTCAACAGTCTTAGCAACCGATGTCTTGTTATACTTGTGGCGATACGAGGCATATTGCTAGATTTTTCCCTCGAGCACCTAGCAGCTCTCAACAGCAGGGTTCCTATTCCATGGTTCAGGCATCGAGTGTTCCACCGCCCGCTCAGCCAGCTAGAGGTGGAGGTAGAGGTGCTAGAGGTGGAGGTAGAGGTATTAGAGGTGGATGTTAGGCCGCTAGAGGTGGAAGCCGACCAGCAGGAGGCCATCCCAGAGATGTAGTTTAGAGTGGTAGGGCCTAGCCTCGATGTTATGCTCTTCCAGCCAGGCCTGAGGCTGAGGCCTCCGATGCAATTATCATAGGTACTATTCTGGATTGTAGTAGAGATGCTTCAGTTCTGTTTGATCTAGGGTCTATATACTCCTATATGTCATCTTATTTTGCACCATATTTGGTCATGCCTAGTGATTCCTTGGGTGCTCCTGTATATGTGTCTACACCGGTGGGTGATTCTATTGTGGTAGATTGTGTCCATCGTTAATGTATAGTTGTGATTGGGGGTCTTAAGACCCGAGTAGATCTATTACTTTTGGACATGGTTGATTTTGATGTCATATTGGGGATGGACTGGTTATCACCTTACCACACTATCTTGGACTGTCATGCCAAGACTATGACCTTAGCTTTGCCGGGTTTACCTTGTTTAGAGTGGAGAGGGACTCCTGGTCATTCCACCCGTAGGTTTATCTCATATATGAAGGCTCGACGTATGGTTGATAAGGGATGTCTGGCCTATTTGGCGTATGTTCGTGATTCTAGTGCCGAGATTCCTTCTATGGATTCTGTGCCTGTTGTTCGTGAGTTTCCTGAGTTATTTCCTTCAGACCTGCTGGGTATGCCACCCAACAGGGATATTGACTTCTGCATTGATTTGGCTCCGAGCACTCAACCCATTTCTATCCCACCATATCGTATGGCCCCGCCTGAGTTGAAAGAATTGAAGGAGCAGTTGCAAGACTTGCTTGATAAGGGCTTTATTAGATCTAGTGTCTCGCCTTGGGGTGCGCCAGTGTTGTTTGTTAAGAAGAAGGATGGATCGATGAGGATGTGTATAGATTATTGGCAGTTGAACAAGGTCATTGTTTACCGTGAAAATGGTAACAACAATTAAATTTGTAAATGAGATTCTAAAAAAATGTGATCTATTCCCGAGCTAGTTTTTGGAGCAGTTGATGCTAAGAATGCTAAGTATAATGATGAAAAGCGATCTAAAACGAGGCAGTAATCAAACTAAAGGGGCCTATTGACCAGGTGCATAGATGGTCGATAGGACCTCGGGGTCGACATTAGTATCGATCTCGAACTATCGGGGGCGGTCAGGAATGGGATAACAGGCAGAGATCTTATCGAGCAAGGCTCTATGTTACCATTATTGAGCAAAGTAGTGAAGAACAAATAATAGAAGGATAAATGTTGAACTGGCCTCAGGCCAGTAAGAACGAACAACTTAGAAGAAAAGAGAGAGATAGAGGGAGAGATATTATTGCACTTGTGGAGAAATAGAGCAACATCAGCCCGCTACAAAATGGTATGGGTCCCCTTATATAGGCGAGGGAACACGGTATGGTACATAATGCATTAAATGTAAAGATACGGGGATGGGACGGCTAGATGAGACACTAGAGCCTATTGATTCTAGCTGCTTGCCTCGGGAGTCCCCCGTCTTCGTAACTCTTGCTGGGCCGCGGATAGATCCCTTAACCTCGGAGCCACTACAAGGACACAGATGATTCTCGAGATAGGGAGCCCGATCATGATCCCACAACCTCGAGATACTGTCATGACATTCCAAATATACCTTAATGGCGAGAAATGGATTCCCCTGACTTCATCGCATACAGATAGTCTCCGCATTTCCTAGAACGAAATAATAGGAAACGATATTGAATCGTCGTCTTGAGGTCATTATTGCCATGACGTCAACCATCTAAGAGCATTAATTGCCATGTCCCAGGGAACCGTGCAGGGCCACCGTCAAATGCGATAACTGAGAAACCAACGAACTGCCATAGGCTCGTCTCTTTTGCTTCCCCAGCGATTCCTATAAATGCTCCGGTTGCTAGATACTCCCCATCTTCACCCTTCCTTCAGGCCCGTAAATCAGAATTTTGCTATTTGATACCTTTACTTCTTTCCCTCTCTTCACAGAAATGTTTTACCATTTTTCATGGCCAGGACGTCGAGGACGGTCTGTCGATGAAATGATACTGCGTCATTGTCCTGATTTCTAAGGGGGAAAACAAATTGGTTCTTAATTTAGAGCAATGGACCCCTCTCGATATTGACACATTGAATGATTTCAACATCGAGACTCCTTCGTTTACACCGGGTCGATGTGAGCATGTATCTCGATATGTTAGCGTCGTGACTGATGCTGACAAAGTGAAGGAGGATTGTCGATGGAGCAAGGTAGTGGAGGTTGATATTCCTTACCCCAGCGACAACATTACCGACTTCAAGGCTGGCTTTCTTTACATATATACTTACCCATTCACCCCTGGGTCCTGATAAATCTGTCGAATCTCCTCCTTTGGAAATCAATCCGGTTATCCTTGACTTCTGTGCTCAATATCGGGTGACCCTCGGTCAGATATACCCAACCTTTTGGAGGATCGTGTTGATGCTCATGCACTTCATCGAAGGGGTTACAGGTGAGGTTTTTACCCTTAGCCATTTGATCAGATTGTATCGCCCTCGGTTGTATCGAGGCCTAATCAAGCTTCGACAGCAGTCCAAAAAATCTTTCTTCACAAATGATGAGGGAAAGGACCGGGGATGGATGAGCAGGTTTATTCGAGTGAGGACCTCAGATATCATCCTAGCCCGGAGGATTCCTTTTCCAGAGCGATGGAACGATCGACGTAAGTGAACTTCCCTCTAGCCACTTCTCAATTAACCTTTTGTTTGTCACGATAACCCCTTTGTGCTCTCCCCAGTCGCTGCTTGGCATCCCGAGGTGGTCCCAAATTTGGCGGGATGGATCAGGCGTTTGGATGAAAGTTTCCCGTATAGTCTTCGGTCTTGGACCGTCATGGCTAAGGAGCGTTGGGTGGCTAAGAATCACGGTGAGGTTTCTTTACCGCTTGTGCTCCGCATTTTGTGTTCCCTTCCGAGCTCTAAGCAACAACGTATCGTGTTTATTGTGTTGGTGCAGGCCTTGGCGAGAATATGCAGATGAGGCCACCCCGCGACGGTGAAGCAGAGGCCTTGGGGCCTGATATGAACAAGAAAAGGAAAGACAGGGCAGCCACTGCTCGTCCTGATGGAACTGCTGCCCTAACCTTTGGGTTGAACCTTGATGTTGAGGGGGAGGACGATGATGTAAGTCCATTGAGGAGGAGAACGAGGTCGAGCGCGAGAGATGTACAGGTGCCCCAATCAGAGGCTGCAGAGTCTGGGATGGCTGGGTCCGGTAGGGCTAAGGAGCCGGGGGTCCTCGAAGAGGACGCTGATTTAGCTTCAAATCGTGCGGCCAGATTCGATGTAGTTTCTGCTAGCAGGACCATTGGTCCTGATGGGTCAGGGTTCGGGGCTTTCCAAGAACATGGGTCGCTATTTGGAGAAATCGGTGACCCGAACGATCTTATTTAGAACTTTCCAGTCTCATCAGGAGAGCTGAGGGATGCTGAAAGGATGATCAGTGTCACGGTTGGTACTCCTTTCAGAGGGGGAGGCTCATTGCTAACGTTTTTGATGGCGTAATCGACAGAGCTGATCTCGATGTCTCTGGTGCCGCCAAAAGGTGGAGGAGTCCCTACAGTAGGTAATAACTTTTCCTTGCACGTTTCTTTTCGCTCTCGGGCATTATTCATTATCTTCCTTAACTTTCTCGTTGCGCTGCAGTGTAAAGAGATGTATGATCATGCCATCCTTCGTCTTCGTAGGGAACTTTCTTGCCACAAGAAGGAGCGTAATAAAATTGCTTCGAAACTACAAGACTCGGAGGCTCGTGGCACCTAGGAGATAAAGAGTTGGGGGAGCTTCAGGCCTCTTTGGAGGCGGCGCTTCGGGAGAAGGCTGCTCTTGCTGCTCAGGTATTCTGCCTTGCTCATACCTGCTCTTTTACTCCGTATCCACACATGTCCTGTATTCACATATTCACCGTCTTTCCTTTCATTGTAGGTCGAGCAGAGTAGCTCGTGGATTAGTCAATTGGAAGCGGAGGTCTCCGGGCTGAGGGAGCAGAGCGAGACTATGACCAGGGAATTGGCGACATCCCGTGGCCTTCTTTTGGATGCTCGTAGGGAGATTGCTACTTTGGCCGCAACTAAGTCTGAGGTCGAACGAGATGCTGCCGCTTATAAGGAGGATGCGGCCATATCGCGTGCAATGGTTCGTGACATATCCCTGGTGGCTGAGCAGAAATTGGTCTGAGCTGTCGAGCATGCCAAAGCGAAAGCGAAGAGGGAGGTCCTGGAAGAACTTGAGGCTAGAGGCTAGAGGCTTCGAGCTGTCTGCCGACCTGGAGGAGGATCGCATGACGGAGGGAAGACTGGGGCTCTTGATTTCCCTCGATAGGGGTGAAGATGATAGCGGCGAGGAGTAGTCTCCGAGCCCTTTTTTTTTGTATGCCTTCTTTTTAGTTCCATGTGTTCGCCCTCCTAGGAGACGAATAGTAAAAGGCATTTTTCCTTTTTCTCAATATATGAAAGGAGCTTTTATTCTAGTAGTCCTTCTTATTGCTTTCCCCCTCTTATTTTTTGCTTCCAAGCATCGAGTATCGGCCTTTTGGAGCCTTTTCGTAGGACGGACTAGGGGCCCCGAGCCATGTTCCGAGGTTGAGTCGGTAGCTCCTCCGAACTAATATTTGCGACGTCGGGGATCTCCCAAGGTCCCTTGATTTTATGAGTTATGTGGGAGCCTGAGGTGATCCTACTAGTGCACTCCCCAAGGAGAAGGTGACGTTAACGCGGCCAGAATTAATTGGCCTTCTTGGGTAATTGAGTAGTTGTTTTCTGGACCCTATATATTTGTCTATCCGCCTTTCAAGCAGCGATTTTGCAATCTTTGATAAGCCTATCTCCTTTGCAGAGCCCGGAGCTTTGTGTGAGTCCTTCCACCTCTTTGCTCCAGGAAGTTTTACCTGGATCTTCCTCTTCTTCTTCTTATTTTGCTGTAGTCATGGCTGCTGTTTCGACACCTGATCCTCGAATGAAGGGGAGTCCTTCCCATGCTCCACCTTCGGTCAGCAAAAGTGGCTCACCCCAAATGCTGGGGGAACGAGGCCCGGGGTGTGCTGCTTCGAAAAGGGTCACCACATCGAGGAAGCCTCCCAATGTTCCGGGCCATCGGGAGCATGTGTCAAGGATTATTTCATCGGTAAGGGAGGAGAAACTTGGGGCAATCAGGAGAGAGTGCGGATGGGGGAAAGGTGTGATTCTACAAGTACCTTCCCCCGAGGAGAGCATCATGACGTATGTTGAGGGTTTCTTGAGCGTGTATACCCATGTTCTCGTAATGGGTTCCCCGAACTGGGTCGTGCATGATTTCTGTAGAAGGTATCAAGTAAAGTTGGCGCAAGTTCATCCCTTTCTCTGGTGGATAGTGCAGTCGATGAGATATTTTGCTGATAAGGCCGGGATAGAGTTTACCATTAGTCATATCATAAGGTTGTACCGACCATTACATTACCGAGGCCTAGTTGCTCTTCAACATAGGTCCACTCGAGCTTCTACGATCGGCAGTGAGGAGGATGAGGATCGTGGATGGATAAGTCAGTTCGTTCGAGTCCGGACGACCGATATTATCCCCGGAGAATTCTTACTGTTTCCTGAGAAATGGAACTCCGCACATAAGCACTCTGTTCGAACTATCTTTATCTTCATATGAGGTTGGCCCTCATAATGATGCCTTTCTGTCCTTTGTTTATAGTAACTCATTGGTTGCCCGGTGAGGTCCCTGATCTAGCCGAATGGTCTCATAGGCTGGCAGCTTGCTGGGCTCACGATAGGTGCCAGTGGCAAGATCTTTCAAAAGGGAGATGGAAGGCGAAGCATTATGGTAGGTGCATGGTGTCCCCCTTTTTTAGGGATGGTTTCCTTTTTGCTGATTTGCGCGATTACTCTATCGCAGGTGCCGGGAGTTTATTCGAGGCAAGACTGGGTTCCCCGAGGGAGGAGGAGAGATTACTGGCCCAGGAATCAAGGAGCGCTGGCAAAAGGAAAGGTGTTCCGTGGTGCAGGAAGGCTTGCGGTGAGGCGCCTTCTCCGCAGCGGTTGAGGGGAAGCGATTCGGTCGGCCGACAGCTTCCGGGATTGGTGCACCATTGGATGTTGCTTTGGCCCTCAGTGAGGCTCATCGTCTTGGCCTTGTGGTGGGTTTTCGGCTATGGTAGGGATTTTCTGGCCCCGTGCTCCTTTCTCTTCCCTTTACTCACCTGGCTTTTCTTCTTCAGGCTTTTGATAGGCTCAAAGCCGAGCTGCTTCGTTATGAGGCCTCATTGTGGGAGGCTCGAGAAAAGGAAAAATCCCTCAAACTTCTCTATGCAGAAAAGGAAAATGATCTCATTTCTTTACGGCATGGGGCGGACCAAAGCCGTGCCCGGGAGGCCCTCGGAGAAACAGGTATTCTGCATTCCGCACTGGCCTGTATTCCCCCTTTTGTCTTGTCGTCTTTGACGTGTTTCCATTTTAGTTGAAGGACAAGGCAGATGAGCTGGGACAACTCTGGGGTGAGGTCGGCAAAGCCAACCGTGAATTCACTGAGCTGCAAGCGCGTGTTAGTTCCCATTCTGAGGCCAAAGAGAGGGCTCAGGCCGCGACATCCGTTCTTGAGGCGCAATTTCAGGCCGCTCGTGCGAATGATTCTGCTCGGGCGAAGATGATCGCGAGACTCTCATTCGAGCTATCAAGAGCAAAAATCGAGGTGGTGAACATCCGGGCCGAGGTTGTAATGAATAATAACAGGGCGAAGCAAAAAATGGCGGCTCATTCAAGGAGTGTTGCTGTCGCTAAGGCTGAGCTGAAGAAGGCCCTCGATCATGCAAACAATAGTAGGAAGTATGAGAGGTGCAGGTCCCGGAGGGAGACCCTCGAGCAGATTCATACCAGAGGCGTCGATCTTTCGGAGGAGATCGGATAAGCCAAAGGAGAGGAGTTTGATTCCAAGTTTCTGATATCCGATGATGAGCATGATGAGGAGGAGACCGCCAGACCGTAGCTTCCAGAAAAAAAGGGGGAACAAATATTCCCTGCCTTCTTTGTTGTGTATATATAACTTTCATTATACGATGCAAGCCGAGGTTGCGCTCGTTATCAATATGTAGTAATAAGAGGGGAAACCCTGCAACTTGTAACTTCTGTATTGCTGCTTGTTGGAGTTTCCATTGGGTCGATTCGATCCCGGATATGCCCTTAGGCTTGCATGCTTTGATTGTCTTCGGGTTCAGTCTCCGAGTTGGGATCCGACTCAAGCTTAATATACCTCGAGTTTTGCTTTTGTTCGGACTAACGATGATGGTTTTTATTTCCCCCCCTTAGGCGTTTGGTTGTTTCAATCAGCTTCGGGTCCAGTCTCCGAGTCATGTTGTGACTCAAGCTTTAATTGACCCCAAAGTATTTTCGGACTGGCGATAGTGGCCCTCATGTCGTGCCTTTAGGTATGTTGCAGTTTTTGGGTCCAGTCTCCGAGTCGTGTTGCGATTCAAGCTGTAATCGACCCTTAAATTTCATTGAGTTTCTGGCCGGCGACAGTGGCACTTATGCCGTGCCCTTAGGCATATTGCAATTTTGGGGTCCAGTCTCCGAGTCGCGTTGCGATTCGAGCTGTGTTGATACCCAATTTTTCCCTATGTATTTTATATACAAAATACTTTCAAAATAGCATATATATGCATACATAAGCATACCCAAGTGTTTTAGTATTTTTCCAATCTTTTGAAGAGTTTTTAAAATCAATTTACTATCCATTTTAGAAGTACAAAATCCATAATTATTCTCAAAATCATCAATTTTGGTGAATAATTTATTTTATTCCCATATTTATACCAAAATATAGTTAAGATAATTTTTGTATATTTTTACAATTTATTTGGTATTTAAAAGACTAAATTGCATATAATTGCAATTATAGCCTATTTTAAAATTAATAGCATTTCTATAATTGTAAAATTGGTTTCAATATTTTAAATCAATATTTATGCGTTATTAGTTTGGTCAGTAGTTTTAGTTTGTTTTTAAAGTCTTTTTCACTATTTTTACAAAATAAAAGAGGAAAATTGGCTATTTAACATTTAGCCTATTTCTATTTCAATTACAGCCTCATTTCCTTTCAATTTTAACCTCAATTTGACCCCAATTCCGCCCAAATTAAAACCAACCCAGTTTCAATCTGGATCCAACCCACGACCCAATTACAAACGACCCAACCCGTTCCCCACCTACCACTTAAATCTGGACCATTGATCACTCAAGATCAACGGCCAAGACTCGCCCTTCCATAATTAAACCTAAACGACTACCCTAATCTACCTCATTCTCACCTGACCCGCCTCCTTGAAACCCTTCGTTTCTCAAAACACTCTCAAGCTCTCTGAAACCCTAGTTATCTCCCACCTTATTCTACCATGTTTCCACCGGAATCCGTGACTTCTCAGGCTATGGATGGTTGGTACTCACCCCCCTCCACCATCAAACCATGGTTGTTCGAAGCTTCGAGGCCCGACTCCAATGTCTCTCTTCAGATCTTTCTCAGATCTATAGATTTATGGCTTCTCCGGCCATAATTCCGGCGTGTTCAAGCAATATGAGTCTTTTTGACTCAGGATCAGATTTTCTTCCAAGCCTTTCTCATTTCTAGGGTTTCTTTGAAACCCTAAGCTATTCGAGGTTTTCTATGGTTGTTTTCTTAGATCTATGCTATATCTGTGTTCTACTGGAATTTTAAAACGTTTTCCTAAATCTTCTCTTTCAAAATTTGTTTCTCTTCGATTTAGGGTTTCTGAAAAAAGTTTTAAAATGTTTTCTGACTCCTCTTCTTCTTTTCTTTGTGTGAATCTGTCTATGCTACGTTTTTATGTTCTCTTTTCTACCTCGCATGTCCTTCTCCTGTGTTCTTAGGTTTGCCTTATTATGCATATTCTTCTACTGTGCTCCGTTCTTGTTTCTACTGGTTTCTTTATCATGCTTTCACACATTTATCTTATGTGTTTGTTTAACCCTGTGTTCCTTTACTGTAATTTCTACTAAGCTCTTAGTTCTTATTTGCCTTCTTCTGGACTTTGTTTGAGTTCTTTCTAAACATGTTTCATCTACTGTTTCCTTAAGTTTATGCTACCTCTTTGTCTTCTGAACTTGTTTAAGTTCCATGCTTTTCTTAAAACATGTTCTTTATGCTTCAAATCAGCTTTTTCACTATGTTTGTTTCGAACCTACTATTTTACTTGTTTGTTTTCTCATGAGCCTATGAAAGAGACCTCTGAGCCTGTTTCAGTTATTTGTCTTCTCGTCTCTGCATCTGATTCGAGTTGAAAACCCTAGGATTTGGGGTTTTGGAGAGTTTGATCTTATGTTTGGACTAGGGTTCTATTATGGAACCCTAGATTCTCTCGAACTAAGTCTGAGTCTATGTACTGAATTTGAGCCTCTTTGTTTGTTACTCTGAACCTTTCTATGCTAGATTCTTTCTAATTAGCATGACAGTTCTTTCTTGTTTGACATGTCTGTATGCTTTATATATGAGGAATTCTTCCTTCAAAAGAGGTTTTGCCAACTATCGATTGATTCCGAATTTCTTTTAATAGGGTTTGATTGATTGTTACTGATTTTCTTTAATTAAACCTTTGTTCACCTTTTCTAGTTGGATTCATTCATACCAAAACTCACTTTCGGATTTTTACTGGCTGATAATTGATTGCCTTTCCTTATTTGCACAAACTGTGTTGCTGTCAAACTCTTTCCTTAAATAGTTTCTATGTATTTTCCCTTCTTGTACTACTTTGGAAAAGATTTTAATCCAAAACTTTCCTTAATTTTCTTCTACCCATTTGAAATCAGAATCCCTTAACTAAAGGGAGATTCTGTGTGATTGATTGCAAACTATTCCCTTACCTTTTCTTACTTGTTTTCTGCACTATAAAAGGGGCATGAGCCTTCTGCACTTAGACACCTTGAACCTTCAGTTCAACACTTTGAATTCAATACTTTACACACACACCTCTCAATTTCAATACTCTACTCTCTTCTGAGATCTTTTGTACTGTTTGCTTGCAATTTGGTTTACAAGACTTCAACTTTCACTTATTTGTTTCCCTGAAACTGGTATGCCCTAATTTCGATTTCAGCACCATCCCTATGTGTTTATTTTACAGTTGCTACACTCCTGTCTACTTTGCTATTCATGTTATGTATTGAGTATGCTACTCTCTTTTTGCATCTGCTGTTTGTTATGAACTCCCTATACCCCCACTCCCTTCTATGTGTTTGAGTTAAGGTTCATGGACTGACAACATCCAAATTGCTGCTTAGGTCTGAACCTGATCCTCAATGGATCCCAACTCTCAAATGTGGCTAATAGGCTAGTCAGGGGTGTGCCATCACTCCTGAATGCTGGGCATGACCACTAGCCTGCCATGGCTCTCCCCAATTCCCCCTTGTGCACTTACACTTACTCTTAGATTCTAAGTTCTGCCCCCCCTCTTATGAGCCTTGCTTTGGGATCTTGAGTTCCCTCTAAACTTGGACATCTGAGGGCTGGCATTTCCACACTGCACTATGCTCTTAATTCTGCAATATATTTGGGTTGTGAGCACTGCTTGGAGTCCATTTGAGGTTCTTGAGGAACTTTGACACATCCCAAATAAGAGAAGGCTTTGGAAACTTGATCCTGGAAGTTGGTTCACCTCATATTGTTGGACCTTGAGTCTGAATTAGGCTCCTTCGTTGTAGCTTAATTTCTGATGTAATTTTACTTTTCTTAATTCATTTTGGTCTGTAATATGTTATAATAACTTATAGGGTTCTAGTGAAAAGGGGAGGGTCACTTATGTATGAAAAGGGTAGATAGCATGCTCATAGGCGTTACTATTCACAAGTTCTGCACTTCTGCATATCATATAGAAATCCCGTCTGTAGGTTTTTCTGCACCTCTGCATACATAGAGATCATGTCTATAGGTTTTCTGCACTTTCGCACATCATATAGAAATCCTGTCTATAGGTTTTTCTGCACTTCTGCATATAGAAATCATGACTATAGGTCTTCGACACTTATGCATTTTACATCTATCCTTAGGCAAACCGTTATAGGTTAAGTAATAATAAGTTTCATTCTAGATACCATGTCTATAGGACTCCTGCACTTTTATAATCGTCTTAAAACCAACAACGCCTAGAAATCATGCCTATAGGAGTAACCAGTTGAATCCGATTCGTTTATTTCATCTACAAGTCTAAAATTAGTTGTAATGCCGTTTAACATCCGCAGAACTTATGTGTTTTCCACAATCAGTAAGCCTTCTTTAAAATCGGAGTAAGCACTATTAGATATCATGCCTATTAGTTTCACCTAGGCAAGCCAATAGATAATTGATTAACTGCATCAGTCTTTGATAAATTACAACCAGGGAAGGCTAATTCGGACTCCTCATCTGAGAAATATGTGATGAATCAGCCTATCCTACGCTTTAATTTAATTCAGACCATAAACAATACATGCAAGACATGCTAAACAATCTGTCGTTAAGTTGAGGAGGCCTATTTGAGCCCTTTAAACTGTTATGTGTTCTCCCATACCTGCCTTATATGTTTTGATTGTCACCCTAGAATTTGTCCTTTTAAAACTCTGAAAACCAAATCTTCCTTCCCTTTAGGACTAGTAGTCCCAAATGCCTCCGGGACTGATAGGATTGAGGCGGGTACTAGCATGCAATAAGTAACGATACTATTCCGCGCTTAATACCTTAACGGGGTGGGAAAGGGTAGATATAGATATGATGACCGATGCGCTAATACCACGTACAACCCCTCTTCTAAGGAGCGATTGCCGGGTATTGCATTGATGTGATCCATATTCTTTGTAAACCTAGGACCCCCTTTCTTTTAACTTGTCTTATTGTCCGAACTATTTCTGCTTTCCTTATTCTCTCCAAGCTTTCAATTTGCTTGCAATAATATGTGAAAATCCACTTCTATTTGAGGCCCTTAATTGCTTACTTGATTTTGTGAAGTCACAATTGTCACATGGCCGGGAACCACACTAGTGGATCTTGAGGGGTGCCTAACACCTTCCCCTCGAGATAATTTCTAGCCCTTACCTAGACTTTGGTTCTTCAAACTCAAACCCTTCTTAGTCTCCTAATGCACTTAATCATTAGGTGGCGACTCTTCAAGTTCTAAAACCCAATTCCCAAAAGGGAATGACTTGTCCTCCTAAATGTCACAAGCCCGATTTTGCGAGAAAAAGGGGGCGCGACAGCGTGGCGACTCTGCTGGGGATACTTCTTTTAGGCTTTTACCATCTCATATTATTTGTGACTTTACTGCTTCTTTATTGCCTTTATTTAATGTCTTTATTTCTCTTCTATTACGAAACTGACTTGGCTCTTTGTTTATTTTCTCTAATGCTTTCTTTTACCGCTTTCCTTCAATACTATTGTAATTATGAGTAATTATTGTAATCATTACTTTATGAACGTGCAAATACATGACAACTTGTAACTGCATATATAGCAGTAGAGCAATGTAATCACTTAGTTTTGATTTGCAGCCGACTGAGTATCAAGTAAACAACAAGAGAAGCAAGAGAGTATGCATGTATGTATGTAAGAGAGAGTTCAGAACAGTAGAATTGTTCATCCGTTTTGCTAAATAGAGAGTAGAGTATTTATAGTTTGAGAACAGGCAGGAAAATAAGGTAATAAGTACTGACTTAGCACAATTATGGAAATAATACAAATCAGAATCAATTAAAGACCCGGACTCCCTTCAATTAGGGAGTCATAGTTCAAACAGGTACAAGTTGTATCAAATACGGAAAAGAATTACTTATAAGACTGATTTTACCATAATAGGAGTAGTAAAAGCATGTAACATGTAATAAGGACTAAGTACAAAATATTTTCAAGTAAGGAAAGTACATGTTAAATAACTAACAACATATTTGTGCAAATAAATAAGGTAGAGTACGCTTTTAATTTTGAAAGTTAGTTCCAAGAATCACGAATGAGATTGAAAATCACAGGGAATCAGCACTAACTAAGGAAAGTATCACAAAAATAAGGAAGCCATTCGAAAAATCAGTATAGAATTACAAGGAAAATACACAAAATCACAGATTCAGGGAAGATATCGCAGGTCACAAAAATCAATATAAATTATTATGTGAACAATCAATAAATCAAAGAGTCGTACCTATTAAACGATTAATAACATGTGTTGAACAAAAATTAGAGAAACCCTAAGAACAAATTAGAGCAGGAAGCACAAGATCATAGAGAACATACATGAAACCTAAAATGTTCATGAGAGACATGCAAACACATCGCAAACAGACTTATACTTCAAATTGAAAACCCAGAAGTATTAGGGTTTCTTAACAAAAATGAATCAAGCAAAAGGAAAGACTCAGGTGATGTTTAAACATGCTAAAATCACAAAGTAATTGCTAAAAATCAGAAAGAAATCGTTTTTGCAAAAGGGTTTTGAAACCCTAGTCTAGAAAATGAGGAAATCGTTTGAAATCAGAGAAATCTTTTGAGGAAAACAGGTGAGAACCTTAAAAGACACATAGGTCCATCACAGATATAAAAAGATCGGAGGATTTAAAGCTAGGTTTCCAGAGAAAACCCAAAGGAGGAGAAAAGAGCCTGAAATATCACCGGCCTTTGGCCGGAAAATGTAGAGATCTTACTCGAACGGCCATAGGTGGTCGAAAAACATGGCATGAGACCAGAGATGGGAGTGGACCGCCTCAGGGTCACTTGAGAGCCTCCACCGGTGACACAGCTATGAAATACGAATTTGTAAGGTCGATGAGAGGTGGAAGCTTCATAGTTTCTGGCGAGGAGATGGCCGAAGAGGGAAGAGACAGAGCTTAGGAGACAAAGGTTCTAGAAATATTTGAGAGGATTCCGAGAGACGGGTGAGAAGTGAGATGGAGGAAAAATGAGAAATGGGGGTAGTCATTTATGGGTTAATATGGTAAGTATTAACCCGGGCCGTTGATTTGAATTAATCAACGACTCAGATCGAACGAGGGTTGGGCCGTGTAGGATTTTAAGTTTGGGCTGGGTAACTGGGCTAGTTTATTGGGTTAGGGGTCTTGGTTAATTAGGCTAGAATTGAAATTTAAAAATGGCTAGTTGTTAAATACCCCATAAAAATAGATAAATAATTTATAAAAATGGCTAATAATTATAAAAAAATGAAATTGATGCTTAATAAACTAAATTAAAATGACTTATTAGTATTAACAATATAAATAACTAATTATTGAGTAAAAACATAGCACAAAATATATAATTAGGCCATAATTGCAAAGTCATTGCAATTATAACCAGATAGTGCCAGTTTGGCTAATTTGTGAAATACATTTGGTCTTAATAGGACAAAAAATGATATATTAAATCAAAGAATGCTTTTGAAATCATCTGTAATGCAATTTATAATTAATTATTAGAGATAAAAATACTAGATAAATAAAAAATGGATTAGTAAAATATGAGGAAAATTATAGAAAAAAACCAATTGTTATGAAAACCTAATTTTGATGGTCTATATGCAAATTTAAAATAATTTGAGGAAAAATTGGGTATCAACAACATAGACATATGAAAACCTGAAATACATGAGAAACAGCTACGGGGAAACGTCATACTCCTAGTGCAGCCTAATGGGAGATGCACTTATGTACCCTTCATTATCAATTCACATAACATCTTCATGGGAAAATATTGGGAATAACCTGTTCACCCTCCTAAATTCTAAATCTGTACGCGAACACCCACACTAAACCTTTGATGACCTTCAACAATTACACTATGATGTGCTATCCTGAACTGACCATAAAAATTACCTATTGAATATATGCGATCACACGGGGATTCTCCCTCTTTGACATGTTTGAACCTTCAATACCCAATAGATTTAATACAATGAGGAGCACCGGAGTTCAAGATCGGGCTGGAATTATTCAGGAACCCATTAATGTGCTGAGTAGAGTATTTCATGAGGTTGTGTGCTAAGAGACACAAAGATTACTACTAACAATACTGACATGGTTAATCATTATGACGACATCAATTATTAGACAAATGAGGCATAGGGGTAAGTTGTACATTGGCAATAGGAATCATTAAGGAGGAATATTCAAGTACGTGATCCAGTCGTCTCTTGGAGTGTAGGGAAAATCAGTTTATCAAGAATGAGAATACTCTGGCACCTTGAATGCGATATGGTTTTCAAAATACATGAAGTTGAATTACACTCCTAATATTAACTGACACAATGAATCTATGCCACAAGCCCATGAGGATGAAAAGAAGTTGAGCACTTATGAGATTATCATATTTCAAATAGCTTAACCCTTCCTGATAATTGATCCTATATGAAAGAACTAAAGATATGACAACTTGTCTTCCAAATCAATATGCTCATGATATGTGCAGAAATCTGAAGGCATCTAATCTCAACCTTTCACGAGTGGAACCACATAGCCAGGACATCCTAATATTGGGACGAAATCATGTATTGGTTAGAGGGGTTCTACTAGTTAACATGATGCTCCGGGGAGAAAGACAAATAACTCTCCTATCCACTCAGGAAGGTGGAATACCAGGTGTAGCAAAACTCCCCATACATGACAATGATATCGTCAATAATCCTAGAAGCCGAGTGAACAGAAGGCCACATAACCCATACAATCCGACCCATTTAAGACTTTTGAAAAGGGGACACACTTTTGTTTGAAATCATGGTAGTATAAGCTTGAACTTAGGAGAAATCATTACTTTTGGAACCCATGAGACGAGCCCACGTAGCCTTAGAAAATCGTTAACAATGGCGAGAAAGTACTTAAAATCATTACGAGTTGGTACAGAACAGGGCCTCAAAGTGCCCACATGGATAAGTTTGAAAGAGTGAGACGTCTTAATGCATTTATCGAGGAAAAGTAACCTAGGTTATCTAGTCACAGGGACAAGCAGAGCAGGTAAATGGTTGTTAGAAGAACATCTAAAAGGAATACAAGCAATGTTTATTTATTCTAACAAAAGGAATATATCCCCATCCTTGATGCTATGAGACTTCCTCTTTGATGCCATAAAACATAAAATGAGTTTTACAATGAGAGTTATCTGATGAAATAGATAGTAGGGCAGCAAAACTAAAGAGCACAATTTGGAACCAATAAGCTTAAACTGAGTTGAAGACATTAGAAGTCCATAGTAAAGGGGGATTTACCCACTTCTAGTGTCCTTTTTAGAAAAGGGGGGCTTGTAGATTACATAAAAGTGAGGTGAATTGCATCGAATCATATAGTTGGATAGCTAGTCTAGAAAATGAGATAAGATCGTATTGAAAAATATGGAGAAACGACACATAATGCAAGGTAAATGAAAAGAAAGTGAGGCAGCCTATGGAAGTAACCACTACATTGTAACCACTAGGAAGGTTGGTAATATAAGGGATTCCGAGAAGCTAATTTTTTTTTGAAAGGAGATCTCTATATGTAGTCACGTGATGTATAGCTCCAGAATTAAAAAATCCAATTATGCTTAGCAACTCTACTTCACAATGAAGTACTACAACACACTACACAACTAGCTATTATAAGCCACATTGGAAGATGCTATAAGACTTGAATGAGAGAAAGGCTTTGACATATGAACGTGTTACTAGGTGTATTGCTCCTTCGTCAACCCAAAACCAAAAGGCGAGAGTTAGACTGGTAAGTAGATGGACTAGCACATGTGTAGATAATCCATTATCGAAAGGAGATCATTCAAGCTCAGCAATTGCGGCATGCTATCAACCCTTGATGAACTTGAAGTGAGGTGGGAACCCAATGAGATAGTATAAAATAATCATGGAAGGTTTGCAGATGTTCATAATAAGTTCTCCATGTATTTTGACTTGAGAAATACCCAGATGCTAATGAAAGACAAAAAACAGGAGAAACAGGCGTTGTGCTACGATAACCCCAAAGGTGTGCTTGGTCTTGATGGAGAGCCTAGTAAGGGTCCTTACGAGAAAGGAAGTGTTACAATGACACATAGAAGGATATGTTCTCTCATGGTTATCGAACAAGTGTGAGGAAAATAGCACAATGAATCCACTAAATAAGGAACACAATTATCACATGTTGTGGAGGTGTAAAGGGAAAATAAATATTTGTTATGAGCTGGACATGCTTCTGCTATTTTAACTCCCAACTGTAATACACGACACGCCATGGGCAACCATGATACTAGGAACAAAGTGAGCTACTTACTGCGGGATGTCCCAAGTGGACACGAAAGTTATACTAAGATGACGACAAAAGATCTTCCTATGATGAGGATGTGACTATCTCAATTTTTAGAGAGACCTTATGCACACGGTGGCCATTTCGATTAACATGCACTCATGTGATAGGTGTTAAGGTATGCTCTTATGTTATTAGACAGTGAGAAGCTTTCATAATGATACCTGCAAGAGGGTAGAGTGACTGTTCAAACCATATAAGCCATATACACAGGTGAGTAAAAGAGTGACTCGAGAAGGATCGCAACACTGGGATGCTTTACATGGAACTTGACACCACATAGGTAAACTTTACGACGGTGCATGTATAGGCACAAATAAGTAGACGTTGTCCATAAAAAGATTTTCTAACAAATTCATCAGATGTAGTCCCCTATGAGAATTTAGGAAAGAAAGTGGGAAGTATTAATCCTAGAGTTATAACTCCATTCAAAGACGTATTTATAGAACTTAATTCCACAAGAGGATGTAAATAAGAGAATTTGTGATAGAGAGGATTCACAAATAATATGTCTCCTTCAAGGAGTAGGTACACACAAGTTTTTATGACTCAACATCTTATTAAGACCATGTTTATGAGAACTCTTCAATATGGATGCACATATACAAAAAAGAAACCGTGCGGTGTTCATAATGATATAGCAAAGAGTGACTTACTTGGTAACTTTAGATTGGCGGGGCAGTGCCTTAATTGATGCACTCTGACTCCATATCTGTAACATACATTGACAACATACTAATGTACTACATGATCCGGTGGTACAATGACATTAATAGGAACAAGGGTACCCCCTTTAGCAACAAGTTCTACCAATCCCTCCATGGCCCGATACATTTTCCTAACAAACTCTTGGGAAATCTCATCCGGATTCAATGGTGGGGTCATTCCCTCCTTACTGCTATAAACTCATGGATTATGGTATCAAGATTACTCATCTTGGGAATAAGACATAGCGAGGAAATAAGCTCCCTATCTTGAGCTCTACTGCATGATCTGGAGTATCAAAGAAGGGTGAAATTCGTAAATGTCTAAGTAGCCTCCAACTTATAGATATGGTCGACAACATACCGATAAGAAGGACTCTACTTAGGACACGACTCCGAGACATCCTAGGAAACTTTAAAACCTTAGGCTCTCATACCAAGTTTGTCACTCCCCAAAACCGAGGGGCACGACCGGTGCTCAACCGAGCAAGACCGACTGAGCAATCCTATTAGGATTCATTCTACCCAAAAATTAATTTTTAAATAACAAGGCGATGAACTCCATAAATTCTACTTTATGAGCATTACATCGACAGTTTTTTTCTTTGTCTTTCATTAACAGTTCAGCCATACTAACCAAATTATTACAATTAATAGATACGAAGGAAACATTCTGCCAAATAACAACATATCTAGTTCAAATTTTCAATACCCGACACCACCCACAACCTGTCTATGGAGCCTCTAAATACAACTGAAGAGTAATATAGAAATATCGGCAACACGGCTCCGGCTATACCTCAAAATATAAAGTACGTGATAAACAATGGTACAAGACCCCGAAATGAAGTGGGGCTCACCAAGTCAACTGAAAGGGAGATGCATCACTAGCTGCGACCAACACTGCCTGCTATGGAACCACCTACATCCTTTTAAAGACGTAGCGCCCCCATCAAAAGGGACGTTAGTGCCATCGAATAGCACTAGTATGTATAACTAAACACCATCTCATTACAAAGAACAACCATAGAAGAACAAAGAAATCATAAGGATTCAACAAAAGCTTTAAACAATCACTACATCAACAAATAAAAGGAATCACATAGCTTTCACATAATTTCCGTAACTTTAGGTTGGGGCATCCCATATTATTGCATCATCATTCACAATATCATCGCTTTCTTGAGCGGAGTCCGATCACAGCCCGATCGGCTAAGCTACCTCATTTGAGATCACTCACGTTTCACATTAGCCCCATTTTAAACATAAACCTTGCCATTTAAGATTATAGGCACATACAAGAGCAATTCAAGTTATAAGCATAGAGAGGAATTCATCTAGTTCGGCATAATAATCACAATATAACCTTGACTTGAAATTTAGGCATTTTAGCACATAGTTCACGTTCTTCAAGTATCCTCAATTTTACGAAGAATAGCATATAAAACATATGGATACGCGCCTTCCACAAACATTCTCACGACATCAATTCATTTGATATAACAACTACTACATCAATAAAGTTTCAGACTTACAACATTTGCACGGACACCATGGAAGCTCAATTTCTAAGAAGAGGGGTTTTTAGCCATACATACCTCAAAGAGCTTTTCCTTAAGTTTCTACAATCCACCAACACCTCTAGCAATAACAGTCTATACGGATATAGCAGGAATCGATTAATAATTAGGAAGATTACCCATGGTGTAACTCTCTTAGGAATTTCATCAAACACCTAACATGTGAAGTAGTCTACAAGGTCTGAAAATGGAAATTCCTTCTTCCCTCAACCAATTTTAACATGAACTACCCAAATTAGTTCTTTACTATCACATACTACAACTTAGTCCCACATGCATGGACTATTTCTAATTCCTACCACATATTTGAACCGTTAACCTGTTACATGAAATCTTGGAAGAAGGACTTACCCAGATGGAGGACAATCAAGTGGTTATCTTCCTTGATTCTTGAGACCTTGAGCAAGATTTGGGTGATTATAAGCTAGGCACCTTCTTTCTCTCTCTACATGCTCTCAACTCTCTCTAAAATCAGTAGAATAATGACCCCAAATGAAGCCCCAAAGCCTATATATTAAAATGGGGCCAGGTTATAAAAATAGGAAAAATAAGCCTCTAAAATCTGGTCTGCGATCGCATAATGGACCGTAAAACAGGAATGTGAGTCGCAAAATGCATTGCGGAACTAGTGCCCAAAACTGGGCTACACTGGTCCAGTTTGCGACCAGATTTGCAGTCGCAGATCAATTATGCGGACTGCATAATGGTTTTGCAATCGCAGAAATGACACAAGATCACATTTTTTCCAGCCTTTGGTAATTTGATCATAACATGGTGTAGGAATGTCCAATTGATGAACAGTTTGAAGCGTTGGAAACTAGACCCAAAGACCTTTCATATGATAGGTTTTTCATCACACAAAACCTTATATATATTTAGATATGCTTGTTCAAAGTGTGGACTTGTGAAAACTCATTTGGAATTTTAGCCCATTATGAAATTTTCCGATTTGTCTTAGACTTAGGTCCCTCCTTGGACCCCACATTACTTATTATAAGATTTATACACTTATTTACCAAATCCAATTGACTCCCATCATGTTAATAGCACATAAAATATTATAATTAGCCTACATGGCACCACGAAATCCTATGTTACTTAGCGAAATTTTTCGGGGCCTTACACGCAACCAATAATGCTGCCTCAGGTCGTGATACATCTTCATAGCACCTGGATGAATAGAATACCGATAAGTGTGTTCCTCTTTTAGAATCTTTTCCCTCAACCTATCAGCATTAGGAACACCTAGGCAACCCTGGAGTCGTAGAACAACATCCTCACTGGTAGTAACCTCCTTAGATCCACCCTGCAGTACCGTCTCCCTAAGAACTAACAACTACGGATCATTAAACTAACGAGCCTTGATCTGCTCAAATAATGAAGACCGAGCAATGATGCATGCAAGAACTCAGCTGGGCTCTGTAATATCCAACCTCACAAGTCTGTTAGCCGAGGACTGAATGTCAAAAGCTAATGGCCTCTCCTCTACTAAAATGAATGCCAAACTACCCATGCTCTCCGCCTTTTTACTCAAGGCATACGCAACCACATTCTCCTTGCCCTGATGATAAAGGATGATAATATCATAATCTTTTAGTAACTCAAGCTACCCACACTGCCTCAAATTGAGATCCCTCTGCTTGCGTATCTATGATTTAGTTTTCTTTCTTTGAGTCTCTTGCTCTATTCCTTTATATTGTGGTAGGACATCATATAAAGATAATGCCTCTAGATCTTGAGAGCATGAACTATTGCGTCTAACTCAAAATTGTGCACGAGGTAATTCTTCTCATAGGGCTTCAGCTGACGTGAAGCGTATGCAATAACTTGACCCTCCTACATCAATGCACAACCTAGGCCAATGTGTGAAGCACTGCAATACATAATATACACCCATGAACCGGAAGGCAGCACTAGACATAGTGCCGTAGTCAAAGTTGTCTTATGCTTTTGAAAGCTCGCCTTGCTATCATCAGACCACTGGAACGGAGCACCATTCTGGGTCAATCTAGTCAAAGGTGCTGCAATAGATGAGAAGCCCTCCACAAGTTGGCAACAATAATCTGCTAACCCCAATAAGCTCCCGATCTCAGTCGTTGAGGCCGGATGAGGCCAACTTTGAACTGCCTCAATCTTCCTGGGATCTACCTTAACACCCTTGCCTGATACAACATGCCCAAGAATCCCATAGATCTAACTAGAAATCATACTTGGAGAACTAAGCATATAACTTCTGTTCCCGCAAGGTCTGAAGCACCACTCTCAAATGTTGCTCATGCTCCTCCATGCCACGCAAATAGATCAAAACGTCATCAATGGGGACAATAACAAATGAATCAATATATCGCATGAACACCCGTGTTATGACCCAAACCTATGGGCCGTAACGAGCACCCAGTGCCTTAATTAACCGAGTACCAACATAACATATCTTTCTTACTGTACATTAGTTTGCAAATGGGCCAAACGGGCCATCATGGGCTCACTAGAATAAACATAAGGGAATACTCAATATAGAATGACCCAATCTACCATAGAAACTTATACATGTGACATACAGGCCTATAAGGCCACCATAATCATTTAGAAACTCAAAACATAGGCCGGCAAGGCCAAACAAACATTCATATACATGATATTTGTCTACAAGCATCTAAGAGTACACCACTTAACATAAAGATTGGGACAAGGCCCTGCCATACCAAACAATACACATCTAAATCATACTGACCAAACAAGCAACTCCGGAGCAAATGGAGCGCACCAGCATCTTCCGCTGAGTTGATAGCCTACTTGGAGGACTCTCGACCTATCTATCGGGACCTTCGGGCATGAGATGCAACGTCCCTAGGCAAATGGGACGTTAGTACAAATAATGTACCGAGTATGTAAGACACATAAATAAGTACATAATAGACATGTAAGAAATATAGAGTAAATGACTCAACTTGTAAGTCTGGATAACTCTGTAAATCATGAAATAATTAGAGTGTCATGCATATGCATATGAATGTTATATCTTGCAAAGGTACATGTTTCATAACATCATCAGGGCTTCTAAGGGCATCCCATTATATCATCTCGACCACTGTGGGAAAAATCATCAACGTATACCAGCTGATCAAGTGGTGGTGTGTATATAATGCCGAAACCTTTTCTCATATCCCATATACATATATATACATATCTATGAGTATATAACACCATATGGTCATGGGTCACTGTACATGTATAAATGAATGCAATGCATGAGAATTATGTCAATAAAATCTCTCGGAATGTTATAAGACCATTATGACTCTGATTAATATCATAAAATCAAATTACGTACTTTATGAGACCCATGAACAAATGATAGAACAATAAGACATGTGTGAATTTAAGAACATAGACATATCTAATACTTCTATGAATAGAGTCATTTATGGAAATTGTGCATTTGCTCGTTTAGTTCGTGTACTATAGATCATGCCAAAAAGAAAGAAGGGATAGCGTTAACATACCTTATATACCTTACTATCATGTCCATGCGATACCTTGTATGGTACTAGTCTATAAATACCAGGTATTTTAGCTCGGGTCATATTTTATCCCAACATGTCAAACTTGGACGAAAATTAATTTTCTTTGACTTGCTTCCCCTTTTACCTTCACTAATTTACTCATCACTTGCTTGAAATAGCATAATGCTTATAATTTCCAAATAATCTTGTCCTTGAACTGAGGTCAATTATCTTACGACAATTTCACGTATAATACTACAGAGTGCAACATCGTCGTAATTTAATACTGCAAAGCGTAACACCATTGTAATGTAATACTGCAAGGTGTAACATCATCGTAATATAATACTGCAAGACGTAACATCATCGTAATATAATACCGCGGGACGTAGTATCGACGTAATATTGTGAGGCATAACATCATTCCCCCCTTTGGAACATTCGTCCTATAATGTTGACTGATGCTCTTATCATTTTCATAACTTATAGCTCTTGTGAATACCTTAATAGTCTCCTTTCAATTTAGGCATTTGTTCTGTGAATAAATACAAAGGCTAGGGCATTCCCCCCTTTAGGCCTCTTTCGCACGCCATGACTTGTGATCAAATTTCTTCCAATGTCGTAACTGTTTCTACCTTCTATAATGCAACCTATACGATTCTGACCTTGTACGTGTCCCTATGCGACTCTTCTCTCCTTTTTCCTCCAAATTAAATCCAATCTCTAGGCCTTACTTTATGAACATATACAGAGCTTGATAAGATGTCCCTCTGGGCATCTACATGTATAATGAAGTTCTTCGCTCTGTACTTTATAGAACTTGCGAATATGGCCATATCTTATTTCATAGATCTGGTTATCCATTCGTATGACGTTAATACATCTACGTAGGTCCTAGTATACCATAATTCTTACTTCGATTTATCGTTACTGAGGTCTGCAACCAACTCTAGTTTACTCTCGTTGCTTATCCTTAAGATTGATGGTCTAATCTCATCTCATACTGTTGAGCTTTTATCAATCTATTGTTGATTCACCTTAATGTTGATTCATCATCTACCACTGATAACTTGATCTTTTTTGTAACACCACCACTAGGGCTCACATCTCATAGGGGACATTTGGAGTGATTGGATTGATCCACCTAGCGGTGATACTATACTTCCATAACTGTACATTATAACATCCCAATGTGACTCACCTTATATAGGTTTTTTAGTCCCTTACAATTCATGAAATCCTCTTTCCCATTTTTTTTTCTTCAAATCATTACTCAAGCGAAGGCCCAAACGTCATCCTTTATTTATCACAGTTACACCCTAATTCTGCTATTGTAATGCCCCGGAAAATTTTGCTAAGTAATATAAGATTTCGTGGTGCCAAGGTAGGCTAATTGTTTTATCTCGCGTGAAAATGAGGATTCATGATATGATGGATATCAATTGGATATGTTAATAAGTGTATAAGTTATATTATAAGTGATTTGGGGTCTAAGGAGAGGCCTAAGTCTAAGTCAAGTTGGAAAATTTCATAATGGACTAAAGTTGTGAATGAGTAAGCACAAGACCTAATTTTGGACAATCATATCTCCAGTTATATAAGGTGTTGTGTGATGGTCAACTATCAAATTAAAGCTCTTTGAGTCTAGTTTCCAACGCATCAAACCGTTTGTCATTTTGAGGTGTATACAGAAAATTATGACCATTTTACCGGACCTGTGTCAGATGCGCGTCCGCGGCACGGCCGCGGGAAAACTGATAATTTCTACCTTCGAGTGTGGCTAGACCGCGGTAAGAGCGCGGACACCACGTCCCGGGCGCGGTTTTACCGTAGTCGCGCGCCTAGCATCCCTATAAATACCCCAAGACTGGGTATGGATAGTCTTTAAGCCATTTCTTTGAGCTAGGGCTTGCTTTATCAAGGGGAATCCGTCTCATACCTCCCTCCTATGATCCAAGGTAATGTTTTTGGAGTATTTTGAGTTGATTACTACTCCTAAACATTTATATTAACAGGGATAGATCTTGAAAATCCATAGATTCCCATTCAAATCCCTAAATTGATCGAGAACACTAAAAGTGGGGATTCTTAAGATTCTTACTACAAGAGGTATGTCTATCATCTCTAGCTACTATATGGTGATTATTTTTGTATAATATGTACGTTAGAACTCATGGGATAGTGGTTGGAAACAATAAGTGCCTAACCTAGGTTGTGCTGGTGTTGTAGAGATTGAGAGATCGGTTATTGAGGTATAATTCTTGGGAGTAATAGTATTATGTATACGTGCATATACAAATTAGGTTTGTAGGAAGATTGTTGAACATAAATGAGTAAAGATTGAGTTGGGGAATGAAGGAAGTCTTGTAAAGAAGATTTGAAATCAAGATGCTCAACTAGTATTTGATAAAATGCTCAAATGAGCTAAAACCATGAATACCTTCCTAATTTGTGTTCAATTTTGTTATGTCTCAAATTAGATTGGGATTGCTAGAATTTCCGGAACATCATAGTAACTTAAGGAAAACTTAAACAAGGTATGTAGGCTAAATTTTCTCTCTTGGAAGTGAATTCCATATTGTTTTTGTAAGTTTAAGTGTGGTTTTCCTACCAAGATTGTATAGGCTTGAGTCACATTTTATATGAAGGTTAGTGTACTAATTGGGTGAGAAGAATTCGATCTGTTTAAATGCTCCTAGTTGCTCTTATGTGTACTAAATGCCTTGACTGAATGTGTCTATTTGTTGACAATCTATAAAGATGATTGAAAATGCATTAAACGAATTGTGGAAAATGAATGTGGATAACGTGCTAAGGACTTGAGTTATATTTGTGCCTAGTGATGCCTATGAAATGACAACATGTGAAACAGATTATGAAATAAGTCTCGACTCAACTCTTATGAACTAACTTCCAAAAATAGAATGGCCTAAAGGCCTTGTACCTGAACTATATTCACAAGTGGCTGTTTTAGATAACGCTTTTCTTTATAAATATATTCAATGTAATGCTAGTCCGTACACATTCCACTGTTGAAGTTGTGCATTTGTCATGATGGAACAAGCGATAGTTCAAGGATAATTGAGGTGATTTCTTGCTTATAACTGTAATGCGTATTTCAATTGTTGGTTGGCATGACCCCCTTTGGGAAGAATCCTTTATGCTTGATGATTGTATTACTATTGACTCGAAAATATATGATTCCCGGAATATTTGGTACATTGATATTGGTTGGGCATCCTTGGAAATAAAAGGATGAAAATTTGGAAAAACCAAATACGACCTTCGTGCCATGAAAAAAAAGATGAATCTTGTGAAAGGCCCAAAGGGCCAAGGAAATACTATTATCGGGAGAGATTGAGAACATTAATAAAAAGACTATAAAATGTGAAAGGTATTAAGGTAAGCATGGTTGCATTTATGCTATATTTGTATACTTGTATTTATACTACAATTGTGTAAAATATTAAATCGAATCAAAAATGTTTTTGGGAGTATTATTAGCAATACCGAAGAAGAGTGGGTCATAAGGCCCACACCTGAAACTACACGTGCCGGTGTAGGAGCGGAGTGTGACTTGGGATGAACTTGAAATATTGGTGAACTCGTGACTATTCCCCCAAAGTGGGATGAAACCAATACCTGTGTATTTGAAAGGAAAAAGCCAACCCACACGACATATGTGGGAAGGCGGCCTAGCTGATCAGGTGGAGATCAGACTCCATGTTGCGCACATGGTGGTACTATTCTTGTGACAACTTTCTTTCGCATCACAATGTCAACCCACATTGTTCTGTGGGGAGATGGCCTAGCCAATCGGGCGTGATCGGACTCCGTTCTAACAAAGACGGTGGTAATATCGGTGCTAGTGATCTCCTAGCCCTATATATATATATATATGTACTATTTTCTTTATTGAAAATCGTTATGTTTCAATTAGTTATTTGGATATTATTGATTGGGACTTTCTGCTTCTATGTGTCGTTTTAGCTTATATGGACATTCTATTTTGAAAGAGGACTTTTAACCTTACATACTAGTGCTATTCAACGGCACTAACATCCTTTTTTCTGGGGGCGCTGTATCGTTTCATGATACAGGTAGTTCCACAGCGAGCAACATCGGCCAGTGATAGTGGTATTCTCTTTCCAGCAGACTTGGTAAGCCTCACTCCATCCCGGGGTCATGTCATGTACTTTCTGTTCATTTTCTCATCACGTTTTGGAGGTATAGCCGGAGCCTTGTTGTCGGCATTTCCCTATTTCTCTTCTATTGTATTTAGAGGCTCTGTAGATTGTTTGTGGGTGGTGGTTGGTGTTGGGCTTCAGGACTAGAAATGTTAGTATTTGACAAACATGCTTTTCATTAAACTTGTAATATTTTAGAAAACAATGAATGATGTCATTACGGAAAATGAAATGGGCGTTTCTAATGGAAAATTGCTCAGTGTTTTGATAAAATGGGATAACATTCCCTCCTTATTTATGAAATAGGTTGGGTAGAATGAAATCCAATAGGTTTGCTCAGTCGGGTTTACTCGTTAGAGCGCCGGTCGCACTCATCGGATTTTGGGGCGTGACAAACTTGGTATCAGAGACTAAGGTTTTAAAGTGTCCTATGATGTCTCAGAGCCGTTTCTAGTAGAGTCCTTCTTATCGGTGTGTTGTCAACCACATCTATAAGTTGACGGCTATTTGGACATTTAGGCATTCCACTCTTCTTTGATATTCCGGATCGTGCCATAGAGCTCAAGGTAGAGATCTAATTTCCTTGTTATGTCCCTCTTTCTAGATGAGTAATCCACGAGTCCGAAGCAGCGAGGAAGTAATAACCCCGCCATTGAATTTGGGGGAGATTGCGCATGAGTTCATAGGGAGGATGCGCCAAGCCGTGGAAGGTTTGGAAGAACTTATTTCTAAGGGAAGTGTCCTTGTCCCTGCCAATGTCACCGCATCGCCAGAGCATGTAGTGAGAGCATCTAAGAAACGAAATAGGGTTGTTGGTGCTAATGAGCCGGATTGTTCAGTTTACAAGAAGCATCACTTGGAGATATGCTGGATGACTCTCGAGATATGTTACAATTGTGGAAAGAGGGGTACAAGAAGAATAAATGCCCTAGGTTAGGTACACCTATCCTAGTCTACCTGATATGTGGGAAGGAATATTTGACGATATGTTGTGAGTATGCCCAGCCACGTGTTTGGGGTGGTAGATCGGGGCAATTCCAAGGTCCTGCACATCAAACCAATATTGGAATTGGTACTCCCACATCGGAAGCCTAGAGGAAGGATAAGGGGGAAGTTTATAATGTATGCAAAAATGGTGAGTATCAGGTCGGTGGGGCGAGTTAGTTTAGTGGACCTCGTTCCCGTTGTGTGAAATGTGGGAAATGTCATCCGAGAGTATGTCGCTATGGTACAAATGTATGCTACCGGTGTGGTATGTCAGGACACCTTCAAAGAGATTGTCATTCATCTTGCCGGATCATGGGCAGGGGTGTGGCACAGCCAGCCAGTTCTTCAGCTACTTTATCTATAGCGCCTTCAGGACGTGGAGCAGTCAGGGGTAGTATTCAGATCTTGGGAGGGCCCGACAGGTTCTATGTTATGAAGGGACATCAAAGGTCGGAGGTTTTTTCGGGTATGGTTACAGGTATATTGACTTTTCAATCTCGTGGTGTATATGTTCTAATTGACACCGGTTTCGCTTTATCATATGTCAATCCTTACATTTCTATGGGATTTGGGATAGAGTCAGGGCAACCTTATGATCCATTATGTGTATCTACTCTTTGAGCGGGATGCATTATTCATGAAGCCTCTTTATTTCAATTATCTTACTCGCAGCCTCATGAGGAATTGAGTCCCATGATGATTTCCTAAATTGAGTCGGAATCCGAGGGTAACTATTTCCACTTGCTTTCCTAGACCCTTACCAAGGAACTATATCTGATAAATTTCTTACAGGTCGTTTTATTCAAATGGATAGCATCTACTCACTTGTGGTTACGCATGAACCGTCGTAAAAATTTGCCTATATGGTGCCAAATGCAATGTAAAGAAGCACAGTGTTGTGATCCTTCTTGAGTCACTCTTTTCTCCCTGGTGTAGGTAGTTTCTTTGTTTCAAACAATCACTTTGCTCCTTCGTCCATATTATCACAAAGTATTTTCACTATCTGATAACATGAGAGCCTATCTCAGCTCCTATCAGATGTATTCATACCAGTTGAAGTAGATCGTTTGTCTGTATAAGCTTCTGAGAAATTTGAGGTTTTCACAAATCCGCCATAAAAAGATCTTTTCTTTGCCCATTGTAATATGACTTTAGTGCTCACTTAAATTGTTCTGCAATAAGTAGCTCACTTTGTTCTTGGTATTGAAGTTTCCCGTGAAGTGGCCCGGTGTCACGCCCCAACTTCGGGAGGTGTGACCGGCGCTCAATCGAGTGAACCCAACTAAGCAAGCCTTATCAACCGCTATCTACCCAAGAATCCATGATTACCTTTATTTAAACTAGGAAAGATCATACATTTAACATCTTAGTTCATTTTATATCACAACATTTAAAACGTGGTTAAACTTCCAAGGTTCCATACAAGTTATAGTGTAGAAGAAAGCAAGAGTACAAGGTTACAACATGGTCCATTGCCCAATCCAATACCCATCCATAACCCACACAAACGTCTACGGAGCCTCTAAGGATACAAAAGACGTGGTAACAATGCCGGCAACAAGGCCCCGACTATACCTCAAAAGTGAAAGTCCAAAATAAGAAGATGTACAATATAACTCCTTGAAGGAGAAAGGGGCTCACCAAGACGTTGAGAAGAAGGTACTCTGCTATGCGCGATCGGCACTATCCGCAATGGAGCCACCTACATTCAAAAAAAAATGTAGTGCCCCCGGCAAAAAAGATGTTAGTGCCATCGAATAGCACTAGTATGTATAACTAAACACAATTTTACTAGAAAGAACTATCAATCAAGTACAAGTAAATCACATGAGTAAATCAAATATGCAATTCATTCAATCCTTCATATAATTTACAAAACTTAATTTGGGGCATTTCTTTCATATCTTCATCACTGTTCTCAATACCACCACTATCTTGAGCTGAGTCCGATCACGACCCGACCGGCTAGGTTGCCTCATTGGAGGCATATATCTAAATCACTATTTCATTTCCCTTATCCGAAATTCAATATCATCACATTACCACCATGTGTACGGCATGGTGTCCGACCGCGACTCGATCGGCTAGGCCGCCTTATCTAGGCGTTGTTCCCTTCTCATTAGTCATCACATCTGAATCTTTATTTCATATATATATCATATCAATTCCTTGGCACTTAAGAAACTATTATCACATCGTTTTCCATTTTCAGTATTCATTTTGCAGGTTGTGATCATAGGCATATACAAAAATAAATTCAAGTTGCAGTACAGGTAAGTGGGCACATAGCTAGCATGAATAATTCTCAGTTTCTATCTTGGCTTATTGCCTAAGCATTTCAACACATAATTGTATTCTTCATACTTCTAATTATCAAGAATGGTACATTACTCACATTGAGGCACATCCTTCACGTATATGTGTAGTTAATTGTAAATTAATTAATGCGCAATAACAATCAATACATTAACCAATTGAAATCTTACCACACTTTCGTAAACGCCAACGGAGCTCAATTTCTAATAAAGGGGGGTTTTAGCCATACATACCTCGTTTAAGCTTTCCTTAAATTACTACGATATATCGAAAACTGTAGCAATCCCAATCTACTTGAGACATAACAAAATTGAATACAATTTAGGAAGATATTCATGGTTTCAGCTCATTTGAGCATTTTATCAAATACTATTGAGTATCTTGATTTCAAATCTCATTTATAAGGTTTCCTTCATTCCCAACCCAATCTTTACGTATTTATGTTCAACAATCTTCCCACAAACGTAATTCGTACATGCATGTATACATAATACTATTACACCCAAGAATCATACTCCAATATCCCATCTCACAATCCCTACAACACCAACACAACCTAGGTTAGGCACCTATGGTTTCCAATCACCATCCCATGAGTTCTAATGTATATATCATACATAAATAATCACCATACATTAGTTAGAGATGATAGACATACCTCTTGTAGTAAGAATTTTGAGAATCCCCACTTGTAGAGTTCTTGATCAATTTAGGGATTTGAATGAGAATCTATGAATTTCAAGATTAATCCTTGTTAATATAAGTGTTTAGGAGAAGTAATCAACTCAAAATACTCCACAAATATTACCTTTGATCATAGGAGGGAAGTATGGGACAGATTCCCCAAACAAGCCCTAGCTCAAAAAATGACTTAGGGGCGCTCCATACCCGGTATTGGGGTATTAATAGGACTGTTGGGCGCGCGTCCATAGTTTGCCGCGCTCGGAGACAGAAACACCCAGTTTTCCCGCGGTTTGCCGCGGTCGCGCGTCTGACACATGTCCGATAAAACGGTCATAACTTTCTGTATACACCTCCAAATGACGAACGGTTTGATGTGTTGGAAACTAGACTCAAAGAGATTTAATTTTATAGGTTGTGAATCACACAACACTTTATATAAGTGGAGATATGCTTGTCCAAAGTGAGGTCTTGTGCGCATTCACTTACAACTTTAGTCTATTATGAAATTTCCAACTTGGCTTAGACTTAGGCCTCTCCTTAGACCCCAAACCACTTATAATATGACTTATACACTTATTAACTTATCTAATTGATATCCATTATATCATGAACTCTCACTTGCACACAAGATAAAATAATTAGCTTATCTTGGCCCCACAAAATCTTAGATTACTTAGCAAAATTTTCTGGGGCTTTACACCCGGTATCGCAACTAGAGAATTATGATAGCAGAACTATGTCAATCTCATAGGAAGCAGTTCATTCCCTCTCCAGCCAGCACATGATCCCCTCCCCCCCACTATTGAGAAGTCCTAGCAATGTGGATTTTATCATAAGAGTTTCATATTAGATGTCACGGGTTTGACACATAGCATATTAATTTGAAAGACAAGTTGTCGTATCTTTAGTAGTCTTGTATAGGATCAACTATCGGGGAGGGTTGAGCGGTTTGAATTATAGTAATCTCACGAGTGTTTAACTTCTATTTCATTCTCATGGGCTTGTGGCACATATTCCTTGTGTCAATTAATGTTAGGAATGTAATTCAGCTTTATATTTTGAAAACCCCTATCTCATTCAACGTGCCAGAGTATTCTCATTCTTGATAAGATCTTTCCTACACTCCAGAAGATGACTGGGGGCACGTACTTGAATATACCTCCATAAATGATTTCTATTGCCGATGTGTCATCTAAACTCTATGCCTCATTGTTTCAAACAAATGATTTCATCTCAATGATTAATCGTGACATCATGATCCATAGTAAGCTTAATGTTTCCTAAAATAATATAACATCATAAGACATCGTGCTCAACACATCTGCATTGATGAATTCTTGAGATATTTCCAGTCCAATGTCGAACCTCGTTGTTCCTATTTATGGTAAATCTATTAAGGGTATGGGTTCAAACATGTCAAAAGGTAGCGTCATTCCATGGTCAATCATATCGGGTAGGAACTCTATAGTCTTATTCATTCTAGCCCCTCACAGAATAATGGTTAAAAGTCACTAAGTGTTCGACTCGGGTGTCCGGCATAGAGATTTAGTGTCAAATAAAGTAAGCAAGCTGTTCTCAAGGTTCCCTCTAGGAAGATGCTATGTGAATTGTCCATAAGGATGAAGTAGGTGTAGTGCACTTCAGAAGTTATGGAACCTTGAAAAAGATGGATCAAGTTATGAGTATGATGTCCCCTGCCCCCCCTCTCCATCTTATCGTTTCCCTCCATGGTTCCGATGTTCCATGTATCTATGTCTATAAAGGTAATTGGGAATCTTTGATATATCATTCTGGTGAGAATTATCAAAGGAGAAGTTAATGGAAAGTTAGCTTATGCGAGGTATCTAGCTGTCATCCTTGTTAGATAAGTTTGGAGTTTGGGATTGTTTCCGTAAATGTGTTATGGCAAAGCTTGTAAGACGAGGAGGCCACTTTGAAGGCTGAAAGTGTCATAGAAAGAAAATATTTTCGCTTGATTGTATAACAATTGGTTTTGATTTGAAAGGTACCTTATAGGTGTTGTGATTAAAGAATGTGCAGTCCATGTTCAGGTAACATTATGATAATGTAGTGCTTGTAATACAGAGATTAGTGTTATGGATATATACCTTGTGGTGCTTTGTTGAGTTGTGGATGAGTTGTTAGGATGGTTTTGGTAGTTCTCTGGTAGGTGGATAGGCCTAGTTACAAAGGAGACTCTGCCGAAATTTATGAAAAAGTTGGGAGTTAGTTAAAATTTAGGAACTTGAGGTAGGTGAAAAAAAGGGGGATATACTATGTTAAGCATTTAGGGCGGACTATAATCCTCATTCGAGGACGAATGATCCTAAGGGGGGGGAGAATGTAATGCCCCAGAAAATTTTGCTAAGTAATTTAAGATTTCGTGGTTCCAAGGTAGTCTAATTGTTTTATCACGCGTGCAAATGAGAATTCATGATATGATGGATATCAATTGGATATGTTAATAAGCGTATGAGTTATATTATAATTGATTTGGGGTCTAAGGAGAGGCCTAAGTCTAAGTCAAGTTTGAAAATTATAATGGACTAAAGTTGTGAATGAGTACGCACAAGTCCTCACTTTGGACAATGATATCTCCAGTTATATAAGGTGTTGTGTGATGCACAACCTATCAAATTAAATAATTTGAGTCTAGTTTCCAACGCATCAACCCGTTTTTTATTTGAAGGTGTATACAGAAAGTTATGACCATTTTACCGGACCTATGTCAGATGCACGTCCGCAGCGCGGCCGCGGTGCGACCACGGGAAAACTGATAATTTTTGCCTCCGAGCGCGGCCAGACCAAGCCACTGTGTCCCAAGCGCAGTTTGACCGTGGTCACGTGCCTAGCAGCCCTATAAATACCCCAAGACCGGGTATGGAGAGTTTGTAAGCCATTTTTTTGACCCAGGGCTTGCTTTATCCAGGGGAATCCGTCCCATACCTCCCTCCTATTATCCAAGGTAATGTTTTTGGAGTATTTTGAGTTTATTACTACTCGTATACACTTATATTAACAAGGATTGATCTTGAAAATCCTTAGATTCCCATTCAAATCCCTAAATTGATCAAGAAAACTACAAGTGGGGATTCTCAAGATTCTTACTACAAGAGGTATGTCTATCATCTCTAACTACTCTATGGTGATTATTTATGTATAATATGTACGTTAGAACTCATGGGATGGTGATTGGAATCCATAAGTGCCTAACCTAGGTTGTGTTGGTATTGTAGAGATTGGGAGATGGGTTATTGAGGTACGATTCTTGGGAGTAATAGTATTATGTATACATGCACGTACAAATTAGGTTTGTGGGAAGATCATTGAACATAAATAAGTGAAGATTGGGTTGGGGAATGAATGAAATCTTGTAAAAGAGATTTGAAGTCAAGATGCTCAACTAGTATTTGATAAAATGCTCAAATGAGCTAAAACCATGAATACCTTCTTAATTTGTATTCAATTTTGTTATGTCTCAAGGTAGATTGGGATTGCTAGCATTTCCGGAATGTCGTAGTAACTTAAGGAAAACTTAATCAAGGTATGTAGGCTAAACTTTCTCTCTCAGAAGTGAATTTCATATTATTTTTGTAAGTTTAAGTGTGGTTTGCCTACCAAGATTGTATAACCTTGAGTCACATTTTATATGAAGGTTAGTGTACTAATTGGGTGAGAAGAATTCGATCTGTTTAAATGCTCCTAGTTGATCTTATGTGTACTAAATGCCTTAACTGAATATTTCTATTTGTTAATAATTTATAAAGATGATTGAAAATGCATTAAACGAATTGTGGAAAATGAATGTGGATAACTTGCTAAGGACTTGAGTTATATTTGTGCGTAGTGATGCCTATGAAATGACAATATGTGAAACAGATTATGAAATAAGTCTTGACTAAACTCTTATGAACTAACTTCCAAAAATAGAATGGCCTAACGGCCTTGTACATGAACTATACTCACAAGTGGCTATTTTAGATAATGCTTTTCTTTATAAATATATTCAATGTAATGCTAGTCCGTACACATTCCTATGTTGAAGTTATGCATTTGTCATGATGGAACAAGGGGTAATTCAAGGATAATTGAGGTGATTGCTTTCTTATAACTTTTATGCGTATTTCAATTGTTGGTTGTCATGACCCCCTTTGGGATGAATCCTTTATGCTTGATGATTCTATTACTATTGACTCGAAAATAAATGATTCCCGGAATATTTGGTACATTGATATTGGTTGGTGATCCTTGGAAATAAAAGGATGAAAATGTGGAAAAACCAAATACGGTCTTCGTGCCATGAAAAAAAAAGATGAATCTTGTGAAAGGCCCAAAGGGCCAAAGAGATACTGTTATCGGGAGAGATTGAGAACATTAATAAAAAGAATATAAAATGTGAAAGGTATTAAGGTAAGCATGGTTGCATTTATGCTATATTTGTATACTTGTATTTATACTACAATTGTGTGCAATATTAAATCGAATCAAAAATGATTTTGGGAGTATCATTAGCAATACCGAGGAATGGTGGGTCATAAGGCCCACACCTGAAACTACACGTGCCGGTGTAGGAGTGGAGTGTGACTTGGGATGAACTTGAAATATTGGTGAACTCGTGACTATTCCCCCAAAGTATGGTGAAACCAATACCTGTGTATTTGAAGGAAAAAGCCAACCCACACGGCATATGTAGGAAGACGGCCTAGCTGATCGGGTGGAGATCAGACTCCATGTTGCGCACATGGTGGTACTATTCTTGTGACAACTTTCTTTTGCATCACAATGCCAATCTACATTGTTCCATGGGGAGATGGCCTATCCGATCGGGCATGATCGGACTCCGTGCTAACAAAGACGGTGGTAATATCGGTGCTAATGATCTCCCAACCAAATATATATATACTATTTTCTTACTTGAAAATCATTATGTTTCAATTAGTTATTTGGATATTGTTGATTGGGACTTGCTGCTTCTATGTGTCGTTTCAGCTTATATGGGCATTCTATTTTGAAAGAGGACTTTTAGCCGTACATACTAGTGCTATTCGACGACACTAACGTCATTTTTGCCGGGGGTGCTGTATCGTTTCAAGATACAGGTGGTTCCGCAGCGAACAACATCGGCCAGTGATAGAGGTATTATCTTTCCAGCAGACTTGGTAAGCCCCACTCTATCCCGGGGTCATGTCATGTATTTTCTGTTCATTTTCTCATCACGTTTTGGAGGTATAACCGGAGCTTTGTTGCCAGCGTTTCCCTATTTCTTTTCTATTGTATTTAGAGGCTTCATAGACTGTTTGTGAGTGCTAGTTGGTGTTGGGCTTCAGGACTAGAAATGTTAGTATTTGACAAGCATGCTTTTCATTAAACTTGTAAACTTGTAATATTTTGGAAAACTATGAATGATGTCATTACGGAAAATGAAATGGGAGTTTCTAATGGAAGATTGCTCAGTTTTTGATAAAATGGGATAACATTCCCTCCTTATTCATGAACTAGGTTGGGTAGAATGAAATCCAATAGGCTTGCTCAGTCGGGTTTACTCGGTTGAGCGCCGGTCGCGCTCCTCGAATTTTGGGCCATGACAGCTACCAGGGCAACATCCCATCTCTTCTAAATGCTACTAGTCTTAGACTCCTTTTTAGTTCAGTAAGGCTAAATTTAGGTTTCTATAAATTAGAGGAACCATCTGCTCCTTTGTTTTCACGGGCTTAGTCCCGAGGACTTATACATTTTTGTTAACTTCTCACTTGCCTTCTTCTTATCCTTACTCTTGTCTTTCTAAAACATTGTCACTCTATCATACATTAGCTTGCGATAAATTCCCTTATGCCTTTCGGGAACATGAATACATCACATTGTCTCTAACTCTTCTTTCACTCTATAATTAGACCTTTTGGTACCTAGAAATCATGGGCTGGAAGGTATGCTACTGATGATGCAACTATGATTCCTGGATACTGAATCCCCGCACTTCTAGCATTTTATCTGAAGTAAGGACTATTAACAACCTTCTGCATTTGAGTATCTTGTACGTTGTTCACATTTACCCTTTTTTTACCTTAAAATCTTATACCGTATCTTCTATCTCTTTCATGACCTCCCTTCCATATAGGTATAATTCATGTCCACAACTCGAAGTTCTATTATAATACTTGCACCTCTAGGGCATACACAATTCGGTGGGAGCTTCATACTGACTTCTTATGAGGTTGATACTTCTTCTAATAATTCAACCATTTGTCTATGACCTAGACTCAATTTCTTCTTTTAACTTATACCGGAGTCTTTCTATAGCTGTATGATTGTCAACATATATGCTGCATGGGTAATACTCAAAATTTTTAAGTGCGTTCATAAAGTAACTAATTCCGGATCATTGATCGAATAATTCCTTTCGTTTCTTCTCAGCTTTTTTTAACGTAATCTGTTACTTTTCCTTGTCTTTATGCCCACTTTTTGCAGGCATAATTAGCTTGTCTTAGTTCTTATGTATGCCAAAGTTTTCATGCAACTCATATGATCTCGAATACTACTTTTAATTTTACTTCCCATTCATTAGCCACGGTAGGTGCTATTTTATTATGGAGTGCATACAATGTTGTTGTGAGACAGTTGTTATAAGACCATTTACTCCTTAGGTTACTGAGCTTAGGTTGAAGCCTTCTTTCTTACTTCCTCAGCTATTCTTTCATTGTAGTACTTAGGGAGGATCCTCTGACTCTTGTAAAGCCATGAGCTTATTACATTGTATACTCGACGGACCTTTTGATGTCCTTTCTTGCCTATAATTGTCCGTAGTTACTTACTTCTACCCCCTTGTGCTTGTAGGGTTGCTTCTGAACTTGATATTTTGACTAACTTTCTAGTGGAACTCTCTTTTATCTCCTTAACACTCATATGGTACCTTTAACTACCCCCACTCCTATCTAAATATTTCTCAGTGATCACGATGTCATAACTGCGAGGCTAAATTCACTATATTAGGTTTTACTATGTTTATCTTACACGATATACTGACTCGTATGTAACCTCCTATAACTAGGCTCTTCCTGATCAATTACTAACTACTCGTTATCCCATCTCATCTCAATATTCTGTGTAATTTTTCTTGGGTTATTTTCTTTGTCTTAACTTACGTCTCGCACTGGATCCTTATTTATTAATAACTCGGGCATGAACCCTTACTTCCTCTCCTTGACATCATGCTTGCACAATATTCTTGAATCATAGCATATTTATAGGATTTGGATAAGTGCCATCTCATTCCTTTTACTTTTTTATCGCATTCTTTCCATAGTCACTAGAACCACTTAATGCCACATCACTCTATTTCCCCCCCCTTTAGGATTGTACTAAGATATGAAGCCAGGAGGATCTATCTGTAAATGTCTTACCTTTTCATCTTTGGATTTGTTTCATAACATAAATGACCCTTACCCGCCTTGCGGTAATCCTTCTATACCAAGGATAACAAAATTCCTTAGTCGTGATGGTGAAACTTAGTGTAACAGGCACATACAGTCCCTTAATCTTAACTATGCTCACATTGCTTGCTTTAAGGAAGCGCCTTCCTGAATGACCATTCTCTGAATTTCTCATGATGCCAACTATTATCAAATCATTCAGTCCCTAATTCACGTTTACTTTACCTTGTTCACCAGCCCATAATGATTTGTATTACTTTGGGGTCTAACATTTCCTTTTGGTAATTGTGTTAGAGTCACGAACTTATTTTTCGAAATGATGATATGACTTTATGGCCTATATTCTTTTATTGTCTCAAGGCCTGTCACCTCTCGTCTTTTCCTTCACTTGACTATAGACACCTTAATACTGTCATCTTTTTTATCTACCATTGTCATCCATGTATCATATCTCACTCATAATGCTTCATTGACTCTCTTCTTATTTTCCGCTAACATTTATATCTATTACTTTACTCTGAAAACTCCAATAAGATGTTCTTTTGCTTTTAGCATCCCTTTGCTCCATCCACTAGCTCTTCGGATTGCCTATATTCTCTCTTTACTGGGGACAGAATCCACACTAAGAGATCTTATCCGTTTCAGGCTTCCAGTTCCCATCTTTGTAGTACTCATATCTAGCTGTACTATTTTAGAGTTTGCCATCTGGGTGTCTAACAAGGAGATCTATTAGCACATTTGCAATATCCTTCAGAAATGTCAACTAACTCAAACAAACCATCCATGATGTTGGGTTACTCTAACCCCAATCGGATCCTGATATCCCATCCCTCTCTTATACTACTTCTGTTAACCCCTAGGGCATAACTGGAATGATTGTGACCAATTGTACATACCTTTGTTACTATTGAAGGTAACTCAAAATGCTTATATATTTCTGCTTGAGTTGAAAATACCAATAATTTTCATTAACTGGGTACCTCGTACCCTTTTTCACCTTGCTCCTTTTACTTGATGGAACTTATGTCTACTTTCCGATTCTCTTATTCTTTTTACCGTAAGAGTGGATAGGTATTCTTGCCTTATGAATCCTTATCAAGAAGCTTACTCGTTTTATTATCCATATGTTCTGCTGGAGACCTTACATTTACTCATCATAAGCATAATGCAAAATCGAGTTCCTTCAGACTAAATTCTTCCACAGCCATATTCAACCCCTTACCAACCATCTTTCCAAATTGTAGGCATCATCGTATTATGAATAAGATAGAGTTTAGGAAATTTAGTTCTTACAACTGAGCTCTTCCACACAATCTAGAGTAAGAAGAAAGAGTGACAATCCTAAATGCCCTATAGCCTCCTGCTTATAAGTGTGTTGCACGACACACCCATAAACAAGACTCTACTAGACACGGCTTGTAGACTCCCTAGGACATAACTGCTCTGATACCACTTTTGTCACGACCCAAATCTATGGGCCGCAACGAGCACCCGGTGCCTTACTTAACCGAGTACCAATATAATAGATCTTTCTTATTGTACTTTCGTTAGCAAATGGGCCAAACTGGCCGTCATGGGCTAACCAGAATAAATATAAAATACTCAATAATATAGAATGACCCAACGTGACATAGAAACTTATACATGTGACATACGGGCCTATAAGGCCAACATGATCATTTGTAAACTCAAAACATAGGCCGACAAAGCCATACAAACATTCATATACATGACATCAGTCTACAACACTCTAAGAGTACACACTTAACATAAAGGTTGGGACAGGGCCCCGCCATACCAAACAATATACGTCTAAATCATACTGACCAAGCAAGCAACTCCGGAGCAAATGGAGCACACCAACATCTTCCGCTGAGCTGATAGCCTACTTGGAGGACTCTCGATCTATCTATCGGGACCTACGGGAATGAAATGCAGCGTCCCCAAGCAAAAGTGACTTTAGTACGAATAATGTACTAAGTATGCAAGGCACATAAATAAGTACATATTAGACATGTATGAAATATAGAGTAAATGAATCAACTTGTAAGTCTAGATAACTTTGTAAATCATGAAATAATTATAGTGTCATGCATATGCGTATGAATGTCATGTCGTGCATCAGTACATGTTTCATAACATCATCAGGCCTCTGAGGGCATCCCATTATATCATCTCGGCCACTATTGAAAAAATTATCAACGTATACCAACTGATCAGGTGATGGTGCGTATATAACTGTCACGCCCCAACTTCGGGAGGCACGACCGACGCTCAATCGAGTGAACCCAACTGAGCAAGCCTTATCAACAACTATCTACCCAACTCGATAGGAATAAGGAAGCCATGCTTACCTTTATTTAAACTAGGAATGATAGTACATTTAACATCTTAGTTCATTTTATATCACAACATTTAAAACGTGGTTAAACTTCCAAGGTTCCATACAAGTTATAGTGTAGAAGAAAGCAAGATTACAAGGTTACAAGATGGTTCATTGACCTATCCAATACCCATACATAACCCACACAAACATCTACGGAGCCTCTAAGGATACAAAAAACATGGTAACAATGCCGGCAACAAGGCCCCGACTATACCTCAAAAGTGAAAGTCCAAAATAAGAAGATGTACAATATAATCCCTTGAAGGAGAAAGGGGCTCACCAAGACTTTAAGAAGAAGGTACTCCGCTATGCGCGATCACCACTATCCGCAATGGAGCCACCTACATTCAAAAAAAAATGTGGCGCCCCCGGCAAAAAGGACGTTAGTGCCATCGAATAGCACTAGTATGTATAACTAAACACAATTTTACTAGAAAGAACTATCAAGCAAGTACAAGTAAATCACATGAGTAAATCAAATATGCAATTCATTCAATCCTTCATATAATTTCCAAAACTTAATTTGGGGCATTTCTTTCATATCTTCATTACTGTTCTCAATACCACCGCTATCTTGAGCGGAGTCCGATCACGACCCGACTGGCTAGGTTGCATCATTGGAGGAATATATCTCAATCACTATTTCATTTCCCTTATCCGGAATTCAATATCAGCACATTACCACCAGGTGTGGCATGGTGTCCGACCACGACCCTTTCAGCTAGGCCGCCTTATCTAGGCGTTGTTCCCTTCTCATTAGTCATCACATCTGAATCTTTATTTCATATATATAGCATATCAATTCCCTGGCACTCAGGGCCACCATTATCACATCGTTTTCCATTTTCAATATTCATCTTGCAGGTTGTGATCATAGGCATATACAAAAGTAATTCAAGTTGCAGTACATGTTAGTGGGCACATAGCTAGTATGAATAATTCTCAGTTTCTATCTTGGCTTATAGCCTAAGCATTTCAACACATAATTGTATTCTTCATACTTCTCTAATTATCAAGAATGGTACATTACTCACATTGAGGCACATCCTTCATGTATATGTGTAGTTAATTGCAAATAAATTAATGTACAATAACAATCAATACATTAACCAATTCAAATCTTACCACACCTTTGTAAACGCCAATGGAGCTCAATTTCTAATAAAAGGGGGTTTTAGCCATACATACCTCGTTTAAGCTTTCCTTAAATTACTATGATATTCCGGAAATTCTAGCAATCCCAATCTACTTGAGACATAACAAAATTGAACACAATTTAGGAAGGTATTCATGGTTTCAGCTCATTTGAGCATTTTATCAAATACTAGTTGAGCATCTTGATTTCAAATCTCATTTACAAGGTTTCCTTCATTCCCCAACCCAATCTTTACATATTTATGTTCAACAATCTTCCCACAAACGTAATTTGTATATGCACGTATACATAATACTATTACTCCCAAGAATTATACCTCAATAACCCATCTCCCAATCTCTACAACACCAACACAACCTAGGTTAGGCACTTATTGTTTCCAACCACCATCCCATGAGTTCTAACGTACATATTATACAAAAATAATCACCATATAGTAGCTAGAGATGATAGACATACCTCTTGTAGTAAGGATCTTAAGAATCCCCACTTGTAGTGTTCTCGATCAATTTAGGGATTTGAATGGGAATCTATGGATTTTTAAGATTAGTCCTTGTTAATATAAGTGTTTAGGAGTAGTAATCAACTCAAAATACTCCAAAAATATTACCTTGGATCATAGGAGGGAAGTATAGGACGGATTCCCCAAACAAGCCCTAGCTCAAAAAAATGACTTAGGGGCGCTCCATACCCGGTTTTTGGGTATTTATAGGGCTATTGGACGCAGGGCCACGGTTTTCCGCGCTCGGAGACAGAAGCACCCAGTTTTCCCGCGATTTTCCGCGGTCGCGCCGCGGTCATGCGTCTGACACAAGTCCGGTAAAATGGTCATAGCTTTCTGTATACACCTCCAAATGACAAACGGTTTGATGAGTTGGAAACTAGACTAAAAAAGCTTTAATTTTATAGGTTTTTCATCACACAACACTTTATATAACTAGAGATATGCTTGTCCAAAGTGAGATCTTGTGCGCATTCACTTACAACTTAGCCTATTATGAATTTTTCCAACTTGGATTAGACTTAGACCTCTCCTTAGACCCCAAACAACTTATAATATGACTTATACACTTATTAACCTATCTAATTGATATCCATTATATCATGAACTCTCACTTGCACACAAGATAAAATAATTAGCTTATCTTGGCACCACGAAATCTTAGATTACTTAGAAAAATTTTCTGGGGCTTTACAATAATGTCGTAACCTTTTCCCATATCCCATATACATATATATACATATATACGCGTATATAATGCCATATGGTCATGGGTCAATGAACATGTATAAATGGATGCAATGCATGAGAATTATGTCAATAAAATCTCTCGGAATGTCATAAGACCATTATGCCTCTGATTAATATCATAAAATCAATTTACGTACTTTCTGAGACCCATGAATAGACAATGGAATAATAAGACAAATGGGAATTTAAGAACATAGGAATCTTTTATACTTCTATAAATAGAGTCATTTATGGAAATTGTGCAGTTGCTCGTTTCGTTCGTGTCGTATAGTTCATGCCAAAAAGAAAGAAGGTATAGCCTTAACATACCTTATACACCTTACTATCATGGCCATGTGGTACCTTGTATGGTACTAGTCTATACATACCGGGTATTTTAGCTCGGGCCGTATTTTATCCCAACATGTTAAACTTGGACGAAAATTCATTTTCTTTGACTTGCTTCCCTTCTCACCTTCACGAATTTACTCATCACTTGCTTGAAATAGCATAATGCTTATAATCTCCAAATAATCTTGTCCTTGAGTTGAGGTCAATTATCTTACGACAATTTCACGTATAATACTACAGACAACATCGTCGTAATTTAATACTGCGAAGCATAACATCATCGTAATGTACTACTGCAAGGCGTAACATCATCATAATATAATATTGCAGGACGTAACATTATCATAATATAATACCGTAGGATGTAATATTGACGTAATATTGTGGGGCATAACATCATTCCCCCCATTGGAACATTCGTCCTCGAATGTTGACTAATGCTCTTATCATTTTCATAACTTATAGCTCTTGTGAATACCTTAATATCCTTTCCATTTAGGCATTTGTTCTGTGAATAAATCCAAAGGGCAGGTCATTCCCCCCTTTATGCCTCTTTCCCACGCCATGACCTGTGATCGAATTCCTTCCAATGTCGTAACTGTTGCTACCTTCTATCATGCAGCCTCTACGATACAGACCTTGTAAGTGTTCCTATGCAACTCTTCTCTCCATTTTTCTCCAACTTTTAGCCAATCTCTAGGCCTTAATTTGTGAACATATACATAGCTTGACAAGATGTCCCTCTGGGCATCTATAGGTATACTGAAGTTTTTCGCTCGGTACTTTATAGAACTTGCGAATATGGCCATATCTTATTTCATAGATCTTGTTATCCATTCGTATGACTTTACTGCATCTATGTAGGTCCTATTATACCATAATTCTTACTTCAATTTATCATTACTGCGGTCTGCAACCAACTCCAGGTTACTCTCGTTGCATTTCCTTAAGAGTGATGGTCTAATCTCATCTCATACTGTAGAGCTTTTATCAATCTATTGTTGATTTACCTTAATGTTGATTCATCATCTACCACTGATAACTTGATCTTTTTTGTAACACCACCGCTAGGGCTCGCGTCTCATCGGGGACATTTGGAGTGATTAGATTGATCCACCTAGGGGTGATACTATACTTCCATAACAGTACATTATAGCATCCCAATGTGACTCACCTTATATGGGTATTTAGTCCCTTAAAATTCATGAAATCCCCTTTCCCTTTATTTTTCTTCAATCATTTCTCAAGCGAAGGCCCAAACGTCATCCTTTGTTTATCACAGTTACACCCTCATTCTGCTACCAGGGCAACATCCCATATCTTCTAAATGCTACTTGTCTTAGACTCCTTTGAGTTCATTCAGGCTAAAATGAGCTTTCTATAACTTAGAGTAACCATCAGCTTCTTTGTTTTCACAGGCTTAGTCCTGAGGAATTATCTATTTTCGTTAACTTCTCACTTGCCTTCTTCTTATCCTTACTCTTGTCTTTCTAAAACCTTGTCGCTCTATCATACTTTAGCTTGTGATCGATTCCCTTATGCTTTTCTGGAACATCAAGACATCACATTGTCTCTAACTCTTCTTTCACTCTATAATTATACGTTTTGGTACCTAGAAACCATAGGCTAGAAGGTATGACACTCACGACGCTGCTATGATTCCTAGATACTGAATCCCCGCACTTCTGGCCTTCTATCCGAAGTAAGGACTATTCACAACTTCTACTTTTGAGTATCTTGTACATTGTTCACCTTTACCCTTTTTTTACCTTAAAATCTTCTATCGTATCTTCTATCCCTTTCATGACCTCCCTTCCATATAGGTATAATTCACGTCCACAACTTGAAGCTCTATTATAATACTTGCACCTTTGGGGCACACACAATTTGGTGGGAGTTTCATACTGACTTCTTATGATGTTGATACTTCTTCTAACAATTCAACCCTTTGTCTATGACCTGGACTCAATTTCTACTTTTAACTTATACCGGAGTCTTTCTATAGGTGTATGATTGTCAACATATATGATGCATGGGTAATACTCAAAAGTTTTTAAGTGCGTTCATAATGTAACTAATTCCGGATCATTGATCGAATAATTCCTTTCGTTCCTTCTCAGCTTTTTTTAACGTAATCTATTACTTTTCCTTGTCTTTATGCCCACTTTTTGCAGGCATAATTAGCTTGTCTTAGTTCTTATGTATGCCAAAGTTTTCGTGCAACTCATATGATCTCGAATACTACTTTTAATTTTACTTCCCGTTCATTAGCCACGGTAGGTGCTATTTTATTATGGAGTGCATGCAATGTTGTTGTGAGACAGTTGTTATAGGACTATTTACTCCTTAGGTTACTGAGCTTAGGTTGAAGCCTTCTTTCTTACTTCCTCAGCTATTCTTTCATTGTAGTACTTAGGGAGGATCCTCTGACTCTTGTAAAGCCGTGAGCTTATTACATTGTATACTCGACGGACCTTTTAATGTCCTTTCTTGCCTATAATTGTCCATTGTTACTTACTTCTACCCCCTTGTGCTTGTAGGGTTGCTTCTGAACTTGATATTTTGACTGACTTTCTAGTGGCACTCTCTTTTATCTCTGTAACACTCATATGGTACTTTTAACTACCCCAACTCCTATGTACATATTTCTTAGTGATCACGATGTCATAACTGCGAGGCTGCATTCACTATATTGGGTTTTACTATGTTTATCTTACACGATCTACTGACTCGTCTGTAACCTCCTGTACTTAGGCTCTTCCTGATCAATTACTAACTACTCATTAGCCCATTCTCATCTCAATATTCTGCGTAATCTTTCTTGGGCTATTTTCTTTGTCTTAACTTACGTCTCGCACTGGCTCCATATTTATTAATAACAACTCGGGCATGAACCCTTACTTCCTCTCCTTGACATCATGCTTGCACAATATTCTGGAATAATAGCATATCTATATGATTTGGATAAGTGCCATCTCATTTCTTTTTCATTTTTATCGCATTCTTCCTTTATCATTCCATAGTCACTAGAACAACTTAATGCCACATCACTCTATTTTCCCCCCTTTAGGGGAGTACTAAAAGTTGAAGCCACGAGGATCTATCTATAGATATCTTACCTCTTCATCTTTGGCGTCGTTTCATAACATCAATGACCTTTACTAGCTTTGCGGTAATCCTTCTGTACCAAAGATAACAAAATTCCTTACTCGTGATGGTGACACTTAGTGTAATTGGCACATACAGTCCTTTAATCTTAACTTTTCTCACATTGCTTGCTTTAAATAAGCGTCTTCCTGAATGAACATACTCTGAATTTCTCATGATGCCGACTATTATCAAATCATTCAGTCCCTAATTGATGTTTAGTTTACCTTGTTCACTAGCCCATACTGATTGGTATTACTTTGGGGTCTAACTTTTCCTTTTGGTAATTATGTTAGAGTCATGAACTTATTTTTCAAAATGATGATATGACTTTATGGCCTATATTCTTTTATTGTCTCAAGGTCTGTCACCTCTCAACTTTTCATTCGCTTGACTATGGACCCCTTAATACTATCATCTTTTTTTGTCTATCATTGTCATCCATGTATCATATCTTACTCATAATGCTTCATTGAGTATCTTCTTATTTCCCGCTAACATTTATGTCTATTACTTTACTCTGAAAACATCAATAAGATGTTCTTTTTCTTTTAGCTTCCATTTGCTCCATCCACTAGATTTTCGGATTGCCTACATTCTCTCTTTACTGGGCACGGAATCCACACTAAGATAATATTTATCCGTTCCAGGCTTCCAGTGCCCATCTTTGTGGTACTCATATCTAACTGTACTATTTTAGAGTGTGGCATCTGGGTGTCTCACAAGGAGATCTATTAGCACATTTGCAATATCCTTCGAAAATATCAACTAACTCAGTCAATCCATCCATCATGTTGGGTTACTCTAACCCCATTCGGATCTTGCTATCCCGTCCTTCTCATATACTACTTCTGTTAACCCCCTAGGGCATAACTGGAATGGGTGTGACCAATTGTACATACCTCTATTACTATTGAAGGTAACTCAAGATGCTTATATCTTTCTGCCTGAGTTGAAAATACTGATAATTTTCATTAACTAGGTACCTCATACCCTTTTTCACCTTGCTCCTTTTATTTGCTGGAACTTATGTCTACTTTCCGATTCTCTTATTATTTTTACCATAAGAGTGGATAGGTATTCTTGCCTTAGGGATCCTTATCAAGAAGCTTACATGTCTTAGTATCCACATGTTCTGTTGGACACCTTACATTTACTCATCATAAGCCTGATGCAAAATCGAGTTCCTTCTAACTCAATTCTTCCACGGCCATATTCAACCCCTTACCAACCATCTTTCCAAATTGTAGGCATCATCATATTATGAATAAGATAGAGTTTAGGAAATTTAGTTCTTACAACTGAGCTCTTCCACACAATCTAGAGTAAGAAGAAAGAATGATAGTCCTAAATGCCCTGTAGACTCCTGCTTATAAGTGTAGTGTACGACACACCCATAAATAAGACTCTAATAGACACGGCTTGTAGACTCCCTAAGACAAAACTGCTCTGATACCACTTTTGTCAGGATCCAAACCTATGTGCCGTAAAGGAGCACTCGGTTCCTTAACCGAGTACCAATATAATATATCTTTCTTACTGTACTTTCATTGGCAAATGGGCCAAATGGGCCGTCATGGGCTAACCAGAATAAACATAAGGGAATACTCAATATAGAACAACCCAACCTAACATAGAAACTTATACATATGACATACGAGCCTATAAGGTAAACATGATCATTTGTAAACTCAAAACATAGGCCGGCAAGGCCATACAAACATTCGTATACATAACATCTATCTACAAGCTTCTAAGAGTACACACCTAACATAAAGGTCGAGATAGGGCCCTGCCATACCAAACAATATGCTTCTAGATAGGGCTTTCGACCTGTCTATCGGGACCTGTGGGCATGAAACGCAGCGTCCCCACGCAAAAGGGACGTCAGTACGAATAATGTACCGAGTATGTAATGCACATAAATAAGTACATAATAGACGTGTAAGAAATATAGAGTAAATGACTCAATTTGTAAGTTTGGATAACTGTTACGCCCCAACCTTAGGAGGCGCGACCGACGCTCAATCGAGTGAACCCAACTGAGCAAGCCTTATCAAACACTTCCTACCCAACTCAATATGAATAAGGAAACCATGCTTTCATTTATTTAGACGAGGAAAGATAGTACATTCAACGTTGTTAGTCCATTTTATATCACAACGTTAAGCAGTAGTTAAGTTCAAAGATTCCATACAATTACACTTTAGAGAAGCGAGAGTTAGAATTACAACATAGTTCGTAGACCCATACAACACCCGTACATAACCCTCACATATGTCTACGGAGTCTCTAAATATGTAAAAGACAAGCATCACAATGTTGGCAACAAGGCCCTGGCTATACCTCAAAAGTGGAAGTCCACAACAAAAGATGTGCAATATAACCCCTTGAAAGAGAAAGGGGCTCACCAAGGCTTTGAGAAGAAGGTACTCCGTTGCACGCAATCGACACTATCCGCAATGGAGCAACCTACATTCATTTAAAAATGTAGTGCCCCCGGCAAAAGGACGTTAGTACCATGGAATAGTACTAGTATGTATAACTAAACACCATCTAATTAGAAATAACTTTCATACCAAACATAAGGATCATACTATTTTCGCACAAGTATAACTCAAAAGCTTTAAACGATCACAACATTATCAATGTAGAAGAATCATACTATTTTCGCATTATGTTTCCATAGCCTTAAGTTTGGGGCATTTCATACTGTTCATCATTGTTCGCTATACCACCGCGGAGTTTGAGCGGAGTTTGATCTCGACCCGATCGGCTAGGTTGCCTCATTTGAGACATACACTTCAATCACAATCTCATTTCCCCTTTTTATCCGGGTTTCAATATCAACACAATACCACCATGTGTGCGGCATGGCATCTGATCTCGGCCCGATCAGCTAGGCCGCCTTACCAAAGCGTTTCCCTTTTCCATCAATCATCTCAATTGAATCTTTGTATCACATATATTATTTCATAGGCACTTGGGGCCACAACTATCACGTCATATATTTGGCACTAGGCCACATTTCACACCATTCCCAATGTTAATGTTAGATTGGTAGTTTAGGATAATATGTGCACACAAGAGCAAATAAAGTTGTAAGTGTAGATGAGACTTCATATAGAGGACACAACATATATAGCTTCAATCTCAATTTAAGGTCTAAGTATTTCAGTACATGATTCATATTCTTTGTAGCCTTTCAAGTTATCAAGAATAACACATTTATCATATTGAGACACATCTTTCACACATATAAAGTTGCAACCCCAAATTCATGTGAAACAACAATCCATACAACAATTCAACTTTAATCTTACCATAATTACGCAAAGACCGACAGAGCTCGATTTCTAAGACGTAGTTTTAGCCATACATACCTCAACTGAGCTTTCCTTAATCCTATAACGTTCCGGAATGTTCGCACTTCAATCTATTTAAGCAATATAGTCCAATTGAACCCATAATAAGGAAAATATCATAATCCAAGCTCACTTGAGCATTTTATTAAGCATTGAGTGTTCATTAAGGCTTTATGGTCCTTTTATGCAAGATTACACTTAGCCCATTCCCCATGCCTCTCTATTTATAATTTCCCCATATCTTCTAAAAACACATGCATGCAATGCAATCACCCCTATCCCCATGGATTTCCTCACTAATGACCCCTTATAGCTATGTGTAAAATTAAGAGCTGAGGTGACTAATTCTTACCTCCTGGGATGAAGGTTTCGGTGCTCCACTTGATTATCTTCAATGTTTTTAACAAGGATTTGTGGAGCAATTTTGATGAAAGGCACTTGCTCTCTCTTAGACCCTTCCTCTCACTCTAAAAGCACCAGGAAATAGGCTCAAAATGAGCTATTGCACAGAATATAATGACAGGCGGACAGGTTTAAAATTTAGAAATATGGAACCCCGACTCAGATATACGATCGAAAAATTGACATGCAGCCCGTAGAATGGACCGCAAAATTGCCTCCAAAAACCTGAACAATCTGCCTGGGTATACGACCAGAATGTGGTTCGCAAACCCGTTCTGCGGTCGCAAAATGTACTATAGAACCGCTCCTCGCAAAAGTTCCAAGGGGATTATGCGACGACTATGTGACCCGCATATCGACTATGTGATCGCATATTTGACCTCAAAATTAACCTTCATACTGCCTGACTCTGTGGTGACTATGCGGTCCGCATAGCTATTATGTGACCGTAGAGTTGACTGCAGAATTGCACTTTTCTGGAAAACACTATTCTTTTTTTTTGGCAATCCTCTAGGGAAGCGCCTAGGGCTAGTTTTTTATTAATAAAAGAAAAAAGAAAAATACAACAATTAGGAAAAGCATAAATAAGGGGGACAATAGCACCGTTAGTGTTACCCATATGCCTTGGCTATATAATCACTCCTCTGCGCCTCACACTGCCTTATGATGACAGCCTCATGTAGAGGATTCATGGTGTAGCTGTCGGCAACGTCTCACGAGTGCATATAATCTCATAGCCATGTGGATAATTTCCAAAAGCATAAGACTAAGGCAACACAACTCGGGCTAAACCTTACCTTACTAATCCTATTGAGGCAAAGAAAAGGCTTCACCTACTAGTAAGCATGTAAAAAAAAAGAACTTGAATTGACCAAATATTCAATGATCATCACAGAGTTTATAACATACTCTGTGATGATATTACAAATGAGAATACTAAGAAAGTGGTAAAATAGAATGTAGTACCAATTTAATTCTTGTCCCTTCTTTTCCAAACTTGTAAAATCTTTAATTTGTAATTCTTTGTTGTTTTCCTCAACCGTGTTCAAAACTTAATCAAAAATCATCATTTCTTTTTTGAACGGTTGGACCTCGTTGACGTAGTTGGGGCAGCCTTATTTTGTTTGGCAACTCTCATTGGAGGTCGCCTAACATTAAGAAAATCACTAACCTTGTCGTCCCAACTATTTTTCCTTGTATGTGGTTTCTTTATTTTGCCACTATGCATAGGTGATAAATCGCCTTGTTTTGCTGCGTGTGAACGGCATTCTTTCAAAACAGCATCTTCATCTCCTTCCTCATACATATCTCTACCCATATTCACAGGATGAGGATAGTTGTCGACGAGGTCCTGTGTCATCAATGCATTTCCTTGTTGTGTATTTGCCAAAGCTGTCGTGTTGTGATGTTTCTTTATGACTTGCATTTTATTCCTGTAATTACTCACATTTCCTGTACTAACAATTTGCATTGAACTTACTGAGTTTCGATGTGTAGAGTCTGCCAATGCATCAAGCAGTTTTCTATCTTCCTCAGAAATCATAGGAGTACTGGAATCCTGTTGTTTCTGTCCAGCATTTGAGTTCATTATTGCAGTACTTGGTGTGCTTTCAAGTTGTTTTTGTTGTTGTCCAGTCATATTGATTACATTAATGTCCTATTGTTGTCTTGAATTTGATGAAAGGACTGTTGCTATTGATGTGTTATCTATTTGCTGCTGCCGTTGGAGTGGAGTGTTAGCAATCTGCAGTTGTTGTTCAGATTCAAAGCTAGCCAAATATTCCTGTTGCCACTGTTGCATAATAGCTGGTTTGGTTGTCACCACATATTGCTGCCTAGATTCAGTAACAACTCCAGCTGCAGTGTTTGCAATGAGTTGCTGCTGCTGCCCAGATTCAGTAACAACTCCAGCTACAGTGGTTGAATTGAGTTGCTGCTGCTGCCCAGATTTCTTTGCTATTGCTTTTCCTTTCGATTCAGCTTTTGTGCATCTTTGTTGTTGCTCAATGTTGGGGATGAATTCCGGAGCTGTGGCATTAAGCCTGTGACTGGATCCTAGCTTGGAGGAACTTCCAAACTTTGGCAAATTTGGTGAGAATACTGTCTCTTCATCACCACTACACCTCTCACCATCTTCAGCAGAATCCCCCACAAATTAAATTCCCAGATCTTCTTTATTATCATATTCACGCTGATCAATCCATTGCTTATAGTTAACTGCCATCTCCCCCACAAAGCCAGCACCCCAGTATTCATCGTCATCATCCTCATGTTGGTTATCCCAAAATTTAGATTTAATACCATACTCTCCAAACAATTCCAAAGATTGTGATGGTATTTCAAAGACGGATTTGCTCAACGTCACAATTGATGGATTAACCATATTGGTGTTCATTATCATTGCAGTTTGCGCGTCTTTAATGATTTTTTCCACATGTGGACTGGAAAAAATTAGTGTTGGAGTGTTGGAACTTTGTGCTTGTTTAGCTACTAGCTCGTTGCGTAGGACATTTGTTTCACTTGTAGTGCATGGAACAATTTGCTGTTGAACCATATTACCATTTAGTGTTGATGAGTTGATTCCAATTTCCTCCTCATGTACAAGTGCATCAAAAGAATTTGGAGTGATTATATCTTGTCGAAATGTTGGTACACTCAAATGTTGTTGCTTAGCCTTCACAGCTGGAGATGTATCTTGTCGACTAGGAGATCTCATCACATCTATCCAATCATCTGCAAATTTTTTCGACTGCCCAGCTTGTTCCTGTTCATTAGAACCTGCTAGTTTTTCTTCAGCCATGATAACATTTGTTCCATTATGTACATTCACTACACCTTGAATACTAAGAGTTTGAATCCCTATTTTAGCTCGATCACCAGCAGAAATTCCAACCCTCAAAGGAGCTGCTGGAACAGCAGCAGTTGCCTGATGGTCCACCCAATATTGAGGCTGCGTAAGATCCTTGATCACTGCCTTAACACTCTTTGGATCAGTTTTGCTTCGATCCCCTTGGCGATTCTGCCCAGAAATTGTAACAACTGAATCAGTAGCAATGTTCAAAGCACCAACTGTAGCTTCATTCATTCGTTCAAAATCTTTTGTAGTAGGTCTATCAGCTGGGAGTTTGGCTTTCTTAGGAGTAGATGCATCCCCTACTTCTAACCCTTGTTGCTTATTGCCAGTAGTTAAATCAACCACTTGCACACCTATTCAACTACCAGCAGGTATACATTCACCATCTCCCTTTTGTCCAGCATTAGGCACCACTAAATCACTATTTACCTTTTCATCAACTGTAACACATTGCTGTCCTCCATTAGGTTGCAAAATCACCTGTTGCACACTAGTAGAAGCAGGAAAATCCATCAACCTCCTATCCTCAACAGTCTATTATTTCTGTACCTGGTCTACGAATACACCCTCAACCTTATTCCCAGCTTGATCTTGCACTTGTTGGACCTGTATGTCATCAATCTTCGTGTTCACAACCACCCCTCTACTACCATCATTCACAGTGGCCTTCAAAGTATGCTGCTGCCCAGAATTTGTATTTTTTCCAGGTCCTTCAATCGGTTGTTGGTTAGCTTTTTTTTATTCAGATAATTCCTTGCATCACCCTGTAGTTTCTCCATTACTCATGTTGCATCAGCTTCGTCCTCCATATTTTCATCATGTACTACTCGTTTTTTTCCTAAAAGGATGCGACAATTAGATTCGTCATGTCCTTGATGCTTGCAGTGATTACAATATAGAGGTAAATTATCATAAGTAACTTGTTGAAGCTGTTCAACGATCTTTCCAGTTCCTTCATCAACATATTTAAGCCTTATTTGTTCTGGATGTTTGTCCAAAATGTCAAGGATCACCTTGACCCTAGCTGTACTTGGCCTAGACCTAAGTTGAGTAGCCTTATCAATAGCAATAGGCTTCCCAACAGTTGCTGCAATGGACATTAAAGCACGCCTGGCAAATAATTCAGGGGGTAAACTTGGAAACGAAATCCATACCGCTGCCATATGTGTTTCTTCTTTTGGGATGTATCCAATCGTCCATGGGAATACTCTAACCTGATGTTCCTTTTCTTTGCTCATAAAATAAGTAACTGACCTGGTGAGACAAATTACGAAGTCGTCGTAATGATCCAGTAATATGAGTAATTGTCTTTGCGCAAGAAGACCAATCAAACATTGGCCTTTGACGCCAAACAGTTTTGGCAAAATTGTACGCAAGTCTTGCAAATCTGGAGCATTAGGAGAAACCTTCACGACAATGGCTTGATGCAAACCTTCCTCCCTTGCAAAATCTTCCCGTTCCTCCATTGTAAACAATAGCGTTGGGATTCCATTAACTACTTCGCTTGGCTTCAAAGTTGTTTTTGTAACTTGTCCTGCTGTTTGGTTATTGATCAAACTAGCTGCATATGAATTTGAAGGGATGATTTTAAATTTCTCTCCCACAGCCAAAGGCTGGGGAGAGGACGATGTATTCATGAAGTTCTTCAAAACTCCATTGAAAGAAGAAGAAACTAACGAAAAGTTATGCTTGCTACAATAACTGGGTAAGAAATTTCACGGGGCCTTACAATAATTTTGTAAATCATGAAATAATTATAGTGTCATGCATATGCGTATGAATATCATGTCATGCATAGGTACATGTTTCATAGCATCATCAGGCCTCTGAGGGAACCCCATCATATCATCTCGGCTGGGCAAAATCATCAATGTATACCAGCTGATTCGGTGGTGGTGCATATATAACGTCGTAACCTTTTCCCATATCCCATATACATATATAAATATACATATATATACGTATATAAATCCATATGGTCATGGGTCAATGTACATGTATAAATGAATGCAATACATGAGAATTATGTTAATAAAATCTCTCGTAATGTCATAAGACCATCATGCCTCTGATTAATATCATAAAATCAATTTACATACTTTTTGAGACCCATGAAACGATGATTGAATAATAAGAAATATGGGAATTGAAGAACATAGGCATCTCTAATACTTTTATGAATAGAGTCATTTATGGAAATTGTGCATTTGCTTATTTCGTTCGTGTCGTATAGATCATGCTAAAAAGAAAGAAAGGATAGCCTTAACATACCTTATACACCTTACTATCATGGCCATGTAGTACCTTGTATGGTACTAGTCTATAAATACCAGGTATTTTAGCTCGGGTCGTATTTTTATCCCAACATGTCAAACTTGGACGAAATTTTTTTTTTGACTTGCTTCCTCTCTCACCTTCACGAATTTACTCATCACTTGCTTGAAATATCATAATGCTTATAATCTCCAAATAATCTTGTCCTTGAACTGAGGTCAATTATATTATGACAATTTCACGTATAATACTACAGAGTGCAACATCATCGTAATTTAATATTGCGAAGCGTAACATCATCGTAATGTAATACTGCAAGGCGTAACATCATTGTAATATAATACTGCAGGATGTAACATCATCATAATATAATACTACGGGATGTAATATCGACGTAATATTGCGGGGCGTAACAACCCGGTTCATCAAATCCATAAACGCCGTCTAGTCAAACCGAAAGACATTACTAGGAACTCATAGAGGCTATATCTAGTCCGGAAAGCTGTCTTCAGAACATCCAAATCACGAATCTTCAACTGATTATACCTCGATCTCAAGTCGATCTTAGAGACCACCCTACAACCGGTCAAACAAATCATCAATATGTGGTAACAAGTAGTTGTTCTTAATGGAAACTTTCTTCAATGGGCAGTAATTAATGCACATCCGCATAGTCCCATCATTCTTATTCATGAATAATATCGGTGCACCCCAAGGTGACACACTCGGCCTGACGAACCCCTTTGCTAGAAACTCCTCAAGTGTTCTTTCAACTCCTTCAACTCTTTTGGATCCATGTGGTATAGTGTAATAGAGATAGACTGGGTACTTGGGGCCAAATGAATACAGAAATTGATATCACAATCTGATGGCATGCCTGGAAGATCAGAAGGAAACACATTGGAGAACTCCCGGACTATAGTCACTGAATCAATCATCGGAGTCTCTGCGACCGTATCCCGAACATAATCTAGGTTAGCCAAATAACCTTTCTCGACCATGCGTCGAGCCTTCATAAAAGAGATAACCCAAATAGATGCACTGATAGACGAACCGTTCCACTCTAACCAAAGCAACTCTAGCATCGCCAAGGTAACATTCTTGGCATCACAATCAATGACGACATGATAAGGAGACAACCAGTCCATGCCCAGGATGACCTCAAAGATGGTCATATCAAGCAACATAAGATCCTCTCTAGTCTCATAACCACAGAAAGTCATGATACAAGACTGATAGATCGGATCCACAATAATAAAATTGCCCACTGCGTGCACACATATACATGATTAGTACCTAAGGACTCTGTCACGACCCAAACCGAAGGGCCGTGACGGGCACCCGATGCCTTACTTAACCAAGTACCAAATAACATATCTTTTTTATCATACTATCATGGGTAAATGTGCCAGAAAACCCGTCATGAGATAACTAAAATAAAACATAAGGGAATACTCAACATATGATGACCCAACATGATCTACAAATAAATTCATGTGATATACGGGCCTATAAGGCCGACATGACCATTTGTAAACTCAAAACAAAGGCTGACAAGGCCATACAAGTATCCATACACCTGACATCTATCTACAAGCCTCTAGGCATACATAAAATCATAAAGGTTGGGATAGGGCCCTGCCATACTAATCAATACATATCCAAAGCATACCGACCAAATAGGCAACTCCGGAGCAAGTGTAGTGCACAAACACCTTCCACTGAGCTGATAGCCTACTAGGACGATTGTCAACCTATCTATCGAAACCTGCAGAAATGAAACGCAGCGTATCCAGGCAAAAGGGATGTCAGTACGAATAAAGTACCGATTATGTAAGGCAGGAAAGCATAAACAAGAACAGTAATGTAAAGTGAGATAGAGGAGATACAAGCTGTAACATCTAAGTGCCTCTAGGGCTACTGACATGAAATGCATAATACATATATATATACAAAAACTTTTAAATATATACGCCTCTATGGGCATCATCATTATCATATCATACCCGGCCTCTAAGAGGACTCGGTAAAAACGTACCCGACCATCATAAGGCTCGATAGAATTGTACCCCGCCACGTGGAGCTCGATAAACCCAACTGATCAGTGGTTGCACAATAGGTGCCATACTCGGCCGACTATAGTGCGGCTCGGTAGAGTAAAATAGATACATATAAATAATGCATGTAGGATGCATTAGAATCATATTCTGAACCTTTCGGAGTGACGTAAGGTCGATATTCTCCATACATGTTATTAGGAATAACTCTTCATCAAGAATATTATAAGAATCAAAAAGTACCAACAACATTGATAACATAAGAATAAGAGAAGCAACCTTAACATCAATTGTTCCATAAGAAGGGAAACAATGTAAGTACTGCTAGCTTCTAAGAGTAGACCTTTGGAAGCTCGTTCATTGCATTATGTACAATCGAATTCATGCAAAAGAAGGAAAGGAATAGCCTCACATACCTTGTATATGTACTGCCCAACCTCAAGCTATGCAAATGTCACGACTCTTTAGTCTACAATAAGAGAAATGACACTATTGTTATCGTTTAAGTGTCATAACTATTAGCTATTGACCACAACCTATTTTACGATGAAACAGACATCACCTCCCCTATATATATGACTTCACACAAGTCAAAACAATCACCAAATAGCCCAACATACCCCTATCACTTCATACACAACACGACAACCATAATAGTGTCAAACAATTGGAAAATGTTACGACAAATGACCAACAAAAAACCCTGCCATTATGTGATATTTCTCCACACACTTCCTCCTCTCAACTCCATAAAAACAATAGCAAAAGAGACAACCCAATAGTAACACGAAACAACCAACAAAATAGTCCCACAAGTTCAGCAACTCAAAATTAATTGTTCAATTTACTTAAACACATTTTGACTTGTCTTTTCTTTTAGATTGAGAAAAACAACCAAAAGTACATAATTATACCTCTTATACAATAAATTAGCCATGAGTTCAACTTAAAAATAAGTTCAGAACCAGACAAGCATGACACAAGAACAAACAACATACCACTCTTTCGAAACTCGCTAGGTCTATTCTTTACGATCGAGTTACAACTCGCAAACGCATAGAAAATGGAAGGAGAAGCATAACCTTACCTTGTACTGAGTATAACTCACAAAACCTGGTCCTTATTCATCAAAAATCAATTCTTAAACGTGGCTACAAGAAGGAAAAAGAGAAACTAGCAAGCTGTCCGGACTTTTCAGCACTAGAATGACATCGTAACACCCGAAATACCCTAGGGTTTGTGTGGGATTTTTGGGGAGGATTTGCAGGGGTTAAATTTGGTTTTCAAGGTCTGAAAGATTGGTGAAATAAATGAGTTGATAATCCCTTAAAAGTCCCCTCTTGGCCGACTTTGGGGCTTTCAATTGAGTCCTCTCATTTTGTCAAGTAGGTCATGCACCTACTTGTCACCTACCAATCTGCGCAATCTCGCAAAAATTGGAATATCTCTATACTCCGAGATCATATTGACAAACGGTTTAATGAGTCAGAAACTAGATCGTAGGTCTTCAATTTGGTAGGTAGATCACCCCATAATTCCAAGTATATTTGGAGAAATGCTCAGATACATTTGACCTAACGTTCAACAAATTTATAAATGTAACTTGTGATGACATTTGCCAACTCTTGTTCCAAAACTTGCTTGCCTTAAAAATATAGAAAATGAATATCATACGACTAAATAACTCATAGAATAACCTCCTTATCATGTTAAGAATCCTAGTATCACCTCAAAGTACTTGTTATAACATTCCAAACTTGTTGCTTTCGACGACTTATTTTCTTCAATTGGTTTAGCTTTTAATCTTTCCAGCCCTCTTGGTACTCATTATTCATGATCTTAAATATTTATAACCTCCAAGGTAACATGATTAACTTACTTTATTTGCTTCCAAATATAATCTCATTTCCGAGCTTACATCAATGGCTTACGACGTACTCTCACGTATGAAAACATGGGGTGTAACAGACTCATAGGAACACCAAGAAATTGAGCAAACAGAGATGAAACATATGAATACGTAGACCTTGGATCAAATAGTACCGAAGCATCCCGACCGCAGACAAAAGTAATACCTGTGATCACGGCATCTGAGGCTACTGCATCTGGTGTGGCTGAAATGCGTAGAACCTAGTTGGAGCGCCGACTGACTGGCCTCCGCCTAATTGGCCTCCACCTCAAGGATGTCCCCTAGGCTGGATGGCTGGTGCAATAGGTGGTGCTATAATAATAGGCTGAGGAACCTACTGTACTACCTTGTCCCGAGCCTATGGCAGAACCTCCTCACTTGACCAAGATACCCGCACTCGAAACAACTTCTCAGAATGGTAGACTATTGACATGATGTCTGACCCTGATAGCCTGAATACCCAATGGAGGAACGCTGGATAACTGGTGGATGGTAGGAGCTCTCTGGAATGGCACTGAAATAGGGTCGTATTGGAGCACCTCGAGAAGGCGACGGTGCTGGATATGTGGGCTTGCTAGACTGACCCTTCACAAACTAACCTCTACCCTCAGATGGAGCACCACTGAACCCTCTAGAATATTAAAACTGCTTGTCGTGCGGAATCTGCTCTTGGCTCTACTGACGAACACCTTCGGTCCTCCAAGATATCTCCACAAGCAGCTCATAAAAAGTCCCCATATCAACTTCTCAGGACATAGTGGCCTGGATGCCAGTATGTAAACCTGCAACAAACCTCTACACTCTCTCTGCATTGGAGGGGAATATCATAAGTACATGGCGATACAACTCAGAGAATCTTGCCTCATAGTCGGTGACCGACATCTGACCCTACTAGAGCTGCTCCAACTAAAACCGCAACTCTTCCCTCTAAGAGGTGGAATATTTACATCCAGAAAGATACGTGTGAACTAGTCCCAAGTGAAGGGAGGAGAACCTGCTAGCCTGCCGAGAAGATAGAACTGCCACCACCTACGGGCCTTGCCCCCGACTGAAAGGTGGTAATGTCAACCCCGTGGGACTCCAATATCCTCATGGTGTACAGTTTGTCAACACAACAGTCAATAAAGTCTTGGGGGTCCTCATGTCCCTCACATCCAATGACAGGAGGAAGTAGCCTTGTCCATCTATCCAATAGCTTCTGCGTCTTGCCGGCCGCAGCTGATCTAGGCTCAGGTGTAGCTGTTGCAATTGGCTAGGCTACGCCCACGTGTAATATGCCTGGGGTCTAATATATGGCATCTTCATGCCCTGGAGCCAGAGCGGTAGGGTTCTGTTCTCCCCCTCCCACTTGATATGTGGCTAGGTCTGCTAGAAATAAACTAGCCTGAGTCATAGAATCCATGAACCGTAGCATACGACCCATGACCTTCTAGAATCCTGTCGCAGATAAGAAATCCACTAGGGCTGGCCCCGATGCAAGCACCTCGTCCTACTCCTCAATGACAGGATCCTTCAATAGATCCATTGGTGGCACAACTGGAGCAACTCTAGGATGTCGTCATCCTCTGCCTCGAGTTGGAGCCCTCCCTCATCCTTTGCCTTGGCCTCTAGCAAGAGGGTGAGCAGCTACTCCATGTTCAGGTAAATATGCCACATGCGTTCTCACCATCTGTGAGAGAATAAGATAAATATACTTAGTACAACATCAATTGCACGATAGGAGATGAACAAAGAGTAATTTCCTAATATCTTATAGCCTCTGGAAGATAAGTACGAATGTATCCGCACCGATTCCCAAGACTCTATTAGGCCTGATTATAACTTGTGAGACCCATGTGAACCTAGTGCTTTGATACCATGTTGTCATGACCCAATTTCTCCTATAGGTCGTGATGACGCCTAACATTGCCGCTAGGCAAGCCAATGCTGAATTAGCCCACCAAGAATCTATTTCTTTTAATAATTTCAAAATAGTTGGTTTGTATTTGTTAAAGTAAATAAGAAGTGAAAAATTTAATAAAGTAAGCGTAAACTCATAAAAGAACCAACAAAGTGATATAAATACCCAAAAGGCATCAAATGTCTACTAGCATATGCCAATGTTACACCCCAAGTTTTCATACGTGAGAGTACGTCGTATGACATTGATCTAAGATAAGAAATAAGATTATATTTGGATAAATGAGTAAATGTAAGGTCTTAAACAAATCATGTATGTACCCAGATATGTGAGCTTCTTGATAAGGAGAACCAAGGCACGAATATCTATCCACCCATATGGTAAAGAGAGATGAGAGAATTAGGGGGTGGATACAAGATTCAATAAGTAAAATAAGCAACTTGAAAAAGAGAAGGAGGTACCCAGCTAATGAAGATTATCAGCATTTGCAAATCAGGGAGAGAAATATAAGCATTTTTAGTTACCTTCAACAGTAACAGAGGTATGTACAATTGGTCACACCCATCTCAGTTATGCCCAATGGGAGTTGACAGATATGGTTTAAGAGAAGAAGGGAGTAGTGAGATCCAGGTTGGGTTAGAGTAACCCAAAATGGTAGATGGATTATTATCATTAGCTAGCATTTTCGAAGGATATTGCAAATGTGGTAACTGTTCTCCTTGTGAGACACCCCTATGGTGCAATCTAGAATAGTACATGTAGATATGAATATTAGAATGTCTTGAAAAATTTAGAAGATTGGCACTGGAATCCTAGAAGGGATAAATATTTACCTTTTTATGGCTCCCGTTCCTAGTAAAGAGAGAATGCTAGGTGACCTGAAGAGCTAGTGAGATGAAGCAGCAAGTGAGATGAAGCAAGGGGAGCTAAAAGTGAAAGAATATTTTGTTGAAGTTATCAGAATAAAGTAACAGACAACAATATTAGCCAGAGAATAAGAAGAGAGTAATTGAAGCATTATGTGTAACATGTGATAAATGGATGATAATGGTAAATCAAAAAAATGACAAAATAACAGAGTCTATAGTCAAGTGAAGGAAAAGACAAGAGGTAACAGGCCTCGAGACAATAAAAGAGTATAGGCCAAAGGCTATATCCTCATTCGAGAATTGAGTTGGTGACTCGAACGTGATTACTAGAAGGAAAAATTATACCCCCTTATTAATAGAATTTAGTATGGGATTGTAAACAAGATTAAAAAAAGCGAACATGAATTAGGGACCGGAGGATTTGATAATAGTCGACGTCGTGAGAATGTTAGAGATCGTGTTCCAACAATAATAGAATAGACAATAGACGAATAACCTTTAAAGGTCATTTAGTAAGTCACTTACCTAAAGCAAGCATTTTGAGCAGAGTTAATCTTAAGGGACTAAGTGTGCCAGTTACACTAGGTGTTACCTTCGTACGTAAGAAATATAGTTGTCCTTGGTACTAAAGGTTACCATAAGGCGATTAAAGTTCATTGATGATGTGAAAAGATGCCAAAGATGAAGAGGTAAAATAGCTATAGGTAGATCGTCATAGTACTAAATCATAGTACTCTCCTAAAGAGGGGAATATGGTGTAATATGGTATTAACTCGGAGTTAAGCGGTTCAGGTAACTATGGAATGGTAAAGGACGAATGTGGTAAAAAGGAGAAAGGGATGATGTTGCATTTATTCAGTTCCTACAGATATGTTGCGACTCCAGAATATTATACAAGCACGACACAGGGGAGAGGCAGTAAAAGTTTCCAGCCAGGATGTTATTGATAAATAAGTGTGAATGGGCACTTGATACATCAGGAGCTAGTGGCAAGAGGTAAGTTAAGACAAAGGATATATCCCAAGAGATTATGCAGAATATATATATGAGAATGGACAAACGAGTAATTAGTAGTTGATTCAAGAAGAGCCTGGTTATGGCTAGACAAAAGGTCACAGATAAATCAATAGATCATGAAAGATAAATGTAGTGAACCGCAACATAGGGAATTCAGTCTCGCAGATACGAGATCACAATCATCTAAAAATTTTCAGATAGGAGTTAAGGAAGTTAAAGGTACCGTTTAAGTTTTATGAAAATAAGAGAGAGTGCCACTAAGGAGACAATCAAAATTTGAGCTTAGAAGTAACCCTACAAGCACAAGGGCACAGAGTTATGTAACTAAGGATTATTATAGGCGAGTAATAACAACAAAAATCTCCTTTGGGTGTATGATATAACAAGCTCGCAACTTTACAGGAGCTAGAAGGTCTCCCTATGTACTACAACGAACGACTAGTTGGGGAAATAAAGAAAAAGGATTGCTTACATTTAAGGACAACTGAGAAGGCACAAAGAGAAATTTATGGTGCTAGCAAGTCAAAGAAGGTTGCCAGTAGTATAAATAGATAGGTGTAGATCGTAAGGTAAAGTATCGTAGAGAAACAAGGTTTTATGTAGATAGGAATAAGGATATGAAAAGATGAGTGAGAATGTGACGAGAATATTTAAGTCCTTGGGATTAAACCCATCAAAACAATGGAGCTGATGATTTCCATATGTAATAAAAAGCTCGGTACAGCCTGAATGAACACAGAGGAGTCTATGACTAGGAGCAATTAGAAGAAATGAAATGATGCCCCGGTAGTAGAATAAGGGTGTAATTGTGATAGATTAGAGGATGACATTTAGGCCTTTGATTGAGGAATAATTTAAATAAAAGGGATTTTATGAATTGCACGGGATTGGAATACCCCCATAAGATGAATCATGTTAGGATGCTATCAAATACGGTTATGGAAGTATAGTATCGTCCCTAGGCGGATCGGACAAATCACTTCAGATATTCCCTGATGAGACGTGAGCCCTAGTGACAATGTATCACGTAAGAGGTTTCAAGTTATCAATGGTATATTATGGATCAACATTAAGGTGAATCACCAATGGATGGATAAAAGTTGCAAAGTATGAAATGAGATTAGACCATCATTATTAAGATGAACAGTAATGATGAAGCATTAAAAGACTTAGATTTATACATATAGGACAAGCAGTGAAAGAGTAACCCGGAGCTGGGTGGAAGACCTCAGTAATAATAAACCGAAGTAAGAGATAGGATATAGTATGACCTACCTAGATGTAATAAAACCATAAGCATAGATAACCGAGGCTATGAAGCAAGGTATAGCAATAGTCGTAAGTTCGATAAAGTGTCAGCCTAAGAACTTTAGTACACCTATAGATGCCTAGAGGGACAACTTGTCATAATTCTGTATATGTTCATAAAGTGAGGCTTAGAGAATGGCTAAAAGATGGAGGAAAAAGTGGAGGAGTCTCTAGGCGCTCATACAAGGACACAGTCGTTCATACTGCATAACATCAGGTAGCAACAATTGCGAGATTTGAAGAACTCCGACCACATGTTATGGCGTGAGAAAGAGGCCTAAAGGGGGGAATGCCACAGCGTTTGGATTTATTCACAAAAGAGTTGCTTAGATGGAAAGATGAGCATTAAAGTATTCGTAAGAGCTATAGTTTATGAAATTGATAAGCACATCAGTCAACATTCGAGGACGAATGTTCCAAAGGGGTGAATGATGTTACACCCCAAGTTTTCATACGTGAGAGTATGTTGTAAGCCATATATGTAAGCTCGGAAATGAGATTATATTTATATGAAAATAAAGTTAGTTAATCATGTTACCTTGGAGGTTACAAATATTTAAGATCATGAATAACGAGTACCAAGAGGGTTGGAAAGCTTAGAAGCTAAACCAATTGAAGAAAATAAGTTTCGTCGAAAGTCGACAAGTTTGAAATGTTATGACAAGTACTTTGGGGTGAGACTAGGATTCTTAACATGATAAGGAGGTTATGCTATGAGTTATTTTAGTCGTATGATATTCATTTTCTATATTTTGAAGGAAATCAAGTTGTGGAACAAGAGTTGGCAAATGTCAACACAAGTTAAATTTATAAATTTGCTGAACATTAGGTCAAATGTATCTAGCATTGCTCCAAATATACTTGGAATTATGGGGTGATATACCTACCAAATTAAAGATCTACGAGTCTATTTTCTAACCCATTAAATTGTTTATCAATATGATCTCGGAGTATAGACATATTCCCATTTTTGCGAGACCGCGCAGATTGGTAGGTGACAAGTAGGTGCATCACCTACTTGCAAAAATGAGAGGACTCAATTAAAAGCCCCAAAGTTGATCAAGAGGGGACTTTTAAGGGATTATCAACTAATTTATTTCACCCATATTTCATACCTTGAAAACAAAATTTAACCCTTGCAACTCCTCCCCAAAAAATCCCACACAAACCTTAAGGTATTTCGGGTGTTACGACGTCATTCTAGTGCTGAAAAGTCCGGACAGCTTGCTAGTTTCTCTTTCTCCTTCTTGTAGATGCATTGAAGAACTGATTTTTAATGAAGAAGGACCATGTTTAGTGAGTTATACTAAGTACAAGGTAAGGTTATGCTTCTCCCTCCATTATCTATGCATTTGCGAGTTGTAACTTGATCATAAAGAATAGACCTAGCGAGTTTCAAAAGAGTGGTATCTTGTTTCTTCTTGTGTCATAGTTATCTGGTTGTGAACTTATTTTTAAGTTGAATTCATGGCTTATTTATTGGATAAGAGGTATAATTATGTACTTTTAAGGGATTATCAACTCATTTATTTCACCCATATTTCAGACCTTGAAAACAAAATTTAACCCTTGCAACTCCTCCCCAAAAAATCCCACACAAACCTTAAGGTATTTCGGGTGTTACGACGTCATTCTAGTGCTGAAAAGTCCGGACAGCTTGCTAGTTTCTCTTTCTCCTTCTTGTAGATGCGTTGAAGAACTAATTTTTAATGAAGAAGGACCATGTTTAGTGAGTTATACTAAGTACAAGGTAAGGTTATGCTTCTCCCTCCATTATCTATGCATTTGCGAGTTGTAACTTGATCATAAAGAATAGACCTAGCGAGTTTCAAAAGAGTGGTATGTTGTTTCTTCTTGTGTCATAGTTATCTGGTTGTGAACTTATTTTTAAATTGAATTCATGGCTCATTTATTGTATAAGAGGTATAATTATCTGAAAGAAAAAATAAGTCGAAACGTGTTTAAGTAAACTGAAAAATTAATTTTGAGTTGCTGAACTTGTGGGACTATTTTGTGGGCTATTTCGTGTTGCTATTGGGTTTTCTCTTTTGCTACTGTTTTTATGGAATTGAGAGGAGGAAGGGTGTGGAGAAATACCACATAATGGTAGGGTTGTTTGCTGGTCGTTCGTCGTATCACCTACCGAGATGCGCTATAGTTGGCCGAGTACAACACTTATTGTGCAACCACTGATCAGTTGGGTTTACCGAGCTCCACGTGGCCGGGTACGATTCTACTGAGCCTTATGATTGTTAGGTACATTTTTACCGAGTCCTCTTTGAGGCCGGGTATGATATGATGATGATGATGCCCACAGAGGCGTATGTTTTTAAAAGTTTATGCATATATATATATATATATATATTATGCATTTCATGTCAGTAGTCCCCAGAGGCACTCAGATGTTACAGGTTGTATCTCTTCTATCTTACTTTACATTACTTTTCTTGTTTATGATTTCCTGCCTTACATACTCGGTACTTTATTCGAACTGACATCCCTTTTACTTGGGGATACTGCGTTTCATGCTCGCAGGTTCCAATAGATAGGTTGACAGTCGTCCTAGTAGGCTATCAGCTCCGCGGAAGGTGTTGGTGCACTCCACTTGCTCCGGAGTTGCCTATTTGGCCAGTATGCTTTGGATATGTATTGATTGGTATGGTGGGGCCCTATCCCGACCTTTATGATTTTATGTACTCTTAGAGGCTTGTAGACAGATGTCAGGTGTATGGATAATTATATGGCCTTGTCGGCCTATATTTTGAGTTTACAAATGGTCATGTCGTCCTTATAGGCCTGTATGTCACATGTATTTATTGGTAGATCATGTTGGGTCATCAAATGTTGAGTATTCTCTTATGTTTTATTCTTGTTATCTCATGACAGATTTTCTGGCTCATTTACCCATGATAGTATGATAAAACAGATATGTTACGTTGGTACTCGGTTGAGTAAGGCACCGGGTGCCCGTCGCGGCCTTTCGGTTTGGGTCGTGACCGAGTCCTTGGGTACTAATCCTGTATATGTGTCCACGCTAGTGGGAATTTTATTGTTGTGGATCCGTCTATCAGTCTTGTACTGCCGCACAAACCATAGATGCATCTATTATACTGCCGAGACACTCGGCCTGCTCCACGAGAAGAGAGAATATTCTGTGAACATCCAATTAAAAAGCTGTTACGAAATTTATACATAAGGAAGCACAATTTCCATTAACGGTCAAATAATCCGCCTAAACTCAAAGTAAGTGAAGTTCATCTTTACAAATTCTTTATCAATTTTCAATATAACCTAGGCACTTAAATTAACAAGTAGAGTGCGACCAACTCAAGTATTTTGTGAATTGGGCTCTAAACTATGCAGACTTAGCATGATTAGTAGCTACGCACAGACTCTCATCACCTAGAACTTACGTAGCCATCCACAAATAGAGGCAAATAGTAAATTAAAACACATGGGGTAAATTCTCACTTACAAGGTTAGGCAAGAGACTTATCTCGTCTCCAAGCTCAATTTCTGGTCCACAAATTGGTTTAAAGCCTCAACTCGGTGCCGAACAATCTGAAACTAGTCAAATGTTATACAAATTAATCACTACATGTTTAAAAGTTCATAATTTAACTATTAGAGTAATTACCCAACCCGAATTGGAAGATTCCTAAAATTTACCCCCGATCTCACGTGCCCAGATTCTAGAAATTTTCGAAGATAAATATTACCATAACCTCACGAACTCAAATATATAATTTTTTTACCAATTTCCATAATTATTTCCGTGGTTAAATCCCATTTTTATTAAAACCTAGTTTTTTCAACTAAACCTATAATTTTCATAATTTTACATGTTAAAATCTACCCACAGACAATGTATTGAACTTAGATTGGGTAGAAATTACTTACCTTTAATAGCTAGGTGGAAAATCCTCTCTAAGAAGCTCCAAAATCTCCCAAGAAGTGAAATAAATGGACCCACAATAGCCTACGTCCTGTCTTAAATAAACCTAACTGCCTAGGTCTGCCTTCTTCACGATAGCGGAAAGGCAATCGCGATCGCGGAGGCTATCTTCCCAAGGCCCAGGAACATAGCCATCATGAACATGAAGAACCACATGCAAACACGAAGGTTGACGAGCCTGAGCTTCACGAATGCAGGGTCCAACTCGCGAACACAAAGAAGAAGTTGACCCCCCATGCCCATCTCCCTATGCAAACGTGGGCCTTCTCAAGAAAACGCGGAGGCCACAGGTCCCAGACCTTCATGAACACTAGCAAAGAGTCACAGACACATAGAACAATCTCAGGCCCTCACCTTTTCCTTCTCCACGAACGCGACAGAGCTTTCGCGTTCGCGAAGAAGGAAACCAGAACAAACACACTAGATTTTTGGAACTTTGCTCCGGGCGGTCCAAACTCACCCGAGCCACCCGAGACCTCGTCCAAGTACACCAACAAGTCCATAAATATAATACGGACCTATTCAAACTCTCAAAATGCATAAAACAACATCAAAACTAGAAATTGCACCCTAAAACCAAATTGAATCAAATAATGAACTTCAAGTTTTCAACTTGTTCTAAATGTGCCGAATCATACTTAGACTACTCGGAATGCCACCAAATTTTGTGTGCAAGTCGGAACTATTTCCATGCTCTAAATCCCAAAAGGATCTCGATAACACCAAAACCCACTTCAATCCAAATTTAAAGAACTTTCAAACCTTCAATGCGCCAACTTTCAACTTTGTGCGCCGAAACGCTCCCGGGTCATCCGAAACCTGATCCGAACAAACACTCTAGTCCAAAATCATCATACAAACTTGTTGGGACTATCAAACCCTGGTTTTGAGGTCTTTTACTCAAAATGTTGATTCAAGTCATACTTAACCTTTTTAACCAATATTAAGGAACTAGGTTTTTTGATTTCAACCCGAACCCTTTCAAACTCGAACTAACCATCCCTACAAGTCATAAAATAGTAAAAGTACATACAGGGTGTTTTATTTAAGGGAATGGGGATATTGAAAGTAAAACGAACGGTCAGATCAGTACATATTATTCAAGCTATTGTTGATTGGAAACCCCCGAAACTCCAATCGAGATAAGAAGTTTCTTGGGTTTAGCAGGATGCTATACAAAGTTCATGAAGGGCTTCTCTATTATAGCTTCTCCTTTGACCAAAATTTTGGGGAAATACTTCATGTTTGTGTGGGATGACTAGTGTCAAGAGAGATTTGAAAAGCTTAAATCTTTGTTGATACAATCTCTAATACTTTCGTTGCCAGCTGAAGGTAAAGAATATGTGATATATAGTGATGCATATCACCACAGCTTGGGTTGTGTTTGGATGCAAGAAGGGAAAATAATTACTTATGACTATCAAAAGTTTAAATCGGATGAGTTGAATGATCCCACTCACGATCTTGAACTTGCTGCCATTGTTTTTGCCTTTAAAATTTGGAGGCATTACTTCTACGGGGAAAAGTATCATTATTACTGATCACAAGAGTTTTAGGTATTTTGGTACACAAAAAGAGTTATGAGTCACAAATATTTAAACTTGAGACAACATAGATGGCTTGAACTCATCAAAGATTATGATTGCATGATTGATTATCATCCTGGTAAAGCCAATGTGTTTGCAGATGCATTGAGTCTCAATTTCCTTGCAAGTTTAACTCTAAGTTCTTTGCCTTTGCTTTTTAAATTTAGAGCCATGAATGCTTGTATTTCATTTGATTCTAATGGTTCTATTATTGCTAGTTTGCAAGTCAAACTAGTATTACTTGAGCCGGTTCTAGAAGAACATAAATTAGATGAGAAGCTTGTGAAATGGGTTGAAGAAGTCCAATATGGAAGAAAATCATATTTTACATTAAACGAAGATGATACCCTATTTGATAAAAATAGGTTAGTGTTTTCCTAATGATGATTAATTGAGGAAAGAGATCTTGATTGAAGCACATAGTTCACCTTATGCAATGCATCTTGGAGGTACTAAAATGTATCAAACAATCAAAGAGCACTACTGGTGGAGTGGTATGAAGAAATACATTGTATAGTTCATTTCTAAATGCTTGTTTTATCAACAAATAAAAATGGAACATCAAGTCTCACTTGGTCTACTGCAACCCTTTTCAATACCTGAGTGGAAATGAGAAAGGATCATGATGGACTTTGTTTTTGGACTTTCACGCACTCAAAGGAATCATGATGAAATTTGGGAATTGTAGATTATATTAACTAAGAGTTCTCATTTCTTGGCAATCAAAATGGATTACTAAGTGGAACGTTTGGCAGAATTATACATTAATGAGATTGTGAGGCTGCATGGAATACCTATTTCTATTGTGTCTGACAGAGATTCAAGGTTTAAATCTAGATTTTGATCTAGCTTGCAAGAATCTTTGGGTATCAAGTTAAATTTTAGTACTGCTTTCCATCCACAAACAGATGGCCAGCCTGAGAGAGCAATACAAGTCTTGAAAGATATGTTTTTAGCATGTGTTAGTAAATTTTAGGGTAATTGGGAAAAACACCTAGCCTTGATAGAATTTGCTTATAATAATAGCTACCAGACAAGTCTATCATGCCTCCTTATCAAGCTTTATATGAGAGAAAATGTAGAACTCTACTCTTTTGGAGTCAAGTTGGTGAATGAAAATTGTTTGATCTTGAGATTGTACAAAAACTAAAGATGAGGCAAAAATCATCAAGAATCGTTTGAAAATTGCTTCAGATACACAAAAGTCCTATACTGATCTTAAAATGCATGAAATTGAGTATCAGGTGGGCGATAAGGTATTTTTGTAGGTTTCTCCATGGAAGAAGATTCTGAGATTTGGGCAGAAGGGAAAACTCAGTGCTCGATTCATTGGATCTTATGAAGAACTTGAGAGAATGTGTCCAGTTGCGTATAAACTAGCTTTTTCACCTGAATTAGACAAGGTTCATAATGTCTTCCATATTTCTTGCTTAGAAGATATTGCTATGATCTGTTTCATATTCTTCCTATTGAGTCAATTGAAGTCAATACTAACTTAACATATGAAGAAGAACCCATTGAAATCTTAGCTCATGAAGTTAAAGAGCTTAGGAACAAGAAAATCTCCTTAGTGAATGTCCGTTAGAAAAATCATTCTGGCAAGAAAGCTACCTGTGAGCGAGATGAGGACATGCGACTGCAATATTCATATTTATTCCAACCGTAGTATCAAATAAATTTCGAGATGAAATTTTATATAAAGGGGAGAGAGTTGTAACACCCCATCATTTATAAAATATTATATACATTATTTGACGATATTTTAAATAAAAATCATTCTCTTTATTTAATTCATATGTATATTTGCAGTTCATTCGTTAGACACTTTGAAAATTCTAGCTTAATTAACTTGTGAAAGAAAACAAATATACTTCTTCTAGTGGTAGACCTTTAGTGAGATGTGTCACACCTCCTTTTTACCTACACCCCCGGAAGGGTATAATGAAGTTTTTTTCAACTTAAAGTGACAATCGAAACAGGATTATTTATTTATTAAATTCATAGTCGTCACCTGGGATAATTTTATGGTGTCCCAAGTCACCGGTTTCAAATCCCGAATCAAGGAAAAATTGACTCTGTTTTACAGTCCGCGAATACAGAAATCCAGGTAAGGAATTCCGTTAACCCGGAAGAAGGTGTTAGACATTCCCAGATTCCGTGGTTCTAGAACAGTCGCTCAACTGTTATATTTGGCCTATTTACTTGATTTTAATACATGTTTTAGCCTATGGTTCAATTTTAACTTATTAACCACTTTTAATTAATTATTTTTAGGATGATTCAACGCCATCTAAAATACATCTTGAACCACGTCACATAAATATACTCACAGTCCACGACACATTTTATATAGCATTGTTGAGATTTGGATTTGGGTCACATAAATGCACACCCGAGTTAAAGGAAACAAATTAAAAATTACGCGCCTAAAGCAACTACACGTTTTGAACTTAGCGAGGGCCATGAAAATTCGCTAATGGCACACCTAGAATTCTAGAGGATTAAATTTAATTAAGCGAGGGCCATGGGTTATCTAATTTTATCTGTGGCACACCTCGAGTTTGAATTCAGAAGAAAGGCTGATAAATTAATTATAAGACTAAGAGAATTTGCATCTTTTGCTTCAAAGCTAATGTTCACAAAGCTTAATACTAAACGGGCTAATATCAAATTGAAACTGAACACTTAATTATTTGGAGAAGTTAAACTAGGGACAGGCCTTGAAGCCCAAGCAGGCCAGGCCCAACCGATCAAACAATGTATGAAAGGGGCTCAGAAATACGCCCAAGAAGACGACAAAGAACAAACCCAAAAGTCCCACTTCGACATGCTATTGCAAGATTCCCTCATTGAATCAAAATTGGGGCAAACAATAGATTAATTGTTTCAACTATATACATTCAAGACTAATCGTAATTTAATCAATGGCTACAATAGAACAAATCACCACATGAATTCAGAATCCTTTATCAAAATTGGCAAAACCTTATGCAAGCAGATTATTAAGAGAATACATTACTAGAATGAGCCAAATTGTGCAGGATCTACAATCAATTTCAATCTTTCTTGAAAAGAACAAATTTGCAGATGAAAAGAAACAACCCCAATAACCCCAAATTGATCCAGACCATTGACATGTTCAAGATTGGCTAAGCCCACTAACAAGCTCAAAGAAATGCACAAGACATATATGGCTACAAACCAAAGCCCTTGTTTACTCAAGTTGAACCTCTACAGCCAAAGCATCTGATGATAGAACCCCTTAAACATTTGAACTAGGATTTACATTAGGTAGTTCTTGTCCGTCTATAAAATCCTACACTAAGCATCAGTAACATGACAGAGGCTCATAAGAATATTCATTGCTAGCTCAAAAACAGTTCAAACCCAACCTAATAGAAGACATTTATTCACCTCAATTAACCCCTATCGCAAGTATCCAATTAATCTCCATAAGAACAAAATTCCAAAATTATTTAACACGCCAGCATACTAACTAGAATGTCTGTCCAGATTTACAAATTAGATTTCAAACCAATCACGACTGGATAAATGAACATATTCAAAGAAACTAAGCTAACACAAAACTACAAATATGAAATATCATTAATTGAACACTAATGGCCTTGAATTGCATCTCAGTTACAAAGCTTCACATCTTTTACTTCAAAGGCTAAATATATCCAAGAAATACCTAGAAAGCAAGAAAGTAAGAACAATGAAAGGTCAGCAATAGCAAAGTAGTACCAGCAGCAATGTTACGGTGCTGAACCAGCTGAAACCAACCCAGACTTCAAACCAACTCCAAACAACTCGAATCAGACTTCTAAACTTAGACTCAATCCATTTTTCCACATAGATGCACAACTATGGAACATTTCAGTAATTTTAACTAAGGAATGAGGATCAGAAAACCAAAACCAGCAACAATTTAGTAGCTTTCAACCAGGAAAGTGCCAGGAATTTAGAGTGTAGCCGTTTTTTTCCAGGGGTCTTTTTTATCTCTAAAGTTCTGACTTGAATACCAAGTAATGATGCCTTTATAGGCAAGGTATTAGGGCTGCAGACATTGAACTAAGTTTGACCTTAGGACCATTTCTAATTTTCATTTTTGCTTTGAAAACCTTCTTCAATTTTGGTTTTTGCTCAAGTACCCTTAATTTTAAAATCAGAATTTCAGAATAGCCCCCCTCCCCTCTTCCTAGAAGCTTCTCAAATCAGTTATTCAGAGATTCCTCTACCTAGAGTTCCTAAATTACCCCTCAAGCACTCTGTTTTTACCTCAAGAAATCAAATGAGTCATGGGTCAAATGACCCAATTGGTAAACCAGGCATGGGCTCAAAACTCAATTCAAGTCCCATGGAGTGAATTCTGAAATGGATTCAGAGCCCAAACAACAAAATGAATTGAACCAGATTGAGCAAATTATGGCAAACTGTAAGAAAACAACTAAACGATTTCACAAGACTAAAAACCTAAACTAAAATACGGAACTGAATTAATTTATCAAATAAACCTAATAAAGTTAACCTAAAAGGCTGAACAAACAGGGTGAAATAAGAAATTTATTCATGCTACTAACAGGAAAATTAAACAGACCAAACAACATCAGAGAACAAGACTTGGAAAGAAAACTAACAAGGAACAACTGGACAGTACTCCATCTCGGCCAGAAACATTGGTCAATTTTCAATTGAATTATCCGAAGTAAAAGAGAAGAAGAGAAGGGGAAAGATGGTTAAAAGAACACAGGAATAAACACAAGGAAAGAAGGAACTCACCGACCCAGACTCGAACTCGCGACTGATATTCCGATTTAATACTCAAATAATGTCAATCGCTTGTTCTTTGTCAAGAACAAACAAACAACATTATTTTGTGACAAAACAAACTTTAAAGAACTAAGAAAACTTGGAGGAACAGCCTTGCATGTATGAATTTGGATTTGGGCTCTTAGGGCTTGAATCTTTGATTTAAGATTCGAAAAACTCCAGAGGGATTCGAAGGAAAAGAATTGGAGATTAGGGAAGAGGAGGGTATAAGGTTTCTGTGGTGTTGATTTGGAGTTATTTGGGACCAGCGCCGCCAGCCGGCAATTAGAGAAATCAAGGCAGCTTTAGGGTTTTTTTGTTCAGTCTTTGAAGGAGACGAAGAATGAGGGAGGCGAGTGTAGGGGGTGAGGTCTGGTTCGGACAATTATATAGTAGGCACACAACCAGTTCCGAGCTGTCTGATCATATGGGATTAACGGCTAAGATTAAGCCCAAATGGAAACGACGTCGTTTGGTGTTTTTTTTAAAAGGCGAACCGGGTTGGGGACGGGTTTTGGGCTGGGTTTTGAATGGGTTTTGGGTGTTTAGCAATTGGGCCTGGGGGTCTTGATTGGATTTGGCCCAATAGATTTCCTTCTCTTATTTTCCTTTTCCTTTTCAATTCTTTTTTCTAATTTCTTTTAAATTAAAATTGAAAATAAACCTAAATTAATTCCTAATCAAATTATCCTATCAAATTAAATTTATTAACTCTAACTAATAATTACCACAATTAATTAAAAACCAAATTGAATAGAAAACTACCAAAATAAAAATTTAAAAAAAAATAAAAAAATAAAAATTAAAAAGCGAATATAAACTATTTTTGTGGTTTTTCCATTTTTGTAAAGAAACTAAATTATTAATTAATTTGTAAAAATAAAAAATTAAATCATAAATGCAAATGCAACATATTTTTGTATTTTTTTCATAATTTGAACAAAATTAACATGCGCAGACAAATGCAAACAATTAACAAAAATACTACAAATATCTACAAAATTGCAAATAATGGGAAAATTTTATTTTTCTTAAATATATAGGAGTAATTCATATAGGGAAAAAATCACGTGCTCACAGTTGCCCCTATTTGCTCGGAAACATGAAGAGTTTATTGAGACAGTTATGAATTCCATTCAGTTTCCTTTACTTGATCGAACAACCCAAAATTCAGTTATTTCAACTACATTAAATGATCTTTCAAATTGGTCAAGACTCTCTAGTTTATGGCCGCTTCTCTATGGTACCAGTTGTTGCTTCATTGAATTTGCTTCACTAATAGGCTCACGCTTCGACTTTGATCGTTATGGACTAGTACCAAGATCGAGTCCTAGACAAGCGGATCTAATTTTAACAGCCGGAACAGTAACAATGAAAATGGCCCCCTCTTTAGTGAGATTATATGAGCAAATGCCTGAACCAAAATATGTTATTGCTATGGGAGCCTGTACAATTACAGGCGGGATGTTCAGTACCGATTCTTATAGTACTGTTCGGGGAGTCGATAAGCTAATTCCTTGATTAATAATAACATAATAATATAAATAACTTACTTCAGAAATCCCTTATGGAATTGCTTACTATTTCTGAATTTCAAAAAAGAGATAAAAATAGCTGGGGATATTATGTGATTTATTAGTATTATAAATCTTAGTTGGTATTCAAAATATCCGATTCAAGTAGACAAAGAGATGGTTGAATCAAAAATTTTTGTTTAAAGTTCAATTTTTTCAGAGGGCAAGGCAATATGAATGTTCTATCATGTTCCATCAATACTCTAAAGGGGTTATACGATATATCCGGTATGGAAGTAGGCCAACATTTCTATTGGCAAATAGGGGGTTTCCAAGTACATGGCCAAGTACTTATTACTTTATTCTCTTGAGGGACAAGAAAACATCCAGGTACTTGATAGGAAAACTACCATTTTATTTTGATTCCTCTTCAATGATCTGGAATTTCTGCGAGGAGCTTTGTTCGAGAGGAAGCACTGGTTCTTATCGAAATTGACCTTTTGGCCATTACAACATTACAATCAGCTTCTTACTTCTTTCCAGAAAGATTTTCTGCTTCTTAAGATTCCGTTTATGGCTATTACGCGCAAAGATAAAGTGAGCGGATACGAGCGATTTTTGCCCCTTTGAATACTCCGTGGGAAGCATTTTTTGAAAGATTTGACCGCACCATGCTCCCGAGGTTTCCTACATATCCTTGGTATAAAGGAATCAGGTCAGTGTAGTTCGGGAAGTTTTGGTAGCTGGGACTACTAAGTTGTAATTTCATTGTTGTTGCTGCTACTGCTATTGCTTACTGAACCCCTTATTACATCATGACAAAATAAATAGAAGGTAGACTAAACTATGATCTATGCGTTACAAAAATCCTATCTACATCCTCAAACTTGATCTTGCGATTCTTGTTGCCTTGTTAACTTGTATTTTCTAGGTAACGTTCCTTTGTTGCCGACTTGAATTGTAATCTGAGGTTCTTTCCATTTTCTTCAGGTGAGCGCCTGATTGCTGAACTTGAACCATCTTCCTTCGAACATCGTTGCTTTCCCTTCGTTCTCCAGGTGGTCTCCTGATTACCAATACTTTGAGTTACTTTTTTCTCCAGGTGGGCTCCTGATTACCGACACTTAAATTGTTTCCCTTCCTTAAAACCAGTGTTGTTCTCCCTTGCTCTCCAGGTGGGCGCCTGATTACAATGCTTGAACTATATTCCCTTGCTTTCCAGGTGGGTGCCTGATTACCAAAACTTTAACTGTATTCCCTTGCTCTCCAGGTGGGCGCCTGATAGCCAAATCTTCAACTATATTTCCTTGCTCTCCAGGTGGGCGCCTGATTGCCAAAACTTGAACTGTATTCCCTTGCTCTCCAGGTTGGTGCCTGATTGCCAAAACTTGAATTGTATTCCCTTGCTCTCCAGGTGGGCTCCTGATTGCCAAAACTTGAACTGTATTCCCTTGCTCTCTAGGTGGGCGCCTGACTGCCGAAACTTGAACTGTACTCCCTTGCTCTCCAGGTGGGCGCCTGATTGCCAAAACTTGAACTGTATTCCCTTGCTCTCCAGGTGGGAACCTAATTGCCAAAACTTGAACTGTATTCCCTTGCTCTCTAGGTGGTTGCCTGATTGCCAAAACTTTAATTGTATTCCCTTGCTCTCCAAGTGGGCGCCTGATTGCTAAAACTTGAACTGCTCATCTGAAAATGCCGCCTTTGAACCTGATTACAACAAAACAAACAAAACAAAAGAAATTTCTTGCCACAGTTTGGTGCTGGGCGCATCTCTGAGTGTTAATTGAATCACGTCACCAAATATCTCTATGAATTTGAAGGCTAAATCCCATTATCCAGGAGGGTCCAGAAAACTCCTAGTTAAATGACAGTTTACATCTAAATTATATCTTCTAAAGGTATGACTCCCACTAAACCTTGTTATCTAAGAGGGTCTTAAAAATATATCCCATTATCCAGGAGGGTCCTGAAAATCGAAAATCAAGTCTTATCTTAAGAGTGACAACTTTTAGGGTTAAATTATACTATCCTACAACAGAACTTACGCTAAATCTTGTTATCTAATGGAAATCTTAAAGCTAAGTCCCATTATTCAGGAGGGTCCTGAAAGCTCTTAATTGAATCTTATCTCAAGCATGAGAACTTCGAAGCCAATTTATATTCCTTTGAGGTACATTTAGGCTAGATTTTCTACTCATGATTGTTTTGAATTTTAAACTATGTCCCATTTTCTAGGAGGGTCCCGAGAATTTATGATCAAACCTATCTAGTGCTTGTTTTCCCTTACAGAGGGTTTTTCCGAAATAAACAAAATTTCTTGCCCACGTCTCAATCAAAGAAAAATCTTGTACCCACATGACCTTAGATAACCCGATTGTTCTTTACCTAACTGTTGTGTTACATCTCTGACCCATCCATCTGCACCTCTGCATCTCCCATGAAATTTCTAATCCATTTCACCGATGGAACTTTTGCTGACCCTTTATATCCCATTTCACATCATACTATCTCTAGCAATGCTTTGGCCGCCCTGTGCCTTGTGCGACTTTGGAATTTTGTAGTGAGCTTTGAAACCCTTTCTTATTTGCTTAAACAAAACTGACATTGGAAACGTCTTAGAGAAATAAACCCAAAAGAAATGAAATGCAATGACTTTGAGGGTTAGGGATAAGAAAAATCCAAAACTGGAAGACTGTCTTGAAGGGGAAAAAAGAAAAGAGACTTATCTGAGTGGAGAAGCTGGTACCAATGATCAGGACATGCATTTCTGATTAATCAGGCCAGTCTGTCCCACCAATCAACTTTTAGTTGTCGTACTTTACGCCCCAAGACCTTCAAAACCCAATTTCTTTACCAAAACCTTGTCCTTGTTCGACCTGCGGTGCCCTGAAGGGTTTTTCACCTTAAGGTGCCTGTGAAAGTTTTCACCAATAAGACTCTCTCATTTTGGATTTCTCTCAACTTTCCATCGCCTTACGGTGCCTACGAAGTTTTTCCCCAATAAGACTCTCTCATTTTTCATTTTCCATGTTTGGATCGGAGTGTTGCCCCTGGTGTGAATCACCTCTACTTGCTCGACTTGGCATCTCTCAAAGACTGATCGGAAGGTCTTTATTGGGACCGTAATGTGGGCTTTTGGATAGGTCTAGAAAAGAAGGGTATCAAAAAGCTCAAAACAATTCAAATGGGTTAAAGATTACAACTTTCGGAATTATATTTTTTACAATAACCACATCTTGTGCCCCAGTTTCTTTGCCTGGGGGACTTTTGAATTTTTACTTTGATGGGACTGAACCGTGAGGCTGCCTACGTATCCTTAAAAGGAATCAGGTCGAATGTAGTTCATGACATAAGAATTGCACTATTTTGTTGTGATTTTCTCTTTTCTTTTCTTTTTCTTCTTTTTTTCTCCTTTTGTTGTTGTTTTTTTTTTTCTCTTTTCCATTACTTATCTTTTGCGCTCGCATTTCTGAACTTTGCTATTAATTCCAAAAGAGGGGTATGAAAGGAAATAAATAAGGCTCAAAGGGGTAACAAAGGATAAAGTATTTCGATAGCAGAAAAAATGTCTTCGTCATTCCAATCTTCAAAACATGCCAAGTACAAACAAATACAATTTAACCAAAGAAATCATACATATTATTTTTTGTGCGCATCAGAATTGATAACCATTTTCTACACATTTGCCTTCTATATCTGTAAAATACAAAGCACTATTGGACAACACTCTCATTACGATGAACGGACCCTGCCAATGTGGGGCGAACTTGCCTTTTGCTTCAACCTGATGTGGAAGGATACGTTTCAATACTTGTTGACCCACTTCAAACTTCTGTGGACGCACCTTCTTGTTATATGCTCTTGTCATTCTCTGTTGATACAACTGGCCATGACATACCGCTGCCAATCTTTTCTCATCGATCAAACTCAATTGCTCCAGGCGGGTTTTGATCCACCCATCATCATCAATTTCAGCTTCAGTGACAATCTAAAAGGATGGGATTTCAACTTCCGCGGGTATCACTGCTTCAGTGCCATATAAAAACAAATAAGTAGTTTCCCCTACTAAATTGTGAACAGTAGTGCGATAACTCAACAATGCAAAGGGCAACTTTTCATGCCACTGCCTGGAACCCTCCACCATTTTCTGAAGTATCTTATTTATGTTCTTGTTGGCTGCTTCGACTGCTCCATTCGCCTTGGGGTGGTTTGGGGTGGAATTGCGATGCGTAATCTTACACTATTGACATACCTCTTTCATTAGATGACTATTGAGATTAGAACCATTATCTGTAATGATCACCTTTGGGATCCCGAACTTACAGATGATATTTGAGTGCACAAAATCGACCACCGCTTTCTTGGTCACAGACTCGAAATTTTTAGCTTCAACCCACTTAGTGAAATAATCAATGGCTGCTAGAATGAACCTGTGCCCATTGGATGCTGCTGGCTCAATCGGTCCAATAACATTCATGCCCCAAGCAACAAAAGGCCATGGTGCAAAAATTGTGTGCAATTCAGATGGCAGAGAATGAATCAAATCTCCGTGTACTTGGCATTGATGACATTTACGCATGAAACTGATACAATCTCGCTCCATGGTGAGCCAATAATAACCTGCTCAGAGAATCTTCTTTGCCATAACGTACCCACTCATATGCGGTCCACAGACTCCGGAATGTACTTCGGTCATGATAGTTGTGGCCTGTCTAGCATCTATGCATCTTAACAATCCAAGATCTGGAGTTCTTTTATACAAAACTCATCCACTGAAGAAACATCCACTTGCCAAACGAAAAATTATTCTCTTTTGATCACCTTTGGCTTGTACCGGATATACTCCCATTCTGATGTATTCCCTGATGTCGTGGAACCACGGCTCACCATCAAGTTCTTCTTCCACCATGTTACAGTAAGCATGCTGATCGTGGACCTGAATATGCAAAGGGTCAACATAAGCCTTATCTGGGTGATGTAACATTGACGCCAGCGTAGCCAAAGCATCGGTAACCTCATTATGGATCCTTTGAATATGCCTGAACTCTACTGATCGAAACTGCTGACAAAGATCATGCAAACATTGTCGATATGGTATGAGTTTCAAATCATGTGTTTCCCATTCCCCTTGAATCTGGTGCACCAGAAGGTCCGAGTCTCCCAAGACCAAGACTTCCTGGACACCCATATCTGCATCTAACCTCAAACCCAAAATGCATGCCTCATACTCAGCCATGTTTTTAGTACAGTAGAAACGAAGCTGGGCCGTAACAAGGTAATAGTGCCCTATTTCAAAAATAAGTACAGCTCCTATCCCAATGCCTTTCATGTTAGCAGCTCCATCAAAGAAAAGTTTCCAAACTGGCTATTCAACTTGTTCCAACTCATCAATGTGCATTACCTCTTCATCAGGGAAGTAAGTCTTCAAAGGCTCATATTCTTCATCCACCGGATTCTCAGCCAAATGGTCAGCCAATGCCTGGGCTTTCATCGCATTCGAAGTCACATAGACGATGTCAAATTTTGTTCGCAAGATCTGCCACTTTGCAAGCCTCCCTGTAGGCATAGGCTTCCAAAAGATATACTTTAGTGGATCCAAACGAGAGATTAGGTAAGTAGTGTAAGATGACAAATAATGCTTCAAATTCTGTGCTACCCAAGTTAGGGCGCAACATGTCCTTTCCAAGTGAGTGTACTTAATCTCATAAGATGTGAACTTCTTGTTGAGGTAATAGATAGCCTGCTTCTTCCTACCGGTGATGTCATGATGACCCAGCACACAACCAAATGAATTGTCCAGGACCATCAAACACAGAATCAAAGGTCTCCCCGGTTCTGGTGGCACTAACACAGGTGGGTTTGATAAGTACCCCTTTATCTTATCAAATGCTTCTTGACACTCATCTGTCCACTTGACCGCAACATCCTTCTTCAGCAGTTTGAAGATAGGCTCAGAAGTTATCATAAGCTGAGCAATAAACCTGCTGATGTAGTTCAACTTCCCTAATAAACTCATCACCTCAGTCTTGTTCCTTGGGGGTTGAAATTCTTGGATAGTTTTGATATTTGACGGTTCCAATTCAATACCTCAACGACTGACTATGAATCCCAACAGTTTTCCAGACGGCACCCTGAATACGCACTTTGCAGGATTGAGCTTAAGATTGTACCTGCGAAGCCTTTGGAAGAACTTTCTCAAATCTCTGACATGGTCAGACTACTTTCTAGACTTTATGATTACATCATCCACATAAACCTCGATCTCTTTGTGTATCATGTCATGGATTATGGTCGCTATTTCCCTTATGTAAGTTGACCCAGCATTTTTCAAACCGAAAGGCATGACTTGGTAGCAGTATGTTCCCCATGGCGTGATGAATGCCATTTTTTATGCATCCTCCTCATCCATTAGGATCTGACGATAGCCCACATAGCAATCCACAAAAGACCCAATCTCATGTTTGGCACAATTATTAATCAAAATGTGGATGTTTGGCGGTGGGAAGTTGTCCTTTGGACTTGCCTTGTTGAGATCGCGGTAATAAACACACACTCTGGTCTTACCATCCTACTTTGGCACAGGCACAACATTGCCTAACCAAGTGGGATACCGCATGACTCGAATGACTTTTGCATCGAACTGCTTTGTGACCTCTTCTTTGATCTTCACACTCATGTCGGTTTTGAACTTCCTCAACTTCTGTTTGACGGGAGGAAACGTCGGGTCAGTGGGCAATTTGTGAACCACCAAGTCAGTGCTTAGACCTGGCATATAATCATATGACCACACAAAAATCTCTTTGTATTCAAACAATGCTTTAATTATCTCTTCCCTGATTTGCGGTTCAAGATGGACACTTATCTTAGTTTCTCTGATATTATCTGGGTCCCATAAATTGATTGCTTCTGTATCACTTAGGTTGAAGGATTTGGCAATTTTGACTCGATCGGCCTCAGCATATCCAATTGTCTTAGCCTGTGGAACAAACTAGCATAGGACTCTCCCAATGGATTGAAGGTTTTCTTCTTCTGCAACCTCTCGCTTTTAAATGCTTGATTGGGCTAGAAATCTGGTCTAGGAGGGTTTCAGTAGGCTCGTAGGGGCGGGTAGGTGTTTTGTGGGGTAGTTGCACACCATTGTACGTGGGAAGGAGGTTCAATGTATGTTTAGGCATGGTGGACAGAAAAGTGGGGGTCTGGTGGTGGGTAGTAGTGTTGGGGTGGATTATACGGAGTATGATGGTAGGTGTGGTTGTGGGGTCGAGGCTGATTATAGTGGTGAGACGAGCCCCTGGGTCCAAACCAAGCTCCTGAATCAATCATTTCCACATTCTCTTTCTTCTTCTTTCCAATTACTCCCCCAATTCCACTTTGAATGGCCTCGGTGGTTGCCTTAATAGCCGAATAGCTCATGACTTTGTTTGACTTAAGTCCATCTTCTACCATACCACCCATTTTCACCACTTCATTAAAGGACTTGCCTATAGCTGATACCAGATGACCGAAGTAAGTAGGTTCTAAGGCCTGTAGAAAATAATCCACCATTTCACTTTCTTTCATTGGAGGGTCAACCCTTGCTGCCTGTTCTCTCCACCAAAAACAATACTTCCTAAAGCTTTCATTGTGCTTTTTCTCAATCTTTGTCAAAGACACACGATCCGGAATAATTTCGAGATAGTACTGGAAGTGACAAGCGAATGCTTGGGCTAGATCATCCCATGTATACCAACTTCTGTGATCCTGCCGAGTGTGCCACTCCAGCGCCGAACCACTCAAACTCTGACTGAAATATGCCATTAGCAACTCGTCTTTCCTGGCAGCTCCCCTCATTTTGCTACAGAAACCTCTCAAGTGCGCCACTGGGTCTCCATACCCATCATACAAATCAAACTTGGGAATCTTAAATCCCATTGGTAGCTGAACATCTGGAAATAAACATAGATCTTTGTAAGACATGCTCACCTGACCTCCCAAACCCTGCATATTCCTGAAGGACTGTTCCAGGATCTTAACTTTCCTAAACATCTCCTCTTGTTCAGGATTTTTAGATGGTTTCTTAGTTTCCACTGGGAGATCAAAACAGGGAGTGTAGGAATAGGGTTCTGGAGCTTTGAAAGTGGGCTCCGGGGGGTAATATTGGTTATCATAGGCATAAAATAAGGGCTCTCTAGAGGATTGGTGGAGTGTAGCGGGTGGGGGTGCCACGAAAACAGGAGTGGCTGGTAGAGGAAGGTATGGAACTTGTTTGGGTGGTGGAGCTTGTGGTGTTTGGGAAGTAGTGCCCTGATAGTGGTGGTAAATGGGAAAGCCAGGGGATGAAATGGCCGTGGGGGGTTCCTGGGACTGAGCCAATGGCGGGACAAAGGCAGGGTTGGCTGGGTAAAGTGGTGGCGGGTGTCCTTTTACCCATGCTTGGTACATCTCGGCCATCTGTTGTTTCAGCTTATGCATCTCTTCTTTCAAATTAACATCCAATTCTTCCCCCTCTCTCGACAGATCGATAATACTCGCATCAAGTTCCTAGTTAGCCATGATCGACTTGTTTATTGATCGGGTATTGTATGTGTGAGTTGCCAGAATGCTAACAAACTAACCACTGTCCTGTACTGATTATCAACAACAAACTTGTTAACAATTAGAGTTTAACAGATAGGCACCCGCACATTTGGGGAAATGTAATGCACCTAAGCAGTTAACCATTTCTATAATGCATTTGATCGGTTGCTTGCGTCTTCCTGGCTTTTCTCTTATTTCTATTTGCAACTTCTCTTTTCTCTCTTTTTTTTTCTTCCTCTTTTTTTTTGATTGATTTCTCGTTGTTCTTTATTCTCTCATTTCTCTTTCTTCTCATGATTTCTCATTTTCTCTCTCGTTTTCTTTTTCTTTTCTCTCTTGTTTTTCCTTTCTCTTTTCTCTTTTTTTCTTTTCTATCTCTTTTTCTTTTGGTTATGATTGAATCCTATTGAGATTGCCTACGTATCATCACCCCCGAATGAATCAGATATTTTGCGTAGTTCTGGGGGATAAGTGTAAAAATAAATAATAAAAATATTTTGGGATTTTCAATTTTTTTATAAAATAAACGTTTTGATTACAATGACTCAAAAACTAACAGACTCGAAAAAGAAACTAACAGACTCTAATGGAAAGATGAAAATACAGACTCAAAAACAAACTAACAAACTCCAAGATGAAAATATAGACTAATAGACTCCAATAAAAATCATGAATACATCAATGCCTCAACTGCTCCTGGGGCCCGTGGGACATCATTCGGTCCTGCCACGGGCCTACGCGCCAAATCCCCTTTGGGGATGGTAGAGATCTTCCATTTTCTGGCAGAAAAAGGTCATCACAGTGTCGAAGAACATGGATCTAGTCATGTCCTCACACTTACTGCATTTTATTGTGATGTAGTCGACGATCTTTCTGACCTTTATCTTATGACGCCCTTTTTCTTGCAACAAACGCCCAATCTGTTGGGCCCTAGCTTCCAAAGTTTGTTCAACTATATGATTCTATTCTTGAAGTCGTTGCAGATCTCTTTCTAACTATGCCATCGCTGCATAACAATGCTCTCTTTCTGCCTTAAAGTCTTTTGCTTGCTTGATCATTTTGTTCCTAAAGATGGTGACCCTTTTCTTCAACCCCACAACCTCATTGTCATATTTTCCTTTTAACTGTTTAACCAAGCGCTCTCGTTCTTCCGCATTCTTAGCAAATTTTGTTTGAGCCCTTGCTAATTCACCCTCCGCCTTGTTCAAATCAAAACCATATTCACTCACCTTATGCCTAAGGTTCTTTATAAGCTTTTCATCTTTTGCACTTCTGGCGGGATTTTCAGCTGCTATTTTTATTTCCCGAATCTGGGCTCGAAGGGCTTCATTCTCCTTGGCTAGATTTTTCTTCTCACCCTCATCTGCGTCGGCTTGCAAACCATTCTCAAATTGAAGGTCCTTGACCTGCTTTTCCAGCTTGCTTATGGTAGCCTTATATTCATTTTCTTTAGCCAACCAATCCCATTGCGCTTGTGACGCCTTGACAAATTCTTGAAGATGGGGTCTTTTGGCCGGCCTTCCAAACTCAATTTCCCTTTTATACCAAGCAAGGTACCCTGGTGAAACTTCACCTTTGGATAGATCGCGCACACAGGTATTTGCCGTCAGGTACTGACACTCGCTCCAAATCTGGCGGACTGCTGCTTTATGAAACTGACCATCAGGACCAATCTTCACTACCTTAGTACTAAGATCTTCATCTTTTGGAACTATTTGACATCTCCCCAACTATCTCAAAACCCAGTATCGGGATAAGGCTGGATACTTCTGAGACCCATTAGGAGGAAGTGAGGTCTGGTAGCTGGCATGTATACGATTTCATCTATAGGAAGCCACCCGAACGTCCATTCTATTTGGTCTGCAGTGATGGAACGAAGATGTGATATCCATTCTGTGACCCCTTCTGGCAGGCTAAACCCATCAACCCTTGTATAAAATTCCTCTATGTAGTTTTTCTCTATCAACCCATAGCTCATGTATTGAGGACGATGACATAGATGTTCAATCATCCACATCTGTAGTAACAAGTTGCACCCTTCAAAAAAGTCTCCTCCGGCTTTGCAGGTTGTAAGAGCGCGGAAGATTTCAGACACTATCATGGGTGCGAGGGTGCTTTTGGCCTGAGTAAGCAAAGTGCTGACGACCCCAGCTATCCATATATTGATATTTCCATCTTTCCTAGAAAACACCAGAAGACCCAAGAATACCACCATAAAAGCAAAGCACCTGTGTTCTTCCCATTTGAGGCGATTCCCTTTGCTACAAATTTTGCTTTATGGATTATTAAACCCTTCTATGTGTCCGTATCGCTGGTATATAAACTGTGGAGTAGAAAAACCAGCTGCCAAATCTGGGTTGTGGATCCCCCTACTTATCTTTAAGGAATCTAGAACCTGTACACAGCGACAACTCTTGGAGCAATTAGATATTTGCGTCTCATAGGAACCTCAGTGCTCCCAATATATCTGGCTATTTCTTCCAAAGTTGGGATGAGTTCAAAATCTGAGAAATGAAACACGTTGTGAGCGGTGTCCCAGAATATAACCAACGCCTTTATGATGTCTCCTCTATGCCTGATCTTCAACAACCTGGTGAAACCTCCCAAGTATAGATTGACATTATCTTGACCTGATTTACCCAGATCTTCCCACAACATAAACAGCTCCAAAGGGATCTTGTTCATGACTGTTATTGGTAAATTTTGACTCATGCTCATTCTGCACATTTATTAGGGTGATTAAGCAAAATCATGACTCATTTGACTCAAGAAAAGTTAATATTTTTTTTTTCATATTGTCATTTCAAAAATAAAAACCGGCTTTTCAAATAAGGCCTTTCAGCACTTCCGGGGAGAAGATTTTATGGTTGTGCTTGCTAACCGGTCAAAAAATCAAAAAAGAGACCAAAGGTGGTTGTTCTTGCAAAAACAGTCTTCCGGCGTCCTTGTGGGGACATTCGACTATTTTAGACAAAAATGGCATCACCCTGCTTATTTAAAATAAAATAAAATTTTTGTTCTTTTTGGGCTATTTTTGCAAAAGGGAAGTTGGACCCGATAGGGATTGCCTACGTATCCACATCCGGTGAAAATCAAACTGCCGTAGTTCGGGCAATTTTAACGAAACAAAAATCGACTATTTTCAAAAACCTTTTTTTTCGAAATTTCGGCAGAGTTTCAGTATATTTCGGACATTGGTTTTTCAAAAACAGACCGTTATCTCTCTCAGCCCTCACATTGACTTTCCTTCTCTCAACTTTTCCCCTATAAGACAGTCGACATGCAAATACGAAGAAAATGAATGCACAAGTAGCAAGTAAGATGCATCAGGATAGTCTTTTCATTTCGGGTACACCTGTCCTAGACAGACCCAACCCCTGCGTTGAGTCTCCAAAGTCAAATACACATGATGCAAACAAACGCTCCTACTGGGATCCATCATGAGGCTGAGTTATTTCTAGGTTCAAAACCTGGGTCTTTGTTCTAGACTTGTGTACTCGAGCGGACAACTCAAGCCGAAGAGGGGGCTACTTACCGGGAACCAAAAGGCCATCTGGCTTAGTAACCTGTTTGAGCCTCTTTCTTATTTCAAGGTATGACACTAACAGAATAGGGAGTCATGGCCAGTGTGCACATCCCCGAAGAGGAGAAGAGAAGGGTTTCGGAACAGTTTATATACAGTTCACATAGTATCAAAGCGGTAAAAGCAACATTTAGCACATTAGGACCAACCATATAATAAAATCATATAATAGATAAAGCCAAACATAACAATTCATCTAAGCTTGAATTCTGAACCTGAACCAGAGATTCTGGGTTTGATCCCCAGCAGAGTCGCCAGAGCTATCACACCTCCTTTTTACCTACATCCCAGGAAGGGTATAATGGAGTTTTTTCCAACTTAAAGTGACAATCGAAACGAGATTATTTATTTAATAAATTCAGAGTCGCCACCTGGGATAATTTTATGGTGTGCCAAGTCACCGATTTCAAATCCCGAATCCAGGAAAAATTGAATCTGTTTTACAGTCCACGAACACAAAAATCCGGGTAAGGAATTCCGTTAACTCGTGAGAAGGTGTTAGGCATTCCCGAATTCCGTGATTCTATCACGGTCGCTCAACTATTATATTTGGCCTATTTACTTGATTTTAATACATATTTTAGCCTATGGTTCAATTTTAACTTATTAACCGCTTTTAATTAATTATTTTTAGAAAGATTCAACGCCATCTAAAACACATCTTGAACCACATCACATAAATGCACCCGCGGTCCACGACACATTTTATATAGCATTGTTGAAATTTGGATTTGGGTCACATAAATTCACACCCGAGTTTAAGGAAGTCAATTCAAAATTACTCGCCTAAAGCAACTACGCATTTTCAACTTTGCGAGGGCCATGAAAATTCGCTAATGGCACACCTCGAATTCTAGAGGATTAAAGTTCATTAAGCGAGGGCCATGAGTTATCTAATTTTATCTATGGCACACCTCGAGTTTGAATTCAGAAGAAAGGCTGATTAATTAATTATAAGACTAAGAGAATTTGCATATTTTGCTTCAAAGCTAATGTTCACCAAGCTTAATTCTAAACGGGCTGATATCGAATTAAAACTGAACACTTAATTTTTTAGAGAAGTTAAACTAGGGACAGGCCTTGAAGGCCAAGCAGGCCAGGCCCAATCGATCAAACAATGTATGAAAGGGGCTCAGAAATACGCCCAACAAGACGGCAAAGAACAAACCCAAAGGCCCACTTTGACATGCTTTTGCATGATTCCCTCATTGAATCAAAATTGGGGAAAACAATAGATGAATTGTTTCAATTATATACATTCAAGGCCAATCGTAATTTAATCAATGGTTGCAATTGAACAAAACACCACATGAATTTAGAATCCTTTACCAATAATGCCAAAACCTTATGCAAGCAGATTATTAAGAGAATACCTAACTATAATGAGCCAAATTGTGCAGGCTCCACAATCAATTTGAAACTTGCTTTAAAAGAACAAATTCGCATATGAAAAGAAACAACCCCAATAACTACACATCTAACCGTTTGCACAACTTTCAGAGAACAAATTGATCGAGACCATTGACATGTTCAAGATTGACTAAGCCCACTAACAAGCTCAAAGAAATGCACAAGACATATATGGCTTTAAACCAAAGCCCTTGTTTACTCAAATTGAACCTCTACAGCCAAAGCATCTGATGACAGAACCCCTTAAACATTTGAACTAGGATTCACATTAGGTCATTCTTGTCCGTCTATCAAATCCTACACTAAGCATCAGTAACATGGCAGAGGCTCATAGGAACATTCAATGCTAGCTCAAAAACAGTTCAAACCCATCCTAATAAAAGACATGTTATTCACCTCAATTAACCCCTATCGCAAGTACCCAATTAATCTCCATAAGAACAAAATTCCAAAATTATTTAACACACCAGCATACTAACTAGAATGTCTGTCCAGATTTACAAATCAGATTTCAAACCAATCACGACTGGATAAATGAAAATATTCAAAGAAACTAAGCTAACACAAAACTACAAATATGAAATATCATTAATTGAACACTAATGGTCTTGAATTGCATCTCAGTTACAAAGCTTCACATCTTGTACTTCATAGGCTAAAAATATCCAAGAAACCTAGAAAGCAAGAAAGTAAGAACAATGAAAGGTCAGCAACAGCAAAGCAGTACCAGCAGCAATGTAACAGTGCTTAACCAGCTGAAACAAATCCAGACTTCAAACCAACTCCAAACAACTCGAATCAGACTTCTAAACTTAGACTCAATCCTTTTTTCCACCCAGATGCACAACTATGGAACTTTTCTATAATTTTAACTAAGCAATGAGGATCAGAAAACCAAAACCAGCAACAATTTAGTAGCTTTCAACCAGGAATGTGCCAGGAATTCAGAGTGTAGCCGCTTTTGTTTTTCAGGGGTCTTTTTTATCTCTAAAGTTCTGACTTGAATACCAAGTAATGATGACTTTATAGGCAATGTATTAGGGCTGCAGAGATTGAATTAATTTTGCCCTTAGGACCTTTTCTAATTTTGATTTTTGCTTTGAAAACCTTCTTCAATTTTGGTTTTTGCTCAAGTACCCTTAATTTTAAAATAATAATTTCAGAATAGTCTCCCTCCCCTCTTCCTAGAAGCTTCTCAAATCAGTTATTCAGAGATTCCTCTACCTAGAGTTCCTAAATTACCCCTCAAGCACTCTGTTTTTACCTCAGGAAATCAAATGGGTCATGGGTCAAATGACCTAATGGTTAAACTAGGCCTGGACTCAAAACTAAATTCACGTCCCATGGAGTAAATTCTAAAATGGATTCAGAGCTCAAACAACAAAATGAATTGAACCAGATTGAGCAAATTATGGCAAACAGTAAGAAAATAACTAAACAATTTCACAAGACTAAAAACCTAAACTAAAATGCGGAATTGAACTAAGTTATCAAATAAACCTAATTAAGTTAACCTAAAAGGCTGAACAAATAGGATGAAATCAGAAATTTAGTCATGCTACTAATAGGAAAATTAAACAGACCAAACAATATCACAGAACAAGACTTGGAAAAGAAAACTAACAAGGAACAAACGGATAATACTCCATCTCGGCCATGTAAGCACGTGATTTTTGCTTTACGGACATTCGCTCCAAAAGAAAATAAAAATAGTGACAAATGGCTTCGTTGTACAATTGTTCGAGTTTTCATGTGTTGTTAGTCACTTGTGGATCTGTCCATTCTTTTTTTTGCATTTAATCATTAACAAACAAAATACAAAATATATGTATTAGGATGGTTAAACCATAATTCGGTCAGTAAAAGAAAATTCAAAAAATATATATGTGCACCGTTCGCCCTAGGCTCTTAGCTAACCTACGTAAATATTTTTGTGATAATTGTGTTAAAATGTTGCATTGTTGTTTAATTCCGTTACCTTATTATTTGTTATTTTTATTTTGTTTAAAAGAAAAGAAAAAATAATAAGAAAGAAAACAAAAGCAAAAGAGTAGGGAAAATCGGTTTGGGCCAAGAAATGAAACAAAATAGGCCCAAGACCAGGACACAGATCCAGTCCAAACACAGGCTGCCCGGACACGTCCCAAACGACGTCGTATCAGCGCCTCAATCTGAGCCGTTGATTCATGGCAATCAAACGGTCCAATACAGCCCCTGCTAAGTCGAAACGACGTCGTTTCAGGCAAGTTAATCTGGGCCGTTCATTCCCATTGATCCAACGGATCCAGGCCTTCCTCTAAACCCGTCAACATGACCCGATCCAATCCCCTACCCGGTCATAACCCACTATCATCTCCCGAACGACGTCGTCCCTCCTCAATGGTTAGATCCTGGCCCTTGATCTCAATTGATCCAATGGCCAGGATCTAAACCCTCAATACATATATAAACCTAACCCCCTTACCCCACGCCCCAAGCCACACCCCCCCCTCGGCCACTATTCACCATCTTCCCCAGGCTCCCTTTCCTCTCAAACCCTAGCAGCCTAGGTTTCCCACCATAAGCCTGGCAACCACAGTTCCGATGACCACCAAAATAACACCCCCGATGCACCCGACCATCCTGAACACGAATCCACTAACCACAAGCCTCGAATCACTTCCGTTCGTCTCGAATCTTCGTTTGAAGATTTGAGTCGAACCTGGACCTATGCCAAACCACCCCATCTTCATGCTAGACACTCTCCTGACCTTCCTCGTGACCAAACCAAGCTTGGTTTGGTCCGAATCCACCCACAACTCCCAAAAATCCAGATCTGGAAATCCAGACTTCTGAAGCACATGCACCTGGGGAACCCGGCCAGTTTTGACATAGGTTTGAGGTCTAATAGACCTTAACCAAGGTGTTCTCATGTGAGAACACCCTGATTAAGGTTTGTTCGGCCTCAAAGGTTCGAAGTCGAGTTTGATTTGGGTCTGTTTGGTTTAAACATTTTGGTAAGTTTTCCGTTCTTTTGTTTTATTTCCAAATAAGTTGTCAGCATATCTCTTTGTGTTTGTTTGTTATTTTGTTACTTCTTCCAGATTTCTTTCATCTCTGTTAAAGACCCTTTATTTGGTCGATTGTCTTCTGTTTGTTCTGAATACACTCTGTGATAAACATGATCGTCAGTTAGATTAATCGTCAAAGGAACTAATTCATATAGGCCCAGTAATTTAATAAAAGTTGTCTGATACCCTTTAGGTCCCCGAACGTGTTGTTTATATGAGCGACTGATTATTACCTGCTATAATTAGTATAGTCGACTCGATAAATGTCGTCGATTAGTTTTCTATAACTAATGGATCGAAGGAGCTAGGAGTTTCACATAACTAATTAAACTCGGACACTGGCTGGATGACCTAGTAATGTTTGAAATGGTCTGTTGGCATTATAAAAATGACTAAAAGGGTTCAGTCTAGGCAGTCCTGAGTTCGAGTTTTCATCAGTGCAAAAATGCCCTAATGCTGCAATAGGCAGGGGCAGTAATAATCAAGGTTAACGGGGGTATTCTGGGGTGTTTAAAAAGAACAGAAGTAATTAGTTTAAGTGAGCTGACAAAAAGGGTACTAACTTAGGATTAAACTAATACCAATGGGGGAACAAGACACAAGGGTATGGGGGCTCAAAATGAATAAACAAATGAGCCCATAATTCTGGATTAAACAAAACCAGGCGTGGGGAATAAAGGGAGCTGACACCAAGCATGCTGAGCATGGGCTTAAAAGAGTATGGGCATTCTGCCAATTGGCAGGCAGGGCAGCTCAGCTGTAATGGTGCATTTGGCCTATAAATAGGCCATTTGATAACTAAAACAGGGGCTGAAGTTTAAGGGTCTTAGGCTGGACATTTTTGAGTCTGGAGAGAAAGAAAAAAAAAAACAAAAAGAAAATTTCAGAATATTGTAACAAAACACTGTCTGAAAACTGCTTAGGAGTTCAAGTTAGCCAAGCTGTCTTTGCTAATTGTTGTTGGTTATTTGCCGAGCTGTTTGTGATTGTTGAACTGCTGGTGCTGTTATATTGAATACTCTGGTTTTCTGTTGGTTCATCATTCTGTTCCTGGGACTGCTTGTTTGTTGCTCGACCACTTGTGAGCTTCATCATTGTGGCTGGTTGTTGTTGCTGTGTTGTTGGTGTTATCTGCTGTTGCTGTATTCACTGCATATTGCTTAGCTGATCATTCCTTTCTTCTTTGTCCTCCTTACCAGGTACACAATCGATACCACTAATGTAACTGAGAGTTTGAACATAAATGCAAAAGAGAGGACCTGCAGATTGTTTATATACACGTGGACTGTTGTGTTAAATGTCATGTAGTATATAGTAGTTACATTTTTGTTTGGATAATAGAAGTAGCCTACATGCTTAGTGTATCAATGCAGGTTAATGCATGCTAGTCATGTATGTGTGCTGTTAGGTGAAAAAAAACATTCCCAGTGTAATAAGTTGTACCTTTAGACTTAGTCTGAGGGTGTAATATATTCTCTAATGTAAGCCAAATAGGAAAACTATCCACTTTAGTTAAAATTCTTTCTCCTTTTGCCAGATTGTCCCATATAAATTGATAAACTCATTTCACAGAACAAAGAATCAGTCCTAGGCCTCAATCTCATGAAGGCCGAGCCCAAATCGAAACAAATCAGTTAGGCCCATATCGAAAAAGGGGGCCTAAGTCTGGCCATCTCGCATGAGCTAGGTTTGGGCCCATAATTTTCGGCTAGTTATCCATAATCGCAGTCACATTTTATTATTCTGTAAAAGCATTTTAAATCCTGTTATAAGTAAACTCGCAATCATGTAATTAATTAGGACTGTCTACCGTTTTCAATTGATAGAGACGAACACGACAAGAAACGTAGTTGCTATAGGATATCCTTTTAAAATAAGAACGAGATGAGCCTCGATGAAAATAAACAAAACACGCAGATGCGGGGCCCTTGTTAAATGTAAATCATTGAAGCATTTAGTTTCCCGGACGGGTTGTTTAGCAAATCTCACAACCTTCCTAAAATGACAACACGTTAGTCTCTTTAGGATACGCTTTAATAAACTTTACCTTCTTAAACTCGGGTGCACATTTATGTGACCCAAATCCAAATCTCGACGGATTCGAAATGCCTCTCTAATCACGGGTACATTGACTGTGACGTGGTTCGAGATGCATGTCCATGACGTTGCAAATTCATTAGAAATAAAGAACGAGGTGAGCCTCGCCAAATAAAAATACAAATTGCGGGGCCCTCAATAAATATTGCTTTAAAAATTGTTTAGGCTTCGGGATGGACCGTTTAGTAAAATTCCACGGTCCTACCCAAAATAAATACGCTAGTCGCTTTAGGCGCGCCTTTAATAATTTAATTTCCTTAAACTCGGGTGCACATTGATGTGACCCAAATCCAAATCTCAACGGAGTCAAAGTGTGTCGACGACCACGGGTACATTGATTGTAACGCGGTTCGAGATACATTTTCACAACGTTGCAATTCTTGATAAAAACAGTAAATGATAAAAGCGGTTAAAAGTTAAATTTTGCACATAAGTTCACACTTGTATAAAATCAGATAATCAAGCCGAATATAACAGTTGAGCGACCGTGCTAGAACCACGGAACTCGGGAATGCCTAACACCTTCTCCCGGGTTAACAGAATTCCTTATCCGGATTTCTGGTACGCAGACCATAATATAGAGTCATTCTTTTCCTCGATTCGGGATTAAAATTGGTGACTTGGGACACCCTAAATCTCCCAAGTGGCGACTCTGAATAATTAAACCAATCCCGTTTCGATTGTCCTTTAATTGGAAAAAACTCCCCTGCGCCCCCGCGGGCGCGTAAAAAGGAGGTGTGACAGCTCTGGCGACTCTGCTGGGGATCTGTAACCCAGAACCACTGGTTCAGGGTTAAGAATTCGAGCTTAAAATAATTGTTATTATTTGGCTTTATTTATTATCTGGTTTTTTACGTGTTTGAGCCTAATGTGCTAAATGCTGCTTTTACTGCTTTGATATTATTTGGACTGTATATATAAACTGTGCCGAAACCCTTCTCTTCTTACCTCCGGGGAGAAGCTCGCTGGTCGAGACTCCCTATTCTGTTAGTGTCAATACCCGAAATAAGAAAGAGGACGGATAAGTTACGAAGCCGGACGGCCTTTTGGTTCCCGGTAAGTTGCCCCTCCTCGGCCCGAGTTGTCTGCTCGGGTACACTGTCTAGAACACTGACCCAGGTTTTGAACATAGAATAACGTGACTTCATGCCGGATCCCTAGTAGGAGCGCTTATTTGCATCATGTTGCATATGACTTAGGGGACTCAACACAGGGGTTGGGTCCGTCTAGGACTAGCAACCTGGTATGAAAGGACCATCCTAATGCATCCCATTTGTTTTCCGTGCATCTATTTGTCTCAAGCCCGCATGCTGACCAGTGTTTGAATAATGGAAATCGAAAAAAAGGGGAAGGAATAGCGGTTAAGGAGTTAATTGTTTATTTTTGAAAAAAAAAAAAAAGCCAATGCCAAAATACAGTCAAAACTCTGCTGAAATTTTGAGAAAATGAAAGGAAAATGTCTTATTAGTTTTATTTTAATTAATTGCAAAGGAAAAATAGAAAAGAAGAAAAAAGGGGTCGTCGTTCTACTTTTATATACTTTTAAATATATATATATATGGTTTGTCCTGTCGCAAAAATGAAGATGGAAAAGAGTCTTATTTTTGATATATATATATATCTCTACATATATATATACAAATATAAAAATACGCCTTTATTTGTGGCAAAATTACTGGTTTTGCCAAAAGTCATGAAAGTAATAAATGTGCAGGGTTTTTCATAAAGTTTTATAAAAGTAGACGTCTAAATAAAGTTTTATTATTTTTTTTTTATTATTATTTTTTATTATTCACTTAGGCATAATCACCCCAATAAATGTGCAGGATGAGCACGGTACAAAACGAACCCTTTTCAATAATGACCAGGATCCCGTTTGAGTTGCGGTTATGGTGGAACGACTTAGGCAAAGAAGGGCAAGACAAAGTAAGGAAATATCTGAAAGGTCTCCCGGACCTACTAAACATTCAGCCTCGGGGTGATATCATCAGATCATTGGTCACTTGTTGGGATTCCGCACACAACGTGTTCCATTTTTCGGACTTCGAGCTCACCCCGACGTTGGAAGAAATAGCAGGGTACATCGGGATTGATGAAGCCCCTTTTAGATTCAAATACTTAATTGCACCTAGAGCTGTCACGGTACACAGGTTTCTGGATTTCCTAAAAATACCTCGGACATTCCACCATCCAGATCTTGCCAAAGGATTCTGCAGTCTCCACCTCATATATGCTAGATACGGTCACATGGGCGGGTTCAATAAGCCGGATTTCAAGCTATGCAGTAGAGGCAACCGACAAAAGTGGGACGAACACAGGCTAGTGGCTTTTATGACAGCCTTTCTGGGACTTATAGTGTTCCCTAGGAAAGATGGAAACATTGATCTAAGGATAGCCGGGGCTGTCAATACTTTGCTTACCCAAGATAAAAGTACTCTGGCGCCTATGATTATGGCTGACATTTTCCGGGCTCTCACTGCTTGTCGAGCCAGGGGCGACTTTTTCGAAGGATGTAACCTACTGTTGCAAATGTGGATGACCGATCATTTATGCCATCGCTCCTCACTTTTGGGTTATGGTTCGCCAGAAAAAACTTGTATTGGAGAATTCTACACGAGAATCAAAGGGCTCAATTTACCTAAGGGAGTCACATCATGGACCGCATTTCTCCGAACTCTCACTGCCAGCCAAGTCCAGTGGACGCTCGGATGGTCACCTATCGAGGAAATCATATACATGCCGGCAACCCGGCCTCACTTTCTGTTAATGGGACTGAAAAGTATCCAACCCTATGCACCATATCGGGTTTTGAGGCAACTTGGGAGGTACCAAGTGGTACCGAAAGATGAAGATTTGAGTACCCAAGTGATTGAAATCAGTCCGAACGGTCATTTCCCTGAAGAAGAAGTCCGCCAAATATGGAGTGAATGCCAACATCTGACAGCAAACACTTGTGTGATTAATACGGCACAAGGGGAAGTCGCCCCAGAATATCACGCTTGGTTTAGAGGTAGCCTGTCCTACGAAAGACCGGCTAAGAGGCCGCATCTCAAAGATTTCGTAGAATCATCCCAAGGGCAATGGAACTGGTTAGCAAAAGAGAAGGGTTATCGGGCAGAGATTGGCGATTTGAAGCTACAAATGGATAGTCTGAAATTCGATAATAGCGTACAAGTCGCGGCGGATCGAAGCGAAAAGAATAGATTGATCCAAGAGAACGAAGAGCTTAAGGCCCAAATCCAAAAATTGAGATTGTCTCTCGACGAGCAGCCCAGAAGTCGATCAGACCAGCGGTTGATAAAGGGTTTGAAAAGGGAGATCGCGGAATGGCGAGACAGGTTAGAAGAATCCGAAAAGGTCATGACAGAGTTCAAGGCACGGTGGGGAACAAGAGTAGATAAGCATCGCCGGTGTTTGAACCAATTGAAACGTGACCACGAGAAGACTGTGGCCAAAATAAAGAGGGAGATGGCTACACTCGAGTTTAAAGCAGTTAAGCAGGCCGGGGATTTCCAATCGGAGAGTAGATACTGTTACGACTTGTTGGCCCAAATGAAGGAAGAAGTGCGACAGCTGAGGGATCAGCATATACAGGACTCACAGGTATTCAAGACGTGCAGTGATCAGATAAGACACCTACTCATAGAGAAGAAAAAAACCAGAGACAAGATCAGGGCCATTGCCCATGCCATCATCAGAAGGTGTCGACGGTGTGAAAACATGACCTGTGTTACCGTTCTCCCAGTAGTGATGGGTTATGTCAAACAGACCATGCACGAGTTGGAGCAGCTCGAAAGGGATCTCGCACCTAGAACCGCGAAAAGGCCGAACGATGCCTCGCGAGTCCCTAAGTTGGAAAATTAACCTCTGGCCGAGTCTTGTTTTAGTTAAGCTTTGATGTTTTCCCATATGTTGTTTTCCATTTTTTCTTCAATCAAATAGGGTCAAAGAACCATGGAGTCTGTACTGTTGCTATGTTGTTTGAAGCAATGTGTAATAGCAAATTTTGATAATGAAATTAAGTGACTCCGGAAGAATTTCTATGTGTCTTTACTTTAAGGCAGAACTACGCCTGGTCTGATTCACGCGGGGACGTGATACGTAGGCAATCCCCATAAGATTCGACCGCTTTTTAAATAAAGAAAAGAAAATGTAAATAAAATAAAAACGCGGGGTTTCGCATAATACTCTAAAAAAGAGACGAATGAACAAACCGGGATGACGCATGTGGTTTGAAGCAAAGCATGTAGAAACGGTCAACTGCCTAGGTGCATTGCATCCTCTATGTGCTATGATCAAATCTGTTAAGCTCTAACACTAACAAAGTTTGTTGTTGTCTGATACCAGACAGTTAGTTGTTAAAGAATTCTGGCAACACATTCATACCAAACCAGATCCAAAGGACCGGTAGCAACAAGCATGACCACTTCTGAGAATAGTAATGAGGAAGAAAGGCCGATGAGCCAGTTGCTAAAAGAGGCAATGGAAAAGATTGAGAGGATGGGACTGGAGATGCATGCCATGCAGCTAGCCCTGGCCAAAACGCAAAAGAGCCCTGAGACACTGGGACACGTACCGGAGTACCCTCACTCTGGCCCTTCCACAAGCCGCCCAAACCCCCTCTATCATCAAGAGAGAAGCCCTCATGATTCCCAAGCTCCACCACCCCACCAACCTCTCCCAACATCCAATATTCCCATTTTTGTGGGACCTGCATCAGCCCCTTTGCAGCGAACGACCAGTGAGCCATTGTTTCAGGCTCACGATACACAGTACTATCCCCCTGAGCCTACATTCCACGCACCGGAACCACAGGTTTACAATCCCCATTTGGAAGTACCGGCAGAGGTTGAGAAGCCTGTTAAGGCCCCAGAACAGGATGAAGTGTTAAGAAAGTTCAAAAGCCTGGAGCAATCCTTCAGAAACTTGCACGGGCTGGGCAATCAAGTCAGCGTGGCATACAAAGATCTGTGCCCTTTCCCAGATGTCCAACTCCCGGCTGGGTTCAAGATGCCCAAGTTTGATTTATATGAAGGGCACGGTGATCCCATGGCACATTTGCGGGGGTTCTGTAGCAAAATGAGAGGGGCAGGAGGCAAGGATGAGCTTTTGATAGCTTACTTCGGCCAAAGTCTGAGCGGATCTGCGCTGGAATGGTATACCAGGCAGGATTTCAGCAGGTGGTACACGTGGGATGATCTGGCACAGGCTTTTGCAGGTCATTTCCAGTACAATCTAGAGATAGTCCCTGACCGTCTCACGTTATTGAGGACTGGGAAGAAACCCGGGGAAAGTTTTCGCGAGTTCGGGTTCCGTTGGAGAGAACAAGCAGCTAGGGTCGATCCTCCCATGAGAGAGGGAGAAATGGTAGACTACTTTTTGCAGACATTGGATCCAACCTACTTTGGTCACTTGGTGACAACGGTTGGAAAATCTTTCAACGAGGTAGTCAAAATAGGGGTCATGATAGAAGAAGGTTTGAGGTCGGACAAGATCTTAAACTATTCGGCACTTAAGGCCACGACCCAGGCTATTCAAAGCGGCACGGGAGGTGCGCTAAGAAGAAAGAAAGAAGAGGTTGCCACGATCGAGGCAGGCAGTTGGTCCAGGGCTGGCAGGCCACACTACAACCAACCCAGGCCTCACAGGTCAAACTATCCATACAACCCACCACAAAATTTCTATCCACCTCGAGAACCACATTGTTCCGTACACCAAGCCCAGGTATACACTCAGCCTCCGGTTCGCCCACAATGGCGCGCACCGGCTCCCCAGAACATATATGCACCACCACAAAACACTTACCCTCCACCAAGGGCATATAGAAATCCTTCAGGGGCAGGTTTCCGGGGAAATCCAGATGCCAGAAATGACAGGTTGCGGAAGCAAAGAACCTTCACCGAACTGGGAGAAACCTACACCGCTGTGTTCCACAAGCTGCGGCAATTGGGTTTGGTTAGTCCCGTCCATACTCGGGAACCAAATCCCCCGCCTCAGAATTTGGATCGTTCAATCAGTTGTGAATACTGTTCAGGGATGCTCGGGCACGATACCGAGAAGTGTTGGAAGTTAAGGCATGCCATACAGGATCTTATTGACACCAATAAGATCGAGGTCCAGACACCGGAGACTCCTAACATCAACCAAAATCCACTGCCAGCGCACCACGAAGCTCACATGATTGAGTTGGTATGTGAGGGAGGTGAATTAAGAAAACCCTCACAAACAGTGATGATGATCCAAGCTGCCCCAAAAGAAGTCTTAACCAGGGGAGGAACAAATGCACAGTCGCAGGGAGAAGGTGTCAAGCCGGTAGTATTATGGGGGAAGAACCCGTCCGTCATAGCAAGCAAACCCGAGCCAAGCAAGTTGGTAATACCAGGGATCCTGCCCACACCGGCGGTCGTGTTGATAGGGGTATGTAGAGAACGGGTAACCATAAAGCCGGTGGTCCAACTGCCAATGCTTGACAGCAGGGCTGTCCCCTGGAAATATGAAAAAGCAGTGGTAACGTACCAAGGAAAACAGGTGGAAGAAGTCAGTTGTGAAGCGCAAGGGCTGACTCGATCAGGTCGATGTTTTGCTCCGATGGAGTTAAGGAAAACCAACCCAGTGGCAACCAAGAAGCCAGTGTCAGAAGAAGAGGCCGAAGACTTCCTGAGGAAGATGAAAGTGCAAGACTATTCTGTGGTTGAGCAGCTGAGAAAAACACCTGCCCAGATCTCACTATTGTCATTACTCCTCCATTCCGAGGAACATCGCCGAGCCCTGTTAAAAATATTGAACGAGGCCCATGTACCCAGTGAGATTTCTGTAAACCACCTGGAAACCATTGCCAGCAAGATTTTCGAGGTGAACAGAGTGACATTCTCAGATGATGACCTGCCGGTGGAAGGTACAGAGCACAACAAAGCTCTATACCTAGCTGTCAAATGTGAAGACTCGGTGGTAACCCGAGTATTAGTGGATAACGGCTCAAGCGCCAATATTTGTCCATTATCCACCCTGGACCAGTTAAAGATTGACCATGGAAGAATCCGGGAGAATAGCATCTGTGTCCGAGGGTTTGACGGAAACGGAACAGCCACTGTGGGGGATGTTGTACTTGAACTAACCATTGGCCCGGTCCTGTTTACCATGGAATTCCAGGTATTGGACGCCACGGTATCTTACAATTTGCTGTTAGGACGACCTTGGATTCATGCAGCTAAAGCGGTGCCTTCCACCCTACATCAGGCAGTGAAGTTCGAGTGGGAAAGACAAGAGGTCGTGTTGCACGGTGAGGATACAACATGCACCATGGGCGGAACCATTGTGCCTTTCATAGAGACCACTGATGACAAGGGTCCTTGGGTCTACCAGATTCTCGATACAGGGTCGGCCAACAAAATCTCTGAAGGAGAAATCATCCCGCACCCTAGGGTAGCTGCCGCGACAGTCATGATGGTATCGGAGATGCTGGGTAATGGGTTTGTGCCGGGAAAAGGCCTGGGAGTTGAACTTCAAGGGATAGTCCAACCTGTCTCCCTTCCTAAGAATCTGGAAACTTTCGGGTTGGGGTTCAAACCAACCCCAGCAGACAGGAAGCAAGCGCGAAAAATGAAGAAGAGGGTCTGGTTTCTGCCTAAACCAGTACCACGACTCTCGAGGTCTTTTGTTAAAGCTAGTGCCAAGGGGTCAGCGATCCCAAAGATTCAAGGACCTTTGATCGGCATAAATGAAGACCTGAATCAGAGTTTTGAGAGACTATTCGCGGATGTCAGTATGGTGGAAGCTGGAGAGGGTTCCAGCAGGGCAGAGATACAATTTGTGGGGCCTGAGGCCAAGACCAACAATTGGACGGTTACTCCTCTTCCTGTCCGAGGGGAGTCTTGGTAGTAGGCTTTGATTAATGTTTTGTTTGTTTGTTTGTTTGATCGGATTATTCAAGGGTGTAATCCCAATTTTACTTTCGTTTTGTAAAAGTGTGAACCCTTTTTATCCTGCAAATTTAATAAAGTTCTTTTCTTTTGTCCCATTTTAATTTCTGGTTTTGTTCTTTTTCTTTCTGAACAGTTCTCTTTTTACTGGTCCTAATGACATGGCATGCACAGCGGATCTTCGACCTAGTCTAATAAATCAATCTGAATCTGACTCAACAATGCAAGAGGTCGTTTGTGATAATGAATCCGAATGTGACGAAGGAGAAGCCTTCGAAGAAATAAATCGAGAACTGTGCCAATTTGAAGAGAAACCCAAGCCTAACCTAAATGACACTGAGGCTGTGAACCTAGGAGACGCTGATATCATCCAAGAGACCAAAATTAGCATCCACATTGAGCCAAATGTCAAAGCAGAATTGATCGAAACTCTCAGGGAATTCAAAGATGTTTTTGCATGGTCATATGATGATATGCCTGGATTGAGCACCAATTTAGTGGTTCACAAATTGCCCACTGACCCGGCATGCCCTCCGGTCAAGCAAAAACTAAGGAAATTTAAAACAGAAATGAGTGTAAAGATCAAAGAAGAAGTGATCAAGCAATTACAATCGAAGGTCATTCGGGTCACTCGGTATCCCGAATGGTTGGCCAATGTGGTACCAGTCCCAAAGAAGGATGGAAAAATCAGGGTGTGCGTCGACTACCGCAACCTCAACAAAGCAAGTCCCAAGGACAATTTCCCGTTACCCAACATTCATATCCTGATCGATAATTGCGCTGGGCGCGAGATCGGATCCTTTGTGGATTGCTATGCGGGTTATCATCAGATCCTAATGGATGAGGAGGATGCTGAGAAGACAGCATTTATTACGCCATGGGGAACCTACTGCTATCGGGTAATGCCGTTCGGTTTAAAGAACGCTGGGGCAACGTACATGCGAGCAATGACTGCTGTGTTTCATGACATGATACACAAAGAAATAGAGGTGTACGTCGATGATGTGATCATCAAATCTTGGCGTCAGGAGGACCATGTGGCAGACCTAAGGAGATTTTTCCAAAGACTCCGGAGGTATGATATCAAGCTTAACCCGGCCAAATGCGCATTCGGGGTTCCATCAGGAAAGTTGCTAGGATTCATCGTCAGTCGACGGGGGATTGAGTTAGACCCATCCAAAATTGAATCCATCCGAGATTTGCCACCGCCAAGGAACAAAACAGAGGTAATGAGTTTGCTGGGTAGACTCAATTACATCAGCAGGTTCATCGCTCAACTCACAGCAACTTGTGAGCCCATATTTCGGCTACTGAGAAAGGATGCTGCAGAAGGTTGGACGACAGAGTGTCAAGAGGCTTTCGACCAAATCAAAGGGTATCTGTCTAATCCACCCGTGTTGGTCCCGCCTAAGCCCGGGAAACCCCTAATCCTTTACCTGACAGTCTTGGAAAATTCATTTGGTTGTGTACTGGGGCAACATGATGACACAGGAAGGAAGGAGCAGGCCATCTACTATCTTAGCAAGAAATTCACAGTGCATGAGGTCAAGTACACTCAACTCGAGAAAACATGCTGCGCCCTGACTTGGGTAGCTCAGAAGTTGAAGCACTACCTGTCCTCATATACTACTTATCTCATATCCCGCTTGGACCCATTGAAGTATATCTTTCAGAAACCTATGCCCACGGGAAGGTTGGCAAAGTGGCAAATTCTGCTCACAGAGTTTGATATCATCTACGTAACAAGGACGGCCATGAAAGCCCAGGCACTAGCAGACCATTTGGCAGAGAATCCCGTTGACGAAAAATACGAGCCTTTAAGAACGTATTTTCCTGACGAAGAGGTGATGCATACAAATGAGTTGGAATTACCCGAGGAACCGGGTTGGAAGCTTTTCTTTGATGGAGCGGCAAATGCAAAAGGGGTGGGAATAGGGGCAGTACTCATCTCTGAAACAGGACGGCATTATCCTGTTACGGCCCAACTGCGCTTCTATTGCACTAACAATATGGCCGAATATGAGGCTTGCATTCTGGGTCTGCGCTTGGCTGCTGACATGGATGTCCAAGACGTCTTGGTCTTGGGAGACTCGGACCTCTTGGTACATCAAATTCAGGGTGAATGGGAAACACGAGATCTGAAGCTCATACCATACCGACAATGCTTGCATGATCTGAGCAAGCAATTTCGATCGGTGAAGTTCAAACACATCCCGAGAGTTCACAATGAGGTTGCAGATGCTTTAGCCACCTTAGCATCAATGCTGCACCACCCTGACAAAATGTATGTTGATCCTCTGCATATCCAAGTCCGTGATCAGCACGCCTACTGCAATACCATAGAAGAAGAAGCAGATGGCGAACCCTGGTTTCATGATATCAAGGAATATCTCAAAATGGGGATATATCCAGAACATGCCTCTGGAGACCAAAAAAGAGCCCTTCGGCGTTTGTCGAATGGTTTCTTCCTCAGTGGAGGAGTATTGTACAAAAGAACCCCGGATTTGGGGTTGTTGAGATGCATAGATGCCGGGCAGGCAACGACGGTTATGGCGGAAGTACATGCCGGAGTTTGTGGGCCACACATGAGCGGATATGTATTGGCAAGAAAGATCCTTCGAACAGGGTGTTATTGGCTAACCATGGAACACGACTGTATCACTTTCGTAAGGAAATGCCATAAGTGCCAGATACATGGAGATTTGATTCATTCTCCGCCAACAGAGTTACATACGATGTCAGCACCCTGGCCGTTTGTAGCATGGGGCATGGATGTCATTGGGCCCATCGAGCCAGCAGCGTCCAACGGTCATAGGTTCATTCTAGTGACCATTGATTACTTCACCAAATGGGTGGAGGCTAAAACCTTCAAATCGGTAACCAAGAAGGCGGTGGTGGACTTTGTTCACTCCCATATCATCTGCAGATTTGGGATCCCAAAAGTGATCATTACGGATAACGGCGCGAATCTTAATAGCAGCCTGATGAGAGAGGTGTGCCAACAATTCAAGATTACACACCGCAATTCCACCCCATATCGTCCCAAGGCGAATGGAGCAGTCGAAGCAGCCAATAAGAATATCAAGAAGATACTACGAAAAATGGTGGAAGGGTCCAGACAATGGCACGAGAAATTACCCTTTGCTTTGTTGGGGTACCGCACTACCGTCCGGACCTCCATAGGCACAACTCCTTATTTGTTGGTGTATGGAACTGAGGCCGTGATACCAACGGAGGTCGAAATTCCATCCCTCCGAATTGTCGCTGAAGCCGGGATTGATGATGATGAATGGGTAAAAGCTCGATTGGAACAGTTGAGCCTGATAGATGAGAAAAGATTGGCAGCAGTGTGCCATGGTCAACTGTATCAGAAGAGAATGGCAAGAGCATATAACAAGAAGGTGCGCCCCAGGAAGTTTGAGGTAGGGCAGCAGGTGTTAAAGAAGATCCTCCCACATCAGGTCGAAGCAAAAGGCAAATTCGCCCCAAATTGGCAAGGGCCTTATATCGTGACCAGAGTATTGTCCAACGGCGCTCTGTGTTTGACAGATATCGAAGGTAGATGTGTCGACATGGCTATCAATTCAGATGCAGTCAAGAGATATTATGCGTAATTTCTTTAATTATGGCAATTTTTGGTTTATTTGTTTGTATTTGGCATTTGATGGATAATGAGATGACGGAGGCAATTCTTTCTTCTATCCAAACACTGTTTAACCCTTGCTTCCCCCTTTGAGCCTTAAGTAATCCTTTCATACCCCTCTTTTGGAATCACTAATGGAAAGGACATGAAAAAAAAAAAAAAAAAAAAGAAAAGAAAAAGAAGAAGAAAAAGAAGATGAAATCATAAAGAAATACAAAACCGTGGGAACTACGTTTGACCTGATTCCTCAAAGAGGATACGTAGGCGCCTCACGGCTCGGTCATAGTATGCATCATAATAAATATAGGATGCATAATGTACATAGTATGCATAATAGACACAGCGTGCGTAATGCACGTAGCACAACATAAAAGTAAAAAATAAATAAATTCCCCAAGCAAGAAAACTGGGGCAGAAGTTATGTTTTAAGTTCCAACAAAGGTTTGATTCCAAAAGTTGTAGCACATCACCCTCCAAGTTGTTTTCATTAGCCTTCCTTCAATCCCACACCAAAACCAACATCGACATCCAAAAGACCTCCCGATCAATGTTCGAGAGATGCCAAATCCGGCAAATAAGGCCGAGAATGATACACCGATCCCCAGCAAAGAAAAGGATCGTAAGACTGGGAATGAGTTGATAGTCAAAAGAATCTCCAGAAGAGAGGATCATATCTACAACACCCCGATTCCTCGAAAAGAAATAAAATGAGAGAGTCTCATCGGTGAAAACCTTCACAGGCACCGAGAGGCGATGTAAGATGAGGGAAATGAAATGAGAGAGTCTTATTGGTGAAAACCTTCACAGGCACCATAAGGCGCCGGGAGATGAGAGAAAAGAGAGAGTCTCATTAGTGAAAACCCCTCGAAGGGCACTATGAGGCGACAAGATAGAGCAGCGAAACCTACCACATTCGCAACAAGATGAACATCCATTTATCATCCCCAGCAAGTCAGCCCGTCGGACAAATCAATTGATACAAATAGACTGGGTCGGGAATCTATGGTGCATGTCATGATCACGGGGACCAGTTGTGTCATCCAGATAAGTTCTTTTGATTGTCTCCTCCCACAAAAGATTGGTTCAGAAAGATTTTCTCTTTTCCATATCTTTATTTTCTTTTCCTAAAAAAGTGTTCTTTAAAGGATTTTTCAAAGCTTACTACCAGAAACCGAAGGGAAATTCACCCAATGCAGGGTAATACAAACAGTCTTAAAAGGCCGGCCCCAGGCGATGCAGGGACTGTGCTCGGAAATGTTGGAAGAAGTAAGCTCCAAAGGGAGTGGTTTCGGGAGTTAGAAGCAGACTCCCACATCATGTGTTTTAAAAGAAAGCAGAAAAGGGGATAAATTGAAAACCATATCCCCAGCAGGCTAGAGATCCCCAACAGGCAACTTTGCCTGCCAACCAATTATGGGGACAAAGAGCAAGAAAAGGGGAGAGAGAAAAATGGCTCGCCAGAAAGGCACCCTCTACCCCCACGATTAAAACTGACTAAAACCTTTTGTCTTTTGCAGGAGAGCAAAGAATTGATGACGGCAACAAGATGCAATGCCATGGAAGTTACCAAAAACCGGGGCAGAAAATTTTCTGCCGATTGTCGAAAATTTTCTCGGAAGAACGGGGAAACAATTGGAATACATTTAAGTTCTAGGTCGCCCACCAGTATAATGCGGGAATACTTTTAAGTTCTAGGTCGCCCACCAGTATAATGCGGGAATACTTTTAAGTTCTAGGTCGCCCACCAGTATAATGCGGGAATACATTTAAGTTCTAGGTCGCCCACCAGTATAATGCGGGAATACTTTTAAGTTCTAGGTCGCCCACCAGTATAATGCGGGAATACTTTTAAGTTCTAGGTCGCCCACCAGTATAATGCGGGAATACATTTAAGTTCTAGGTCGCCCACCAGTATAATGCGGGAATACTTTTAAGTTCTAGGTCGCCCACCAGTATAATGCGGGAATACTTTTAAGTTCTAGGTCGCCCACCAGTATAATGCGGGAATACTTTTAAGTTCTAGGTCGCCCACCAGTATAATGCGGGAATACGTTTAAGTTCTAGGTCGCCCACCAGTATAATGCGGGAATACGTTTAAGTTCTAGGTCGCCCACCAGTATAATGCGGGAATACTTTTAAGTTCTAGGTCGCCCACCAGTATAATGCGGGAATACATTTAAGTTCTAGGTCGCCCACCAGTATAATGCGGGAATACTTTTAAGTTCTAGGTCGCCCACCAGTATAATGCGGGAATACTTTTAAGTTCTAGGTCGCCCACCAGTATAATGCGGGAATACTTTTAAGTTCTAGGTCGCCCACCAGTATAATGCGGGAATACATTTAAGTTCTAGGTCGCCCACCAGTATAATGCGGGAATACTTTTAAGTTCTAGGTCGCCCACCAGTATAATGCGGGAATACTTTTTCTAGGTCGCCCACCAGTATAATGCGGGAATACTTTTAAGTTCTAGGTCGCCCACCAGTATAATGCGGGAATACATTTAAGTTCTAGGTCGCCCACCAGTATAATGCGGGAATACTTTTAAGTTCTAGGTCGCCCACCAGTATAATGCGGGAATACTTTTAAGTTCTAGGTCGCCCACCAGTATAATGCGGGAATACTTTTAAGTTCTAGGTCGCCCACCAGTATAATGCGGGAATACATTTAAGTTCTAGGTCGCCCACCAGTATAATGCGGGAATACTTTTAAGTTCTAGGTCGCCCACCAGTATAATGCGGGAATACTTTTAAGTTCTAGGTCGCCCACCAGTATAATGCGGGAATACATTTAAGTTCTAGGTCGCCCACCAGTATAATGCGGGAATACTTTTAAGTTCTAGGTCGCCCACCAGTATAATGCGGGAATACTTTTTCTAGGTCGCCCACCAGTATAACGCGGGAATACTTTTAAGTTCTAGGTCGCCCACCAGTATAATGCGGGAATACTTTTAAGTTCTAGGTCGCCCACCAGTATAATGCGGGAATACATTTAAGTTCTAGGTCGCCCACCAGTATAATGCGGGAATACTTTTAAGTTCTAGGTCGCCCACCAGTATAATGCGGGAATACTTTTTCTAGGTCGCCCACCAGTATAACGCGGGAATACATTTAAGTTCTAGGTCGCCCACCAGTATAATGCGGGAATACATTCAGCTCTAGATTTTGGAATCAGTCACCCCACCTGAAGACGGAAGGTTACGACAGAGATCCCCAAACGGGAAACAATAAAATCCTCAGCACCAAGAAGCAGACAACTGCAAAAGCAAGCGCACATTCAAAGGGAAGAAGGAACGCGTCTCAAAAGAGCAGTTTGGGAACGCTATGGCATGCCCAACATAACAATTCTGATGAAAAGCCATACCACTGAGGAAACCATTGAAAGATTTAAAGAAGAAAGTCGTATCCCCAGCGGGTCAAGCAAAGTGACGAAAACTGGCATTCAAACGTCAGCGAAGGATCAGCATCATCTCCAAGTTCACAAAATACAGGCGTCAGAGGAAAGCATTAGCCGACAAGAAAGCAAGACAACAAGAACAAGTGGGAGATAGATGAGACCTCATACTCTAGCTTAACTTCTTGTTTTTCCTTTTAGAGCAATGTAATAGGGAGATCGGTTGAGCAGTAGCATCCTACAGCAGCATGCAACAGCGCACAACAACAGCAAGCAATACAGTCACATGGTAGTCCCAGCTACCAAAATTTCCCGAACTACATTGACCTGATTCCTGTTCAGCCCAGGATATGTAGGAAACCTCCGAAGCAAAGGTTCGGTCAAATCTTTTTCAAAAATGCTTCACACGGAGTATTCGGACGGGCAAAAATCGCTCGCTTTATCTTTGCGCGAAAACCCTTCGTGTCTCCGTGCAAAGAGGGGCAGCTGTAAGCACGTGATTTTTGCTTTACGGACATTCGCTCCAAAAGAAAATAAAAATAGTGACAAATGGCTTCGTTGTACAATTGTTCGAGTTTTCATGTGTTGTTAGTCACTTGTGGATCTGTCCATTCTTTTTTTTTGCATTTAATCATTAACAAACAAAATACAAAATATATGTATTAGGATGGTTAAACCATAATTCGGTCAGTAAAAGAAAATTCAAAAAATATATATGTGCACCGTTCGCCCTAGGCTCTTAGCTAACCTACGTAAATATTTTTGTGATAATTGTGTTAAAATGTTGCATTGTTGTTTAATTCCGTTACCTTATTATTTGTTATTTTTATTTTGTTTAAAAGAAAAGAAAAAATAATAAGAAAGAAAACAAAAGCAAAAGAGTAGGGAAAATCGGTTTGGGCCAAGAAATGAAACAAAATAGGCCCAAGACCAGGACACAGATCCAGTCCAAACACAGGCTGCCCGGACACGTCCCAAACGACGTCGTATCAGCGCCTCAATCTGAGCCGTTGATTCATGGCAATCAAACGGTCCAATACAGCCCCTGCTAAGTCGAAACGACGTCGTTTCAGGCAAGTTAATCTGGGCCGTTCATTCCCATTGATCCAACGGATCCAGGCCTTCCTCTAAACCCGTCAACATGACCCGATCCAATCCCCTACCCGGTCATAACCCACTATCATCTCCCGAACGACGTCGTCCCTCCTCAATGGTTAGATCCTGGCCCTTGATCTCAATTGATCCAATGGCCAGGATCTAAACCCTCAATACATATATAAACCTAACCCCCTTACCCCACGCCCCAAGCCACACCCCCCCCTCGGCCACTATTCACCATCTTCCCCAGGCTCCCTTTCCTCTCAAACCCTAGCAGCCTAGGTTTCCCACCATAAGCCTGGCAACCACAGTTCCGATGACCACCAAAATAACACCCCCGATGCACCCGACCATCCTGAACACGAATCCACTAACCACAAGCCTCGAATCACTTCCGTTCGTCTCGAATCTTCGTTTGAAGATTTGAGTCGAACCTGGACCTATGCCAAACCACCCCATCTTCATGCTAGACACTCTCCTGACCTTCCTCGTGACCAAACCAAGCTTGGTTTGGTCCGAATCCACCCACAACTCCCAAAAATCCAGATCTGGAAATCCAGACTTCTGAAGCACATGCACCTGGGGAACCCGGCCAGTTTTGACATAGGTTTGAGGTCTAATAGACCTTAACCAAGGTGTTCTCATGTGAGAACACCCTGATTAAGGTTTGTTCGGCCTCAAAGGTTCGAAGTCGAGTTTGATTTGGGTCTGTTTGGTTTAAACATTTTGGTAAGTTTTCCGTTCTTTTGTTTTATTTCCAAATAAGTTGTCAGCATATCTCTTTGTGTTTGTTTGTTATTTTGTTACTTCTTCCAGATTTCTTTCATCTCTGTTAAAGACCCTTTATTTGGTCGATTGTCTTCTGTTTGTTCTGAATACACTCTGTGATAAACATGATCGTCAGTTAGATTAATCGTCAAAGGAACTAATTCATATAGGCCCAGTAATTTAATAAAAGTTGTCTGATACCCTTTAGGTCCCCGAACGTGTTGTTTATATGAGCGACTGATTATTACCTGCTATAATTAGTATAGTCGACTCGATAAATGTCGTCGATTAGTTTTCTATAACTAATGGATCGAAGGAGCTAGGAGTTTCACATAACTAATTAAACTCGGACACTGGCTGGATGACCTAGTAATGTTTGAAATGGTCTGTTGGCATTATAAAAATGACTAAAAGGGTTCAGTCTAGGCAGTCCTGAGTTCGAGTTTTCATCAGTGCAAAAATGCCCTAATGCTGCAATAGGCAGGGGCAGTAATAATCAAGGTTAACGGGGGTATTCTGGGGTGTTTAAAAAGAACAGAAGTAATTAGTTTAAGTGAGCTGACAAAAAGGGTACTAACTTAGGATTAAACTAATACCAATGGGGGAACAAGACACAAGGGTATGGGGGCTCAAAATGAATAAACAAATGAGCCCATAATTCTGGATTAAACAAAACCAGGCGTGGGGAATAAAGGGAGCTGACACCAAGCATGCTGAGCATGGGCTTAAAAGAGTATGGGCATTCTGCCAATTGGCAGGCAGGGCAGCTCAGCTGTAATGGTGCATTTGGCCTATAAATAGGCCATTTGATAACTAAAACAGGGGCTGAAGTTTAAGGGTCTTAGGCTGGACATTTTTGAGTCTGGAGAGAAAGAAAAAAAAAAACAAAAAGAAAATTTCAGAATATTGTAACAAAACACTGTCTGAAAACTGCTTAGGAGTTCAAGTTAGCCAAGCTGTCTTTGCTAATTGTTGTTGGTTATTTGCCGAGCTGTTTGTGATTGTTGAACTGCTGGTGCTGTTATATTGAATACTCTGGTTTTCTGTTGGTTCATCATTCTGTTCCTGGGACTGCTTGTTTGTTGCTCGACCACTTGTGAGCTTCATCATTGTGGCTGGTTGTTGTTGCTGTGTTGTTGGTGTTATCTGCTGTTGCTGTATTCACTGCATATTGCTTAGCTGATCATTCCTTTCTTCTTTGTCCTCCTTACCAGGTACACAATCGATACCACTAATGTAACTGAGAGTTTGAACATAAATGCAAAAGAGAGGACCTGCAGATTGTTTATATACACGTGGACTGTTGTGTTAAATGTCATGTAGTATATAGTAGTTACATTTTTGTTTGGATAATAGAAGTAGCCTACATGCTTAGTGTATCAATGCAGGTTAATGCATGCTAGTCATGTATGTGTGCTGTTAGGTGAAAAAAAACATTCCCAGTGTAATAAGTTGTACCTTTAGACTTAGTCTGAGGGTGTAATATATTCTCTAATGTAAGCCAAATAGGAAAACTATCCACTTTAGTTAAAATTCTTTCTCCTTTTGCCAGATTGTCCCATATAAATTGATAAACTCATTTCACAGAACAAAGAATCAGTCCTAGGCCTCAATCTCATGAAGGCCGAGCCCAAATCGAAACAAATCAGTTAGGCCCATATCGAAAAAGGGGGCCTAAGTCTGGCCATCTCGCATGAGCTAGGTTTGGGCCCATAATTTTCGGCTAGTTATCCATAATCGCAGTCACATTTTATTATTCTGTAAAAGCATTTTAAATCCTGTTATAAGTAAACTCGCAATCATGTAATTAATTAGGACTGTCTACCGTTTTCAATTGATAGAGACGAACACGACAAGAAACGTAGTTGCTATAGGATATCCTTTTAAAATAAGAACGAGATGAGCCTCGATGAAAATAAACAAAACACGCAGATGCGGGGCCCTTGTTAAATGTAAATCATTGAAGCATTTAGTTTCCCGGACGGGTTGTTTAGCAAATCTCACAACCTTCCTAAAATGACAACACGTTAGTCTCTTTAGGATACGCTTTAATAAACTTTACCTTCTTAAACTCGGGTGCACATTTATGTGACCCAAATCCAAATCTCGACGGATTCGAAATGCCTCTCTAATCACGGGTACATTGACTGTGACGTGGTTCGAGATGCATGTCCATGACGTTGCAAATTCATTAGAAATAAAGAACGAGGTGAGCCTCGCCAAATAAAAATACAAATTGCGGGGCCCTCAATAAATATTGCTTTAAAAATTGTTTAGGCTTCGGGATGGACCGTTTAGTAAAATTCCACGGTCCTACCCAAAATAAATACGCTAGTCGCTTTAGGCGCGCCTTTAATAATTTAATTTCCTTAAACTCGGGTGCACATTGATGTGACCCAAATCCAAATCTCAACGGAGTCAAAGTGTGTCGACGACCACGGGTACATTGATTGTAACGCGGTTCGAGATACATTTTCACAACGTTGCAATTCTTGATAAAAACAGTAAATGATAAAAGCGGTTAAAAGTTAAATTTTGCACATAAGTTCACACTTGTATAAAATCAGATAATCAAGCCGAATATAACAGTTGAGCGACCGTGCTAGAACCACGGAACTCGGGAATGCCTAACACCTTCTCCCGGGTTAACAGAATTCCTTATCCGGATTTCTGGTACGCAGACCATAATATAGAGTCATTCTTTTCCTCGATTCGGGATTAAAATTGGTGACTTGGGACACCCTAAATCTCCCAAGTGGCGACTCTGAATAATTAAACCAATCCCGTTTCGATTGTCCTTTAATTGGAAAAAACTCCCCTGCGCCCCCGCGGGCGCGTAAAAAGGAGGTGTGACAGGCCAGAAACTTTGTTCAATTTTCAATTGAATTATCCAAAGCAAAAGAGAAGAAGAGAAGAGGAAAGAAGGCTGAAAGAACACAAGAATGAACACAAGGAAAGAAGGAACTCACCGACCCAGACTCGAACTCGCGACTGATATTCCGATTTAATCCTCAAATAATTTCAATCGCTTGTTCTTTGTCAAGAACAAGCGAACAACGTTATTTTGTGACAAAACTGACCTTGAAGAACTAAGAAAACTTGGAGGAACAACCTTGTATGTATGAATTTGGATTTGGGCTTTTAGGGCTTGAATCTTTGATTTAAGATTCGAGAAGCTCCACAGGGATTCGAATGAAAAGAATTGAGGATTAGGGAAGATGAGAGTATAAGGTTTCTGTGGTGTTGATTTGGAGTAATTTGGGACTGGCGCCGCCGGCCAGAGTGGAGAAATCAGGGCGCCTTTAGGGTTTTTTGTTCAGTCTCTGAAAGAGACGAAGAATGAGGAGGCGAGTGAGGTCTGGTTCTGACAATTATATATTAGGCACACAACCACTTCCGAGCGGTCTGATCATATGGGATTCACGGCTGAGATTAAGCCCAAATGAAAATGACGTCGTTTGGTCTTTTTTTTAAAAGGCGGACTGGGTTGGGGACGGGTTTTGGGCTGGATTTTGAACGGGTTTTGGGTGTTTAGCAATTGGACCTAAGGGTCTTAATTGGGTTTGGCCCAACAAATTTCCTTCTCTTATTTTCCTTTTCCTTTTCAATTCTTTTTTCTAATTTCTTTTAAATTAAAATGTAAAATAAACCTAATTTAATTCCTAGTCAAGTTATCCTATCAAATTAAATTAATTAACTCTTACCACAATTAATTAAAAACCAAATTGAAGGGAAAACTACCAAAATAAAAATAAAAACAATTAAAATTAAAAAACAAAAATAAACTATTTTTGTGATTTTTCCATTTTTGTAAAGCAACTAAATTACTAATTAATTTTTACAAATACAAAATTATATCCTAAATGCAAATGCAACATATTTTAGTATTTTTTCATAATTTGAAGAAAATTAACATGCGCAAACAAATGCAAACAATTAACAAAAAGTTCAACACCTGGTTTGCAATAATCTTTTGGGTTTAAAGTATAAGTTTGCAATATCTTTTAGGTTTAAAGTATAAGTTTGCAATAGTATAAGCTTAACATTTTGGGTTTAAAGTATAAGTTTGCAATAGTATTTTATCCTCCCATTTGGTTTGGCAAACCTTCTTTATTTTCAAAGCCTAGCTCTTTCTTTTTCTTTCCTCTAACTCTCCATTGAAGAAGCTCAACACCCATACTAATATACGACTTTTCTTCCCTCACAAAACCCAAAATTTATTACAAAAAAAGAAAAAAAAAGAACTTATTCTTCTACCCCTCGAAGAAAGATGTGAGTTTCGTTTTCAAGAATCAAAAAGGGATTAAGGATTTGGTTGAAACCCTAGGTTTTAGTTGGAGTAACATTTATTTTTGCTATTATGATAAGATTCTTGCTTTATCTATATATGAATTAGTTTAGATTTTGGATGGTAAACCTAAGTCATTGAAATCAAGAAATTAATCCCATATTTATACTTGACAACAATTAATATTTTGAACATAACATTTGATCTAAAACTCAGATTGCAGTTGATAAGTTATATTATGTATGTTTTTAGGTATATGTTATATTATATAAACAATTCATTATTTATGGATATAACTTTTTGTTTAATATTTATGTAAATTATTAATAAATTTTGCAAGAAAAAAAAGAAAATAAAAAGAGAAGAAAGAAGAAAGAAGAGTGTTCAAGCAGCGACAACAAAAAGTCCAGGGATTACATCCCCAATTCAAGGATGTCATTTTCAATTATAAAAATGTCATCCGTGGAAAGAGGCACGTAGAAGAAATTTATTCAAGAGCTAGGGATGTCTTCCCCAATCCAAGGATGACATCCCTGAGAAGTTTACGAGCATAATTTTCTATAAATAGGAATGACTTTCAGTGGAAGGAGGAACAATTCTTGTGCAGAGAACACCAACTTTAATTATCTTTATTTTAGTTTTAATAGTTATTTCTCTTATTGTAGAAATAGTACTTTTCTATTTTATCTTTTCTCCATAGTGGAGTAATTTTCTTTGGTTGGGATACTAGATGAAGCTATAAAAAGTATTATAATAAATATCTTAATTTTATTATCTTCTTATGTTGAGATTGTCATTACCCAAGTTCTCCCTCCGTGAAGTGCCGTGATGACACCTAGTCTTTACGACTAGGTAAGCCTAACAAATTTGTGGAAAAAGAAATTGAAATACGAAACTAGCAAGTTGCGGGTAAAACATAATAAAAGAGTTTTAAAATGCCACTCGGCATATATAAAACTTTACTCTCTCAAACTGAACACAAGACACTCCCAAAACCCGGAATTTCATGAATCACAAGCTAGAGAAAATTACATAGTGTTCTAACTCCAGAATGTCTAAACAAATGTCTATGGACGCGACAGATATATCTTGAAGTCTCTGATATCGCCCGCCTCACTGATAGAACAGCTAAACAGAAGAACCTAGATCTCCACAAGAAAAATATGTGCAGGAAAGGGCATGAGTACACCACAACGGTACCCAATAAGTGCCAAGCCTAACCTCAGTCGAGTAGTGACGAGGAAGGTCAAGGCCCTACTGTTATTATATATATATATATATATATAACAAGGTAAAACATTACAAAATGTGACAGTATAATTAAAATACTAGCAGTCGACAAGCACAAAATCACAGAAAGGATATATTTCAGTACACTGAGTAGTCTTCGGGATATCTGGCTCCTGAATCTTCAACTGATGATAGCCTGAACACAAGTATATCTTAGAAAACATTCGTGCACCCGGCAGCTGGTCAAACAGATCATCAATACGAGGTAAAGGATACCAGTTCTTCACTGTAACTTTGTTCAACTGGCAATAATCAATGCATATACGCATAGAACCATCCTCTTCTTCACAAACAAGATAGGATCACCCCAAGGTGATACACTGGGCAGAATAAAACCCTTATCAAGCAATTCATGTAACTGCTCCTTTAACTCGGGAGGAGCCATACGGTAAGGAAGAATAGAAATGGGCTGGGTACCGGCAACAAATCAATGCCAAAATCAATATCTCTATCAGGCGGCATGCCCGGAAGATCTGCTAGAAACACATCAGAGAAATCCCTTACTACTGGGACTAAATCAACTGTAGGGGTATCAATACTGACATCTCTCACATAAGCTAGATACACGTCACAACCCTTCTCAACCATTCGTTGAGCCTTAAGAAATGAAATAACTCTACTGGTAGTGTGATCTAATGTACCCTCCACTCTACTCGCGGTACACCTGGCATAGGCAGCGTTACGGTTTTGGCGTGACAATCAAGAATAGCATAATGGGGTGACAACCAGTCCATGCCCAAGATAACATCAAAATCTACCATACTAAGCAATAATAAATTGGCTCTGGTCTCAAAATGACTAAGAGCAATCAAACATGACCGATAAACGCGGTCCACAACAAGAGAATCTCCCACAAGAGTAGAAACATAAATAGGGGAACTCAAAAAATCCCAAGATACGCCCAAATGAGGGGATAAATAAAAAGACACATAAGAATAAGTGGATCCTGGATCGAATAAAATCGATGCATCTCTATGACAAACCAGGACAATATCTGTGATGACAGAATCAGAGGCGACAACCTCAGTACGGGCAGGAAGGGCATAGTATCTAGCCTGGCCTCCCCCTCAAGGGCGACCTCTACCTCCCCGACCTCCACCTCTAGCTAGATGGGTAGGTGGGGAAGCAACTGGTGTTGTGATCATAGCCTGAGAACTCTACGGAGCACGCTGTGACTGAGAAGTCTGTGGAGGTGCACCCCTCCTAAATCTGGGGCAATCCCTCACCATATGGCATGTGTTGCCACGATCAAAACAAGCTCTGGGAGGAAGTGGCGCTTGTGACTGGCTCGGGCTAGGTCTGCTGGACTGATTATTGAAAGCACCTCGTGCAGGAGGCGCACTAGATACTAGAGGTGCATAATAAGTCTCCCGAGGTCTAGGAGGAGCTGGAATACCACTGGCTGCTGGGAGAGCTGAATGAACAGGGTGACTCATATAACCCCTACCATGATGAACTGCAGTTGGAGCATGGGCACCTGAATAATGACCTGATTCTCGAGACCTCTTGGCCACTCTCTCCTCTCTACACCGAGCATGCATGCCCTCTACTCTCCTAGCAATGCTCACCACCTGCTTATAAGCAATATCCATCTCCAACTTCCGGGCCATGCTAGATCTGATGCTGGGAATAAGCCCCTCAATATACTGGCAAACTCTCTTGCGAACCATAGAAACCAAGGCTAGTGCATACCTTGCCAGGTCAGTAAAACAGACAGTATACTCTGAAACACTCATAGTGTCGTAGCGAAAATGCTCAAACTCTGTGCGCCATGAATCCCTAAGGCTCTGAGGAACATACTCCCTCAAAAACATATATGAAAACTGGGTCCATGTAAGGGAAGCTGCCTCAGCTGGACTGTCCAACTCGAAAGTATGCCACCACTGATAGGCTGCTCCTCGAAGCTGGAAGGCAGTGAAAGAAACCCACTTGATCGTTATATACCCATAGTGAAGAGGATACAGTATCACTCCTCCAGAAATCCCAAAGCATCATCTAATGCTAGACCACTGAATATATGAGGCTTGTACTTCTTGAACCTCTCAAGCCTCTGCTTCTCATCCTCTAAAGTTGCTGCCCTATCCTCGGGTTGAACTCGGGCTACAGGCGGTACCGATATAACCTCTAGGACTTGATCAACCTGGATCCGCTGCTCTGGGGTGCGGGTGGAGGGAGTCTGTGCTCCTCCTCTCGTGAGATGTGGCTGCAATAAGGGAAATCAACCCTGCCTAAGCTAGACTGGTCTACATGCTTATGAACTGTGCAAGGGTCTCTTGGAGAGCTGGAGTAGTAGTGACAGTTGGCGTATCAGGCACCTGGGCTTCGGTTGGAGCTACTGGTGGCTCCTTTGTATCAGCTCGTGTGCATGCTCTGGCTGCACCACATGCGCGTCCTCGATCGTTACCCCAGCCCCGACCTCTGGCAACTCTAGTAGGGGACACGGGTGCCTGGTCATCTTCGGTAGCACGTGTTCTAACCATCTGTGAGAGAATAGAAGATAGAGGTTTAGAATTTTGATATCAAAAATTTCGCACGGCAAGGAAATCAAATGAAATGGAATTTTCCTAAAAGTTACATTGCCTCTCGTAGATAAGTACAGACGTCTCCATACCTATCAGCGACACTCTAATAAACCGGCTTGTGATTCATGACTCGTACGAACCTAGAGCTCTGACACCAACTTGTCACGACCCAAGTTCTCCCTCCATAAACTGTCGTGACGGCACCTAGTCTCTACGACTAGGTAAGCCTAACAAATTTGCAGAAAAAGGAAATGAAATACGAAACTAGCAAGTTGCGGGTAAAACATAACTGTACGTAGAAAAATCAGAGGACTTGATCTCTTGATGTCAAGTCACTTCGGAAGAACGCCTAGAGACCTCGAGGATGGGAGGCCATGACCGATTTCCAAACCTCGGGGCTCATCGAGGCTCTACTTTGAGAAAACGGAGATCGAAGCTAGGATGAAGGGGGGAGCTCCCAAGGCATACGGCTAGGCCTGACAAGGTCGGCTTATACAGAGCCAATACTGAGGCATCGCATCAAGCCATCCCATCTCCATACTTTATAATTAATTACAACGTACTTCTAGCCGACTTCCCCTACTATATAAAGAGGACTTACACTATCTTGTAACGGACTGATGTTGCTCCATTTCTCCGCAAGTGCAATAATATCTCTCTCTCTCTTTTCTTTCTAAGCGTGTTCATTCTCACTGGTCCGAGGCCACCTCGATATTCATCGCATTCTTACTCGTTCTTCATCATATACCTTAGTATTGGCCATAAAGAGCCTTGTTTGATTATATCTTCTACTGTTATCCCATCCTCGACTATCCCCGATAGCTCAAGCTCGACCCTGACGTCGACCCCGAAGTCCTTCATCGATCATACCTATACCCGGGCAGCACGCCCTACGGTTTGATTACTATCTCGTTTTAGCTTGCTTTTCATCATTAGATTCCATATTGTTTGCATCAACTGCCCTAACAACTAGCTCGGGAAGAGATCACGTATTTTTACAATTCCATTTACAAATTTAATTGTTGTTACCATTTTTACGGTAAACAGTTTGGCGCCCACCGTGGGGCTAAAAATAATAGTGAGTATTTTCCTGCTAGTTTCATTGCACAAACGCACATTATCTTTTGCACTTTTTCTTGTCCAAGATCCTTTGATTTCAGGTCAAAATGCCCGGCTCAGTAAAAAGAGTCAAGAACGACAACCTCGAGAATCACGGGGAAAATAGTGCCCGGACCGATTATAGTGGACGCAGACTCACAAGACGCACAACATGTCGACGAAATTTCTCACACAGACAGGAGTGTTCAACATATCGACCAACAGGAAGCCCAACAAATCCCGGCTCGGGAAATATAAGAAGTTATCCTTCACGATATTTTTGAAATGTTGCAGGCACATCAGTTGGCTATTGCCCGGCTACAGAGCCATCCGAAGGCTCCCAGTGCAGCGGCACCAGAGACATCTCCCCCCGCCGAGCTAGTGCCCGAAAGAACAAGCAATAATAGGTCAGTGGCTGACCCCACCATAGTGAAGATGCTCGAGGACCTCTCCAAAATGATCATGTCATGTTCGTGGAGGTTCGTGCAACAGTTCTCACCCAGGGAGGTAGTCTCAGAACCAGCTTTACGGAAATTCAGAACGCCAGAACTCCCTAGGCGCGACAGGACCTCAGACCCCGACTAGCGCACCACCGCTTACATATGCGTGGAGAAAGGCAGCAACCTTCAGGATGATAAGTTCAAGCCCGTCTCATTGAAGAAGTTCGGAGAAACACTCTTTAAAGAAACCATGATGTGGTGTTGCAGCCTAGCGCCCGACCTCACATACTCACTTACCGAACCAGCGAACTCCTCCGCAGAAGCACACGCCGATGCCATCAAAGTAGTAACGGAAGAGCCCGATACATCGGAGGACAAACAAAGAGAGAATAAAACAACACAGGAAGTCATGCCTCATTCACCAATAGGACAAGTGAGATCGTCACCGGTTTCGGATGACTGGGCAACACAAGTCTTCCCCTGAAGTTTAAACAAGGCATGCCCGATGACTCCAAGTCTTCTCAAGCGATGCTTAGCTAGATACCCCGCCAAGACCTGGCCGTATGCCCATACCTGACATTGGCCATGAATCAGGGCCATGGACAATCATCCGGGAGCCTGTACGGTCCCGGTATACCCAAGCAGGCTCTCAGCAAAGAAAGTAATGCCAAACAGATGGAGGCACCATCCATGTGCCACGAAGGGAGGACCGCCACATGATGCAACCTATATCGCAATGGTAGGGAAATATTTCGATGGCCACATCCTCGAGGAACCTTCAATGGAACCGGATCTGACGAGGCATAGCCGACAAAGGAGCCCCGCCCAGCAGATTATGATTTCAATATTGCCATACCAAACGTCATGATCACCATAAGCGAAACCAGGGATGCTGAGCGACTTAGGCCTATTTGGCAAAAACCCTTTACAAAAGAACCAGAACCCGATGCGGGAACCGCAGGGCGCACGCAGCCACAAGGTAAAAAATGACCCCCATCACGGAAAGACGACAGTTGTGTTACTCAATGAAAATTGCCACCGAGTACCATCGAGCGATGAGGTTCTAATCCAGCCCCAAGGAAGGAAGGCAACCGGGAAGGATAAAGTGAACAAGCCACGATTTATTACCACGACAGTGAAGGAGTGGCGACAACCTCCGCGGACTCATAAAATGGAAAGTGAAAATGTTCGCCATAAGAAAAAGATAGGTCCAGGGAAGTACTCCGGAGGACACCCTTACATCCGGGGAAAAAGGCATCGATGCCTCGCCTCAGCATCACACTAATGCATTGGCAACCCTCTCCCTCATTTAATCCATTTCGAATAAAACATGTGTTTGTGAATTCAGGTGGTTCAATCATGTACAACAACGATGTTGAACCAAAGTGAATAGGGCGGTCCAGGCTAACTGACCAAATCACTCTCGCATCCGAGATCCCTAGTGAATTCCCAAGCCGAATTGCCATAAAAACCATCCTCTTAGTAAGGCCCGTATGAGCTTGGGCCAGGACGTCGAGCTCTGTATCATCGAAGGAGGCGCAAAACACGGACATCTTATTTAGACGACCGCCGACACACCACCCGGAGATAGCGTCAGCCCCATGTCATCAAAATCATAGAACCCCTCACAAAGGGCAGAACTAAAATAAGTCGACAGAAAGCAATACGCAACGAAAGAAAGTTCTTCACTGTATGATGCATCGCCGATACCAATGCTCCCAACCTTGGAAGGATCAAAGGGTAGGAAAACCACATCTTCGGCCAAACCTAATAAGACACATCGGATGGTTGTATCAGGGCTCACACCTCAGAAGGGTAGAAACGTACTAAATGTCAAAATATCGCATACGCGTCCCGCGGTGAAGAAGAACTTCTTTATTCCCTTGTTATTTTTTTCACTAACCTGTATGCAGACAGCTGGCCAGGATATTCGGAGGTTCTAACTCTACCCGAAGATCCCTAGGTCCACCGCGCTCGTTCCCCTCAATCGGGCTTCCACCCCAAAGAGGGCCTTGCCAGCAAGATTATTAGCGGAGCCACGTATCCCCAGAGGAGGACCCGATACGGTCGCAGGCCTTCCTCTACAGTCCAACAACGAGCGATGATCTGCTTTTAAGGGAACCACCCCCTCAAGAAGACCGGGAAACGGCAGACTAAACCCCAATCGTGAACAATATACCGGATCGAATGGTCCGAGAAGTCGCGCCCGAGCGGGTCAGGCTCACGATGATGAAATTATGTATGTCTACACCAAGCAATAAAAGGATATCCTTTCAACAACTTATTCTCCAATCATGGAAATCTCAGGTATATCCCCGACCGGGGCCTCTCCACCAAACGCGTCCCGAGATACTCGGAGACTTAGTGTTAGCAATTCAACACTCGCACGACCCCAGGGTCGGAACTCCAGTCTCATAAAGCCCATACAAGGCAACTCTGAGCTCACGAAAAGTGGTCTTCATGCTTAAAAAAATTCAATGACTTGGAGACTGTCAATCATCGCCAATCGCCATGCGCTGGAAAACCCAAAACTGTAAGACCCCTAGCGGGCAGATTCTATCAAGACCCAAACCGATGGGCCATGATGGGCACCCAGTATCTTACTCAAGCGAGTATCAATGTAACGTATCTTTCTTATTACATCATCATATACACGTGACATACGGGCCTAATAGGCCAACATGATCATTTATAAATTCAAAACATAGGCCGAGAAGGTCGTACAATCTTTCATGTACACGACATATGTATACAAGCCTCTAAGAGTACATAAATGTCATAAAGGTTAAGACAGAGTCTCGCCATACCAAACAATACACGTCTAAATCATACTAACCAAACACGCAACTCCGAAGCAAGTAGAGCGCACCAACATCTTCCGCGGAGCTGATAGCCTACTTGGAGGGCTCTCGACCTATCTATATGGACCTGCGGGCATAAAACACAGTGTCCCCAGGAAAAGGGATGTCGGTACGAATTAATGTACCGAGTATGTAAGGCAATATACTGAAAGCTGAAACTGAACTAATAATATAATAACTGCAAGTAGCTGGGAGTCAACAAAAATCTGATGATGTGCTTATCTACTGATACTGACTCAACTCTCTCAATATAGTATGTAAAATAGTTGTCCGGCCCTATAAGGCTCAGTATATATATATATATATATACATATATAACTGCTCTACCGAAGTAAGCTCGCTCATTGGCGCTCGACCATACTAGGCTCTGTATCTCGACCAACTGGGCTCGCTCATAAGCGCTCGACCACAGTAGGCTCGATATATATTTAACTGCTCTGCCATAGTAGGCTCTCTCATAGGTGCTCGGCCATACTAGGCTCTGTATGGGCTCGCTCATAAGCACTCGGCCACAGTAGGCTCCGTATATAATTTACCATCTGATCATAGGTTGCCCAATAGAGGCCTACCTATCGATTATATGTCGATGGAAATGAAAATACTTTTAATACTCTATATATGTAAACTCTCTACTCATTACACTGGAAGAAGGAAATACTCAACTAAATATGCAGTCCCGATAAGAAGAATATGGTAACTTACAAAACTAGGAAAATATATGTAATTTGTGAGACTAGCAAATTATACGTAAATTCCGGGATATGAATTTTTCTCTATGGCTCATTATCAAACTTGTGTAATGACGCGATCATGCTAAAATGAAGGAAAAGCTTAGCCTTAACATACCTGTTCTAGGAATTATTCGAACGGATCTGCTTTTTGTGAAATGAGGACAAAATTCACACTTGGACGAACTTGTTCTGCTTTGCTTCCAACGTTTTTGATCAAACCAGAATGAGTTTAAACTAATTGTTGGATGTTGAACTCTTTGGCTAGTGTTCTTTGGACAAAAATGGGTATCCATTGGTTCGCACATTTTTTGTTTTAAATTTAGAATGTAAAAGTGTTTCTTTATCATTTCCTCTCTCTATCTAAGAATCCTTACTAGATAAGGCAATTAGCCTTGACACTTGTAAAGGTGATTTATGACTCACCTTAAAACTAAGAAGGGTCTGCATATTGGAGATAATTAAAAAAATTTATCCACTTATTAGCTAACCGGATAATGTCCCGTTATCCGGTAATTAATTAATTACTCGCATAATTTAGACATTACCCCAAATTACTTAAAATTCTATTTATTACTGAAATACTTTATATGTTATTCTACCGTGGTCATATGGTACCTTGCGTGGTACTAGTCCACAAATACTGGGTATTTTAGCTCGGCTGTATTTTATCCCAAAATTCCACACTTGGACAAAATTTATTTTCTTTGACTTGCTCCTCCTTTCACCTTCATGAATTTACTAATCACTTGTGAAATAGCATAATCCTTATGACAAATTCAACGTACAATACTTCAGGGTGCAACATCGTCATAACTTAATACCACGAAGCGTAACATCACTACAATATATTTTAATGCAGAGCATAACATCGACATAATACTGAGGGGCGTAACATTATTCCCCCCTTTGGAACATTCGTCCTTGAATGTTGACGGACACACTTATCATTTTTATAATTTATATCTTGCGAATACTTTAGAACTTCTCTTGCTATTTAGGTGACTGTCCTGTGAATGGGTCCAAAGTCCTGGGCATTCCCCCCTTAGGCCTCCTTATCACACTACAACTTGTAGTTGGAATCATTCCAATCCCGTAACTGTTACTACCTTTTATCATGCAGCCTATACAATTTTGACCTTGTAAGTGTGCCCACCTCTAGGATTCATATATAGAGCTTGATAAGATGTCCCTTTGGGCATATATGAGTATACTGAAGTTCTTTGCTCGGTACTTTGTTGAATTCACGAATATTGATCTATAATATGCCACTGATAACTTGAAACTTATTACATAATACTTTGCCCCTAGGGATTACGTTACCTTAGGTAATATTCGAAGTAATTCCCATAATCGTATTTCATAGTGTCTCAGTGTGATTCACCTTGTGAGGGTATTCTAATTTTGTGCCGCCAGTGAAATCGTTTCTCCTTCTCTTTCAAATCATTATTCAAACGAAGGCCCAAACGTCATCTTGTACATGTCACAATTATCCTCTCATTTTATTACCGGGTCAGCATTTCATTCCTTATAAATGTTGTTAATCTTAGACTCCTCTGATTTCATTAAAGCTATAGTGAGTTTTGTATAACATAGAGAAATTGTCTACTCTTCTTGTTTTTATGGGCTTAATCCTAAAGACTTATCCATTCTCTTTACCTATACACTTGCATTTCATCATCCTTACTCATGCTTCCTTAAAATTTTATCGCTCTACCATATTATAATTTGCGACCTATACGTATCCATTTATAAACTTTCCTTCAATATGCTTGCACCATAGATTTTCTTATGTTATTCTGGAACGTCAAGCGAGACATCACACTATCTCCAACTTCTCTCTATTTTCTTAACTAGATCTCTCAGTACTTAGAAACCATAGGCTGGAATACATGCCGCTGATGATGCCGCTATCATTCCCGGTTATTGGATCCCTGTGCTTATAACCTTCTATCTAAAGTATGGATTATACACGATCTTCCGCCTTTGAGTATCTCATACGTTGTTCACCATTACCTCACTTACCTTAAAATCTCGTATTGTATCTTCTATCTCTTTCGTGACCTCCCTTCCACCTAGGTGTAATTCACGGCCATATCTTGAATCTCTATTATAATACTCGCACCTCTAGTACATACTCAATCCGGTAGGAGCTTCGTACTAACTTCTTATGAGGCTGATACTTTTTCTAACTGGCTTCCTTGAAGAGCCATTATAGATTGTGGTTGTTGTGTTATTTCTCTTGAACATCTGATATTAAGAGTGATTCTGTCATGTTTTCAAGCACAACTACTATAATTTTTCTAGGTCCAATAATCAGAACCCTGATTTACTTGGGTGATATAATTCTTTAGTTTCCTCTTCCTTCTGATCAGCCTTTACGTAGGTTTAAGCTATTTTCCGATCTGTGGCTCATGGTATCAGTTATTACCTTAACCTTTCATGGGTATTATGAAATATCCATGATACAATCTTCTAACAATTAAATCCTTTGTCTATGCCCTGGGCTCAATTCTTTCTTTTAACTTATATTAGAGTCTTCTATGGTTGTATGATTATCAACAAATATGATGCCTTGATAATGCTCCAAATTCTCGAGTGTATCCATAACGTACTAATTTACCAAGATATGATTTGTGGCTCATGGTATCACATACGATGCCACAGTAGACTCGGTATATAATTTATCATCTGATCAGTGGTTGCCCAATAGAGTCCTGCCCATCGATTATTGCTCGATAGTAATAAAAATACTTTTAATACTGTATATATATAAACTCTTTGCTCTTTTGACTGGAAGAAGGAAATACTCAACTGAATATGCAGTCCCGATAAGAAGAATATGGTAACTTACAAAACTAGGAAAATATATGTAATTTGCAAGACTAGCAAAATATACGTATATTCCGAGATATGAATTTTTCTCTATGGCTCGTTATCAAACTTGTGTAATGACGCGATCATGCTAAAATGAAGGAAAAGCTTAGCCTTAACATACTTGTTCTAGGAATTATTCGAATCGATCTGCTTTTTGCGAAATGTGGACGAAATTCACACATGGACGAACTTGTTCTGCTTTGCTTCCAACGTTTTGGATCAAACCAGAGTGAGTTTAATCTAATTGTTGGATCTTGAACTCTTTGGCTAAGAGTTGTTTGGACGAAAATGGGTGTCCTTTGGTTCTCACATTCTTTGTTTTAAAATCAGAATGTAAAAGTGTTTCTTTATCCTTTCCTATTTCTATCTAAGAATCCTTACTAGATAAGGCATTTGTAAATTAACCTTGACACATGTAAAGGTGATTTATGACTCACCTTAAAACTAAGAAAGGGCTGCCACGTTTTGTTTTGGAGATAATTATAAATTTTTATCCACTTATTAGTTAACCAGATAATGTCCCGTTACCCGGTAATTAACCAATTAACCGCATAATTTAAATATTACCCCAAATTACTTAAAATTCTATTTATTACTAAATACTTCATATATACTTTATATGTTATGCTACCGTGGTCATATGGTACCTTGCATGGTACTAGTCCACAAATACTGGGTATTTTAGCTGGGGCTGTATTTTATCCCAAAATGCCAAACTTGGACAAAATTTATTTTCTTTGACTTGCTTCCCCTTTCACCTTCATGAATTTACTAATCACTTGTGAAATAGCATAATCCTTATGACAAATTCAACGTACAAAACTTCAGGGTGCAACATCGTCATAACTTAATATCACGAAGCATAGCATCACCGCAATATATTTTACTGTAGAGCATAACATCGATGTAATACTGCAGGGCATAACAGACTCGGCGTAACCAGATCTATTCTACAAAAACTGTAAGACCTTAACATCATGACAAACAGTAAGACCTCAACAGGCATGAAAATTCTGAAGTTCAGGCTATACGTCGCATTTGTAAGAATCCCAAAAGGGTATACCCTCGGTGTAGACGCCTAAACTGTCACTCGGAATAAAAAATGGCTACGGCCTAACATATATGACTATGGTCAAAACGGCTGATACAACCATACTAACGCGACTCGGGGATGCCCGACCATCGCTAAACAAAAGTCACAGGCCACTACTTCTAATATACTTCGGAAAGAACCGGTTAAAATAGGCTTCCCTCAACAGGCAAAAACGAGATTCGACCATGTCAGCTCCAAATCACAAGGTTTCGACCTACTCAGCCTACGAACTATGAACCTTCTAAAGTGCTCAAACATCGCCAAAAATGACTTGAAATCGAGGTTCTTTGGAACCGACGATGGGTGAGGCAAAAATCTTTCAAAAAGACCTTAACAAGGAGAAAACAAAGCCTATAAAAAGCCCACGGGCAAAAATAGCATAAGAGCCATTGTCGCTATCAAAGCAAGCCTCTGGGCCACATATTAAAGGGTCTCTACGACCAAAACAGCATAAGAGCCATTGTCGCTAGCCAAAATTTGACAACTTGAGGATTAAAATGATCTCGAATCGTAACCTGATCCGGAGATCAGATCCAAAATAGTTAACTATGCAAGCCTCTGGGCCACATATTAAAAGGTCTCTACGACCAAACAACGTAAGAGCCATTGTCACCAGCTAAAAAATTGACGACTTGGGGATTAGAATGAGCTCGAATCGTAATCCGATTCGGAGACCGGATCCAAAACAGTTAACTATGCAAGCCTCCGGGCCATATATGGAAAGGTCTGAATGACCAAAATAGTGTGAGAGGCACTATCGCCGATCTAAAAAATACTTTAGGGTCAATTAAAGCTCAAATCGCAACGCGACTTGGAGACTAGACCCGAAATGGCTAAATTATAATATGCCTAAGGGCACGGCATAAATGCCACTATCGCCAGTCAAATGAACCTCCAGGCCACCCACCAGTAAGGTCGATTCAACCCGAAGCACCAAAGGCCATCGCCATCCACCCATGTAGGCAGGAAAGAACTTAAGGGGCAATTGAAGCTCGAATTGCAACGCGACTCGGAGACTAGACCCTAAATGGATAAACTATAATATGCCTAAGGGCACGACATAAATGCCACTATCGCTAGCCGAGTGAGCCTCCGGGCCACCCACCAGTAAGGTCGATTTTACTTGAAGCACAAAAGGCCATCGCTGTCCACCCATGCAGGCAGAAAAAAACTTGAGGGTCAATTAAAGCTCGAATCGCAACGCGACTCGAAGACTGGACCCAAATTAGCCTAAACGGAAAATGCCCAAGGGCAAGAAATGGGAAGAATTACTACCTTCCCGCACGGACATAGATGATTTAAGAGCAGGAAGGCTCGAGTCGAATCCCAACTAGAAGACTAAGCCTAAAATAGTCGGGCAAAGCACGGAGGCCCCAGCACCTGCTCACGACAAGGATCGCACTTAAGAGCCCTCGGGCCTGTCCTATCAGTTCTTGACCTTTGAGGATCCCGTCAAAACACCGAAACCAGCTTCCCTGGTCAAGAGCAATAATAGAAAAAAGACGCAGAAGAAATAAAGCTTCAAGTTTCCTTTGATAGTACATACAAAAGGTGCACTCTCCATCTACAGACATGCTCTGCATATATTAGAAACAAAGCGATAAAATGGCGAAATCTACGCTCCATTCCAAAGGACTATAGCTTGCCGGGTTCGCTCTCCGCCTCGTCAGCAAGAAGTGACTATGTGTCACGCTCGTCTGCCCTTGCTCGAGCCAATTTCTCTGAGAGAATGAAGCCCCTCGCACCAATCTCCCCGAGCATTTCTCTTCGGGATCAACAACGAACATATTCTTCGATCTTCTTCTCCCGATTGAGGGCTCGCTTCAGCTCAGCTTGGGCGTCCGCAACGTCTTTCATATGAATCGCCATCTTCTAATCAGCCTTGGTTCGGCTTAGCACCGCTTCAGCCCAGTCATCAATTATCTCAGCCTTGATCTTCGAGAGATCAGATTCAAGTTTCCCCATCATATCCGCTTGAACTTTGGCATTATCACAAGCCAAGCAGAGATGGGCTTCAAAGGCTGGGACCTTGGCCTAGCCGCCTGCCTCCTCTAAAGCCTGAACTTGCACCTGAGCCCTTAGATCACCACAGGAAGTTCTAACGCGGTCGACGTCACCATTGAGGTACTCCAAGGCCTCCATCCTTTTTTGCAGCTAATATAACAAAAAGGGGGTTAACCTTAAGGTCCAAGTGGAGCAAAGCAAGAGTTGCAGAAAGTTACCTGCTCCGTTAAATAACTCTCGTAATTCGAGCTCCGGTATGCCTCATATCGCCAATACTGCAACTCAACCTCATTCTCCTCGCTAAGGAGCTTAAGGGACTCACTCTCATCAAAAATTTTCTAAAGCCTGGCCTCTTGATGGATCAGCTCGGACATAAGCCTGTCACAGGCCTGCACAAGGAAAGTTCAATAAAGGAAGAAGGACACTCAATACAGGGGAACTGCACTGAAACTCACCACAAAGTGAAGTTGACGGACTTCCTTGAAGTCGGAATGCACTCCTGTTGATCCTGCCTTTTTGTCCCCAGGAGAACCAACCTTGGGCACAACATATTCACTCAAAGGAACCGTTGACCGGGAATCAGGTACTCCGGGAGCAGCACACTCCGACGATGCCCTCTCCTCGAAAACATGGGCCCGATCAGCACCGCCAAAAACTCCATCACACCGTGGGTGCCGATACCTCTTATTATCGTCATCCCTCAGCTCGGAGGCTGACGAATCCTTCCCCTCTTCGGAAGAGCAGTACCTCATCCCAAGGAACCGGCCAATATTTGCAAGAGGCAAATCCAGTACAAATGAAAGGGGAAAATGTTACCTCAAATATGCGAAGGCCATGACAAAGGCAGCATGCACATACCTTTGTATTTCGCTCCCTATCCGGCACGGAATACAGCTCGCCATCGATGATCATCACAGGACGAATGGGTCGTCACCTCCGGACCCAGCCGGGTAGGTTAAGGACTTCGCCTGGTGTCCATGAATTTGCTGCAACATGAGAGACAATGTTATTACTCAACTAATTTTCGCTATAGGCAAAATCTAAATAAGGACCAGACGCTCCACTCACGTGCATAATTCCACCCTTCGGGAAATGGCAAAAGCTCCACGGGGATAATATCGACCGTCTGGACCCGGATAAACAAACTGGCCCACTCTCGACCCCCGTCCTCTTCATCGTCAACTACAAAAGGCATGGACAAACTGCACCTTAGGGTTAGAAGACCCTGGTGATGAAAGGGCCGGTATAGCTTGACGAGATGGTTAAGCGTGAATTCAAGCCCAGCCTTCTACACAAAGAACCTCATCATCAACACCACCCGCTAAAATGACGGATGTATCTGCACCAAAATAACTCGATACTTCGAGCCAAAATCAAACACAACCCTATCAAAGGGACCGAACACAAAAGGATATAGATACACGCTCAAGAACCCATCAGCAATGTTCGTGATACTACCATCCGGGGGAAGCAGCTGCAGCGCTACCCCCTCAATCCACCCACAGTATTTCCTCACCATCTCCAGATGTTACCCTCTTATCAAATACGCCATCTTCAGAGCGAACTCCCACAGTTCCTGATGCAACAGAATCGACGTCTTCGCAAATCGAAGAGGTGGTACTCGATCCCGAAAGCATCCCTTGGCAAGACCCCACTCACCCCTAAGCCCGAAATCCCCCAACGGAGCTAACAGAATCGACGTAATTCCATTCCAAAGCTGTCTTCATACTATTTCAACTACGGTCCAAATTCTAAAGCTTAAGCTCTCATTTAGAGACTAAGTGTCCCAAAACACTCCGAAACTCAAATGAAACTTCCCGGCAACTCACAATAGCAGAAACAAACACAGGGAAAACAGTTAATAGGGGATTAGGACATTAATTCTCAAAATGACTTGCCAGGTAGTTACAAAGATTTTCTTTTTATCATCATTATACGCCAAGGTATTTGATATTGATTATTTCTATTATTTGATATAATTATATCACTTACTAAAATATTTATTTTGTTTTTTTGTTTCTTATTCGGGAGAAGAGAAAGATTTAAACAAGTTTATTGATGTAGAAAAGGTTAATCAAAAGAGGCTTTTCCTCACTTGGTGCACTCAACTAAGATAATTCTTGGTTGAATCCATTACTTTAAGTGGTTAACTACACTAATTGAAAGATGTGTTATTAGTCAATTATTGTTTAATGTCACTAACTATTAATAAATTAATAATATTAAGCGCTAGCGGTGCTATTTATATATGTTGTTATGTAGAGTGATGTCTTAGAAAGAAGTGGTCATTCTTTAAACAAGGTCTTTCTTGTTAATCGATTGACTACACTAATCAAAAGAGGTGTTATTAATTGGTTACTTTTTTGTGATTTGGTTCAATTAGAAATAAGCAATCATTTTGTTTACCGTGAAAATTGTATAATAATTAAATTTGGTAATGAGATTCTAAAAATACGTGATCTATTTTTATGCTAGTTGTTAAGCATTTGATGCTAGATATGTGAAGATAAAAGATGAAATGCGAGCTAAAATGGAATTATAATCGAACCGAGGGGTTAGCTATTCTTGCCTCGGATTGACCGATGAGAAGCCTTGAGGTTGATGCTTGGGCTCGGGCTCGAGCTATCGGGGATAATCGGGAAATGGATAACAGATAGTATATGATTAAGGGAGGATCTTTATGGCCAATGACAAGAAATAACTGAAGAACAAGTATGAAAGTGATAAGCAAGAACAATAGTGTCGAAAGAATATATTAGAGATAAAAAAAACGAGAGTTGTTATTTATCATCTGTGGAATAGTTGGAGCAACGACCGAACCTATAAAATGGTAAGGATCCCCTTTATATAGGAGGGGAATCCCAACATAGTATGAAAAATATTAATTACAAAGGTGTGAAGATGGGATGGCTAGACGGGACACCCTGACACAGGCTCCGGGCAGGCCGGCTTTGTCAGACTTAGTCGCGTGCCCTGGGAACTCCCCATTTTTAATCTAACCTCGGTTGATATTCCCTTTAGGCCGGGCTTCGACGAGCTTCAAGGGAAGGAACTCAGTCGCACCTTCGCGTCCTCGATGCCTGGAGATGCTTTTCTGAAATGAACTAATAGCAAGAATTTGGACACTCTGATTTTGCCCCATACAGATAGTCTCCACGTTTCCTAGAGCAAAGCGATGGGAAACGATACTGATGCCCAACCATTCGGTTATCTCATAATGACGTCATACCGATGATGCAAACCTATGGCGTGAGCCTTCATAATAACCAGGACATCCCAGGGACTTGTCTTTTCGATGCCATTCAATGCAGTATCGATTCCCGTTCTTTAAACTGTTAGTACATCCGTTGATTTTGCTTTCGAGAATGCATTGACTACGTTTGCCGATCCATCTTTCAAAGGAATTGATAGTCGTGTCATTATTTCCCCTATAAACGGGGGTATTCTTGCGTTATCTCTCTATTCAAGTGCCTTCACCATTCATTCATCCCTTTCTTCTCGCCATCTTTATTTATTGTTGATCACAATATTTGGAGTTCATGGCTTTAAGGTTGTTTGGAAACATTCCCATTGTCTGTATGGTGGCCTTCTGCCTGAGCTTCCCTTTGTCGAGTGAGATCACACCGTCTTGTCCTTGCTATTGTTATTGTTACGCCTGATACTGCTATCATTATTGGCTTGAGATGATATATGAGGGATCGACTTTCTCCGATCTAAAAGGTTGTTCGGACTCCCCACTGCTACTCAGGAGAGTATTCGGACTATACACCGCTGCTCACTCTCCTACCCTGTCCTGGTGTGGCACTTCATCCCTTGGGTTCTTTCTCCCAAAGGATAAAATGGCACAATCGATCGTTCAGTATGGGGCCTACCCAATCTTCAACCTTTGGATTCGGCGGGTTATGTTTCCTTTTTCTGCCTCTGCTGCATCCTCCCCCTTCCCTCTTCTTCATCTTCTCCCTCGGCGATGTCATTCCGCGTGATCGAGCTGGGAACCTAGAGGAGGTGGCGATCAAAGGAGTTGCCTTTGAGGATGCGAGCTCGAGGAGGTGGTGCTCGGAGATGCTGCTACCGGAGATGAATCTCCGAGTGTAGACTAGGCCCTTAGGCTTTCACTATGGGTGTGCACCCCTTCGCTTCTTTGTTTTTGTATAAGGACGCCTCGTTGGCTTTTGTAATCATATGTAAGGAAGAAAGTGTTTACGAATATAAAGATATTTCCTTGACTTCTGCCTTTGATACTTGTCATATTCTTTTATATTTGTGGGAATTTTGAATGTATGCCTCTGTTGATGATTGTTAATATCTAACTCGGATGGGAGAGTATTCCTTCCTGTCTTTGGTTGATGGAAATGGTTCCTTTTCGAGCCCACTGTTGTTCTTTGGAGCACACCTGAAACGGTCCGATAAACTCGAGTCATTGGGATCCTCGAGTCACATGGAGATAGCGCATCGAACCCTGAAATTTTGGGAGTGGTCTTTGGGTGAAGGCTAGATTCGGGCACCTGGAGATTTACTTTGGACTTGATGTAGATAACCTTTTAAGGCATTGTAGATAGGTCCCTTAGGAAGGGTTACCCATATTTAGGCGATGTCCTAAGGTCGAGCCCTTATGGACGGAGCTCGAAGTTCTTACTTTTCTTCTTGAGAGGATCCTTCGAGGTCGGATACCTCTCGGACCCTATAATAGTGTTGAAGGCTCTTTGGAGCCCAACTTCCCTTCCCGGAAGAGGTTCGCAAAATCGGGTACCATCTTGAGATTAAAGGCGATACTATTGGATTCTTAAAGAGTAACTTTTTGTTGATGGAGGTCCTCGAGGTTGGGTACTACCTCGGTTTGAGCACGTGAGTTTTTGCCCTATATGAGTTACTCCCATAAATTCAAACAAAATAATTTTTTCCCAGTGTTTGCAATTTCGTGGATTTTTGTAGCATTTTTCGTTAATTGCTTGCATTTGTCTGCGCATGTTTGATTTTGTTTAATTCATGAAAATACCAAAAACAATATATATTGCATTCACATTTAGGATTTAATCTTGCATTTTTAGATTAATTAGTAAATTAGTTTGTTTTATAAAAATGGAAAAAACCACAAAAATAACTCATTTTTGCATTTTTTAATTTGAGTTTCGAATTTTGGGAGTTTTTATTTTAATTTGGTATTTAATTATTTGTGGTAATTTTTATTTAGAGTTAATTAATTTAATTTGGTAGGGTAATTTGTATTAGGAATTAATTTAGATTTTATTTTTAATTTTTGAAAAGAAAAAGAAAAAAAGGGGGGGGGGGGGGTTTGAGAGAGTCAGATTTTTGTTTTGGGCCAAACCATGGAAATTCCCAAGCCCAATTGATTTTATTCCCTGAAAACCCGGCTAAACCCATTTGACCCATAGCCCAAACCCGTTTCCAACCGGTCCAACCCCCCAAAATCCAAACGACGTCGTTCCGTTTTATTTTAGATCAAGACCGTCGATCTCAAATGATCAGATGGTCCGAAACTTATTCCCATTTTTATATATAAGTGTCCGAACTTCCCCCTACCCCTAACTCATCTCCTTCGTCCCCCTTCACCTTCCTCTCAGAGATTCACCATGAACCCTAACGTCGCCACAATTCCCCAACGCCTCGATCCCGACGGTGCCACCTAGAATCATTCCCAAAATAACACCCCATGACTAGCAAGACTCCCTCGTTCCAAATCCCCACTCCGTTTGCTTCGAATCACCCAGAATTCCTCGAATTTTAGATCGAAAGTGAACCTTAAAAAAATCTAAATGTCATTTTCTATGGAATTTGGTAGCATGCATGGGCATAGGGTGGTGTTTCTTCGAGTTATGAAGTTCGGACTCAACAAGACTGATGTTGTACAATTTGTTCTTAACAAAGAACAATTGACCGACATTAGTTTTATTGGGTCCTTTGTCTCCATCTAGTTTCGAGGCTTGATTTGGTAAGTTCCTTTCCCTTTTTGTGTTTTCTTTCTCTCATTGTTTTATTATCCTCCTCTTTCCCTTTCTTTAGCCTAGTTTTCTTATAATAATCAGGATGAAAATACGATTTACCTTCTGAGTTCAAACTTGTTCTTCTGTTCATTATTTTGTTTTTCTCTTCTTCTTTCTTTCTTCTTCTTTGTGAAATCCGTTTCTTTGACTTCTTTAGTTTGTTAAGCATGGCTAATTTTCTGGTTTGTTTTTCCGTTTAATCACCTAGTTAATTAGGCCTATAACTTAGTCAATTTCTTGCTATGTAGTTAAGCTAATTAATTAATTCACCCTCGTCTTTGTTTGATTGCATTTTAAAAGGTTTCCGGATTTCTTCTTTTGGGAATTTTGGTCAGTTTTTTAAATTTGGGGATCTTTGCTTAAATTGAATTGGGTTCTGAAAGTCAAGAGCCCACGTGGGAATTTAATTTGGATTCACAGACCCATACCAAATCTAGTTGGGTCAATTTGACCTACGTGATTTTCCGAGGGAAATTTTCAGGGGTGTGGGGGGTAGTCTAGGTAATTGGTATAGGGAATAATTCAGTAACTAACCAAAGGAAGCTTCTAGGAAGCTGAGTTAGGGACTTATATGAGAATCTGAAAATCAAACGAATGGTCTCTAAGCTAAAATAAAAATTGCAAAAGGTTTGAAATGCAAATTTGAACTCTTTGAGGATGCCCTAATGCCTTGCCTATAAAGGCAAATTTCCTTCTAGCTCAAGCCAGATTTTTGGAGGAGAAGAAATATCCTAAAAACAAAAGCGGCTGGTTTTTTTAGAATTCTGAAATCCTCTTCAGTTTCTCGGGAAGAACTATTGAAATTCTGCTTGGTTTTGCTCCTTTCATAGTTCAAATCGGCTGAAACCTTATAATTTTGCATTTTGGTTTGGAAAAATGGATTGAATTGTTGGGATATTTAAAGGTTTGGGTGTGGATTTGGCTGTGAGAACACTATTTCATTGTTGGGCTTTAGCTGATTCTGTTGTTGTTTCTTTCTGTTTGAACTTCCTGCTGCCGATCCTTGTTGTTTCCTCACTTCGTTTCCTTTCCAATTTCCAGGTATTCTTAACACCATGGATGTTGCTTAAGTGTAACCCAAAGTTTGAATTTGGGAATGTAATGATAGTTATGTTATCTACTATGAAATTTTATTTCTCTCTCTTCTCATCTCATGTTAGTTGTAATATTTAGTTTAAAATGGTGGTAATTAGTATACTGATCATGAACAAGGTATCATAGTTTTTTTAAAAAATCCAAAATCTCTCTGATAGTTTGATTGCTCTGTTTACGTTATTAGCTTTGTATGAAATTTGTCATACTTAGAAAAGGTGTCTTGGTCTGTATTTGGCAATGACAATTGGACTAGTTTTGATTTGTTGGTTGGCATCTGAGCTCTATGGCTAGATCTAATGTGAGAAGTTAGTTTGGATTTGAAGTTAGGTGAATAATAGCAACCATGCCTAGATTACCATTCTGATTTCATTTCAAATAAAAGTCAAGGTTTGTTTTATTTATTGAAAAATGTGTCGAGATTGGTAGATATGTAGTAACCTAGTACATTCTGCAATGATAATCTTGGACATTTGAATTGTAGTTGCTTTCTTTTAAATGAGGATCTATCTTGCATAAAATCTGTATGCGTGAGTTGGCAGTTGATTTATTTTGACGTTTTTCTAAAATCCAAATACCATTCCTGCACTTGCATGGTTCGATGTGCCAGCCTTTGGCTTCCAGCTTGTGCATGTTTTGCCAAGATCTGGGCCCTCCTCTTGGGCACGAACATAGCTTATTATGAAGCTTGTAACTCTGCAGCCTCGTGACCATCTTGGGCTATTGGGCCTCTCATCAGGCCAAAACCTCGGAATAGGGACTAGATCTCATAATTGTTAGTTTGACGGATCAAGCTTAAATTAATTTAATCTTTTTTAAAAATCCGTCTCCCATTAATTAATTGGACTTTTTTTAAGAGACGATTGGTCTTGATACGTCTTTTGCTAAGAAGTGTTCCTCCCCAAAATTAGTTGAGGCGTGCCATATTGAACAACGTAAATAGCTTATGGCCCTCAAACATCTAGTTTGATTTTCCTTTTTAAAAATGGAATCGAGGCGCGCCATGCCAAATAAAATCCTAAAATGTATGGCCCTCGCTTAGTTAATATTTTAATCCTTAGAATTCGAGGCGTGCCATTTAGCGAATTCTCTATGGCCCTCGCAAAGTTAAACATGTGTAGTTGCTTTAGGCGCGTTATTTTAATAATATTACTTTCCTAAACTCGGGTGTGCATTTCATGTGACCCAAATCCCAATCGTGATAGCATTGAATAAAATGTGTTTCGGGTTGCGGGTACATTTCATGTGGCGCGGTCCAAAGACATGTTTTAGACGACGTTAAATTTACTTTAAAATGAATAAAAACGGTTTTAAGTTTAATGCACGTAGGTTCAAAATGTTTTAAAATCATATAATAGGCTAATTATACCAGTTAAGAAACCGTGCTAGAACCATAGAACTCGGGAATACCTAACACCTTCTCCCGGGTTAACAGAATTCCTTACCCGGATTTCTAGTTCGCGGACTGTAATACAGAGTCAATCTCTTCACCGACTCGGGATTTGAAACCGGTGACTTGGGACACCATAAATTATCTCAAGTGGCGACTCTGAATCTTTTAATAAATAAATTCCGTTTCGATTGTCACATTAAGTCGGAAAAAACTCCCTTATAATATACCCTTCCGGGTGTAGGTAAAAAGGAAGTGTGATAGCTCTAGCGACTCTGCTGGGGATCGAACCCAGAATCTCTAGTTCAAGGTTCAGAATTCGAGCTTAGATGAATTATTATAGTTGGCTTTATTAATTATCTAATTTTGTTACATGTTTGGGCCTAATATGCTAAGTGTTGCTTTTACCGCTTTGATATTCTGTGAACTGTATATAAACTGCTATGAAACCCTTCTTCTCTCTGAGTCTTCTAAATCATGGAGGAGTGTGCACTTCGTGTGACTTCTCTTCTGTTAGAGTCATATCCCAATTTTAGAACAAGGTTCGGACAATTTGCAAAGCCGGCGAAGCTTCTATATTCCCGGTATGCTGCCCCCCCCCCCGGCTCGAGTTGTCCGCCCGGGTAAGCCAGGTCTAGAACAATAAACCCAGGTTTTAAACCTAGTATAACAAAGCCTCATGCTGGATCCCTAGTCGGAACGCTTATCTGCATCATGTGCATCTGACTTTGGAAACTCAACACAGGGGTTGGGTCTGTCTAGGACAGGTGTACCAAAAATGAAAAAACTATCCTGATGCATCTTACTTGCTACTTGTGCATTTATTTGATTTGGATTTGCATGCTGACCGGCTTTTGAATAATGGGAGAAAGTGGGAAACAGAAAATAGAAATGTGAGGGTTAAGTGAGTTAAATCACCTGTTTTGGGAAAACCAATGTCCAAATGGTACTGAAACTCTGCCGAATTCTTTGAGAAAAATGAAATGAAAAAGAAAAGGTTTTGTTTTGAAAATAGTTGGTTTTATTTTATTTGCCCGAACTACGCCAGTTTGATTCTCACGGGGTGTGAGATACGTAGGCAACCCCCATCGGGTCCAACTTCCTTTTTGCAAAAATAGCCCAAAAAGAACAAAAAAATTATTTTTATTGCAAATAAGTAAGATGATGCCATTCTTGTCTAAAATAGCTGAATGTCCCCAAAAGGGCGCCGGAAGGCCGTTTTTGCAAGAATAGCCACCTTTGGTCATTTTTCAAGGTTTTTGTCGGTTAGCGAACACAGTCTTAAAATCTTCATTTTCGGAGTGCTGAAAGGCCGTATTGGCAAAGCCGGACATTTTTGTGAAAATTTTGAAAAAATGGTCATTTTTCTTGAGTCAAAATGAGTCATAATTTTCTTTTAATTAAAATCATCTTAATAAATGTGCAGGATGAGCACAATTCAAAATGAACCTTTTTCAGTCCGTCAAGAGATCCCGTTGGAGCTACATATGTGGTGGCATGATTTGGGGGACAATAGCAAAAAAGTTGTGACAAAAGCGTTGGGTGGTCTTGTTGGGATCTTGAAGGTTAAGTCGAGAAAGGACATAATTGAGACCTTGATACCATTTTGGTACCCAACACATAATGTATTCCACTTTGCTGATATCGAGTTAACTCCTACACTTAAAACGATAGCGGGCTACACCGGTTTCAAGGGGAATATTAGAAATCAATACCCGGTTATACCGAGAACAGTAACCCCTCACAAATTTTTGGACCTGTTGAGCATCAGTCGGGACATCCGAGACAGAAATTTGGCCAAAGGATTCTATAACTTCCACTTTTTGTACCGACGTTATGGGAATCTCTGTGGCTTCGAGATGCCCGATACTGGTCTTACTCACGTGGGAAACCAAGACAAGTAGGAATCTAGGAGAGGATTAGCTTTTATAATGGTGTTCCTGGGTACTTTGATTTACCCCAGAAAAGATGGGAACATAGAGTTGGGACTCGTAGGGATAGCCGACTGTATGATGAAAAAGGCAAATGGGACCATAGTGCCGATGATTTTGGCAGAAATTTACCGAGCTCTGACCCTTTGTCGAGAAGGGGGAAAGTTCTTTGAAGGGTGCAATATGCTGTTACAATTATGGATGGAGGAACACCTTTGCCACCATCCTGGATACTTGAATTATGGTATGACTGGCCTCGAGTGCATTGAAAAACATGAAAAGCGGGTAGAGGGTTAGGAGTTCCCGGATGGTACGGAAACATGGCATGCTCATTTGAGATATTTGACTACAAATAAGATCGAATGGACATTCGGGTGGCTCTCGGTCAGTGAAGTAATTTATATATCAGCTGAGGTATGTTTTCTGTTGTTGATGGGTCTTCGGAGTATCCAGCCTTATGCTCCGCACCAAGTTCTATGTCAGTTAGGCAGATACCAGACTATCCCACCCAATGAGGATTTGAGTCGGCAGATTATTGAGTTGGAACCAAAAACCGCTTTTCCAGAAGAAAAAGTGCTTCAGATTTGGCATCAGTGCACATTCTTAGAGCCTAGAACTCAAGTACGAGATCTATCCAGAGGTGAGGTGGAGCCTAGTTACACTGTTTGGTATGGTAAAAGATCCCGAGTTCATCATGAGCCCGAAAGGCCCGCAAAGAGACCCCATGTCCAATAGTTCACCAACGGAGCACAGGTGCAATGAGACTAGTTGACCAAACAAAATGAGTGCCGAGCCACCATAAGTAGGCTGGAAAAGTAAGTCATGGACTTTCAGTTTGAGAATGGGTTGCAAGCCGCCACACATGAGGGGGAAAAGAAAAAACTAACTTAGGAAAATGAAGCCCTCAAAGCTCAAACCCGGAAGATGAAAATAGTTGCTAGAAACCCGAAAAGAAGTCGAGCGGATGAAAGGCTTATAAGCATTCTGAAAAATAAAGCCCTTGAGTGTCAAGATGACCTGGAAAAGTCTGAGGCCAGTCTGGCAAAAGTCCGGGCACAATGGGCAAAGAAGGCGAAAGAGCGGGCATAGTTTGTGCAACAAATGAAAATAAAGTATGAAGGGACAATCACCATCTTGAAAAGAAAAGTAATTACTCTCGAGAATGAGGCATCCAAGCAAGCCAAGGACTTTAAAGTTTATAGGGAACACTGTTATGATTTGATGGCTCGGATGGAGGAAGAAATGCAACAGTTTCAAAATCAACATCTTCATGATACTCTGGTGTTAGAAGCCCAGAATCAATAGGTCGGGCGTTTGCTTCAGGAAAAGGTTAGAATCCGAGAGCGGGTCAGAGTCATTGCCGACTACATTGTTGTGAAATGTCAAGCCTGCGAGGATATGACTCGCACCACTTTCTTTGCGGCATTGATGATGTTTGTCCGGCAGATAATGAGTGATTTGGGGAGGCTTCAAATGGATCTTGCACATAGGCCTGTGGCGAGACCGAATAATGTCCCGCGGGCCCTAGGAGCATTTGAGGCATTAATGTATTCATGATTTTCATTGGAGTCTGTTAGTCTGTTTGCGAGTCTGTATTTTCTTTTGTTGGAGTCTGTTAGTTGGATTTCGAGTCTGTTATTTTCACCTTTCTGTCAGAGTCTGTTGGTCTTGTTTTGAGGCAGAGTCTGTTAATTTCCCTTATCGAGTCTGTTAGTTTTTAGGACAAGTCGTTGTAATCAAAACTGTTTTATATTATGGAAAATTTTGAAAATACCAAAATGTGTTTATCATTTGCTTTTACATTTATTTCCCCAGAACTACGCTCGGTCTGATCATGCGGGGTCATGATATGTAGGCAATCTCCATAGGATTCAACCATAACCAAAAGAGAGAAAAAAAGAGAGAGAGGAAAGACAAAGAAAAAAACAAGAAAATAAAAGAGAGAAAAATAAGAAACCATGGGGAGGAAACAATGGCAAAACAAGAGAGAGAAATGAGAGGATAAAAACAAAGAGAAATCAAGCATAGGAAGGCATGAGTGAAAATAAAGGAGAATAAGTTGCAAATAAAAATAAGGAAAAGCCGGGATGACGCAAGCAGCCGATCAAATGCATAATAGAAACGGTTAACTGCTTAGGTGCATTCACTACTCAAATGTGCGGTTGCTTATCTGTTAAAGTCCTAATCGCTAACAAGTTTGTTATTGATGAAATTTCAGTTCAGACAGGTGGTTAGTTTGATTGGCATTCTATCAACTCACTCCTATAACACCCGATCCAAAAACAAGTTGAACATGGCCAACCAAGAACTTGAGGACAACATTGTCGATCCGTCAAAATAGGTGGAAGAATCGGAGGTTAATCTGAAAAATGAGTTGTATAAGCTGAAGCAGCAGATGGCTGAAATGTACCAAGAATGGGCAAAAGGGCACCCACCGCTAGTTTACCCTGCCAACCCTACTTTTATCCCGCCATTGGCTCAGCCCTAGGAACCTCCCACTCTGAACTCATCTCCGGCCTTTCCCCTTTACCAACAATGCCACATCACCACTTCCCATACATCACAAGCTCCACCACCCAAACAAGTCACATACCCTCCTACACCAGTCACTCCTGTTTTTGTGGCACCCCCACCTACTGAATTACACCAATCCTCCATTGAGCCTCTGTTCTAGATTCACGACAACTAGTATTACCCCCCGGAGCCCACTTTCAAGGTTCCTGAACCCTATTCCTACACTACTCATTTTGACCTCCCTACGGAAACCGAAAAACCATCTAAAAATACCGAATAAGAGGAGATGTTCAGGAAAGTTAAAAGCCTTGAACAGTCATTCAGGACATGCGGGGGTTGGGAGGTCAAGTAAGTGTGGCTAACAAAGATCTATGTCTATTTCCAGATGTGCAATTACTGGCAGGGTTTAAGATGCCCAAGTTTGATTTGTATGATGGGCACGGTGATCCAGTGGCGCATTTGAGAAGTTTTTGTAGCAAAATGAGGGGAGCTGGCGGGAAAGATGAGTTGATAATGGCATATTTCAGTCAAAGTCTGAGTGGATCGGCGCTGGAGTGGTACACTCGGCAGGATCATGGAAGATGGTACACATGGGATGATATAGCCCAGGCATTTACTTGCCACTTCCAGTACAATCTCGAGATTATTCTGATCGTCTGTCTTTGATGAAACTTGAGAAAAAGCACAATGAGAGTTTCAGGGAGTATGGTTTTAGATGGAGAGAACAGGCAGCAAGGGTTGACCCTCCAATAAATAAAAGTGAAATGGTGGATTATTTTCTGCAGGCCTTAGAACCTACTTATTACGGTCATCTGGTATCAGCTATAGTCAAGTCCTTCAATGAAGTGGTAAAGATGGGTGGTATGGTAGAAGAAGGGCTCAAGACAAACAAAATCATGAGCTATTCGGCTATTAAGGCAACCACCCAGGCCATTCAAAGCGGAACTGGGGGGTAATTAGAAAGAATAAGAAAGAAGATGTAGCAACGATTGATTCAGGAGCTTGGTTCGGACCCAGGGGTTCACCTCACCACTATCATCAGCCTCGTCCCCACCACCAAACCTACCCCCATACCTCGTATAATCCACCCCAATACTACTACCCACCACTAGACCCCCATTTTTCTATCCACCATGCCCAAACATACAGCCAACCTCCGGCCCACGCACAATGGCGTGCGCCAGTCCCATAAAATACATACCCAGCTCCACAAAATGCCTATCCACCCCTAAGAGCCTACTGAAACCCTCCTGGATCATGTTTCCGGCCCAACCAAACATTTAAGAACAAGAGGTTGCAAAGAAAGAAAACCTTCACTCCATTGGGAGAATCCTATACCAGTTTGTTCCACAGGTTTAGACAATTGGGTATGCAGAGTCCGAACCAGCCAAAACTACTAAACCCTCCCCCGAGGAATCTTGATTACTCTATGAGTTGCGAAAATTGTTCTGGTGCTCCGAGGCACGACATAAAGAAGTGCTGGCAATTGAAAACAGCTATTCAAGAGCTCATTGATACTAATCGGATTGAGGTCCAAGCTTCGGAGGCGCCCAATATCAACTAGAATCCCTTGTCGGCCCATCCCGAGACAAATATGATCGAGATAGTGCATAGAGGAGAGGAACCCAAGAAGACTTCACATACCGTCATAATGATTCAGTCCAGTAAAGTCAAGTCGATTGAAAGGTCAACAAGTGAGAAGTCAGTAATCAAGTTGAAAAGGACAGATAGTGAACCAACTATGGTAGGCAAGAAGGGGTTTTCAAGTGGTGTTGCAGTGAAACAAGAAAAAGCAAAAGTGATGGTGCCAGGGGTGGCAAATAAGCCTGTCGTAATTGTGGAGGGTGCTCGCACAGATCCTGTCATTATCAAACTTGTAACTCAGCTACCAATAGTCAACAGCAAGGTTGTCCCATGGAATTATGAACAAGTAACAGTGACTTACAAAGGGAAAGAGGTTAAAGAAGAAGTTTGTCAGACCCATGGTTTGACTCGATCGGGGAGATGCTTTGCCCCCGAAGAGTTGAGAAAGGCTAAGATTTCCAAAGATAACCCAGTGCTGTTGAAGAAATCTATGACCGAGGAAGAAGCAGATGAATTTTTGAGAAAGTTTAAAGTGCGGGACTATTCCATTGTGGAGCAGTTGAGGAAGATACCTGCTCAGATTTCACTCTTGTCATTATTGATTCATTCAGACGAGCACCGTGGGGCTTTGATGAAAATCCTGAATGAGGCCCACGTTCTTAACCAAATTTCAGTAAACCACTTGGAAAAGATAGCTAACAAGATATTTGAGGTAAACCGAGTCACTTTTTCTGATGATGAGTTGCCCGTAGAGGGCACTGAGCACAATAGGGCTCTTTATCTTACGGTAAAGTGCGAAGATTCCGTGGTTACTCGAGTATTAATAGACAATGGTTCCAGTGCCAACATTTTCCCTCTCTCCACCTTAAACAAGTTGAAAGTGGAGGATGAGAGAATTCACAAGAACAGTATCTGCATTTGGGGATTTGATGGCGGAGGCAAAGATTCAGTCGGGGACATAGTGCTTGAGCTTACAATAAGGCCAGTTGAATTTACCATGGAGTTCCAGGTGCTCGATGCGGTTGTTTCTTACAATCTACTGTTAGGTCAACCCTGGATTCATGCTGCCAAAGCGGTCCTGTCTACTCTACATCAAACGGTCAAATTTGAATGGGATAGAAAAGAAATTGTTGTTCACGGTGAAGATAATTCGTGTGTACCCAGTGATGCCATTGTTCCGTTCATAGAGTTTGAAGATGATAAGGGTCATGGGTTTATCAGGTTTTTGACACGGTACCGGTAGAGAAGATTCTAGAAGGGAAGTGTGTTCCAACTCCGAGGGTAGCTGCTGCATCAATCATGGTAGCCGTTGAAATGTTGAAAAATGGTTTTGTATCGGGCAAAGGTTTGGGTGCATCTCTGCAAGGTATCATACAGCCGGTGTCTCTCCCCAGAAACTTGGATACATTTGGTTTGTGGTTCAAGCCCACAGTTGCATACGTGAAAAGAGCCAGAAAGTCGAAACAGAGGGCCTGGGTCCTCCCAAAGCCCATCCCACGGGTCTCCAGATCATTTGTCAGGCCTGGCACCAAGAAACGCCGAGTAACAATAGTTCCCAGTTCTATGGTTGGTCCTGATAAAGAGTTGATTGAAAGGTTCGAGAAGTTATTCGATGATGTGAACATGGTGGAAGATGGAGAGGGTTCTAGCAAGGCAGATGTACAATTTGTTGGGCCTAGTGCAAAGATTAACAATTGGGAAGCTACTCCTCTCCCCATCAGGAAGGAGTTTTGGTAGTTTGCTTTGATTTTCTTTTAGTTTATCCAGATTATTCTAGGGTTGTAATTCAGATTCTATGTTCCGTCCGTTTGGATGTATAAGCCTTGCTATCTTTTAATTTTAATGATTTGCAAATTCCCCTTTTCCTCATTTCTGACAGCTTTATTTGTGTTTTCTTTGCTTCCTTGTACAGTTCTTTTTATGTTGGTTTTAATAACATGACATACATGAGGAATCTTCGGCCCATTCTTAATAGCCAATCTAATTCTGAAATAGTAATTCAAGAAATAGAGTGTGATGACGAATCGGAATATGATGAGGATGATGTCTTTGAAGAGATTAGTAAAGAATTAAGCTATTTTGAAGAAAAATCCAATCCTAACCTGAGTGACACAGAAGAAATCAATTTAAGGGACCCAGATAATATTAGAGAAACTAAGATAAGTGTCCATCTTGAACCTCAACTCAGGGAGGACATAATTAAAGCATTACTTGAGTACAAAGACATCTTTAGATGGCCATATGATGACATGCCGGGTTTAAGCACTGACTTGGTGGTTCACAAATTGCTCACTGACCTAGCATTCCCTCCTGTCAAGCAGAAACTGAGGAAGTTTAAAACAGACATGAGTGTAAAGATTAAAGAAGAGATCACAAAGCAGTTTGAGGCAAAGGTCATTCGGGTCACTCGGTATACCACTTGGTTAGCCAACGTAGTACCTGTGCCAAAGAAGGATGGCAAGACTAGGGTGTGTGTTGATTACCATGATCTCAACAAGGCCAGTCCCAAGGACAACTTCCCACTGCCAAATATCCACATTCTAATTGACAATTGCGCCAAACATGAGATTGGGTCTTTTGTGGATTGCTCTGTTGGCTATCATCAAATCTTAATGGATGAGGAAGATACAGAAAAGATGGCATTCATTACACCATAGGGTACATACTGCTATCCGGTCATGCCATTCGGTTTGAAAAATGCTGGGGCGACTTACATGAGGAAAATGACAACAATATTCCACGACATGATACACAAGGAGATCGAGGTTTATGTGGATGATGTAATTTTAAAGTCTAGAAAGCAGTCTGATCATGTCAGAGATTTGAGAAAATTCTTCCAAAAGCTTCGCAGGTACAATCTTAAGCTCAATCCTGTAAAATGCGCATTTGGTGTGCCATCTGGAAAATTGTTGGGATTCATAGTCAGCCGTTGAGGTGTTGAATTGGACCCATCAAAGATTAAAGCTATACAAGAATTTCCACCCCCAAGGAACAAAACTAAGGTGATAAGTTTACTAGGGAGGTTGAATTACATCAGCAGGTTTATTGCTCAGCTTACGACAACTTGTGAGCCTATCTTCAAACTATTAAAGAAGGATGTTGTGGTCAAGTGGACAGACGAGTGTCAAGAAGCATTTGATAAGATAAAGGGGTACTTATCAAACCCACCTGTGTTGGTGCCACCTGAACCACAGAGACCTTTGATTCTGTATTTAACAGTTTTGGACAACTCGTTTGGTTGTGTGCTAGGTCAGCATGACATCACCGGAGGGAAGGAGCATGCCATATATTATCTCAGCAAGAAGTTCACATCTTACGAGGTTAAGTAAACTCACCTTGAGAGGACATATTGCGCCCTAACTTGGGTAGCACAGAAGTTGAAGCACTATTTGTCATCTTACACTACTTACCTCATCTCTCGTTTGGATCCATTAAAGTATATTTTTTAGAAGCCTATGCCCACAGGGAGGCTCGCAAAGTGGTAGATTTTGCTCACGGAATTTGACATCGTTTATGTGATCCGGAATGCGATGACAGCCCAGGCATTGGCCGACCATTTGGCTGAGAACCCAGTGGATGAAGAATATGAGCCTTTGAAGACTTACTTCCCTAATGAAGAAGTAATGCAAATTGATGAGTTGGAACAAGTTGGATAGCCAGGTTGGAAACTGTTCTTCGATGGAGCTGCTAACATGAAAGGCATCGGGATAGGGGCTGTACTTATTTATGAAACGGTGCATCACTACCCTATTACGGCTCAGCTTCATTTCTATGTACTAACAACATGGCTGAGTACGGGGTATGCATTTTGGGTTTGAGGTTAGTTGCAAACTTGGGTTTCCAGGAAGTTTTGGTCTTGGGGGACTCGAACTTTCTGGTGCACCAGATCCAAGGGGAATGGGAAACACGGGATTTAAAACTTATACCGTACCGGTAATGTTTGCATGATCTTTGTCAGCAATTTTGATTAGTAGAGTTCAGGCATATTCCAAGGATATATAATAAGGTTGTCGATGCTTTGGCTACTCTAGCGTCAATGTTACATCACCCAGATAAGGCTTATGTTGACCCTTTGCATATTCAGGTCCATGATCAACATGCTTACTGTAATGTGGTGGAAGAAGAACTTGATGGTGAGCCTTAGTTTCATGATATCAAGGAATATCTCAGGATGGGGTGTATCTAGTACAAGCCACAGGTGATCAAAAGAGAACAATTCGTCGTTTTGCAAGTGAATTTTTCTTTAATGGAGGAGTGTTTTACAAAAGAACCCCAGATTTAGGATTTTTAAGATGCATAGATGCTGGACAGGCCACGATTATCATGACCGAAGTACATTCTGGAGTCTGTGGGCCGCATATGAGTGGGTACGTTATGGAAAAGAAGATTCTCCGAGCAGGTTATTATTGGCTCACTATGGAGCAGGATTGTATCAATTTTGTGCGCAAGTGTCATCAATGCCAAATACATGGAGACTTGATCCATTCTCCGCCATCTGAATTACATACAATGTCCACACCATGGTCCTTTGTTGCTTGGGGTATGGATGTCATTGGACAAATTGAACCAGCAGTATCCAATGGGCATAGGTTCATTCTGGTGGACATTGATTATTTCACCAAGTGGGTTGAACCTAAAACTTTCAAGTCCGTGACCAAGAAAGCAGTGGTCGATTTTGTGCACTCAAATATCATTTGTCGGTTTGGGATCCCGAAGGTAATCATCACATATAATGGTGCTAATCTCAGTAGTCATTTGATGAAAGAGGTATGTCAACAGTTTAAGATCACGCATCGCAATTCCACCCCATATCGCCCCAAGGCGAATGGAGCAGCCGAGGCAGCCAACAAGAATATAAAGAAGATATTTTGGAAAATGGTTGAGGGTTCTAGACAGTGGCATGAAAAGTTACCTTTTGCATTGGTGGGTTATCGCACTACTGTTCGTACTTCAGTAGGGGTGACTCCTTATTCGCTAATGTATGGCACTAAAGCAGTAATACCCGCAAAAGTTGAAATCCCGTCCCTTCTGATTGTCGCTGAGGCCGGAATTGACGATGATGAATGGGTCAAAACCTGCCTGGAAAGAGCATATAACAAGAGGTGCGTCTACAGAAGTTTGAAGTGGGTCAACAAGTGTTGAAACATATCCTTCCACATCAGGTTGAGGCAAAAGTCAAGTTCTCCCCAAATTGGCAGGGCCCGTTCATCGTAACGAGAGTGTTGTCCAATGGTGCTCTGTATTTAACAGATATAGAAGACAAGTGTGTAGAAATGGCTATCAATTCAAATGTAGTCAAGAGATATTATGTATGATTTCCTTTGGTTAAATTGTGTTTGTTTGTACTTGGCATGTTTTAAAGATTGGAATGATAAAGGCATTTTGTTCTGCTATCTAAACACTTTATCCTTTGTTATTCCTTTGAGCCTTGTTTATTTCCTTTCATACTCCTCTTTTGGAATCAGTAGCAAAGATAAAAAACACAAGCGTGAAAGATAAATACAGGAAAAGAGAGAAAGGAAAAGAATGAAAAGAGAAAGAAAAAGAAGAAAACAAAAAAGAGAAAAACAAGAAGATAACAAAACAACAAGAAGTGAAAAAGAAAGCAAAAAGAGAAAGAAAAGAAAGAGAAAATCACAACAGCAAAGCAGTTTCTATGACATGAACTACGTTCAACCTGATTCCTTTTAAGGATACCTAGGTAGCCTCATGGTTCGGTCCCATCAAAACAAAAATCCAAAAGTCCTCAAGCAAAGAAACTGGTGCAGAAGTTGTGGTTGTTGTAAGAAATCTGATTCCGAAAGTTGTAATCTTGAACCCATTTGAATAGTTTTGAGACTTTTGATACCCTTTCTTTTTAAACCTATCCAAAAGCCCACATTACAGTCCAAAGAAAGACCTTCCGATCAGTCTTCGAGAGATGCCAAGTCAAGCGAGTAAAGGTGAATCATATCAGGGGCAACACTCCGGTCCAAACAAGGAAAATGTTGAAAATGAGAGAGTTTTATTGGTGAAAACCCTCACGGGCACCATAAGGCGACGGGAGATGAGACAAATCAAAAATGAAAGCGTCTTATTGGTGAAAACCTTCACGGGCAACGTAAGGCGAAAGTAAGTTGAGTGATGAGCAAATGAGAGAGGCTTGTTGGTGAAAACCCTTTAGGGCACCGCAGGCCGAACAAGGTCAAGGTTTTGGCGAAGAAGTCAGGTTATAGAAACTCTGGGGCAACAAAGTATGGCAACAGAAAGTTGGTTGATTGGACAGACTGGGCTGATTAATTCGAAATGCATGTCATGATCATTGGTATCAGCTGCTCCACTCAGATAAGTCTCTTTTCTTTTTCCCCTTCAAATAGTCTTCCAGTTTTGGATTTTTCTTATCCTTAACTCTGAAAGTCATTGCATTTCATCTCTTCTGGGTTTATTTCTCTAAGATGTTCCCAAAGTTAATTTTGTTTAAGCAAATAAGAAGGAATCTCAAAGCTTACTACCAACTTCCAAAGTTGCACAAGGCACGGGGCGTTCAAGGCATTGCTAAAGATAGTATGATATGAAGTGGTATAAAAGGTCAATAGAAGTTCCATCGACGAAATGGTTTGGTAATGTCGTGGGAAATGCAAAGGCTAAAACATATGGGTCAGAGATGTAACACAACGGTTTGGGTATAGAACACTCTGGTCATCCAAAGTCATGAGGGTTTGAAAGTCAGTCGGGAAGTTAAGCAGTTCTTGGCCAGTTCAGGGGAAGTCAGTCAAAACAAAGCACGACAGCGGTGAGGCCACTTTCAGCAAGAATGCGACAAACTAACCAACACATTTTAAAGTGACAAGATTTTTCTTTGATTGAAACAGGGGCAGAAAGGTTCGATTGTTTCGAAGAAACCCTCCGTATGGAAAAGGCAAGCACCAGACAGGTTTGACTTTTGATTTTCAGGACCCTCATGGAAAATGGGACCTAGTTTAAAATTCAAAATAATCCTGAGTAGCAAAATCTAGCATATATGTACCCCAAGGAATATAAGATGGTTTTAAAATTCGCATGTTGGAGATAGGATTCAATTAGGAGTTGTCAGGACCCTTCTGAATAATGGGACCTAGCTTTAAAATTTCCATTGGATAACAAAATTTAGCGTAAGTTCTGGTGTAGAGTAATATAATTTAGCCATAAAATTGTCACTCTTAAGATAAAACTTAACTTTTAATTTTCATGACCCTCATGGATAATGGGGAGTAGTTTAAGACCCTCTTAGATAACAAGATTTAGCAGAAGTCCCACCTTTAAAAGATATAACTTAGATTTAAAATTGTCGTTTAATTAAGAGTTGTCAGGACCCTCCTAGATAATGGAGTGAAGTTTTAAGATCGTCTTAGATAACAAGATGTAGCAAAAGTAATACCTTTAGGAGATACAATTTAGATTTAAAACTGTCGTGTAACTAGGAGCTGTCAGGACCCTCCTGGATAACGGGATCTAGCTTTCAAATTCTTAGTAATATTTGGTAATATGATTCAGTGTAACACTCACACATGTGCCCAGCTACCAAACTAGGGCAGAAAATTTTCTTTGTTTTGTCTATTTTTGTTGAAATCAGGTACCCACTTGGAGAATAGGGAGAAGCAACTCAAATTCAGCAATCAGGCGCCCACCTAGAGAGCACGGGAATACAATTCAAGTTCAGCAGTCAGGCGCCCACCTGGAGAGCACGGGAATACAATTCAAGTTCAGCAGTTAAGCGCCCACTTGGAGAGCACGGGAATACAATTCAAGTTCAGCAGTCAGGCGCCCACCTGGAGAGCACTGTAATACAGTTCAAGTTCAGCAGTCAGGCGCCCACCTAGAGAGCACGAGAATATAATTCAAGTTCAGCAATCAGGAGCCCATCCGGAAAGCATGGGAATACAATTCAAGTTCAGCCATCAGGCGCCCACCTAGAGAGCACGGGAATATAATTCAAGTTCAGCAGTCAGACATCCACCTGGAGAAAGGGAAAGAATCTCAGAGTAAAGTTCGAGTTCAGCAATCAGGCGTCCACCTGGAGAAAAGGGAAAGCATCTCGGATTACAATTCAAGTCGGCAACAAAGGAATTTCACCTAGAGAATACAAGGCAACAAGAACCACAAGATCAAGTTTGAGGATACAGATAGGATTTTTGTAATGCATAGCTCATAGTTTAGTCTAACTTCTTTTTATTTTGACATGGTATAATAAGGGGTTCATTAAGCAGTAGCAGCAGCAACAACAACAGTGAAATCACAGCTTCATGGTAGTCCCAGCTACCGAAACTTCTCGAACTAGACTGACTTGATTCCTTTATATCCAAGGATATGTAGGCAACCTTGGAAGCAGGGTGCGGTCAAATCTTTTCAAAAAATGCCTCACACGGAGTATTCAAACGGGAAAAATCGCTCGTATCCGCTCACTTTATCTTTGCACGAAAACTCTTCGTATTTTCGAGCAAAGAGGGGCAGCTGTGAGCACGTGATTTTTTGCCCTATATGAGTTACTCCCATAAATTCAAACAAAATAATTTTTTCCCAATGTTTGCAATTTCGTGGATTTTTGTAGCATTTTTCGTTAATTGCTTGCATTTGTCTACGCATGTTTAATTTTGTTTAATTCATGAAAATACTAAAAACAATATATATTGCATTTGCATTTAGGATTTAATATTGTATTTTTAGATTAATTAGTAAATTAGTTTGTTTTATAAAAATGGAAAAAACCACAAAAAAATAACTCATTTTTGCATTTTTTAATTTGAGTTTCGAATTTTGAGAGTTTTTCTTTTAATTTGGTATTTAATTATTTGTGGTAATTTTATTTAGAGTTAATTAATTTAATTTGGTAGGGTAATTCTTATTATGAATTAATTTAGATTTTTATTTTTAATTTTTGAAAAGAAAAAGAATTTTTGAATAAAAGAAAAAGAAAAAAAAAAGGGTTTGAGAGAGTCAAGCTTTTGTTTTGGGCCAAACCATGGAAATTCCCAAGACCAATTGATTTTATTTCCTGAAAACCCGGCTAAACCCGTTTGACCCATAGCCCAAACCCGTGTCCACCCGGTCCAACCCCCCAAAATCCCCCAAAAAAAATCCAAACGACGCCGTTCTGTTATATTTTAGATCAAGACCGTCGATCTCAAAAGATCGGACGGTCCAAAACTTATTCCCATTTTTATATATAAGTGTCTGAACTTCCCCTACCCCCCTAACTCATCTCATTCGTCCCCCTTCACCTTCCTCTCAGAGATTCACCATGAATCCTAACGCTGCCACCATTCCCCACAGCCTCGAGCCCGGCGGCGCCACCTTCAATCACTCACAAAATAACACCCCATGACCTCCAAGGCTCCCTCTTTCCCAATCCCGACTCCGTTTGCTTCGAATCCCTCCGGAATTTCTCGAATTTTAGATCGAAAGTGAACCCTAAAAAATCCAAAAGTCATTTTCTATGAAATTTGGTAGCATGCATGGTCATAGGGTGGCGTTTCTTCGAGTTTTGAAGTTCGAACTCAACAAGACTGATGTTGTTCAGTTTGTTCTTAACAAAGAACAATTGACCGACATTAGTTTTATTGGGTCCTTTGTCTCCGTCTAGTTTCGAGGCTTGATTTGGTAAGTTCCTTTCCCCTTTTGTGTTTTCTTTCTCTCATTGTTTTATTATCCTCCTCTTTCCCTTTCTTTATCCTAGTTTTCTTATAATAATCTGGATGAAAATTCGATTCGCCTTCTGAGTTCAAACTTGTTCTTCTGTTCATTATTTTGTTTTTCTTTTCTTCTTTCTTTATTCTTCTTTGTGAAATCCATTTCTTTGACTTCTTTAGTTTGTTAAGCATGGCTAATTTTCTGGTTTGTTTTTCTGTTTAATCACCTAGTTAATTAGGCCTATAACTTAGTCAATTTCATGCTATGTAGTTAAGCTAATTAATTCATTCACCCCCGTCTTTGTTTGATTGCATTTTAAAAGGTTTTAGGATTTCTTCTTTTGGGAATTTTGGTCAGCTTTTTAAATTTGGGGATCTTTGCTTAAATTGAATTGGGTTCTGAAAGTCAAGAACCCAAGTGGGGATTTAATTTGGATTCACAGACCCACACCAAATCTAGTTGGGTCAATTTTACCCATGTGATTTTCAGAGGGAAATTTTCAGGGGTATGGGCGGTAGTCTAGGTAATTGTTATAGGGAATATTTCAGTAACTAACCAAAGTAAGCTTCTAGGAAGCTGGGTTAGGGACTTATATGAGAATGTGAAAATCAAACTAAGGGTCTCTAAGCTAAAATAAAAATTGCAAAAGGTTTGAAATGCAAATTTGAACTCTTTGAGGCTGCCCTAATGCCTTGCCTATAAAGGCAAATTTCCTTCTAGCTCAAGGCAGATTTTAGGAGGAGAAGAAATATCCTGAAAACAAAGGCGGCTGTTTTTTTTAGAATTCTGAAATAATTTGAAATCCTCTTCAGTTTCTGGGGAAGAACTATTGAAATTCTGCTTGGTTTTGCTCCTTCATAGTTCAAATCGACTGAAATTTTATAATTTTGCATTCTGGTTTGGAAAAATGGATTGAATTGTTGGGATATTTAAAGGTTTGGGTGTGGATTTGGTTGTGTGAACACTATTTCATTGATGGGCTTTAGCTGATTCTGCTGTTGTTTCTTTCCGTTTGAACTTCCTACTGCTGACCCTTGTTGTTTCCTCACTTCGTTTCCTTTTCAATTTCCAGGTATTCTTAGCACCATGGATGTCGCTTAAGTGTAACCCAAAGTTTGAATTTGGGAATGTAATGATAGCTATGTTTTCTGCTATGAAATTTTATTTCTCTCTCTTCTCATCTCATGTTAGTTGTAATATTTAGCTTAAAATGGTGGTGATTAGTATACTGATCATGAACAAGGTATCATAGTTTTTTTTAAAATCCAAAATCACTCTGATAGTTTGATTGCTCTGTTTATGTTATTAGCTTTGTATGGAATTGGTCATAGTTAGAAAAGGTGTCTTGGTCTGTATTTGGCAATGACAATTGGACTAGTTTTAATTTGTTGGTTGGCATCTGAGCTATATGGCTAGATCTAATGTGAGAAGTTAGTTTGGATTTGAAGTTAGGTGAATAATAGCAACCATGCCTAGATTACCATTCTGATTTCATTTCAAATAAAAGTCAAGGTTCGTTTTATTGAGAATCAGTATGACTAGTGATAAAATGATTGAAAAATGTGTCGAAATTGGTAGAAGTGTAGTAACTTAGTACATTCTGCAATGATAATCTTGGTCATTTGAATTGTAGTTGCTTTATTTTAAATGAGGATCTATCTTGCATAAAATCTGTATGCGTGAGTTGGCAGTTGATTCATTTTGACGTTTTTCTAAAATCCAAATACCATTCCTGCTCTTGCATGGTTTCGATGTGCCATCCTTTGGCTTCCAGCTTGTGCGTGTTTTGCCAAGATCTGGGCCCTCCTCTTGGGCCCGAACAAAGCTTATTATGAAGCTTGTAACTCTGCATCCTCGTGACCATCTTGGGCTATTGGGCCTTTCATCAGGCCAAAACCTCGGAATAGGGACTAGATCTCATAATTGTTAGTTTGACAGATCAAGCTTAAATTAATTTAATCTCTTTTAAAAAACCGTCTCCCATTAATTAATTGTACTTTTTTTTAAGAGAGGATTGGTCTTGATACGTCTTTTTGTAAGAAGTGTTCTTCCCCAAAGTTAGTTGAGGCGTGCCATATTCAACAACGTAAATAGTTTATGGCCCTCAAACATCTAGTTTGATTTTCCTTTTTAAAAATGGAATCGAGGCGCGCCATGCCAAATAAAATCCTAAAATGCTGGCCCTGGCTTAGTTAATATTTTAATCCTTAGAATTCGAGGGGTGCCATTTAGCAAATTCTCTATGGCCCTCACAAAGTTAAAAATGCGTAGTTGCTTTAGGCGCACTATTTTAATAATATTACTTTCCTAAACTCGGGTGTGCATTTCATGTGACCCAAATCCCAATCGTGATAGCGTTGAATAAAATGTGTTTTGCGTTGCGAGTGCATTTCATGTGGCGCGGTCCATAGACATGTTTTAGACGACGTTAAATTTTCTTTAAAATGAATAAAAGCGGTTTTAAGTTAAAATGCACGTAGGTTCAAAATGTTTTAAAATCAGATAATAGGCTAATTATAACAGCTAAGCGACCGTGCTAGAACCACGGAACTCGGGAATGCCTAACACCTTCTCCTGGATTAACAGAATTCCTTACCCGGATTTCTGGTTCACAGACTGTAGCACAAAGTCAATCTCTTCCTCAACTCGGGATTTGAACTGGTGACTTGGGACACCATAAATTATCTCAAGTGGAGACTCTGAATCTTTTAATAAATAAATCCCGTTTCGATTGTCACTTTAAGTAAGAAAAAAACTCCCTTATACTATACCCTTCCGGGTGTAGGTAAAAAGGAGGTGTGACACTCGGGACTGGAGATTACACCGCTGGCTTCTTACAGCCTGACTTCTTCTTGATAGGGGTCCTCGAGGTCGGGTACCACCTCGGGACTAGAGATGATGTTGTTGGCCCTTTGAAGCCTAACTTCCCTTTGATGGAGGTCCTTTAGGTCGGTTACTACCTCAGGACTGGTATGGAAGTTATTGGCCTCCCAGGGCCTATCTCGATCAAGTGGACCATTGTCGTGTCCCCATATATATTTGGGGTCGCTTCCGCTTTCTTAGGAGATCCCATTGTTTTAGATAGCTATCCTTCCATTTAGGTGTTGATCCATTCATTGCCTTAGCATCAAAGTGTTTGTGTAGGTTCTCGCTTTAGCTCTCTAGTCTTGTCGTAGCCATGATTGCTACTTCAGGGTCAGCCCGACAGAGAGGGGAGAGTTCCGCCCCAGCGCTCTGGATCCACGGGAGTTTATTTTTAAGACTATGTCTTCGATAAGAGAGGAGCACCTTGAGCTAGTGAGGAGAGACTGCGGTTGGGGTGAGGGAGTAGCATTACAGGTGCTTCCCCTAGATAAGGGTATCACGGACCTTGCCGATGGATTCCTAAATGTGTACTTGTACCCTTTCGCACTAGGCCCCCATGATAGGGTCGTGCTTGATTTCTATTTAAAGTATCGAGTTACTTTGGTGCAGATACATCCGTCGTTTTGGCAAATAGTGCTGATCAATTGCGAAGAAGGTAGGGCTTGAATTCACGCTCAGTCATCTTGTCAGGATGCATCGACCCTTTCATCATCGAGGTCTGCTAACCTTGTGGTGCCGTTCGTCCACGCCCTTCATTGTTGACTATGAGGAAGATGGAGATCAAGAGTGGATTAGTTGGTTTGTCTGGGTCCGGATGGCTGACGTTATTCTCGTGGAACTTATGCCATTCCCCGAGGAATGAAATTATACGCTTGAGTGGAGCATCCCATGCTTTATCAGATTTGCTCATGGTGGATGCTAGTTTAGTAATTGTGTTTTCCTCCTTTTATGCAGATATTTCATGGGCGTCGGGCGAAGTTCTTGATCTGCCTGGCTGGGTTCGGAAGCTGGCTACTCATTCGACTTGTGACGAGCGTAGGTGGCGAGCTGTGTCCCGGGGCAGATGGAACCAAAACATCATGGTATGTGTGTGTGTGCTGCTCTTTCCTTGTCCTTCGTACATTTGGGAAGACATATTTCCCTTTTCAAGCATTAATCTTGTCGTCGTAGGTATCAGGGGGTCTTCAAGGGCGAGGTCGTGCTCCTCCTGAGAGGGGGAGGGATTGCCAGCTTCCGAGCCAAAGGACGACAATAATAAATGGGATATGCATTTACAGTGCTATGGCACTCATAGCAAGGCAAAACGGGGCCGAGTCTTTGAGAAGAAACATCGTCCGAGCCTGCTGCACCCAAAGTTTCTAGTTCTGGAGAAGTGGTTCCTCCAGGAGATCATGTTTTGAGCGGGGTTGATTCTCCTAGGGCCGAGGGGACTAGATTAAAAGAGGTGTGCTCGGCCTTCGAGAAAGTCCACCGACTTCACTTTGCGGTGAGCTTTGGCACAGGCTTTCCGAATCTCGCATCTTCCCATCCTTATCGAGTTTTACTTCTACAGGACTTTGGTAGGCTTAGGTCTGAGTTGTTCCATCATGGGGCTAGGCTCCGAAAAGCTCTGGATGAAGGTAGGTCCCTTAGGCTCCTTTACAAAGAGAAGGAAGTTGAGCTGGCACATTGGCGATATGAGGTGTACCGGAACATGAATTACGAGAGCTATTTGATGGAGTAGGTAACTTACCGTCCCGGGTGGGTATGCATTTTGCTTATTAAATCCTCAGGTTAACTCTTTTCCTATTCCAGCTGCAAATAAAGACGGAGGCCCTGGAACGCCCTAGGGGTGAAGCCGACCGAATCAGGAATGACTGTGGCGAGCTTAGAGCTCGAGCGCAGTCTCAAGCTTCAGAGGAGAAAGATGCCTTGGTTAAAGTTCCTACCTTCTAGGTCCAACTCCACTTAGCTCGTGATAACACTTTAGTTCAAGCGGATATGATCACGAAGCTCGAATCCGAATTTTCGAAGGTCAGGGCTAAGATCGTTAATGCTCGGATCGAAGCAACACTGAGCCGGACTAAGGCCGATCAGGAGATAATGATTTATTTGAAGGATGTTTCCGATTCCCAATCCAAGTTGAAGAGGGTCCTCAGTCAGGAAGACAGGACGAAAAAATATGTTTGTTGCAGATCCCGAAGAAGGGTTCTAGAGGAGATCAGTGCTAGGGATTTTGTTCTCCCAGAAGAGTTGGCGCGAGCGAGGGTGGACGAGCGTGGTGCTCGGTCATTCCTGTCCGACACCGAGGAGAGTGAAGATGAGGCTGATATGCCGTAGCACTCAGGGGAGGGGCGTAGACTTTGCCATTTTGTATGCGATATCTTCAGAGCATGCTTGTAGACGGAGAATGCACTTTTTCACATCTGTAAATAAAAGAAAACTTGACATTTTATTTCTTCTCTACCCCTTTCTGCTTCACTTCTGACTAGGTGGACTAGTTTCAGAGTTGGTGAGAATCCTTATATTTGTGACATGTCTCTTGCGCTTATTAAGCAGGCCCATGGGCTTTAACGCATTCGGTCGATGCGACTTTTAGTGTAAGCTAGCGTTAGAGCTCTTATGCTTTTGCTCAACTGTTTTGGGTTTAGTCTCCAAGTCGGGCTTTGACTTAAGCTCACTCGACCCTCAAGCTTTTGTGCTTGCATGGGCGGGCGACAATGAATCTTACGCCTTGCCCTTGGGCATTTGTATTTTAACTGTTTTGGGTTTAGTCTCCAAGTCGGAGTTTGACCAGCATAATTGACCCTCAAGTTTTGTACTTGCGTGGGCTAGCAACAACGTCTCTTACGTCTTGGGTCGCAGCGACCTTTTATATGCACGGCCTGGAGGCTTATTAAGCTGGCAATAATGGCTCTTATGCTTTGCCCTTAGGCATGTATAGTTAACTATTTTGGGTCCGATCTTCGAATCAGGTTACGACTCGAGCTCATTTTAACCCTCAAGCTTTCAAATTTTAAGCTGGCAATAGTGGCTCTTACGCTTTTGGTCGTTGTGACCTTGTAGTGTGTGTGGCCCTGAGGCTCATTAAGCTGGCGACAATGGCTCTTACGCTTTGCTCTTAGGCATATATAAGCTTTGTTTTCCTCTCATTAAGGACTTTTTTAAATTATTTTTCTTGACCCGTTATTGGTTTGGGAAGCACCTCGATTTCAAGTCGTTTACGGTGATATTCGAGCACCTCGGAAGATTTGGCTCGTAAGTTGAGTAGCTTGAAGCCTTGTGATTTGGAGCTGACATGCTCGAAGCTCTTTTCCCTGTCGAGGGTAGCCTGTTTAACCGGTTCATTTCGAAGTAGATTCGAAATAATAGCCTTATGAAATAATAGCGACGGTCGGGCATCCCCGAGTCGTGTTAATTCGGCTGGTACAGCCGTATTACCGTAGTCATTTGTGTTTGGCGAGAGCCATTTTTGCTCCTGAGTGTAGTAGTTTAAGTGTCTATATCGAGGGTATGCCCTTTCGGGTGTTTTACAAATGTGATATATAGCCTAAACTTTGGGATCGAGTTTATGCCTATAGTAAGGTCTTACAAAATTTTCATGCCTTTTAAGGTCTTACAGTTTTGTTGATACTTGGTACAAGTATGATTCATGCCTTGCTTGAGGTCTTACAGTTTTGTTGATACTTGGTACACGTATGATTCATGCCTTGCTTGAGGTCTTACAGTTTTTTTATGATGTTGAGGTCTTACAGTTTCTTCATGCCGTTGAGGTCTTACAGTTTTGTTGGTACTCGGTACAAGTATGACTCATGCCTTGCTTGAGGTCTTATAGTTTTTTCATGCCATTGAGGTCATACAGTTTTTTCATGTCGTTGAGGTTTTATAGTTTTTCATGTCGTTGATGTCTTACTAGACCGAGTCTGCTCGCTCGGAGTCTTATGGCCTCAGGCTTTTAAATGAATAGCAATTTGCGATAATCTCCGAGTATTTCGAGTTTGCTTTGGCTCGGGAGGCGTTACTCATGGGCTTGGAACTGCCTCAATGAGGGCTTATGATTTTGGAGATTCCGACCCTGAGGTCATGCGCTTTCTGAGTTTGTGATGCCAGTCTCCGAGTGTTTGGGGCATTCTTGGTGGAGGATGAAAATGCTTAGTTTCCTTTGGAGTACGAGATGCTTTGGCGAAAGATATTCTTTGATTGCTTGGAATAAGTACATGTCGTTTTGTTGCCCGTGAGTCCGGCTTGTGCGCACACGGTTCATTCGACCGTTTGGCCCGGTACATTGTTTCCTATTAGATCCTTGCTCGTCATTCCTTGGTTTTTCCGAGTGGATGACCTCTCGTGGGGATGTCCTCCAGTTTTCGAGGTCGATTGCAAAAGAAACCCCGTATGCTTGTTGGATCCTCCTTAGGTAGAGCATGGATGTTGCCTCGTTAAAAACCTTGCCGGTAAAAACCCATTTTGGGATAAAAACTCGGTCGGAGGAAAAGAGTGCAACAGACACTTCGAAACCTCGAGGTCCTCAAGCTGGATTAGCATCTCGACTGCTTTATCATCCTCGACCCTGATCTTTGACTGAAACCGGTTGTGGACATCTGACCAGGCTACGGCAGGATACTCGATCAGATTCTCTTTCACCTGCCTTGAGGCCACTAAGCTTCATTCATTCAGGCCTTGAGTTAAGGCCTGAACTTCCCAGTTATCGGAGATTGGTATAGTTCCATTCGTTCCATTTGGAAGCGAGATACGAATTCTCGCAACATTTCATTCTCCCTCTACTTAATCTTGTTTACCTCGGACTTCCTTGTTTCTACTTTGATGGCACCGGCATGTGCCTTTATGAAGGAGTCTACTAGCATAGCAAATGAGTCTATGGAGTTGGGATCTAGGTTGTGATACCACATCATTTCCCCCTTCGAGAGTGTTTCTCCGAACTTCTACAGTAAGACGTACTCGATCCCATCGTCTTTTATGTCGTTGCCCTTTAATGCGCACGTATAGGCAGTAACGTGTTAATTGGGGTCTGAGGTCCTATCATAATTTAGGAGTTCCGGCATTCTAAACTTCTTTGGAATGGGTTTCGGGGCCGCTTCTTTAGGGAACGACCTTTGTATGAACTTCTTCGAATCCACACCTTTCAAGACCGGGGGTGCGCCTAGGATCTAGTCGACCCTAGAGTTGTAGGTCTCGACCTTCTTATCGTTGGCTGCTATAATTTTCTGGCCCGATTCGATCCTTTTGGTGAGGTTTTTGAGCATTTTTACGATGGAAGGGTCGGCTATCGATCCGTTATTGCTCGATCTTTCATGTACCTGTTCAGCTGGGGGAGTTGTCCCCGGTGCTACCATGCTGGGAGTCTTCGGGTGGCTTTGCAGTTGAGCGATAGTCAACTGTTGTGCCTACAACATTTCAAAAATAACATGAAGGCTAACTTCCTATTCTTCCCGAGCTAGGGTTTTTTGGGCTTCCTGTTGGTTGCCATGTTGTATGCTCCTGTCGGTGCGTGAGGTTTCGTCGACCTGCTGTGTGTCTTGCGAACCCGTGTCCGCTGGAATCGGTCCAGGCACGTTGTTGGGTTCTATGGTGGTGCGCCAATAATTGGAACAACCACACCGTTTTATCCGTGATTTTCAATGTTGTCGTTCTCAACTCTGTTCACTGAGCCAGACATTTTGACCTGAAATCGAAAATCTTAGTCAAGAAAAAGTGTGAAAGATAACTTGTGTTGTGTAATGAAACCAGCAAGAAAATAATCATTATTATTTTTAGCCCCACGGTGGGCGCCAAACTGTTTACCGTGAAAATGGTAATAATAATTAAATTTATTGATGGGACTCTAAAAATACGTGATCTATTTTTATGCTAGTTGCTAAGCAGTTGATGCTAGATATGTGAAGATAAAAGATGAAATGCGAGCTAAAATGGAATTATAATCGAACCGAGGGGTTAGCTATTCTGATCTCGGATTGACCGATGAGGGGCCTCGAGGTTAATGCCCGGACTCGGGCTCGAGCTATCGAGGATAATCGGGAAAGAGATAACAGTTAGTATATGATTAAGGGAGGCTCTTTATGGCCAATGACAAGTAATAACTGAAGAACATGTATGAAAGTGATAAGCAAGAACAATAGTGCCGAAGGGATATGTTAGAGAGAAAAAAGAGAGAGTTGTTATTTATCTTCTGTGGAATAGTTGGAGCAACGACTGAACCCTACAAAATGGTAAGGATCCCCTTTATATAGAATGGAAATCCCAATATAGTACGAAAAGAATTAATTACAAAGGTGTGGAAATGGGATGGCTAGACGGGACACCCTGACACAGTCTCCCGGCAGGCCGGCTTTATCGGACTTAGCCGTGTGCCCTGGGAACTCCCCATTTTTACTCTAGCCTCGGTCGATATTCCCTTTAGGCCAGGCTTTGACGAACTTCGATGGAGGGAACTCGGTCTCAGTTTCACGTCCTCGAGGCCTCGAGATGCTCTTCTGAAATGAACTAATAGTAAGAAATTGGACCCTCCGATTTTGCCACATACACATTTCATTAAAGAGAGGAATAAGTAATAGAATTTTGATCTTATTATTATGATTTTATCTTGTTGATTCAAAGTATTCCAACCTCTATTTTTATTTTCAAACAAAAAACTAAAAATATGTATTGCTTTTATTTTGCATTTTTAAGAACAACTCCTTTCATCAATTTGATTCTCTCAAATAGTGACAAAAATAATATAAATATGTAGCCTAGGTGGCTCCAATCTCTGTGGGATGATATCTTAAACTTTACTATAATTTGACAGAGTACGAGCAGAAAAATCATATACGCCCAAAACTTGTCAGCAGTGCTTCAATATTCTATAGAATGATAAGACATAGACCTAGAATTATTATGAATATCAAAATATCAAGTTCTGTTGTCTACTATATCAAAAAGGGGGCGGAAATGTAGGGCAGAGTTGCTACCAGATTCCTTTTAGAATAGTTGTGGCCCATTTAGTCCCCCTTTTGATATCATCACGATTTGCTTTAAACATTTTGAAATTTCAGATCTTCAGTGAGTGTTTATTACGTGTTTAAGGTAAAAAGATATTTGTTCAAGCTAAGGAGCACACCTTATGAAAAAAATTACTCTTTTCTTGGCTTAGAAGATCTTAAATCCCTTGATGTCATTTGAGCTTTAGAAACACTAGAGCTCCAAGGTTTGCACATAAACTTGAGTACTCTTTTCCATTTATTTTGTTGAGATATTGTGAATGGTTAAGATTTGGTGAAATTTTACCTTACTTTAAATTTATTATCATATTGACTTTGTTGCTACTTTACTAGTTTACTTGCATAATTGCTTGAGAAAGAATATCTTGAGAGGCTTTGCCATATTAGTTGTCATATAATTTAGTAATTGAGTTTGAATATGTTAAAATCATATGGGTGTCATGTGAAGTATTTTTGAAAGACAATTTAACTCACTCTCATATACATATTGCTTGAGCATCATTGCATTCTTGTTGGGATTTTGTCCCTCTTGTGATAGTGACTTTGTCACTTATATTGGCATGCATTTTTTTTTTGGATATTGACCCATCTTGACTTTTGATTCACATTTCATCTTAATCATGGACCTTATCCATTTTGAGTATGGATGTAAAAATTACTTTCAATATGGCTCTTGATTCTCTTGATAATTGGGTGACGACCCTACTTGATCTAGGGCTCCGGCCCTTCTTGTTACTTAATTTTGCTCTGATGTAATTGCATGACGTATATGTTGGGCAACATTAACTAATTGATAGACTTTATAAAATATCTTTATGAAGCTTTCTTGACCTTGGAATACGAATGTCAGTATCTTGGACTACTTCTTGGTTTGATATTTATTTTCTTCAAATATTATATCCTCATTATGAACTTGATAAATATTTGATGAACACTTATATATGAATTATTTCTTGTATTCTTGTTGATACATAACTCCTTGTTAACATGAAGAAATAGCTAGATTTATATTTTCTTTTAGTTTCATATGATCAATTTGTGTTTAAGTTGGAACTTGGAGAATTTCATAGATCAAAGCAAAAGTTTATGTGCCACTAAGCATTATTCTTAGCGATAGTTTATTTCTATAGTAGTTGATTCTCTGAATGAGGTTTGAGGGAGGCATTTGAAGTAGACTCTTTGGATCATAGATGAAGATCACATTTGCATGAGCATATGTATTTTTTTAGACTTTTGGGAACTTTTACATGATCCATATGACACACTTAGATGTGTACTCTGAATGTATGTTGAGTCATGATTCTACTATTTTGCAACTTAATTTTGGTGAATGATTTGGCTATTTTGGGAGTGCCGCCAATGCCCAAGTCTTGTAAGATTGTATACGATAAAATCTGAGGGTCCAATTCTTCATCATCGAGACACCTCGGCTGATCATCTCGAAGGCTCGAGGCTGCGAGACTATGATCGTGTTTTTTCCCTCGAGGTTCATCGACGCTCGACCCAAAGACAATGTTGACCACGGCTGTGTAGAGATGGAGAGTTCCCAAGATACACGGCTAGGACTGACAGAGCCTAGTGTTACCCTAGCCCTGAATCAGGGTGTCATATAGTTGTCCCATCTTTTTATCTTTGTAATTAATACATTTTGTACTATGTTAGAATTCCCCTCATATATAAAGGGGATCCTTATCACTTTGTAACCCTCTGTTGCTTCAGCTGCTCCATAAGAAATATACAAGAACATTATTTTTGCTCTCTAACATATTCTTGATATTATTGCTTCATTTGTTATCTTCATTATTGTTCTTCATTTATTACTTATCATTGGCCATAAAGAGCCTCCGTTAATTTTATTATAACCGTTACTTTGATCGCCTTCGATAGCTCACAGCCGAGCTTTGGAATCGACCTCGAGGCCCACAAATAGACAAGCTCGAGGCCCTGATAATTGGCCCATCAGTTCGATTATCCCCCTATCTTTAACACACATTTTGTTTCTAAGTCTCACATACATAGCATCAACTGCTTAACAACCTAGCATAAAAATAGATCACGTATTTTTAGAGTCCCATAATCAAATTTAATTGTTATGACCATTTTCACGATAAACAGTTTGGCACCCACCATGGGGCTAAAAATAATAGTGATTATTTTCTTGCTGGTTTAGCTACACAGCGCAAGTTATCTTTCACGCTTTTTCTTGTCCAAGATCTTCGATTCCAGGTCAAAATGTCCGACTCAGTAAACAACAATTTGGAGAACCATGGAGAGAATGGCGTAGATGTTTTAGGCGCTAGCGTACCACCGCGAAACCCCGAGAATGTGCCAGAATCGATCCCCGTAGACGCGGTCTCGCGCGACGCCTAAGAAGTTGATATAAGCTTGCACAACGATAAGAGCGTGCGCCAAGATGATGCGCAAGAAGCTCAAAAAACCCCGACTAGGGAAGAACGTGAGGTTAGCCTTCATGTTATTTTCAAAATGTTACAGGCACAACAACTGATTATCGCTCAGCTGCAAAGTCATCAAAAAACTTCTAGCACGGTAGCACTAGGGATTGCTCCCCCAGTTGAATAGGTGCCGGAGAGAACAAGCATTAACGGGTCGATATAAAGGACTTGCGCAGTGAAAGGCAACGATATAAAGGACGACGACATTGAGTCCGTCTTGTTAAAGAAGTTCGGGGAAACAATCTCAAAGGGTGCCATTATGTTGTATCACAACCTAGCTCCTAACTCCATAGACTCATTTGCTGTGCTGGAAGACTCCTTTATAAGGGCACATGCCAGCGCCATCAAAGTGGCAACAAGGAAATCTGAAGTCTTCAAGATCATACAGAGGGAGAACGAAATGCTACGAGAGTTTGTATCTCACTTCCAAACGGAACGAATGGAACTACCACCGGTCTCTGACGACTGGGCGGTGCAATCCTTCACTCAAGGTTTGAATGAACGAAGCTCGATGGCTTCAAAGTAGCTGAAAGAGAATCTGGTCGAATATCCTGTTGCGACCTAGCTGGACGTCCACAACCGATACTTGTCAAAGATTAGGGTCTAAGACGACCAGCTAGAAGCCCCCTCGGGCTCAGTATACCCACGCAGGCTTCTGGCGAAAGAACCAAAGCCAAATAAAGAAAGATACCAGTCCTACACTAAAGACAGGAGGAACGCCCCGAGGCGCAATCCACCTTGCAACGATCGAAGGATAGACTGGGGATAGAATCTTGAGGGACTCATCAACAGAGCCAGATTCGATAAAAATGTGGGGCCAACGGAGGCACTTCACTTATCAGAATACAACTTTAACGTCGATATGTCAGACATCGTGTTCGCCATCAGAAAAATCAGATACGCCAAGTGGCCCAGGCCTATGCAATTAGATGCCTCTCAAAGAAATCATAACTTAGTGTGTGAATTTCACAACACACACGGCCACATGACCGAGGATTGCCACCAACTCCGAGAAGAGGTACCCCAACTACTTAACAAAGGTCACCTTCGAGAATTCCTCAGTGACCTAGCCAAAAATCAGTTCCGAGAAAGAGAGGCAGCCAAGAACAATGAGACGAATGAGCCACAATATGTCATCTACATGATCTTGGGAGGCATCGATGCCCCATAGGATCCCGTGATGAGAAAAACAAAAATATATATCATCAAGGAAAAGCAAGCTCGGGGTTACATACCCGAGGATGCTCTCACATTCAGTGACAAGGACATCAAGACCTTGTCTCAGCCTCACAACGACGCACTGGTAATCTTTTTGCTTGTAAATACGTTTCCAATTAAATGTGTACTTGTGGATCCAGGTAGCTCGGAATACTTGACCAAATCGTACTCGCCACTAGAGTCCTCAATGGATTCAACATGGCAAGTGAAACAACAAAAGGAGAAATCACTCTCCAAGTTAACATGGTTGGCACAATCTAGAATGCCAAATTACATGTCATCGATGGAGACATGAGATACAACGCTTTGCTCGGGAGGCCGTAGATACACTGCATGAGAGCAGTACCATCCACCCTCCATCAAATGATGAAATTCCCGACAACGGATGGGATAAAAACCGTCTACGGAGAGCAACATACGGCAAAGGAAATGTTTGCGGTGCATGATGTAACACCGGCTCCAATACCTCCACCACCGAAGGTGCCAAAGGATAAGCAAACGGTAAAATAGCAATGACAAGTTACATTCTCGGTTACGCCCGACTTAACAAAATGAAGGACCGTGCCGAGTCCTCATAATAAACGATTGAGCCACACCGAGATCCGAAGTATCATTTGCACTAAGGTATGGTCGTTTCCCTTTTTCAGTTGCATTTTATACTAACCGGAATATAGGTATCCGGCCGAAACAACCAAAGCTCTTCCCATCCTAAAGGCCTTAGATTTTATAAGCATGAGTTGTGCTCTTTTCCTTCGGTCGGGCTTCATCCCAAGAACGGTTTTACCGGCAAGGTTTTTAACAAGGCAACATCTATATGCTACCTAAGGAAGATCCAACAAGTATTCAAGGCTTCTTGTGCAATCCATGTCGAACACTAGGGAGCATCCCCCCAGAAGGTCATTCACTTGGAAAGGCTAAGAAACTCCAAATGGGGTGGGAACCAATAGGAGAATGATGTACAAGGCCAAACGGTCGAACAAACCATGTCTGTATAACCGGGCCCCCCAAAGGCGAAAATATGTACACTTGTACCAAGTAATTGAAAAATATCTTTTATCAAGGCATCCCACACTCCAAAAGAAGCTCGACACCTCACCAAAAATGACTTCTCTGCCGAAAATGTCGCGCACACTCGGGGACTGGCGTCAACAACTCAACACCTTAACGACCTCCGAGTCGGGATTCCATGCTCATACGCCCTCAATGAGGCAACATGAAAATCGCAAAATGTCTCCAAAGTCGAAAGTGCCCCGAATACTCGGGGACTGGCGTCAAAATCTCAAAAAATGCATGAACTCAAGATCGAGATCTCTAAAATTGTAGGCCCTCGGTGAGGCAATACAAAGTTTGCAAGTAATGGCTTCTGAGCCAAGATACCCTCGATGACTCGGGGATTGTTGCCAAACGCCATTTGTTAATAAATACCGAGGCCATAAGACCCCGAGCGGGCAGACTCGGTCTCGTAAGACCTACATAAGGCAGAAAAATTATTTGTAAGACCTCAAGCAAGGCATGAACCACGCTTGTACCAAGTGACAATATCTGTATGACCTCAAGCAAGGCATGAACCATACTTGCACCAAGTGACTATATCTGTAAGACCTCAAGCAAGGCATCAACCATGATTGTACCAAGTGAAAATATTTGTAAGAACTCAAGCAAGGCATGAACCACACTTGTACCAAGTGACATTATCTGTAAGACCTCAAGCAAGGCATGAACAATACTTGTACCAAATATCCAAAACTGTAACACCTCAACGACATGTAAGACTTGTAAGACCTTACTAAAGGCATAAACACGATCTCAAAGTTTCGGCTATATTCGAACTTATATGACCCCTAAAAAAGCATATCCTTGATATTGATGCCGAAACTACTTCACTCGGGACTCAAAGGCTATGGCCGAACACAAGTGACTCCGATCACACGGTAGTTCCAGCCGAACTAACGTGACTTGGGGATGCCCGACCATCACTACAAAATCACAGGCCTTCAATTACTTTGAATATACTTCAAAAAGAACCAGTTAAATAGGCTACCCTCGATATAGGCAGAAGAGCTTCGACAACGTCAGCTCCTAAACATCGGCTTTGAGATACTCAGCCTCCGAGCCAAACCTTCCGAGGTGCTCGATTATCTCCATATAATGACTCACAATCGAGGCTTTTTATTAAGCCTTCGAGAGTCCGGCAAACACTATTTTAAAAAATCTTTATCGAGGGAAAAATAAAGCCTACATGAAAGGTCACTTCGACCCAAAGCGTAAGAGTCATTGTCGCCAGCCTAATGAGCCTCAAAGCTACACACATAAAAGGTCGCTTCGACCCAAGGCGTAATAGCTACTATCTCCAGCCTGCATAAATACAAAACTTGAGGGTCGAATGAGCTCGAGTCATAACCTAATTCGGAGACGGAACCCAAAATAGTTAACTAAATATGCCTAAGAGCAAGGCGTAAGAGCCATTGTCACCAACCCACACTAAAAGGCCGCATCGGCCCAAGGCATACGAGCCATTATCGCTAGCCCACACTAAAGTCGCATCGGCCTAAGACATAAGAGCCATTGTCGCCAGCCCACACTAAAAGACCTCATTAGCCCAAGGCGTAACAGCCATTGTAGTCAGCCCACATAAAAGGTCGCATCGACCAAGCGCGTAAGAGCCTACGGGCCAGCCTAATGAGCCCTAGGGCCATATTATGACTCTAAGGATTCCTACCAACTCAAAGACCAGTTCACCTGGCCAAATTCAAGACAGAAAGAGATACAAAAGAAATAAAGCCAAGGTTTTCTTTTATACACATATGCAAAAAAATGAAATCTCCACCTACAAACATGCTTTGAAAATACTACATACAGATGGCAAAATCTATGCCCCCTGCCCCAAGGGGCTATAGCCTACCGTCCATATATTTGCTTTCTTCAGAATCGGGTAAAGGTAACCGAGTATCACGCTCGTCCACCCTCGCTAGCTCCAACTCTTCCGAGAGGGCGAAACCCCTAGCACGGATCTCCTCGAGGGTCTTTCTTTGAGATTTGCAACAAGTGTATTCTTCAATCCTCTTTTCACAGTCGAGAATCCTTCTCAACTCAGCCTGAGCATCGGCAACATCCTTTGAATAGATCGCCATCTCCTGGTCAGCCCTAGTTCGGCACATTACAGCTTCAGCCCAAGTATCATCGATCTTAGACCTGACCTTCAAAAGCTCGTACTCGAGCTTCGTAATCATTTCTGTCTGAACCTAAGCGTTATCACGAGCTAAGCTAAGTTGAGCCTTAAAAGAGGGAACCTTAGCCAGAGCATCCATCCCTTCTAAAGCTTGATCCTCCACTCGAGCTTTTAGCTCATCATACTCATGCCTGGCCCGGCCAACTTCATCCCGAAGGCGCTCCAGGTCTTCCATTTTTTTTGAAACTGAAATAAATAAAGCGCTAGCCTCAGGAGCTAGAAGATGAAATGCATGCTCACCCGGGATGAAAAATTACCTGCTCCTTCAAATGGTTCTAATAATTCAAGCTCCGGCCCACCTCATACCACAAGTGTACCAACTCGACGTCCTTTTCATCACAAAGGATCCTATGGGATCTCTCCTCATCCGGAGCTTTTCGCAGCCTGGCTTCACAATAAAGTAGCCCGGACTTAAGCTTGTCGAATGCATGCAAAATAAAACCCAATAAGGAAGGGAAGGCATGAAGCTCAAAAGGCCTATGCCGAAACTCACCGCGAAGTGAAGCCGTTGGGCTTCCTCAAAGACCAAGCGCACATCTTCCAACCTAGTTCTCCCAGCTCTAAAAGGATCGACTCCGATCGAGGCACGGTCGCTCGATGTATGCGACCTCGGGTTTCTAGTATCTCTCAAAGTACTGTCGTGAACCACGGACGCTGCAAACTCGGATGATGCTTCCTCTCTGAAGCCCCGATCCCATTTCGCCTTTCCTTGAGCGTATCGCCTTGTGAAAACATCTCTCGCTTATTGTTATCGTTCTTTAGCCTAGGAGCTGGCAACCCTTCCCTTTCTCCAGAGGAGCATGCCCTCGCCTCAGAAGGCTCTTCGATGCCTACAACAACAAAATTAATATGCATAAAGGGAAAATGCTTCTCCATTTGAAGTAAGGGAAAGGAAAAAATAGCACAGCATGCACTGTGATGTTTTTCTTTCCATCTACCCCGGGACAAAGCTTTCCACTTGTGCTCATCACAGGTTGAGTGGGTCGCCAACTTTCGAACCCAATTCGGCAACTCAGGAACGTCGCCCAGCACCCTTGAAGCCGCTGCAGAAAAAGAAAAGAAGGCACGGTTGCAAAACCAGCTTTCGCCATAGACAAAAATAAGAAGGCACGGAATACACCACTTACATGTATAGTTCCATTCCTCAGGGAATGGCATAATCTCCATGGGGATAATTTCAGCGGTCCGCACTTAGATGGATCGGCTCATCCACTCCCGATCTCTATCTTCCTCATCATCAACAACGAAGGGTGTCGTCAATTGACATCGCAAGGTTAGCATACCTCGATGGTGAAAGGGCCGGTACAGTCTAATGAGATGACTGAGCGTGAATTCAAGCACCGCCTTCTCTGCAAAAAATCTCATCATCAACACTGTTCACCAAAATGATGAATGGATCTGCACCAGTTTAACCCGATACTTTGAACAAAAGTTGAGCACAACCCTATCAAGAGGGCCTAGTGTGAAAGGATATATGTACACGTTCAAGAATCCATCGACACAATCTGTGATGCCCTCGCCCGGGGAAGTATCTGTAACACTACCTTTTCCCCTCACACGTAGTATTTTCTAACTAACCCAAGATGTTCTCCTCCTATCGAAGAAGCAATCTTCAAGGCATGCTCTCGTTGGTCTTGAATGCCGGAGGCGGAGCTCTCCCCACTTTGGCTGGCAGACCCTGATGCAGCAGACATGACTATGGCAAAATTGGAGAACTAAAGAGGGAATCCGTACAAGTACATTAGTGCTAAAATAATGAAACGTTTGACACGGAGAGAGAAGGACAACTGCGTAAAACGGAGGGATCTCCAAAAGAGCAGAAACAATCCTATTTATATATGGGAAGAAACGGCGATGATCCGCCTGCCTCGATGTTGATTAAAAACACTGGCCGATATCACCAAATCGCCCCAGCAACTTGGCAACCGTATCGTACATTAGGTGTCACTATGTAATGCTTTGAGAACAAAAATCCCCGTATCGTCGCCAGTCCCAAGGTGGTACCCAACCTCGTGGACCTCTATCCAAGGAAAGTTAAGCTCAAAGGAGCCAACGGTATCCTCGTTAGTCCCGAGGAAGTACCCGACCTCGAGGACCACCATCAGAAAAGGTTAGTCCCTATAAGGCCAAACAACACCATCGCCAGTCCCGAGGTGGTACTCGACCTTGAGGACCTCCACCAGAAAAAGGTTAGGCTCTAGGAAGCCAATAACACCTTCACCAGTCCTGAGGCGGTACCCGACCTCGAGGAACTCTCTCAAAAAGGAGTTAGGCTCTAAAAAGGCCAAGTTCCGAGGTAGTACCCAACCTCAAGGACCTCCATCAAAGAAAAGTCAGGCTCCAAGGAGCCAACATTGCTAGTCCCGAGGTGGTATCCAACCTCGAGGACCTCCATTGGAGAAAGGTTAGGCTCTAAGAAGCCAACGACATCATTGCCAAATCCAAGATGGTACCCAACCTTGGGGACTTTTGTCAAAAAGGAATTAGGATCCAAGGAAATAAGCATTTAAACTCCACCCGTATGGGATTGGCCTCGGGGTACCATCTGAGCTTAGACAAACCCTCTTCCAGGATCTGTCTATAGTGCCTTAAGGATATCTACACTAAGTTCAAACCAAGTTTCCAAGTGGTCAGTATTTGAAAGAACCTCCACTCGGGGACTGCCCTCGAAAGTTCAAAGGTAGTCATTATCCACGAGCCTCCGAGCAAATTTTCCTTCAAAGGTTACCGCGGAGCCTAAGTGATAAATCACGGTTTCAAGGCTCGAAGCATTACTTTCCTTCAACTCGAAGTAGGGGTCCCGACGACCCGAGTTTACCGGCCCGATCTAGGCTCGATCCAAGGGATCACAAAATGTTATGTGCAAAGCCGTATTAATCAATCAGAGAATGGAAAAAACAAAATTGATGAAAGGAAATATAGCAAGCATCGAAGACAAAATTGAAGAAACGTCTTCACATTTATAAAAATTTGATTACAAAAGCCCACAAGGGTTCCTTACACAGAAACAAAGAAGCGATAAAGTACACATATAGTAAAAGCCTAAGAGCCTAGCCTACTCTCAAAGGTGCATCCTCGGCAGCAACATCTTCGGGCACCATCTCCTCGGGCATACATCCTCAAAGACAATATCTTCCAAGTACCATCCCCTCGGAAGTCTTATCTCGATCCGCCAGAATGGCAACCTCAAAAGAGGAGACGACGAAGAGGAAAGCGATGGAGAAGAGCAAAGTGACGCGGAAGAGGCAGAAAGGGATAAAGAAGTGGTTGGGTGAAAAATCTGGCTAGTATGGATTTCACCAGGCTACTACTGTAAAGCCACTTCTTGGGACGTTGCCCCGGTGCGGGATTCAATAGTTAGTAGATAGTACCGCCCTATTCCACGGAAAGCAAAGGGAATAAGGCGCTGCACCAGGTAATCGGGGGAGGTGAGCAGCGGTGTATAGTCCGAGCCCCCTCTTGAGCAGCGGTGTAGAGTCCAAATATTTCCCTAAGTTAGGAGAAATCGGCTCCCTACTTCGTCATCCCGAGCCAATGATGACAGCAACAACAACAACAAAAAAAATGACGTAATCTCGCTCGACTAGATAAAGTCCAAGAGATATGTCATGGCATGGCTGATAGAAATACCGTCAGACGATCTTAAGGTCATGGGCCTCAAACATGATGAAAGACGATGAATAAGGATAATAATAGAAGAAGAATTGATAGATAATGGAAGATACTTGGATGGAAGGTTTGTCCCAAGAGGCTCCTATTTATAGAAAGGGAGGCAGTGTAATTGATGGCGCCATTATCGCCCTCGAAAGACGTAATGCCAGGCCCATTTAATGCGTCCTTGGAGCTGAATCGGTGGCAACATTATGGCTCTGAAGAATGAGAAACCACAATGCTTTGAATGAACCTGAAGAAATGAAACGATGGGACGTTTCGGTAATCATGGAGGCCTGCATCATCTGTATGACGTCATCGCGGGAAGTCCGAAGAGTCAGATGTCAAAATCATTTCTTATCACTCCATTATAAGAAATGTGGGGACTATCTGTATACTGTGAAATCAGAGGGTCCAATTCATCATCATCGAGACACCTCGGCTGATCATCTCGAAGGCTCGAGGCTATGATCAAGTTTTCTCCTCGAGGTTCGTCGATGCTCAACCCAAAGACAATGTTGACCATTGTTGTGATTAATATGGGGAGTTCCCAAGATACACGACTAGGACTGACGGAGCCTAGTGGTACTCTAGCCCTGAATCAGGGTGTCATGTAGTTGTCCCATCTCTTTATCTTTGTAATTAATACATTTTGTACTATATTCGGATCCCCCTCATATATAAAGGGGATCCTTATCACTTTGTAACCTGTTGTTGCTTCAGCTGCTTCATAAGAAATATACAAGAACATTCTCTTTGCTCTCTAATATATTCTTGATATTATTGCTTTCATTTATTATCTTCATTATTGTTCTTCATTTATTGCTTATCATTGGCTATAAAGAGCCTCCATTAATTTTATTGTAGTCGTTAGTCATACTTCGATTGCCTTTGATAGCTCACAGCCAAGCTCTGGAATCGACATCGAGGCCCACAAATCGACAAGCTCGAGGCCCCGATAATTGGCCCATCGGTTCGATTATCCCCCTATCTTTATCTCTCATTTTGTTTCTATGTCTCACAGACATAGCATCGACTGCTTAACAAACTTGCATAAAAATGGATCACGTATTTTTAGAGTTCCATAATCAAATTTAATTGTTATTACCATTTTCACGGTAAACAAAGATATTAAATTTAAAACTTCAATTGAACTTATAAATTTTTTTTGAAGACTTAACTAGCTTGTATTTTATTGAGAGCTGGACTTTATGCTTAGTTTGAGTCTTGAATGGTGTAAGAAAGAGATATTTTTTTACCAAGTATTTGGTAAATTATAAGGTATTGATTTAATTTCAATAGGTGTTGCCATTTTCCTTTTTTATAGTTTTATCTTGCACTTTTAAGGATATTTTTATAAGATTTTTTTCTAAGTTGTGGAGTCGTATGTTGATTTTTGTTTACGAGCCTATTTCTTTTTTGCTAACAAATTATAAAAACAATTTGCTAAACTAGTTTCATAAGTCTTGTTAGAATACTTGAACTATTTTCCCATACCTCAAGGAAGTATTGAAAATAATTCTATTTTATTTTAGTTTTCTTTTCTTCTTGTCAGTTTATTCTATTAGAAAAATGTTTAACTTTATAAGTATTACATTAGTGTTTATAAGTGGCATCCTCCTTGGGGATTCCTACACCACGTGAGCTTATCCTTCATATTAAAGATCATGTTTTAGGATTATTAACTCCTAGTTAGCCAAGATGGACATTTGTGGGTTCAACGCTAAATTGATTTGGCTGCAGTTATGTCTTATATCTTGAGCACACATTTGTACTTCATTACTTTCTTGTCCTTGTGTACCTTATTAATCAATTGTGAGAATATACATTGGATGATAAATTGTTATCTTGAATTTGTTATGATCATAGCACATATGGACATGTTGAGTGGATTGATTACTATTGTGTGGAGTATTTGGGTGGTAGCTAATATTAATGTTATGCGAAGTATAAGAGTAGTTCTCATATCGATGATATGTGGAGCATAGGAGTGACAATCATATCTATGATATGTGGAGCTTAAGGATGGCATTTATATCTATGATATGTGGAGCATAAGGATGGATATTGTTACTGTGTCGGGGTATGAAGTATAAGGATGAATATTGTTATTGTGTCGGGGTATGGGGCATAGGGATGAATATTGTTGTTGTGTTGAGGTATGGAGCATAAGGGTAAATATTATTATTGAGTCAGGGTATTGAGCATAAGGGTGAATATTGTTTTTGTGATGAAACGAGGAGTATGAGAGAGACATTTTTGATTATGCAAGTGAATTCCTTACGCTTTGTCATGCACTTTACATGTTATTTTTTGTTGCATCTAACAAGCTATCCTATGCCTCTGTTATTATTTGACAATTTACTTGTCAAGATGGATTTCCCTAAGTGTGGTTGATATCTCATGTTTGCCGATTTGTCATTAGCATATTAAATTGATGTAAAAAGGAAGTCGTCATCATGAATTGATGTATTGGATTATTTTAAAGTCCTCCTGAATATATTATTTGGACACATGCTTACATATATATCAGTATTTGAGCACACATATCATTTGGTGCATGTCTCTTTTTGAGCGGGGTTGATGCAAGTTACATTTGCCTGATCCGTTTAATTGAGAGAGTTTGTTTATTTCCCTTACCACAGTTGTGCACCTTTATTGGTAATATCTTTTACTATGAAATTGCACCCCAAAATCTCACTGGAGATAGTCGTGATGGCACCTAGTCTCTAAGTGTAACGGCTTGGCAGGTCTTTTCTCGATTATTATAGCCCTGTTCTCTTATTTAATTCTTACTCTATGTTCATTTGTTGTTATATGACTTTTTGGGGTGCTTGGTTTGGTTCCTTGAATGTTTCGGAATGAATTATGGTACTTAGTCCCAAGGTTGGAAGCTTAAGTTGAAAGAGTTGACCGGTATTGACTTATGTGTAAATGGCTCCGGAATGCAATTTTGACTTACGATGACTCTATATGGTGATTTGAACTTTAGGAGTGTATCTAGATATTGATTTGGAGGTGTGTAGGTCATTTTGGCTTGAATTAGTGAAAATTGGAAAGTTGAAGGTTTGAAAGGTTGAGAAATATGACCGAGAGTTGACTTTATTGATACCAAGCTTGAATTTTGGTTCCAAAAAGGTTATTATGTTTGTTGTATCAAATATGACTTGTGTGCAAAATTTAAGGTCAATCGGAGTTGGTTTGATAGGTTTCAGCATCAATTATAAAAGTTTAAAATCCATTAGTTTCAATACGCTTGAATTGGGGTGTGATTCGTATTTTTGATGTTGTTTGACATGATTTGATGCTTAGACTAAATTTCTATTGTGTTTTAGGATGTGTTGGTATGTTTGAATGGGTTCCCAGGGGCCTTGGGTGTGATTCGGGTTGAAATTGGGTTGAACTTTAGACTTATGGAAAATCTATTGGGTTAAGTTCTGGTGTAACCGCACCTGCGTGGAATTGGCCATAGATGCGGAGCCGCAGAAGCGGCCAAAAGGACATAGATATGGAATTGGGCTAGTCTGGGCAGTGGTCACAGATGCGGGCAGGTGGTCGCAGAAGTGGATTTTTGATAGCGAGGCTGGTGTCACAGAAGCGGAGAGAGCTCCGCAGGTGCGGTCCCGCAGGAGCAGACCATAGAACGCAAAATCGAGATTTGGCCACAGAAACAGCTGGTCGGGAAGGTTAATGATTTTCGCAGAAGCGGTGTGTTTTCCGCAAAAGCGGAACCGCATGTGCGGCTAATGAGTTTGTAAAAGCGGAAGTGCTGGGCAGAAGGATATAAATGAGGGTTTGGATATTTCTCTCATTATTGGACTTTAGAAGCTCGACTATTTCACTCTAATTCAAGAGGTAAGCAACTTTTGATCACTTTTGTTCGTTAATATTGAATACCCATTGATTTTCCTACCTAGATTATGTTTTATTTAAGTGAAATTTGGGAAACTTTGGACTAGGTATTGGAGAGTAAAATTTGGGGATTTGAGGTTCAATTTGTGGTTGGAATTAAATGATTTTTGTATGGTTGGACTCGTATTGAATGGGTGTTCGAATTTTATGAATTTTATCGAGTTCAGAGGTGTTGGGATTAGTGAGAGACCATTTGCATCGGATGTTCATACCTTGTAATCAGTTCGTGAGGTTAGCTGTTTCAGAGCCTAATCGGGTTCTAGCTTACATGGTTTCTCAGTCTTACTTATTTGAGTATATCGGAGAGCGTCAGTATGATGAATCCCATTTGATTTTCCTTAAGGACATGGTACAATACGGTGATGTTAACGAGGTTTCTATTGGAGATGATGGGTGTCACGGATGCAGGGTCATATTTGTGTGCCCAATGTGGATGGGTTAGCGAGTTGATTCTTGAGGAGTCCCACAATTTACGGTATTCCATTCATCTGGGTGCTGCAAAGATGTATCAGGACTTGAGGAAGTATTATTGGTAGAGAAGAATGAAGAAAGATATAGTGGAGTATGATGCTCGGTGCTTGAACTGTCAACAAGTGAAGTAGGAGCATTAGAGGTCGAGCGGGTTGCTTCAGAGGCTTGAAATTCTTGAGTAGAAATGAGAGTGGACTTTGAAGAAATTCAATGCTATTTGGGTGATTATGGACTGATTGAATAAGTTAGCACATTTCATTCAGGTTGTGACTACCTATTCTTCAGAGTGATTGGTTGAGATCTATATCTACGAGATTTTTGCCTTCACGTTATGCCGGTGTCTATTATTTCTAATCGGGGCACGCAGTTCACATTGCAGTTTTGGAGATTAGTGCAACGAAAGTTGGGAACACGAGTTGAGTTAAGTACAAAATTCCACCCCCAAATAGACGGATAGTTTGAGCGCACTATCAGATATTGCAGGATATGAAATATGCTTGTATTATAGATTTCGGGGGTTCTTGGGATCAGTTTTTACCGCTTGCAGAGTTTCCTACAACAACAACTACCAATCGAGTATCAGATGGCTCCTTATGAGGCCTTATATGGGAAGCGATGTCTATCTCCAGTTGGCTAGTTTGAGCTAGGGGACGCTAGGTTGTTAGGCACGGATTTGGTTTAGGATGCCTTAGAAAAGCTCAAGTTGATTCATGTTCGGCTTCTACGGCATAGTCTAGACAGAAATGCTATGCCGATTGGAAGATTCGTGATGTTGAATATATGGTGGGAGATAAGGTATTGCTCAGAGTATCACCCATGAAGGGTGTGATGAGATTCGAGAAGAAGGTCAAGTTGAGCACTCGGTATATTGGCCCTTTTTATGTTCTTGAAATGATTGTAGAGGTGGCCTACAAGCTTGTATTGCGACCTAGTCTATCGAGTGTTCACCCAGTTTTTCATGTCTCTATGTTCCGGAAGTATTACGACAATTCATCTCATGTTTTGGAATTCAGCATGGTTCGAAAGTTTAAATCAAAGAATATAGCTTAAGTAAAAGTTCGGTGGAGAGGCCATCCAGTCGAGAAGGCTACTTGGGAGACCCAGCGGGAGATACATAGCAGCTATCCACACCTATTTGAGACTCTAGGTATGACTCTAGTGTTACGCCCCATAGTATTACGTCGATATTACGCCCCGTAGTATTATATTACTATGATGTCATACCCTACAGTATTATATTACGATGATGTTACGCACTGCAATATTATATTACGATGATGTTACGCCTTGCAGTATTACATTACGATGATGTTAGCTCTACAGTATTATATTACGACGATATTACACCCTGTAGTATTATACGTAAAATTTTCGTAAGATAATTGACCTCAGTTCAAGGACAAGATTATTTGGAGATTATAAGCACTATGCTATTTCAAATAAGTGATGAGTAAATTCGTGAAGGTGAGAGGGTAAGCAAATCGAAGAAAATGAATTTTCATCAAAGTTTGACATTTTAAGATAAAATACGGCCCTAGCTGAAATACCATGTACTTATGGACTAGTACCATACAAGGTACCATACAACCATAATAGTAAGGTGTACAAAGTGTGTTTAAAGTGAGTAGTATTTTAAGTAATTTGAGATAATTCTTAATTATGTGGATAATTGGGTTACTTAATGATTTTGATGGTAAGATTAACTAGGAAATTAAAGTCTTTGGGATAAAGACTCGGCGCATTAACGTGGAAGCATTACTTTATGGGAATGGTGACTCTTAAAGTTCATAAATAGGTGGCAAATTAAGATGATTATTGTTGGCTAAGTCATCCCAAAAGTGGGACCCCACAAATCTTATAATATGAGAGATGGTTATATACCATTAAGAGGAAAATCATGGGTTGCAGTTAGCATATCATTTTCAAAAGAATTCTTATGAACTCTTATAAGAGAGCTAGGCTTGCTAACGAATGGCTTGATACAATAGCGTAAAATGTGATTCTAAGAGAGCACGGTGCAATCTTTCTCAAGAATATCATATGGGTTTCCCCAACTTCAATCCGTCGTTACATGTTTTGTCACAATCAACGTGTGTTAGAGATATTGTCAAGAGAATCGACTCAGGTATCTTAAGGCTATCCCTTCTTTCTTTTGGCATGATCCATACGATACAAACGAAACGAGAAAATGCACAACTTTCATAAATGACACTATTCATAGAAGCATTAGAAGTGACTATGTTCTTGAATCCCCATATGTCTTATTATTCCATCGTCTGTTCATGGGTCTCAGAAAATACGTAAAATGATTTTATGATATTAATCAGAGGCATAATGGTCTTATGATGTTCCGAAAGATTTTATTGACGTAATTCTCATGCATCACATTTATTTACATTGACCATGACCAGATGGCATTATATACGCGTATATATGTATACTCTATGTAAATGGGATATGGGAAAAGGTTACGGAGCTATATATGCACCACCACCTGATCAACTGGTATACATTGATGATTTTGTCCACAGTGGCCAAGATAATATGATGGGATGCCCTCAGAGGCTTGATGGCATTATGGACGCATGTACCTATGCATGACATGACATTCATACGCATATGCCTGACACTATAAGTGTTTCATTATTTGTAGAGTTATCCAGGCTTGCATGTTGAGTCTTTTACTTCATGTTTCTCTCATAGCTATTATTTACTGATTTTCATTCCTTACATACTCAGTACATTACTTGTACCAACGTCCCTTTTTCCTAGGGACGCTGCATTTCATGCCCGCAGGTCCTAATAGATAGGTTGAGAGTCCTCCAACTAGGCTATCAGCTCAATGGAAGGTGTTGGTGCACTCCATTTTCTCCAGAGTTGCTTATTTGGTATGTATGATTAGTACATGCATTGATTGGTATGGCAGGGCTCTATCCTGACCTTTATAGTATTTATGTACTCTTAGACGCTTGTAGACATATGTCGTGTATATGAAAGATTGTATGGCCCTATCAGCCTATGTTCAGTGTACAAGTGATCATTTTGGCCTTATAGGTCGTATGTCACAAGCATAAGTTTTTATATCAGGTTGGGTTGTCCTATATTGAGTATTCCCTTATGTTTATTCTAGTTATCCCATGACGACCCGTTTGGCCTATTTGCATATGATAATATGATAAGAAGGATATGCAACGTTGGCACTCGGTTGAGTAAGGCACCAAGTGCCCATCGCGGCCCATCGGTTTAGGCTGTGACATCTAGCCTAGTTCCAGGACGAAGATTTGTGTAATATGGGTAGAATGTAACGGCCCAACCGGTTGTTTCGATTATTATATCCCATTTCCCCCATTTATTGCTTACACTATGTTCATTTGTGGTTATGTGACTTTACGAGGTGGTTGATTTGTTTCCTGGGATGTTTGGAATGAATCGGGACACTTAGTCCCAAGGTTGGTAGGTTATGTTGAAAGAGTTGACCGGCGTTGACTTATGTGTAAATGGATCCGGAATGGAGTTTTGACTAACGATAGCTCCGTATGATGATTTTGGACTTTAGAGTGTGTCCAAATATTGATTTGGAGGTGCGTAGGTCATTTTGGCTTGAATTGGTGAAAATTGGAAAGTTGAAAGTTTTGAAGTTGAGAAGTTTGATCGAGAGTTGACTTTGTTGATACTGGGATAGGATTTTGGTTCCGAATGTTAGAGTAGGTCTGTTGTGTCATTTATGACTTGTATACAAAATTTGAGGTCAATCGGAGTTGGTTTGATAGGTCTCAACATTGATTGTAGAAGATGGAGATCCATTAGTTTCAATAGGCTTTAATTGGTGTGCAATTCATATACTTGATGTTTTTTGACGTTATATGAGGCTTTGTCTAAGTTCGTATTGTGTTTTAGGACGCGTTGGTATGTTTGGATGGGGTCCCCGGGGCATCAAGTGTGATTCGAGTTGAAATCGGATTGCATTTTGGACTTATGGAAAATCTGTTGGGTTTTGTTCCGGTGTAACCGCACCTGCATGGAATTGGTCATAGGTGCGGAGCAGCAGAAGCGGCCAAGAGGCCACAAATGTGGAACTGGGCTAGGCTGGGCAGTGGCCGCAGAAGCAGAATTTGGACTGGAAGTTTGTTGTCGTATAAATGGAGAGAGCTCCGCAGGTGCGGTCTAGCAGGAGCGGACCCGCAAAAGCAGACCTGCAGAAGTGGGATTTTGCATCAAAAGAGGCTAGTCGTGAAGGTTAATGAATTTCTTTAGAAATGGTGTGTTTTCCGTAAAAGCGAAGCTGCAGGTGCGGTTGATGAGCCTGTAAAAACGAATATGCTGGGCAGAATTATATAAATGAGGTTTAGGAAATTTCTCTCCTTTTTGGACATTAGAAGCTCAACTAGTAGCGATGTTGGAGAGGGATTTAATTCTAATTCAAGAGATAAGAAACTTTTGATCACTTTTGTTCGTTAATAGTGAATACACATTCATTTTCTCACCTAGATTATGTATTTGTGAGGTGAAATTTGGGAAATTTTGTACCAAGTATTGGAGAGTGCGATTTGGGAATTTGAGGGTCGATTTGTGATTGGAATTGAATAATTTTGGTATGGTTGGACTCGTTATTAAATGGATGTTTGGATTTTGTCAATTTTGTTAGGTTTCGAGGTGTGGGTCGGGAGTTGACATTTTGAATTTGGTTAAAGAACTTAATTTTATCGTATGGAATCGATTCCTATAGCTTGTATTTGCTATATTAAGTATTTTATGGCTAGATTCAAGTCGTTTGGAGGCCGGTTCATGAGGCAAGGGTTTGTTAGAGCATTTAGTTGTGCACTTTGAGGTAGGTAACCTTCTAAATATGGAACTGAGGGTGTGAATTATGGAAAACGTGTTATATGGTTTGTGTTGGGGTGATGCACATGCTAGGTTTCGGGTGGGTGGGAGTGCACTGCGGTATTCATGATTCGGTTGATTCTTTTGGACGTGTTGTTAGCAAGTCTTGTTCTATCCATGAAATCCTTACTTGTTAGAGTAATTTAACTATAATTCACGTTAGAAAAACATGTATAGGATATGTACTTATTATGTTGAGGCCTAGTGAGGTTATTCATGTTATTTTGAGTTATCTGCTTAAACTGGAATTATGTGCTTAGTCTTGATCAGTCATTTTCATATCATATCTCAGTGTCTGTTATAATTCACTGTTATATCACATATTATTATTGTTTGGGTTAAGTAGTACGGTGTTGTAAGCCTTAAGACTTGAGAGGTTGGTGATTGAGGTGGTCTTGAGAGTCGTCTTGTGAGTGTTATTGGAGATCGGGCAGCACGTCGCAGCAGGCCATGTTGGGTTTATTACTATTACTATTATTACAAATAGGGCTACACGTTGCAACATGCCTTATTGGCTTATTTATTATTGTGGATCGGGCTGCCTGCTGCAGCAGGCCTTATAGGCTTTATCTTAGCGCTTAGGCAAGATCCGCCCCTTCGGAGTTTGACATACCAGCAATGAGCGCATGCACAATGATTTATATACACATGCTTTGGTAAGGGGCATTGATCCTAGGTGCCCATACAGTGCTAAGTGATTATGTGTGATGAGGGGGAATTTAAGATAGACATATAGAATACTCTAAGAGTGTGAGTACCTGGGATTATCACTGTGATACATTATTTTTGAAAAACTTCACATTTATTCTTTCTTGTCGTGTGGTGTCAATTCTCAATGCTAATTGAATTTCTACTCTATTCTTTTGTAGATGGAGAGAACACGCGCTTCCTCATCCCGAGCCTGTAGCAGTAGCTCCCACTAGGGGCAGAGGGCGAGGTCGTGCTAGAGGCCGAGGTAGGGGCAAAGCTTAGCCCTAAGCAGCAGCACCAGTGGCAGAGCCTCAGGTTGATTTTGATGACGAGGTTCCGATCCCAGCAGTTTCGGTGGGCCTAGCTCAGGCCCCAGAGGGGTTTATTGCTACCCCAGTTATTCAGGATGCTCTAGTCCGACTAGTGGGCCTCATGAAGAGTGTCACCCGGGCAGGTTTGCTTCCTGTAGCACCAGCCGTCTCTTAGGCTGGAGGAGTATCCAACACTCCTACTACTCGCACTCCGGACCAGGTAGCTCCTCAGATTCAGACTCCAACAGTTCAGCCAGTTGGAGAAGTTCAGCCAGGTGTGGTAGCTCAGACTGGTGATGGAGCAGCTATGTCTGCCGATGTTTTGTGGAGGCAGGACAGGTTCACAAAACTCTTCACTACTACTTTTAGCCGTGCATCTACTGAGGATCCCCAGGATTTTCTAGACAGCTGTTATGAGGTTCTCAGGAACACGAGGATTGTTGGGACCAATGGGGTCTATTTTGCTACATTTTGCTTGTCTGGGTCCGCCAAGACTTGGTGGAGAGATTATTGCTTGGCTAGACCAGCCGAATCGCCAGCCTTGACTTGGGAGCAATTTGCACAGCTATTTCTACAGATGTTTCTCCCCATTACTTAGAGAGAGGCCTATCGGAGGCAGTTTGAGTGTCTCCAGCAGGGTTCCATGATTGTTACCCAGTATGAGACCAAATTTATCGACTTGGCTCGCCATGCTCTTGTCATACTTCCTACCAAGAGAGAGAGGGTGAGTAGGTTTATTGACGGTGCCGATTCGTCTTTAGATGGATAGGGAGGCTGGAAGTGAGATTACTTTTCAGGAGGCAGGCCAATATGGCCCGTAGAGTTAAGATGGTCATGTCATAGGGAGGTGGTCATGGGTCGGACAAGAGGCCTCGTCATTCAGGTAGATTCAATGGTGCCTCGTTTGGAGGTAGAGATTCGTATGGTAGAGGCCATCCTCCTAGGCCCTTTAAGTCAGCCCTTCAGGTTTCTCACGGTGCTTCAGGTAGACGTGGTCCGCAAATGTAGTATTCTGATCAGCAGTCCTACAGTGCACCACCAGCTCCTATCTGTGCACTATCGCTTCAGAGTTTTCGGGGTGGTCATTCAAGTCGCCAGGGTCAGTATGAGTTTCCCCAGCCGCAACACTCAGGTGGATGCTATAAGTGTGGTGAGTATGGTCATATCAGGAGGGCTTGTCCGAGATTGGTGGGTACTCAGTCACAACAGCAAGGTCCCCGTACTATGGTTTAGGCACCAAGTGTTCCACAGCCCGCCTAGCCAGCTAGAGGTGGGGGTAGAGGTGCTAGAGGTGGAGGTAGAGGATTTATAGGTGGAGCGCAGACCGCTAGAGGTGGAGGCCAGCCAGCTGCAGGCTGTCCCAGAGATATAGTCTAGGGTGGTGGGGCCCAGCCCCGATGTTATGCTCTTCCAGCTAGGCCCGAGGCTGAGGCTTCAGATGCGGGTATCACAGGTACTGTTATGGTTTGTGATAGAGATGCTTCAGTGTTATTTGATCCAAGGTCCAACATACTCGTACGCGTCATCTTATTTTTCACCGTATCTGGTCATGCCTAGTGATTCATTGTGTATTCTTGTTTATGTGTCTACACTGGTGGGTGATTCTATTGTGGTAGATCGAGTCCATTGCTCTTGTGTAGTTGTGATTGGGTGTCTTGAGACTCGAGTAGATTTGTTACTTCTGGACATGGTCGATTTCGATGTTATATTAGGGATGGATTGGTTATCGCCTTACCACGCTATCTTGGATTGTCATGGCAAGACTGTGACCACAGCTTTACTGGGTTTTCCATGTTTAGAGTGGAGAGGGACTCCTGGTCATTCTGCCCGTAGTGTTATCTCTTATGTGAAGTCTCGGCGTATGGTCGAGAAGGGGTGTTTGACCTATTTGGCATATGTTCGTGATTCCAGCACCGAGGTTCCTTCTACTGATTCTGTGCCTGTTGTTCGTGAGTTTCCTGAGGTATTTCTTTCAGACCTGCTGGGTATGCCACCCGATAGGGATATTGATTTTTGCATTGATTTGGCTCCGGGCACTCAGCCCATTTCTATCCTGCTGTATCGTATGGCCCCGCCTGAGTTGAAAGACTTAAAGGAGCAGTTGCAAGACTTGCTTGAGAAGGGTTTCATTAGACCCAGTGTTTCGCCTTGGGGTGCGCCGGTGTTGTTCGTTAAGAAAAAGGATGGGTCGATGAGAATGTGTATTGATTACCGGTAGTGGAACAAGGTTACGATGAAGAATAAGTATCCATTATCGAGGATTGATGATTTATTTGATCAACTTCAGGGTGCCAAGGTCTTTTCATAGATTGACTTGAGATCTAGCTACCATCAGTTGAGGATTAGGGCATCCGATGTCCCTAAGATAGCTTTCCACACTTGGTACGGTCATTATGAATTCTTGGTTATGTCATTCGGGTTGACAAATGCCCTAGCATCCTTTATGGATTTGATGAACCGAGTGTTCAGGCCTTATTTGGACTCATTCGTGATAGTCTTCATTGATGATATTTTGATATACTCCTCCAACCAGGAGGAGCACGAACAGCATCTCAGAGTGGTTCTTCAGACCTTGAGGGATAGTCAGTTATATGCTAAGTTCTCAAAGTGTGAGTTCTGGTTGAGTTCAGTTGCATTCCTGGGTCATGTTGTATCAGCAGAGGGTATTCAGGTTGATCCGAAGAAAATTGAGGTAGTCAAGAACTTGCCTAGACAAGCATCATCTATAAAGATTTGGAGTTTTTTGGGATTGTCAGGCTACTATCATCGGTTCATGGAGGGGTTCTCATCTATCGCAGCCCCGATGACCAGGTTGACCTAGAAGGGTGCCCAATTCAGATGGTTAGACGAGTATGAGGCGAGCTTTCAGAAGCTCAAGACAGCTTTGACTACGGCACCGATGTTGGCTTTGCCCACTGGATCAGGGCCTTATATAGTTTATTGTGATGCATCTCGTATTGGGCTTGGTGCAGTGTTGATGCAGGATTGAGATCTGACTATGCTTCGCGGCAGTTGAAGATTCACGAGAAAAGCTATTCGGTTCATGATTTGGAGTTGGCAACCATTGTTCACACATTGAAGATTTTGAGGCATTATTTGTATGGCGTGGCATGTAAGGTGTTCACGGATCACAAGAGTCTTCAATATTTGTTCAAGCATAAGGAATTGAATTTGAGGCAGTGGAGGTGGTTAGAGTTGTTGAAAAACTATGATATCACTATCTTATATCATTTGGGAAAGGCCAATGTGGTGGTCGATGCTTTGAGTAGGAAGTCAGCTAGTATGGGCAGTCTAGCTTATATTCCGGTCGGTGAGAGACCGCTTGCTTTGGATGTTCAGGCCCTGGCCAATCAGTTCGTGAGTTTGGATGTTTCTTAGCCCTGTCGTATGTTAGCTTGCACAGTCATTCGTTCTTCATTATTTGAGCGTATCCATGATCGGCAGTATGAGGATCCCTATTTGTGTGTCCTTAGAGACACGGTGCAACGCAGAGGTGCCAAGCAGGTTACCTTAGATGATGAGGGGATTTTGAGATTGTAGGGTCGAGTTTGTACGCCTAATGTGGATGCGCTTCGGGAGTTGATTTTAGAGGAGGCCGATAGCTCCCGGTACTTTATTCATCCAGGCGCCGCAAAGATTTATCAAGATTTGCGGCAGCATTATTGGTGGCGGAGAATGAATAAGGATATCATTGCATATGTGGCTCAGTGTTTGAATTATCAGCAGGTTAAGTACAAGCATTAGAGGCCTGGTGGTTTATTTCAGAGGATTAAGCTTCCCGAGTGGAAGTGGGAGCGGATCACTATGGATTTCGTTGTTAGACTCCTGCAGACTCGGAGGAAGTTCGACGCAGTATGGGTCATTGTTGATAGGCTAACCAAGTCAGTGCATTTCATTCCGGTGGCAGTCTCCTATTCATCCGAGAGGTTAGCTGAGATCTATATTCGGGAGATTGTTCGTATTCATGGTATGCCTATGTCTATCATTTCGGACCGAGGTATGCAGTTTACCTCACGCTTCTTGTGAGCAGTTCAGCGAGAGTCGGGCACACAGGTTGAGTTGAGCACAACATTTCATCCTCAGACGGATGGGCAGTCCGAGCGGACTATTCAAATTTTGGAAGATATGCTTCGAGCTTGCGTCATTGACTTTGGAGGCTCATGGGATCAGTTTTTTCCTTTAGCAGAGTTTTCCTACAACAATAGCTACCAGTCGAGTATTCAGATGACTCCTTATGAGGCTTTATATGGTATGCGGTATCGGTCTCCTGTTGGATGGTTTGAGCCGGGAGAGGCTCGGTTGTTGGGTATGGATCTGGTTTAGGAGGCCTTGGACAAGGTCAAAATTATCCAGGATAGGCTTCGTACAGCTCAGTCCAGGCAAAAGAGTTATGCAGACCGCAAGGTTCAAGATGTGGCTTTCATGGTCAGTGAGCGGGTATTGCTCCAAGTATCTCCTATGAAGGGTGTGATGAGATTTGGGAAGAAGGGAAAGCTTAGCCCTAGGTTCATTGGTCCATTTGAGATTCTGTATCGAGTGGGAGAGGTGGCGTATAGACTCGCATTTCCACCAAGCTTATCAGCCGTGCATCCAGTGTTTCATGTGTCCATGCTTCGAAAATATCACGGCGATCCATCCCACGTGTTAGATTTCAGCACTGTCTAGTTGGACAAGGACTTGTCTTATGAGGAGGAGCCGGTGGCTATTCTAGACCGGCAGGTTCGTTAGTTGAGATCGAAGAGTTTTCCTTCTCTTCATGTTCAGTGGAGAGGTCAGTCTCCTAAGTCATCGACCTGGGAGTATGAGTTCGATATGCGGAGCCATTATCCCCATCTTTTCCCCGACTCAAGTACTTCCTTCTTATGTCCGTTCAAGGACGAACGGTTGTGTGCGCAGTCCGGGCGTGTAGCCAGAAAAGCCTAAATGTGAAAATCTGTAAAAAATGATAAATTTTGACTATAAAATAAATTAATTTGACTTCAGTCAACATTTTGGGTAAATGGACCCGGAGGGTCGGTAGGAAAATATGGGTCTTGGGCGTATGTACGGAATCAAATTCCGAGGTCCCAAGCCCGAAAAATGAATTTTTAAAGAAAATTATTTTCTGAAATTGTTTAAAGGAATTTGAAATGAAATTTGATTAGAACATGATGGTATCGGTCCCATATTTTGGTTTTGGCACCTGATACAGGTCTTATATATGATTTAAGACGATCCTATGAAATTTGGTGAAAAACGGATGTCATTTGACATGATTCGGACCTAAATTGCAAAAGTTGATATTTTACGAAGATTTAGAAACAAATTCTTAATTTTGAGGTTTAATTTGTTGTTATTGAGGTTATTTTGGAGATTTGATTGCACAGATAAGTTCGTATGATGTCATTGAGTTAATACGTATGTTTGGTTAGGAGCCCCGAGTGCTTAGGTGAGTTTCGGAGGTTTCGGGGTGTCTTAGGCTTAAACATGGCTATTGGAGGTTCAGAAAAGCTGCAGCTCTATGAACCTGCTAGTGCGGTCCGCACTGGTTTTATGATGTCCGCACTAGTGACTGTGCAGCCGCAGTGGATCTTGTGCGGTCTGCACAGGTTTACTGGTGACTGTGCGGCCGCAGTCGATTTTGTACAGTCCGCACAGGGAGTCTGAAAGGCTGTGCGGTCCGCACAGGGAGTCTGAGAGGCTGCGCCGCCGCAGTTGATTTTGTGCGGTCTGCATAGGGGGTCTGAGAGGAGTATATTAAGATGGTATTTTTAGTATTTTTCATTTTTCAAAACCCCAAAAACATAAGAGACGCTTTTTCAAATAACCTTTCTTCTCCAAAACGTTGGTAACTGATTCTAACTCATTTTTTGCAGTCATTAACATCTTTCACATGATTTCAACTCAAAATCAATGATTTTCATGGGGGGAATTGAGTGTTTTGGGTAGAAACTAGGTTTTTCAAAAATTGGGGATTTGGACCTCGATTTGAGGTTCGATTTCAAAACAAATCATATATTTGGGTTTTGGGGGGAATGGGTAATTGGGTTTTGGTTCGAACCTCAAGTTTGACCATGTGGGCCCGGGGGCGATTTTTAGCTTTTTGGGTAAAACTTTAGAAAACTCATTTTCATGCATTCCAATTTATTCATTTAGTGTTTATTGATGTAATTATTTAACTTGTGACTAGATACGAGAGAATTGATGGTGGAATCAAGGGGTAAAGCTATAATTGAATCGTGAATTGTGTTCGTGGCATCGAGGTAAGTGTTCGGTCTAACCTTAGCTTGAGTGATTAGGAGTTGTGTCCTATTTGCTACCTTCTTCTTGTTGAGTACGACGTATAGGCATTGTAACGAGTATCTATACGTTGGTTTCAAGCATGACCGTGAGTCTTAAATTGATATTTGTTGTGTTCTTAAATGATTTTACGGATGCTTAATTGGTGCTTCCCAATATTGAGCAAGGATTTAGTTTGTTTTCTTGGAAATTACTGATGATTTAGTATTGGTGTTAACTGAGATGAGTAGGAGTTGAGTTAAGATTGGTTATAGCTGATTCTCTCTTGTCGGGACGTATATACTTTCACTGTTGAATTCTCTTGTCGGGATAGTGTAGTTTATTGTTGATCCCTTGCCGGGACTCGTGGTACGGTTGAGTTTAAGGTTTATATATTGGATTGGGTTGCACGCCACAACAATGTTATATATATTGGATTGAGTTGCACGCCGCAACAATGTTGTATATATTGGAACAAGTTGCATGCCACAACAACGTTATATATATTGGATCGGGTTGCACGCCGCAACAATGTTATATATATTGGATCGGGTTGCACGCCACAACAATGTTATATATATACTGGGTTGGGTTGCACGCCGCAACAATTTTATATATATTGGATCGGGTTGCACACCGTAACAGTGTTATTATTACTGGTTATAGATTTTAAGTTGTTCCTCTCCTATTTCTCATTATTTCTGCTGGATTTGATGTGTTCCCTGAAGCATGCACCCCCTCCCATTTAAACTGCTTATTCCTGTTTAGTTTCTGTCGTATATTATATTATTGCATAGGTTTATCTGGAGTCTGGTCTTAGCCTTGTCACTACCTCACCGGGGTTAGGCCAGGTACTTACCAGCACATGGGTCGGTTGTGCTGATGCTACACTTTGCACTCTGTGCAGATATCGGAGCAACACCGGGACAGTAGCACTTGGGGAGCCAGCCTTCAATCCACATAAATCCTGAGGTAGTCCTGTAGGCGTCCGCAGGCCCGGCGTCTCTTCTATCTACTTATTTGTTCTGTTTTCATTTGTATTCGAGACAGACAGTATTTCTTTTCTTCAGACATCTGTATGTAGTATTCATAGATAGTCCGTGAATGTTGTGACACCGGTTTCTGGGTGGAATGCATGTTGGCATTTCCATATTTACTTTGGTATTATATTTGTCTAAGTCTTCCGCTGATTTCATTTTCCGCTATTATTTAAGTGTTGATCACCTGTTAATACAAGCTGTTAAAAAGGAGTAAAATGAAAGAGTTAAAAATTTCTATACTTCGTGACTTGCCTAGCTTCTACGAGTAGGCTCCATCACGACTCCCGAGGGAGGGAAATTCGGGTCGTGACATGTGGTAACTTGTATGGTAATAGTCCGATCCATAAATACAGGGTATTTTAGCTCGGGCAGTATTTTATCTCAAAATAGCAAATTTTGATGAAACTCATTTTCTTCTATTTGCTTACCCTCTCACCTTCACGAACTTACTTATCCCTTGTTTGAAATAGCATAATACTTGTAACCTCAAAATAATCTCATTCCCGAGTTTGCATCGATTAACTTTACGACAAAACCTTAACGTCCGAAAATGCGGGATGTAACATCTCATTCCCGAGCTTCCATCAATTTACTTATGGCGTACTTTCATGTATTAAAACGTGGGGTATAACATCAATAGAATAATTAAACAATACCATATCATCAAATTAAGAATCATATAAGCTTTCAAGTAATTTCCATGATTTGTGGTTGGGAGGTCTTTAGTACCAATATACCGTCATTCACAATACCACGTATTCTTACACAGATTCTGATAACGACCCGATCGACTAGGCCGTCTCTTCTGAGACATCGACCACAATCACAATTTCAATTTTAATTTCTAGTTTCAATTTCTAGCATAGTCACCACCATGTATGCGACATGGCATCCGATCACGGCCCGATCGACTAGGCCGTCTTGCCCAAGACATTACCATTTTCTACCAATTATCTCATTTCATACTTGGCTCTTGGACACATTTTATAATTCAAGTTCTCTTCCACATCCCAAATTTTTATCATCAACAATAACAAGACTTTGTTTCACATGAGAGCAAATAGAGACTTCTCATACAATTGAGCACAACAATCTTCATTGAAACTTGACATGAAGTCTTAACATTTTTGTGACACATAGTCCATACTTTGAACATATTCTCAAGTAATAACATAACATGATGAAAGCCTTGGATACATATTGCACATATTTTTCAACACAAGCACATTTGGAATAGCAATTTCTATAACGATCAATTTGGGACTTATACCGATTGCATGAGCACCATGGGTTTCAATTCTAAGAAGATGGGTTTTAGCCATACATACCTCGATAGAACTTCCTTAAATTCTACTACATTCGGAAACTCTTAGCAACTTCAATCTATATTAGGAATATAACAAGTTGAGCCAAACATTAGAAAGATGATCATGATTCCTGCTGATTTGAGCATATTATCAAACACTAAGTGTGTATTATGGTTTCAAGGTCCTTTTTATGGAAGGTTTCATCATCCCACTACCCATTCATCACCATTCGTAGCTCACAATATCCCTACACTCTTTTATCACACATGCATGCAAGATGAACAATTCATATACTCATGAATTATCTTATTAATGGCCCATTCTACTTAAATTTGGAAATCAAGAGTTAGGGTGATAGAATCTTACATTTTAGGATGAAGACCTAGTGAATTTTCCCTTGTTAATATTCAATGTTGGGGCGATAATTGTAGTACAAATGGTTGAGGAACCCTCCCTCTCTCTAAGGCACACGCACTCTCTCAACAAAACTAGATTTTACAAGAAAAATGGTCCAAAATGCCTATATAACGAGATTGGGTCGGGTTATAAAAATTAGAAAATAGGGGCCCCGACACAAATCTATGCGACTGCCTAATGCTTCTGCGGTCCACAAAATGGGCCGCATAATGGCCCTCAGGGACTAGAATTTTTCTGCTTAAGTCTGCGACCGGGATGCGATCCGCAGACCTGTTCTGCGGTCGCATAATGCACCGCAAAACATCCCTCCGAGAATCTCTATATGGAGTTTGCGATGGATTATGCGGCCTGAAAAACAATTATGCGACCACATAATAGACCACATATTGATCCAAGAATTAGCTCAAATCTCTGGTTCACTCTGTGGCAGATCTGTAGTCCGCAAATCAGTTTTGTGGTCGCAGAATTAGCCGCACAAAATGCCCTACACTTTGAAAAATTTTCTTTAGCTCACCAATACACTGCTCAGCCCAAAACGTCCCCGCGAAGAATCTCTACCATTTTTAACACATAAGTCTAACTTGACACCACGAATTTTGGGGTTTTAGGAAGAGTTTCACTGGGCCTTACAACTGGCTGACTCGTAAAGCCTCTTCCATGACATGCCCTGCCTCCAAAATAGTGATCAGCACATCCCTTTAGTCCACGAGGCCTCTTAGCCTCCCTGTCCTCTATCATTTGCCTCGTACATCCTCTATCCTCCATGCGACCTCTGCAACCTGCTGAAAATGAGTATCTGTCTCCAACACTCGATCCATGTTAAATCTAAGATCATAACTGTTACACCCCATGTTTTAGTACATGAGAGTACGTCGTAAGTCAATTGATGTAAGCTCATAAATGAGATCGTCTTTGAAGGTACATAAAGTAAGTTAATCATGTTACCTTGGCGGTTAAATATTTTTATGATCATGGGTAACAAGTACCTAGAGGGTTGAAAGGCTTAGAAGCTAAACAAATTGAAGAAAATAAGTTTCGTCGAAAGTCGACAAGTTGGAATGTTATAACATGTACTTTTGGGGTGAGACTAGGGTGCTTAACAATATAAGTAGGTTATGTTATGAGTTATTTTAGTTGTATGATAGTTGTGTATTATGTTTCGAAGTTAGGCGAGTTGCAGAAAAAAAGTTGGCCAAGGTCATCACAAGTTACATTCATAAATGTGCTGAAAATTAGGTCAAATGTACCTGAGCATTTCTCCAAATATTCTTGGAATTACGGGGTGATCTACTTACCAAGTTGAAGATCTACGAGTCTACTTACCAAATTGAAGATCTATGACACCTGGTTCGCAAATGCAAGGGTAAAAAATGCGACAAACCCATCGCAAATGTGAACCTAGGCTTAGGCTGCCAAATTCGTAAATGCGATCAAGGAGTCGCAAATACGGACTCTACTAAGATCGCAAATGCGACCAATGTGTCGCAAATGTGAACACTGACTAGGTCGGTCTTCTTCGCAATTGCAAAGCCCTTCTCGCAAATGCGAGGTTAGCATTTGCGAATAAATTCTCGCATTTGCGAGACCTGCAACTGCTGCCAAGAAACACCAGAAAACTGATGTGTTTTTCATCCTTTCGAACGTTGGAAACTCACCCGAGCCCTCGGGGCTCTACACCGAGCACCTACACAAGTATAACAACATCATACAAAGTTACTCGCGCGATTGAAATACTGAAATAACATAAAAACCTACGAATTGGATGCCAAAACACATGGTTTAGCTCATGAACTCAAAAACATGTAAAAGCACCTTCGTGCATCCAATTCCTACCAAATCAACTCGGAAATACGCCTAATTTTGCGTGCAAGTCTTAAATGACATTACAGACCTATTCCAACTTTCAGAACAGAAATCCGAACCCGATATAAAAAAGTTCACCCTCGATCAAACTTTCCAAAAACTTCCAATTTCTAACTTTTGCCAATTGACCCTGAAACGACCTACGGACTCCCGAATACATTTTCGGACGCGCTCCCAAGTCCAAAATCACCATACGGAGCTATTTCTAGGCTTGGAATTCCAAACGGACCTCTAGAATGTAAAATCCACTTCAACACAAACTTATGGAATTCACTCAAAATACCAACTTTCACTATTAGGCGCCGAAATGCTCCCGGGTCGTCCAAAACCCGACCCAGATATACGCCCAAGTCCGAAATTATTATACGAGCCTATTAACACCATCAAATCTCGATTCCGACGTTGTTTACTCAAAATATTGACCGAAGTCAAACTTAGCCTTTTAAGCTAACCTTAAGAAACCAAGTGTTCCGATTTCAACCCGAACCCTTCCAAATCCCGAACTAACCTTCCCCGCAAGTTATAAAACAGTAAAAGAATGTACAGGAAGTCTTATTTAGGGGAAAGGGGTTCTAAAAAGCAAAATAACCGGTCTGGTCATTACAAAACACAAAGGCCAAAATATTCAGTTTTCCATAATCGCATGTAGGTCATGAAGGAGAAACATGAGTGGGTGAACCTAGAGGGATATATCCTTATCCGCACGCTGCAGAGACAACTCACCTTCCATAACCACACCAACAACTCATGTTCTATGATAAACATAACCCGTACGGACAATTCACGTGTTGTCAAACCACTCAATAACACTAAAAACATATACAATAATACACGTATACAATTATTTGATATCAAATAACATACTCTTGTACTGATAAAATAGCATGCTAAGGTGTATGCATGTGCAAAGTGTACGACTACAGATCAGCTTAGGCGTATATGTCATATAACAACGAGTATCATGTTCAAAAAGAAAAGCAACCAACACATGATCTCTATCATGATTTACAAAGTTACGTAGTCGTACGAATATAATGCATGATAGCAAAAATCACAAATTTCCAAAACAAGGCATAATATAGCTTAAAGACAACCCCGAACATGCATTAACCCGGTGTACACATATATACTTGACCCCTCGCATGTATGCCACCCGCAACATGTAGCGTACATAAAAAAATCAAGAATGTAGCTCTTCAAGCAAAAACTAGGCAACATACTTAACTCAAACAAGTAAAATAAAGACTCTGAAAATGATTTCCCTCATAACTCGCCCTCCAAATGGCTCAAATCTAGTCAAATAACAAACAACAATGTTAAATAATGCTAAGTGAAATAATTATGGAGCATAAAGGCTCAATCTTCCATTAGTTACACAAAGTCAACTATTGACTTGAGCCCGCTTCCTGGAACCTAAATAATTACGAGTCCAAATACATATGTTTTATCAAAATTCAACTCCAAATCGGGGTTTAAACCTCAATTATTCACTCACAAAAATCTAGCACGAATATCCCAATTTTTGTCTTTCAAATCCATGTCCTAAGTTAACATATCCATGAGAAATTGAGATACATAATCAATTCCAAGTAAAATACTTATTCTCGGTAATGAAAATCTTCCCCAAAAAAAGATTATGCCGAGCTCTACAACTCCCAATAATGATAAATGATCTTAACCCTTGAAATAAAAAGGAACCCAACGATTTCGCATCTGCGTACCTCAGTGTCGCTTCTGCGATGCTGCTTTTGCGGCCAAAACCTCATATTCGTGAGCTTCATTAAACAACCAAACTCTTGCCCCTAAGAAGATAAACTCCGCATCTACGATCCCGTAGGTGTGCCCTCTTCTGATTCTGCACATTCGCTTTAGCGCAACAACCCTCATCCTATCTACAAGTGGGTCCAGTTTGATATGTAAAGGACCTTAGGAAAAGCAACTAAAAAGCTCCTGAAAATATGTGAAAGAGGTGAAATATACATGGTATAGCATGTGAAAGTATGCGGGAGCATGTGACGGCATGTGAAAGGTACGACTACGCATCTGCACATCCCACTACCGCAGGTGTGATGCACTAGCATCAGACCTACCAACAAACACCAAAAAGATCCTAAACTCATCTAAAACACATTTGAGCCCCCAGGACCCCTTCCAATCATACCAACAAGTTCTAATATCTAATCGAAACTTTTCACAAGGCTCATAACATCACAACATCCAAAACCTAGAATTATCGATCAAGATCAATCTCTTAAGTTCCAAACCTTGTAACTTCCATAAACATGTCCGACATGTTTAGACATTCCGAATCATAATCAAACTTTGCACACAAGTTTTAAACCACTAAATGGACCTATTCCAAGTTCCAGAACGACAATCCGAATCTGATAAGTCAACTCTCGGTCAAACTTATTAATTCTCTAAACCTTCAAGTTGGCAACTTTCGGCAAATAGAGCCAAAATATTCTAGGAATCTTCAAATCTAAATCTGAACATATACCTAAGGCCAAAAATCATCATAGGAATTTAGTGGAACAATCTAATTGCCAATTTGAGACCATCTACTTAAAAGTGAAACCTTGATCAACTCTTAATAACTTAAGCTTCCAAAATGAGACTAAGTATCTCAAATTACTCTCAAACCTTTCCGAAACCAAGCTAACCAACTCCAGAAGTAGCAAAACCACAAACGCACATACAAGAATCATCAACTAGGGGAATGGGACTTAAATTCACACAACACGGGCAGCCAGGTCGTCACATCCACTAACCGTAAAGCTTTATTTAATATCATGCTAGTATAGATTAAGCTTAAAAATCTTGCATTTGACCAATAGGCTCCATATTACCATTTTGCTCTTTTTGTTCAACTTGGTAGGTGTGAGGGGTGGACGTAGTTCATGGTTCGTCTGAACATATTAGCTTTGGCTCTCTCTCTTTCTTTATATATATTAAAAATTTATTTAAAAAGTACATATTATTGATTTTAAACCCATTAGATCAAATGAGATGTGGCAAAAAACCGAACACGCAACAAGTTCAAATTATAAATCGGCTAGTTGGTGTCACCAATCTTGAGTTTAATCCATTATTACTTCTTTCTTTTTATTTGTTGTCTTTTCTTTATGGGTACCTCTTTTAGTATGTATTCAAGAAAAGAGGCGAATAATGCTCCCGCTTTTTATCTACTAGCAATCAATGGTATAATTGCTAACTCATGTGTCGTTCCATTTTTTTTAAATGAATGGGAGCCTTGGCATAATTGGTAAAGTTGTTGCCATGTGACCAAGGTCACGGGTTCAAGCCGTGGAAATAGCCTCTTGCAAAAATGCAGGGTAAGGCTGCATTTAGTAGACCCTTATGATCCGACCCTTCCCCGGACCCCGCACATAGCGGAAGCTTAGTGCACCGGGCTGCCCTTTTTTTTGATTGGGAATTAACCTGCTTTCTGTGGGTTCAGGCTATTACGTAGAGGTAGAACTTCTTACTATCTGCTAAGGTTCCGTGGCTAACCTGTCATTTTATGAGTGATGAAGAACTATTTCAATTGAAGAAATTATTGTAATGCTTTTCTTGTATTGGCCCTCTCATGCCAATTATAAATGTATTTTCTTCCACTGAACATTCATGCTTTTCATCACTCAAAGCATTTAAGCGGACCCCAGCTACCATTTAACCACCAGCTAAAGGAACTTATAAACGTGTTTTTGCTTTGCACATATTCTGGTTCTATGGAATTTAAACGTGCAGATGTTGATTATTGCGTTATTCTTGTCGTTTAATATGCTGATAGAAGATTGTTAACACCTGAAGTTTGTTACATTTATAGCTGAAACTTTGTTGTTTAAAATACGAAAGGATTACCTGAAATAGCTGACATCAGTATAAATCGTCTTTCGTTATTATTAATATATATATATATATATTAATAATAATGAAAGACGATTTATACTCATGTCAGCTATTTCAGGTAATCCTCTCATCAGTAAAGGTATTCAATAACTCTACCCATTCAATACTCTATCCATTCTACCCACACCGTTGATTTCCGTACCGTCTAATTATTGTGCTTCAGTTCATTTTGGGGGTTGTCAAAGTTATGACGGATAGATATACTTGTCAACCTTCTTCGGTATACCCACACAAAGTAACTAAGGACTCCAGAAAATCGTCATATTAGTTCTTTAATTGACCTGAAAAAATCCTCTAATGAGAGTATGAGACAAGCCAGCTCACAATGCGAATTGGAATTCCACTATCTATTTGTGATTGTTATACAGTTGAACTTTTACTATTCCTTGTTATATATATATATAAAATTAAAAATATGAGGAAAAAATAATTGGGGGGGGGGGGGGGAGTATAGAAAGCATAGGAACATATATGTAAGGGTTTTTTGAATTACTTGTAAATATTTTCCCTGGTATAAAAAAGTTTAATTACCAAAAAAAATGAGGAAAAATGCTATGTCACATTGAGAATTCTTTTAGGTGGAGAAAGAATAAAAGAATTTGCAAGTGGAAAGATTGGTGCAATACCATGCAAGTATAAACAAGTTTGATTCTTGATATATATTCCAAGAAACAGTAGAGCTCAACTAAGGAAAGAGTGGCAGAATGGGTAAAAGGATGAATCTATATGCTTTGATGAATGATTTCCCCTTGCTAAAATGGAGCCATAGATGTCATCAATTCAATCAAGACCCTTTTTCTTCTTAATGGAAAATCATTCTCATATTCTAGAATTTGGAATCAGAAACCCACTTTCAAACATTAAAGAGGCCTTGGACATAAGACCTTACTTCCTCAGCTACATCTTTCCTTTTTTATTGAAAAACCTATTTTATTGCATCATCCTCATGAAGAAAGAAGAAGCAAGCAAATTAAATTTCTTAAAGGGTAAGATAATTATTTCCTTATGTGGGTCATTGGAAAATACATATATGCTATGTCTTGTCATAAAGCAGTTAATATATATATATGTATATATCCATTATAATGCTTACAACAGGCCAATAATAAAAAGCAAAAGACAATGAAAAGGCCAATATACATATGTGTAAAGAGAACCTATACGTTACTGCTACTTTTTGTTAGAAAAACAAAGAGGCTGGTTCTCTTAGACCAGGACAGTTAGCTATGTTCTATATTCCTGCTTTTGCTTAAACCAATCATAATTCCTAAAATCACAAATTGGGTATGTCCTTTGTGACATTCTCTGTGTGTTTGTTCTTATTTGGCAACTTGCAACAATCGTATCTGCGAGGTTCTGCCTCAGTTAGCATTTGAACAACTTCATTCATGGTAGGACGAAAGGCTGGTGAAGTATACGTACAACCTATTGCAATCCGAAGCACCTTAATCATCTCTTCCTTGAATGGTCCTGAGATTTTTTTGTCTAAGACCTCAAATGCTCCTTCTTTGGTGTCCACCTTAGTTGAAACCCAGCAAACAATGTTCTTATTCTCCCCAAATTCTGGCTCAACTGGCTTCTTCCCTGTGATCAGTTCCATTAAAACAACTCCAAAACTATAGACATCACATTTTGTGGTCGCCTTGGAAGAATATGCGTATTCTGTTAATCACATTTACACAAAAGATAAGCATTAACCTAATATATATGAAAACTTATACAAATTCACAATCATTTCCAGTAAATAAATATGACTGGTGAAGTCTGAATTGTAAGTTTCCAATTTGATAGAAATCAAAATAATCTACCTAAAAGGCATTGACACTTGAAGTAACATTGTAGGAATTGAATTGAGATTTCTGAATTTAGGAAATTACCTGGAGCCAAGTAACCATATGTCCCTGCAATAACTGTGGTAGTACAATCTTTCCCTCCTTTGGCTTGCAAGACTTTTGCTATTCCAAAATCCGCGACCTTTGGCTGGTAATCAATGTCGAGGAGGATGTTGGTGGATTTGATGTCTCTGTGAATGATTGGTGGTAAAATATCATGGTGAAGATAGGCCAAACCTTGTGCTATCCCCAATGCAATCTGATGGCGAGTCGGCCAATCCAAAAGGACTTTTCCTCCATGAAGAGCATCCCCAAGGTTCCCATTTGGCATGTACTCATAAACCAACAAACTACAGTCCAAATTAGAGAAATAGCAGTATAACTTCACAATGTTGTTGTGCCTTATGTTACCAAGAGTTTCAACCTCTGTTTTAAGTTCCTTGTCCAAAAATAGTTTATTCTCTAAAAGAGAGTACTGTTTGTGTTTATGACTCCAGAGCTTCTTTACAGCAAGAACTCCTCCATTACTTAAGTCAATCTTATACACAGCTCCAGACCCTCCATATCCAACAATGTTTTTCTCAATCATGGCTTCAAATATTTCACGTTCATCAAAACTTAAGCGATGGAAACTCTTAACATCATACGTGAAAAATGACGATGACAAGGAATCCTCGTGTTCCATCGCCTTCCTTTTGTTACGAAGCCATCTCTTGAGAAACAACACGAGTCCAAGAATTACAATTCCCAAGGATATCCCGATAACCCAGAAAAGGTTTCTTTTCTTCCGGTCATAATTTTGTGGGCATAGAGGAAAATCTTTGCCAGATGAACTCAGAAAAGAGGGAACACAGAGTCTTTGATTGCCAGAAAAACTTTCCAGTACACCTCCCGTTATAAATAAGGGAGGTACAGGACCAGAAAGCAAATTGTTTGAGAAATTCATGGAATTTGGTAGCAGTGCACCGAGGCTTTCAGGAATTTTACCCGTCAAAAAATTGTTTGACAGGTCAAGATAATTGAGAGAGTTAAGTGAAGAAAGAGTCTCAGGAATGGAGGAAGTTAACTTATTACCTTGTAAGATCAACAAATTGAGTCTTTTGAGGCTACCAATTTCTGGAGGAATGGGTCCAGACAAGAGGTTATTGCTGAGGTCAATCTTCACTAGATTGGTAGTTGTTAAAATTTCTGGAGGAAGTGTTCCAGAAAGCCTGTTACTCTGCATGAACAGCTCCGACAAGTTGAACGCCTTTCCAATGGTTGTGGGGATTGAACCAGTTAAATTGTTATAGCTCACGTCAATAATTGAAACATGTGGAAGAGCTAGAAGCATTTCTGGTAGTCTTCCCCGCAATAGATTGTAACTAACTCGGAATCGGATGAGAGTCTCACATTTTGCATAGCTTTCAGGCACTTCTCCTGAGAACATGTTTTGGAGTAAAAGAATGTACATCAACTTATCTCCGTGACACAGCTGAGCTGGTAATTCTCCAGATAATTCATTTTCTGACAAGTCCAATGCAAGCAAAGCTGATGAAACACCAAAATTATGTGGGATTTCTCCTGTCAGGAAATTATCATAAAGTGATAGGATGGTTAGGGTGGTCGAGTTTGCAAGGGAGGCTGGAAAATCTCCTGAAATAGTGTTGTTATATATCTGCAACACTTGCAGCTTTGGTAGGCGGCATATAGATTCTGGAATTTTGCCTGTCAGTCTGTTGACTGACATATCCAAATCCACAAGTTCAGTCAGATTTCCGAGCTCCTCAGGTATTTCACCCTCAAGTTGGTTGTAGTAAAGTTCAAGCATTTTCAACTTCTTCAGCTGCCCCAGCTCTCTTGGAATCCGACCAGTTAAGCGATTCTCGCTCAATTCAAGATCTACAAGAGACGTCATATTTCCTATCGATGCTGGGATTGTTCCATGTATCTTGCAAGCAGTTAAGATCATCCACCGCAATTTAGTCAACCTTGAAATATCCTCTGGCAGTTTCCATGGAACGAAATCGGGATTTTCATTGAAATCCAGGAGCTCTAGACTGGTGAGATTGATAATTGACAAAGGAAATTCACCCGTGAAGTGGTTATATGAAAGGTTAAGCAACCTCAAAGACAGCAAAGGAGACAAGTCTGGCAATGGTCCTGTAAAGGATGTTGAAACCATATTCAGCTCCTCCAGGTGAGAGCAATTAGTAATATTGCTAGGGAAGGCACCTTGGAAGTTGTTATTACCAAGACGAAGAATTCGCAACTCTGGGAAAAAAGAGCACACATCATCAGGAAATAGGCCTGATAGCGACCATCCGAAAAGATCAATCTTGATAACATTGCCCTGATCATCACAACCAACGCCACTAAAGTTGCAAATAGGTTTTCCATCCCAATCAGACAAGGAGTTCCCTGTGACAGACTTCTTCAAAAGAGCAAAGAACTGAGACTGGTCATTTATAGTCCCTTGACAAAAGCTGCAAATGGCGAGGAAGAACACAAGAAGGATAATAACTTTCTGAGGAGCCATTAAAAATAGTTCCCAAGTGAATTATTTTATGTGGTGTTTATTTTTGTTATTGCAGATAAGATGGAGAGGACCAGAGGGAAATATATAAATGGGATGATTGATGGGATCATTTTGTACAGTAATAAGAAACCCTGAAGATGAAATAGGAGGTATGCTGATTTTGCAGATATAAGCTTTATGTTTATACCCCCACCAGCACTTTAAGAGAATAAGATCGATATAAAGCTTTTATGCTCAAGTGTGGTCTGAATAAACAGCATCTCATCTTTATTTTTGTGCATGTCTTTGTTGATCAAGACCTCTCAGCATGAATCAGAACATTTAAATTCTGATCTCAATGGTGCATGAATTATATTCGTGCATATAAAAAAGGTACTTATTAGATTAGATGGCAACTAGTATAATTTGTATTATATTTATCTTTTCGCCTTCCATCTAAGCATAATGTGTCTCAAATACACTCTTCATCTGCAAATGCTGCATGTTTGTATATTTATTTCCAAAATGATCAAACAGGGGCCCATACTCCATAATTCCATATCCATATAGTATTTGCTTAATAAGCATCAACTTTCCCAACTGGTGAGGTTTATGATATGGTGGGCGTTGCTTTTGTTATGCTAGTGCTTATTTTCTTTAATCAATTAAGGCGTCGAAACAAAAAGCCACTGACTCACTCTATTTTAGTAATGAACTTTGGTGTCATCCCAATAAGTTGGTTTTTTTTTTATAAGATGAGGCATAAAAACGATTAAAAGTATTGATTGAAAATGTCTCTTAAATAATTTTGTTAAGCATAACAAGGTTGTAAAGAGTCAATTAGGAATAAAAAATCCATATAATTTAAAATTCAAAAAGCATAAAATATCTCATCTAACTTAAAAAATCTGATAGAAATTAAAATTGAAATTCATCCTAGAATTAAACAACTTATTATGCTAAAAAAATTACTGCAGTAACTGAAAGCAACTAAATTTCAACACTCCACATTTGCTTCAGTTGCTACAATTTAAAAAGTTGCTCTTCCTCAATTTTTGCTTTTATTGTTTGTCCTTGAGTATTGTTTTGAGCATCGCTGAAATTTCACACTTTTGTAGTGTAGTTCTTTTTCTTCTTTTGTTCTTTCTTTTTCTTCTTATGGCTGTGCATAAAAAATACCCTTAGTGACATTGTATTATCCGATATCTCTTTTGAAAGTATTTGGTTCTCGACAATGATAGGATTTTCAGGGATTGGTCGTAAGGATTCTTCTTCCATTACAAGTAATATATAATTGTAAGTCCAGAAATCGTACCCACATAGGACTTGTGATTAACTATCAACTAAATTAAACCGAACAATTAATCTATTCAAGCGAATCCTAAAGTATGAATATTTAACTAAAATTAATCTAGAGTAACAAATTAAGAGATTAAAGAAAATAACGACAAGCTTAAAGACGAATGCAATGGGAGAATATATTCTAGAGCTATGGGTTAGCTAACAATCCCGGTGAGTTTTCTACCTAAATTGTCTAATTAATTTATCTAGTTTATTGATTGACAGGGTTAATATTTCTCGTAGCCTTCTCCCGAAGTACAACTCGCCTATTCAAGCTAACATAATGCCTATATTCCTATGGAATTAGGATTAACAAGAACACATTTATAATTCCCGTATAATAACCAAGAAAGACGATTAAGTATATTCCTATCCTAATCGCAAATCCTTTCCCGATACTCGAGTTCAAAATCTTGTTCTACTCAATCTTATATACAATCTAGAATTCCCTCTCCTGAGTTCAATCCTAGATTCATAGATAGTATTCGATTAGTGATCAAGCAACCAAATAATTAAGCACAAGATTGAATAAATAAACCAACATCATAAAATAATAAGAACTATTAAATCTTCAAACTACAACGTTCATATAGCACCCCACAACTCTAGATCTAATATAAAATTAAGAAATGAGAAGAAAAAACTAGTTAGAAGCATCCTCCAAGCGTGGTGTGTTCTCCTTAGATCTAAAGTATGTCCAAAGTTCCAAAAACAATATTTTTCCATATATTTATACCAAGTAGGGTCAGGCCTAGACGAAATCTCCCTTTTCTAGCCGAAATAGGAAAACTTTGAAACTTAGTGCTTTCCATACGTCGCACTGTGCGTCACCTAGTGTGTCGCACTAATGCTTTTTCCTGTCATACCACAAAAAATCCAGTATCTGAACTTTGAAAATTTTTGACAAAAATTTGCACAAATGAGTCGCACAATGCCTCGCACTAGTGCATGTAACGACCCGGCCGGTCGTTTTGAGAGTTGTAGCCCTGTTTTACTATTTACTGCTCCTTTTATGTTCTACATCTATTTTATGACTTATCGGGTTAGTGGGTTCGGGTCCGGAGAGATTTCAGAGTGAATTGAGACACTTAGTCTCTTAATTGAAAGCTTAAGTTAGAAAGTTGACCGGATATTGACTTATGTATAAACAACCTCATATTTGAATTTTGATGGTTCCGTTAGCTCCGTTAGGTGATACTGGATTTAGGAGCTCATCCAGATTGTGATTTGGGGGTCCGTAGTAGAATTAGGCTTGAAATGGCCAAAGTTAGAATTTTGGAAAGTTTGACTAGGAGTGAATTTTTTGATATCAGGGTCAGATTGGATTTCCGGAAGTTGGAGTAGGTTTGTGGTGTCATTTACGACTTGTGTGAAAATTTTGAGGCCATTCGAACTTGATTTGATAAGTTTCTACGCCGTTTGTAGAATTTTGAAATTTCGAAGTTTATTAGGCTTGAATACGTAGGTAGTTCGTGTTTTTGATGTTGCTTGAGGTGATTTGAGGGTTTGACTAAATTCGTGCTGGGATATAAGACTTGTTGGGATGTTTAGTTGGGGTCTCAGGGGCCTCAGGTTGATTTCAGGTGGTTAAATAAATTTGGACTGAATTAGAAGTGCACCTGAAGGTTTTCCACTGGTGGTGTAATCGCATATGAGGAGTGGGAACCCATGGTTTTGGAGTGAACTATGCATTAAAAAGTTAAAGAAAAATGTTCGCAGAAGAATGCATTTCTGCGGCTCGTTATGTGGATGCATAATCACTCTGTGGACCGCATATTAGCCGCAGAGTGAGGCAGAAAACATGGCCAATTTTGAGGCCAGTTATGCTGCCAATTATGCAATCGCATAATCTCTTTACGGGTCGCATATTGATCGCATAATTTTTCTTGGGCTTTTGCGATGGGAGGTTTTGCAGTACATTAGCGACCGTAGAACAGGTATGCAGACAGCATACTGGTCGCAGACTGGGCAGAAAAATCAAGTCCTTGAGGGTTATTTTTGCGGTCACTTTACGAGCCGCATAACCATTATGCGGTCGCATATTCGACCGCAGATCCGTGTTGGGGCTCCAAATTTCTAAATTTTAAACCCTATCCCATGTCATTATAACTTATGCAATGGCTCATTTTACGCTTATTTCCTGGTGCTTCTAGAGTGAGAAAGAGGGTCTAAGAGGGAGGAATGTCCTTAATCAAAATTGCTCCACAAATTATTGTTTAAATCTTGAAGAATTGTGAAGTGAAGTTCCTCAAGTCTTCTCCTTAAAGGTAAGAATCTATGCCCAGTTCATAATTTCGAAATTCTTCTACAAAAGGGTAATTAACAAGATAGTTCATAGGCTTGGGGTTTATTTGTTTTGCATGCATGGGAGATAAAGGAACCTAGGATGAATGTGAGCTAAAAATGGTAAAGGATGGGGTATGGGTTAATTAAATCTTTGTCCAAAAAGGCCATAAAAATATAATGCACACCTAGTGCCTGATAATGCGCACAAACGGGCTAAAGTATCGATCATCCTTCTAACTATTGGATAAATTTGTGACATTTCCTAAATATATTGAAGGTGCTAAGGGTCTCGGGATTTATTGTAAAACGTAAGAAAAGGCTCTATTGAGGTATGTATGGCTAAATCTCCCCCCCCCCCTTCTTAGAAATTAAACCCTCATGGTGTCCATACAATTGATGTAAGTCCCATCCTTGATTGATGTAGAAGATGGTATTCCATAGTGTTTGTGTTGTAAGAATCTATGTGCAAAAATGTATTTGAATGCTCCCATTATGCTATCTTGTCACTTGATGATGTGTTAAAGACTTGGAGTATGTGTTAAATTATCAAAGTATGTGAAAGCCTCTATATGTCCATGATTCATAAATTTTGGTGTATGTACTTAATAACTTGAATTGAAAACTTGGTGGCGAAATTGATAATAATGTGTTATATGGGAATAGAACTCGAATTATGAAATGCAGCCATGTGCCAAGTGTGATATAACAATTGTGGACACTAGTGCCGAAGAAACTGAAATATGTGAGGGAAATATGTAATGAGATGATTGATGGAAAATGGAAATATCTTGAGTGAGACAGCCTAGCCGATCGGGTCGTCATCGGACACCATACCGCACACATGGTAGTATTGTGCTAGAAATTGAACCGGAATTAAAATGGGAATTGAGATTGTGGAAGAATGTCTCCAACGAGATGACCTAGCCGATCGGGTCGTGATCGGACTCCGTATAAAAGTACGGTGGTATTGTGAATAATGAGGTGGCAATGCAAATAATGGCCCAAGTTAGATCTATAGAAATCTTACTTGAACACTTATGTGATCCTTTATTTGATGTTGTGGTGTTATCTACAGTTTTTTATTAATTTTTGATTACTTCTTCTTGTATTATTGATTTTTCTAAGGAGACGGTGTTTAAGTTATGCATAGTAGTACTATTCGACAGTACTAACGTCCCTTTTGTCGAGGGCACTACATCTTAAATGGATGTAGGTGGTTCTATAGCAGACAGCGCCAATCGCAGATAATGGCGTATCCTCCTCTCATCAGTCTTGGTGAGCCCTCTTTATTCCTGGGGTCATGTACTATATCTTCTGTTATAATTTACCATGTTTTGAGGTATAGCCGGGGCCTTGTTGTCGGCAAAATCATAACTATATTTTGTATCTTTAGAGCCTCCATAGACGTCTGTGTGGGTTGTGTATGGGTGTTGGATAGGTCACTAGACTGTGTTGTATTTTAAACTCTTGTCCTACTAAATTATAAACTGTATGTAATTTTGGGAATTTAACTATGGTGTCACGTATATAATGTAAAATAAACTAGTAATGTTTATATATACGATCTCTTTCCTGTTTAACAAATGGTAACGCGTTCCATTTTGGATCATGAATGAGTTGGTTAGGAAAGGTCTAATAGGCTTGCTCGGCTGGGTTCACTCGGTTGAGCGCCGGCCGCGCTCCCTGAGAATGGGGCATGACAAACTGTCACTCATAATTACGCTCTAGGCCTCACTCAATCATTAATCTCTTCGTTCTCACTTACAGGCTCACAATGTTATGTAAACTAGCCCGAAACAATAATATGATGTATCAATAAATAAAAATTGAGATTGAGACATGATATGAAATGAATAAATTTGACTGAGTACGAAATATCAATGAAATCAGTAAGGTGAAAGCAAGGAACGACCACTATGGGTACCAACAGTATCGACATAAAGCCTAAACATGATATCTAGCATGATTAATAGCTCACTCACTTTATCATATGATCAAAACACGGATATCAACAAGATAGAGTCACAATACAGTGCCATGGAATCAACCAGGTTATAATTCTCACGGTGCACGCCCGCATGCCCGTCATTTGGCACGTGCATCACCTCAATACCAATCACATAACATATACTTCAGAGTTTCGAACCCTTTGAACCAAGTGTGAAAGTGTTACTTACCTTAATCCGAGCAAAACTCTACTCCAAAATACATTTGCCTCTCAAATTGGTCTCCAAACGCCCCAAGCATAGCCACAAGTAGTAAAATACAATCAATATAGGCTAAAAGGATCAATTCCACAAGAAAAGTACCAAATTATAGCCAAAAATCCAAAATCAGCTCAAACCCGGCCCCCGGGCTCAGGTCTCAAAATCTGACGAAAGTCACAAAACCCCAAAGCCCATTAATTCACGAGTCTAACCATACCAAAGTTATCAAAATCCAACACCAAATGGTCATTCAAATCCCCAAAACTTACTCTCCAAATTCCTAGTATCAAACCCGCCCTCCCCCCCAAATTTCACCTCAACACCACATAATCTAGGTGGGAAAAACAATGGAGAAACAAGATTTATCATAAAAAAAGAAGTACAAGAATCTTATAGCAATAATCCCCTTGAAAATCCTCTCCAAAATCACCTAAGTCCGAGTCTAAAATGTGAAATAAGATTAAAATCGTGAACCCTTATTTTTAAACATTCTACACAGGCTTTTCGCACCTGCGGACTCTTATCCGCACCTACGGAACCGCTTATGCGGAAACCACTTAAGTCACTGGGCTCGCACCTGCGGAGGTGCTTCTGCGGTACCTTTGTCCACTTTTGCGGAAATAGCCAAACCTTCAAACTTCGCATCTGTGGAGCCATTCTTGCATCTACGGGCTCGCAGATGCGCATTCTCCTTTGCACCTATATCTTCCCCAGACCAGCCCCAGCGGCTCCGCATCTGCGACAACCCTGCCACACCTGCGGTATCACACTTGTGGATAATACCTTCGCATGTGCGATTACACCAGTAACAAACCAACTTCAGCAATTTCACCAACTCAAAACCAATTCCGTTAACCACCTGAAATCAACTCGAGGCCCCCAAGACCTTAACCAAACATACCAACAAGTCTTATAACCTAATACAAACTTAGTCGAATCCTCAAATCACCTCAAACAAAATCAACGAATTACACAAGGATTCAAGCCTAAATCCTAATGAACTTAAAAGTTTCAAAATTCTACAAACGATATCAAAACCTATCAAATCATGTCCGATTGAGCTTAAACTTTTCACACAAGTCATATATGATACCATGAACCTAATCCAATTTCCAAAAATCCAATCCGACCCCGATATAAAAAAAATCCACCTCGGTCAAACTTTCCAAAATTCCAATTTTCGCCAATTCAAGCCTAATTCTACTACGAACCTCCAAAACACAATTCAGACGTGCTCCTAAGTCCAAAATCACCTAACGGAGCTAAGGAAACCATCAAAATTCAAATCCGAGGTCGTTTACATATAAGTCAATATCCGGTAAACTTTTCCAATTTAAACATTCAATTAAGATACTATGTATCTCAATTCACTATGAAATCTCTTCGGACCCGAACCAACCAATCCGGTAAGTCATATAATAGTTGTAGAACACAAAATGAGCAGTAAATGGGGGAACGGGGCTACAACTCTCAAAACGACCAGCCGAGTTGTTACATTTTAATTGGTTGTAATGTAGGCTGCGAGACATTTTGTAATGTAGGCTGCGAGATGGTTGGATACATTTTGATATAAGAATGACTACACCTCCTTAAGCACTTTAATACATACACTTTAACATTTAAAACCTCACACTTATGTCAAATAATAACTCTACATTCACATTAATGTATATTAACTCCATACTTCTTTAAGTACAATTACATCAAGACTTACCACTATCAATATTAATTAATTAGTTAATTATCCCATTAACCAATAATTAACCAATTACCCAATTATCTATATAATTAAGAATCATCTCAAATTACTTATAATACTACTCACTTTAAACATACCTTATATACCTTACTATCATGGCCATATGGTACCTTGTATGGTACTACATCATAAATACCGGTATTTTAGCTCGGGCCTTATTTTATCCCCAAATTGCCAAACTTCGACGGAGCTCATTTTCTTCGAATTGCTTACCCTCTTACCTTTACGAATTAACTTATCACTTGTTCGAAATAGTGTAATACTTATAATCCCAAAATAAATCTCATTCGCGAACTTACGTCGATTAACTTATGACGAAACCTTAATGTACGAAAATGCAGAATGTAACATCTCATTTCCGAACTTATATCAATTTACTTATGGCGTACTTCCATGTACAAAAACATGGGGGTGTAACCGTTTATGCCTTTAGTGAGATCTTACAAGTTTTACATGCCTTTGATGTCTTACAGTTTTACATGCCTTTGAGGTCTTATAGTTTTGGATACTTGGTACAAGTATTTTTCATGCCTTGCTTGAGGTCTTACAGATATTTTTGTTGCCTTACGTATGTCTTACAAAACTGAGGTTGCCCGCATGTGGCCTTACGACCTCGGGTTTTGATAAGTCAATGGAGGTGGAGTTTGACGGCAGTCCCCGAGTCGTCGAGTGTTTCTTGACTCGGGAGCCATTACTTGTAAACTTGGTATTGCCTCATTGAGGGATTACGATTTTGGCGATTTCGACCCTGAGATCATGCAATTTTTGAGATTTTGGTGTCAGTCTCTGAGTGTTCGGGACACCTTCGATTTTAGAGATGTTTTATGATCTTGATGTTGCCTTATTGAGGGCTTATGATAGTTTCAACCCGGGGGTCATTCAGGTGTCGAATTGTTGATGCCAGTCTCCGAGTGTTCGAGACATTTTTCACAGAGGAGTCCTTTTCGCTAAAACGTCGAGTTTCTTTTGAAGCATGAAATGCTTTGATGAAAAGTGTTCTTCGATTACTTGGTACAAGTATACATATTTTTGCCATTAAAAGCTTGGTTGCTCTATATGGGCACGATTCGTTCAACCATTTGGCCCGGTACATTACTTTTCCCAATCGAGGTCCCATTTGGGGTATCTAGGCTCTCCCTAGTAGGTGACCTTCAGGGGGGATGCCCCCCAGTATTCGAGGTTGATTGCAAAAGAAATCTTGAATACTTGTTAAGTCTCCCTAGGTGCCGTATGGCCGTTGCCTCATTAAAACCTTGCTGGTAAAACCCTTCTAGGGACAAAATCCGGTCGAAGGAAAATAGTGCATCGCATGCTCGAGGGTGTTTTCAGAATTTTCAATTGGATGCCCTAGCAATAATATCGTTTTAGCATTGATATGTTCCAGTTGCTTGGAAGTTGTTCGCCCTCCATGGTACTAAGCTTGTAAGACCCTTTGCCGACTACTCCGAGGACGCGGTACGGTCCTTCCCAATTTTGGCCTAGCTTTTCTTCATTAGGGTTTCGGGGTGTTAAGGGTGAATTTTCTCAGAACCAAGTCCCCAACTCCAAAATATCGGAGGTTTGTTCTCCTGTTATAATATCTTTCTATCCTTTGCTTTTGGGCGGCCATCCGGACCAGCGAGGCTTCTCATTTTTCATCTAGTAGTTCGAGGGTCGTTGTCATGGCCTCGTTGTTCGAGCTCTCAGTGGTGTGTTGGAATCTGGCGCTCAGCTTCTCGACCTCCACTGGTATCAAAGCCTCGATGCCGTACACTAGAGAGAAAGGTGTTTCCCCAGTGCTTGATTTTGAAGTTGTTCGGTATGCCCACAACACTTCGGGCAACATTTCTCTCCACTTTCCCTTGGCGCTTTCCAGATTCTTTTTTAAGTTTTGGATGATGGTTTTATTTATGGACTCGGCATGGTCGTTTGCATATGGTTGGGAAGGCGTCGATAGGATTCTCTTGATTTTGTTATACTCAAAGAATTGTGTTACCTTTCTCCCAATGAACTACCTCCCGTTATCACATGTTATCTCGAAAGGAATCCCGAATCGGCACATAATGTGGTCCCAGATGAAGTAAATGACTTCTTTCTCTCTTACCTTCTCAAAGGCTTGCGCTTCCACCCATTTTGAGAAATAGTCAATCATAAATAAAATGAATTTAGCTTTACCTGGTGCCGTCGGCAGGGTCCTGTCGATGTCCATCCCCTATTTCATGAATGGCCATGGAGATAAGACCGAATGTAGTTGTTCGCCGGGTTGGTGAATCATAGGGGCAAATCTCTGGCATTTATTGCATTTTCAGACGAATTCTTGGTATCGTTTTCCATGTTGTCCCAGTAGTAGCCTGCCTTAATTATTTTTCGGACCAAGGAATCAGCGTTGGAGTGATTTTCGCAAGTACCCATGTGAATTTCTCGGAGTACATAATCTGTATCCTCTGGCCCCAGACATACTGCTAGGGGGCCATCGAATGTTTTTCTGTATAGAGTCTTGTTTTCATCAAGCGAGAACCGGGTTGCTTTGGTTCGCAGGGCCCTCGATTCCTTTGGATCCGCAGGCAATTTTCTATCTTTCAGATCATTAATATATTTATTTCTCTAGTCCCATGTTAGGCTGGTGGAAGTAATCTCTGCATGACCTTTCTTGATCACTGATTTAGATAACTGAATAACAGCCCTAGGGAGTAGGTCATCTTCTTCAACAAATGATCCTAGGTTTGTGAGGGCATCGGCCTCGCTATTCTGCTCTCGAGGTGCATGGACTAAAGTCTATTCTTTGAAGCGACATAATGCGACTTGGAGTTTGTCCAAATACCTCTACATCATGTCTTCTCGAACCTCGTAGCTCCCATTCACCTGGTTCACTACCAGAAGTGAGTTGCATTTTGCTTCGATGGTCTCAGCTCCCAAGCTTTTGGCCAGTTCTATACCTGTAATCATAGCCTTGTACTCAGCTTCATTGTTAGTCAATTCTGCAGTTTCTATAGATTGTCTGATCACGCCGCCCGTAGGTGGCTTTAGGACTATACCGAGTCCATAACCTCTCACGTTTGTAGCGCCACCAGTGAACAGGGTCCATACCCCATAAGACGTTCCTGATTTCAGTAAAAGTTCCTTTTCTACCTCGGGCATGAGGGAGGGCGAGAAATCAGCCATGAAGTCCGCCAGAATCTGGGACTTGATGGCCATTCGAGGTTGATACTCGATATCATACCCCCCGAGTTCGATGGCCCATTTGGTCAATCGATCCGATAGTTCAGGTTTGTGCAATATGCTCTTGAGGGGGTATGTCGTTAGAATGCAAATATGGTGGCATTGAAAATAGGGTTTCAATTTTTGCGATGCGCTTATTAATGCAAGAGATAATTTTTCAAGGTGCGGGTACCTAATTTCAGTATCCCCTAGGGTCCGGCTTACATAATAAATAGGGAATTGCGTACCTTGCTCTTCTCGAACTAGCACGCCGCTTACCGCTATCTCGGTTATAGCCAAGTATAGATATAGTGTTTCATCCTCCTTTGGCATGTGGAGAAGAGGTGGGCTAGTCAGATACCGCTTTATCTCTTCTAAGATGCGTTGGCATTCTACAGTCCACTCCGAAGGCACATTTCTCAGGGTTGAGCTTCATGTTGTATCTTCTGAGGATGTCGAATGATTCCTACAAATGAGTTAAATGGTCCTCTGTGTGCAGGGACTTAACTAGCACATCGTCAATATAAACTTCCATGGATTTACCTACTTGATTCTCAAACATTTTATTAACTAGACACTGGTATGTAGCCCCTACATTTTTTAGTCCGGAGGGCATTACATTATAACAATAGGTACCATACTTTGTGATGAACGAACTCTTCTCCCTATCTTCGGGGTTCATCTGAATTTGATTGTACCCCGAGTAGGCATCGAGAAAGGGGAGGGTCTCGTGGCTAGCCGTATAATCGATCAGACGATTAATGTCAGGCAATGGGAATGTGTTATGCCCCGCAATAATTATGTCGATATTACGTCCTACAATATTATATTACGATGATGTTATGCTTTGCAGTATTAAATTACGATGATGTTGCACCCTGTAGTATTGTACATTGAATTTATCGTTGTCACGAACCCGGTTCACCCTTCGTGAACCATCATGATGGCACCTAGTCTCTACGACTAGGTAAGACTAAAATGCGGAAGATAAACCGAATTTGCGGAAGAAAACAATTTAAAACAGGGATAGAGTAATAAAACAACGTTTAAAAGTGCCACTCGGCATACACAATATTAACTCTTAAAACCAATACATTTTTCCCAAAACCCAAAAAACCCATGAATCACAAGCTATGAATATAATAAAAATGCTCTAACTCTGGAATGTCTACATTAGCAGAAGAAAATAGAAGGGCTATCACTACAAGATAGAATGGAAAGGGACTCATCGGTCTGCGGACACAGTAGATATACCTCGAAGTCTCTGGAGCAGTCGCCTCGCCTCAAGGGTGATAAGACTGAGTCAAAGTACATGGAATTGCACATGAAAAACATGTACAAAAGGGCATGGGTACACAACAGCGGTACTCATTAAGTGCCAAGCCTAACCTCGGTCGGGTAGTGACGATAAAGATTAGGGCCCTACTGAGGTTAAATAAAATATAAAGTTCGACAGTGTAGAACAGAACATTATAAATAAGTACAACAGTAAAAGTAACACAAGATATAAATGGGAACAACAACTATTGCTTAGACAAAGTAAACACAGAAAGAAATACGGCTCAACACCAAAATAACAATCGGGGATCTCCCAGGATACCGTCCTGTAGTCCCAAATATACATATCGAGTGGATCTCCCGGGATCCCGTCCCGTAGTCCAACTCATAGTCCTGTAAATACCCAGTATTGGGGGAATCTATCAGGTTCAGTCACATAGTTCCATATAACTATGTAAGAGGATCTACCAGAATCCCACATCCGTAGTCCTAAATAAACAAATAAGGGGGATCTATCGGAATCCCACATCCGTAGTCCCAAATATAAATACACAGTAGTAACAGGAAAATATTCAGTAAATGTCAAATTTCATATTAAGGCAAACAAGTAATGCTAGCCTAGCATGCTGTACAGAATTCAGGTAAAGCAGTTTGAGGAATTAAAGCAATTAAATCACTTAGACATGCTTTCCTAAGCTAACAACATGCTAAAAGTGCAAGTAATATAAAAAAGAAAGGAAACATACTAGTAATTACTTAATGAAAACTAGATTTTCAACAATTAGCACAAGTACGCACTCGTCACCTTACGTACAAGGCATTTCAATTAACAATAATACCAAATCCTAAGGGGAAGGTCCCGCACACAAGGTTAGGCAAGCCACTTACCTCGAACCATCTCAAAATCAACTCAAAACCACGTTGTTGCCACGAGTACTCGACTCCAAATGGCTCAAATCTATTCAATTCAATTTCATAATGTAAATAATACTTCAAGTAACAGATTCTACAAAGAAATTCTAAGCTAATACGCGAAATTAGGTAAAATGACCAAAACACCCCTCGGGCCCATATCTCAGAATCAGGTAAAATTTACATTTCCAGAATCCTCACACTATCACGAGTCCAGTCATACCAAAAGTACCAAAATCAAATCTCAAATGATCCCTCAAATCATCACTCAAAGGTTTCTAATTAATCAAGCCCTAACCACCAAATTTATCACTAATTTTCCTTAAATTTTTATGTTTATAATGATAAAAGTCACCTTAATAATGAGTTTAGGTTCCAAGAATCTTACCTCCTTGCAGTTCCCTTGAATCCCCTCTAAAAAACCTCCGCAAAAGCTCACTTCCCGGATGAAAATGGTGAAAGAAAAGCTCAAATTTTCAAAGGCAACTATTTATATGTTCTGCCCAGCAATCCCGCATCTGTGGTCCACCCATCGCATCTGCAATACTGCTTCTACGGTTCTCACTTAAAGTTCCATCTCCGCACATGTGACCCAGGTGTCGCATCTGCGGTCCCGCAAGTGTGGTAATCCTATTGCTTCTGCGGTCCCTGCTCAAATTCCTCCTAGCCGCTTCTGCAGCTCAACTCCGTATCTGCGGCCTACCAACCGCAGGTGCGGTTATGATAGCAGCCCAAAGACTTCAGTTGTAATTTCCAACTTTCCAACTTCCTGTTAACCACCCGAAATCATCCCGAGGCCCCCGGGACCTCAACCAAAAGCACAAACAAGTCCAATACCCCTGTCCAAACTTATACCAATTCTTAAAACACCTAAAATAACATCGAAACAATGAATCAACCACGAATTCAAGCCTAAGAACTCCAAAAATCTAAAAATACGCTTTTGATCAAAAAGTCTATCAAACCTCATCCGAATGACCTGAAATTTTGCATACATGTCACATTCAACACTACGGAGCTCCTCCAATTTCCGGAATTCCATTCCGACACTCGGATAAAAATCTCACTTTCGAACTGGAAACTTTAAAATTCGAACTTTAGGCATTTCAAGCCTTAGCTATGGGCCTCCAAAACACAATTCGAACACGCCCCTAAGCCCGATATCACCCAACAGAGCTAACAGAACAATCAGAATTCCATTCCAAGGCCATCTTCACACTGTTCTGACTACAGTCTAATTTCCAACACTTAAGCTCTTATTTAGGGACTAAATGTCCCGAAACTCAAAACCGAACATCCCGACAAATTAAAATAGCAGAAATAAACACAGGGAAAGCAGTTAATAGGGGATCGGGGCTTTAATTCTTAAGACCACCAGTTGGCTCGTCACAATCGTAAGGTAATAGACATCAATCCAAAGAAAGGATTATTTGGAAATTATGAGCATTATGCTATTTCAAACAAGTGATAAGTAAATTTGTGAAGGTGAGAGGAGAAGCATGTCAAAGATAACGAATTTTTGTCCATGTTTGGTATGTTGGGATACAATACGGCCCAAGCTAAAATACCTGATAATTATGGACTAGTACCATACAAGGTACCACATGGCCATGATAGTAAGGTGCATAAGGTATGTGAAAAGTGAGTAAAATTTTAAGTAAGTGGAGATAATTGTTATAATTTGTCCCAACGTGTTATGCTAATTCAAAAAATAAAGCCAGGTACAATCTTTCTCAAGAATATTATACGGATTTTTCCTTACATTAATCCACCGTTACGTGTTTCCGCAAAAGAGAATCGGCTAAGGTATGTTAAGGCTATCCCTTCTTTCTTTTTGGCATGATCCAAATAATAAAAATGAAACGAGCAAAATACGCAACTTTCATAAATGACTCTATTCAAAGAAATACTAGGGGTGTCTATATTTTTGATTCCCCATGTGAATTATTATTCTATTATCTGCTCATGGTCTTAAAAATACGTAAGTTGGTAAAATTTATTTCATGATATTAATCAGAGACATAATTGTTTTATGACTTACCTAGAGATTTTATTAACGTATTTCATACGCATTCCATGCATTTATACATGCACGTTGATCCATGACCAGATGACGTTATATATGCGTATATATATGTATATGGGAAATGGGAAAGTTTATGGCGTTATATACATACCACCACCTGATCAGCTGGTATACGATGATGATGTTGCCCACAATGGCTGAAACATGACTCAGACGGCATTATATACGCATATATATATATATATATATATATATATATATATATATATATATATATATATATATATATATGGGATATGGGAAAAGGTTACGGCGGTATATACGCACCACCACCTGATCAGCTGGTATACGTTGATGATTTTCCCACAGTGGCCGAGATGATATGATGGGATGCCCTCCGAGGCGGATGATGTTATGAAACATGTACCTATGCACGACATGACATTCATACGCTTATGCATGGCACTATAAGTATTTCATGATTTACAAAGTTTTCCGGACTTACAGGTTGAGTTAATTACTCTATATTTCTTCCATTTCTTTATGTACTTATTTATGTGCCTTACATACTCGGTACATTATTCGTACTAACATCCCTTTTGCCTGGGGACGCTGCATTTCATGCCCGCAGGTCTCGATAGACATGTCGAGAGCCCTTCAAGTAGGCTATCAGCTCAGCGAAAGATGTTGGTGCGCTCCATTTGCTTCGGAGGACCTTTATGAAACTTATGTATTCTTAAAGGCTTGTAGACAGATGTCATGTACGTAAACGATTATATGGCCTTGTCGGCCCATGTTCACTACACGAGTTTTTATCTTGGTCTTATAGTCCCGTACTTCATATATATAAGTCTATATTCCCACATGCTTTACTCCGGTTCATTTACCTATGATAGAATGATATGAAAGATATGTTACGTTGGTACTCAGTCGAGTAAGGTACCGGGTGCCCGTCACGGCCCATCGGTTTGGGTCATGATAAAAGTAGTATCAAAGTAGTTTTGTCCTAGGAAGTCTACAAGTCGTGTCTAGTAGAGTCTTGTTTATGGGTGTGTCGTGCACCACACTTATAAGCAGGAGGCTACAGGGCATTTAGGACTGTCACTCTTTCTTCTTACTCTAGATCGTGTGGTAGATCTCGGTTGTAAGAACTCAATTTCCTAAATTCTATATTATTCATAATACGACGATGCTTACATCTATAAAGATGTTTGGTAAGGGATAGAATGTGGTTGTGGGAGAATTGAGTCAGAGGAACTCGATTTTACATCGTGCTTATGATGTATGTAAGGTCTCCAGCAGAACATGAAGACACTAAGACGTGCAAGTTTCTTGATAAGGATACCTAAGTCAAGAATGTCTATCCACTCTTACGGTAAGGAATAAGAGAATCGGAAGGTAGATACAAGTTTCAATAAATAAAAGAAGCAAGGTGAAGAAGCGTACGAGGTACCTAATTAGTAGAGATGAACATTACCTGCAATATAGGAAGAGAGATATAAGCATTTTGAGTTACCTTCAACAAAAACAGAGGTATCTATAATTCGCCACACCGATATAAGTTATGCTCTATGGGAGCTATCAAATATGGTTTAAGAAAAGGACATAATATCACGATCCGACTGGGGTTAGAGTGAGCCAAAATGGTAAATGAATTGTTTGCATTAGTTGACATTTCCTAAGGATAGAGCAAATATGCTAATAGATCTCATTGTGAGACACCTAGATGATGCACCCTAAAATACTATAGCAAGACATGAGCACTACAAAGATAGGCACTGAAATCCTGAAACGGATAAATATTACCTTAGTGTGACTGTTATCCCTAGTAGAGCGAGGACATTAAGTAATAGGAAGAGCTGATGAATGATACAAGGAGACCTAAAAGCGAAAGACTGTCATGTTGAAGTTTCCACAAGAAAGGGATAAGCAGAAATATTAGCAGAGTAATGAGAAGAGAGATAAGGAAAAATTATGAGTGAGATGTGATACATGGATGAAAACGGCAGGTCAAAGATGACAATATTACAGAGTCTATAGTCAAGTGAAGGAAGAGACGAAAGGTGATTGGCCTTAAGACAACAAAAGAGTATAGGCCATACAGTCACAACCTCATTTCGAGAAATAAGTTTGCAACTTTAACGTGATCAACAGAAGGAGAAGTTAGACTCTAGAGTAATAGAAATCAGTATGGACTAGTGAACAAGATAAACTAAAAATGAATGAGGGACTGAGTGATTTGATAATAGTCAGCATCATGAGAATTTTAGATTTCTGTTCTGGTGATAATAGAATGAACAATTGAATACGATTCATGTGAAACTCAGAGAATGGTCATTCAAGAAGACGCTTCCCTAAAGCAAGCAAAACGAGCAAAGTTAAGCTTAAGGGATTGTATGTGTCAGTTGCACTAAGTGTTGCCATTGCGAGTAAGGGTATTTGTTATCCTTGATACAGAAGGATTGCCACAAGGTGAGTTAGGGTCATTGATGATGTGAAATGATGCCAACGATGAAGAGGTAAAACATTTATACATAGATATCGTAGCACTAAATGTTTGTACTCCCTTAAGAGGGGGATATGGAGTGATGAGGCATTAAGTCAGAATTAAGTGGTTCTAGTAATTATGGAATGGTAAAGGAAGAAGGCGATAAAAAATGAAAAAGGGACGAGACTGCACTTACTCAAAGCATACAGATATGCTACGAATCCAGAACATTATGCAAACACGATGTCATGGAAAGGAAGTAAGGGTCCCTACCCAAGATGTTATTAATAAATAAGGAGTCACTGCGAGACATATGTTAAGATAAAGGAAATAATCCAAGAAAGATTACGCGGAATATTGATATGAGAATGGGACAACGAGTAGTCAGCAATTGATTCAGGAAGAGCCTAGTTATGGCTAAACAGGAGGTTACAAATGAGTTAGCAGATCGTGCAAGATAAACATAGTAAAACCTAATATGGTGAATTCAGTCTCGCAGATATGACATCGTGATCCTTGGGAAATATTCATATAGGAGTTGGGGTAGTTAAAGGTATCATATGAGTGTTACTGAAATAAAAGAGAAAGACACTGGGAAGATAGTCAAAATATCAAGTTCACCAGAAACCCTATGACCACATGAGCGTAAACTATGGATAATTATAGGCTAGAAAGGACATCAAAAAAAGGTGTTAAGTATTTGGTGTAATTAGCTCGCAGCTTTACAAGAGTTAGAGAATCCTTCCTGAATACTACAATAAAAGACTAGCTGAGAAAGTAAGGAAGGAAGCTTTAACCTAAGCTGGGTGACCTAAGGAGGAAATGGTTTTATAACAATAGTCTCACACTAACATTGTATGCACTCATTAAGAAAATGGCACCTACTGTAGCTAAATGAACGGGAAGTAAAATTAGAAGTGATATTCAAGATCATATGAGTTATATGGAATTCCAATATGCATGGGCACCAAGATAAGCTAAGTATGCACGCAAAAGGGGGCAGAAAGACCAAAAAAAGTAATTGCTTACATTTGAAGAAAGTTAAAATGGAACGAAAGGAATTATTCAATTAATGATCAGTCGTAGAAGACTCCGGTATGAGCTAAAAGAAGGAATTGGGTCCAGGTCATAGACAAAGGATTGAATCATTAGAAGATTATATCATGGTTTTTCATAGCGTCCATAAAAGGCTAAAGTAATAACTAAATGACATGAGCCACAGATCGGAAGATAGCTTGAGCCTACATTAAGGCTAATCAGAAGAAAGAGGAAACTAAAGTGTTTATCGTGAAAATGGTAACAACAATTAAATTTGTAAATAGGATTATAAAAATATGTGATCTATTCCCGAGCTAGTTTTTAGAGCAGTTGATGCTAAGAACATAAAGTATAATGATGAAAAGCGAGCTAAAATGAGGCAATAATCAAACCTAAGGGGACTATTGCCTGGGTGTGGAGATGGACGATGGGACCTTGGGGTCAGTATTAGTATCGGTCTCGAAGTACCGAGGACAGGCAGGGATGGGATAACAGTTAAAGATATAATAAGATAGGGCTCTCTCGACCAATATTAAGCTAAAAAATGAAGAACAAGTTAAGAGATGATGAATATAGAGACGGCCTCGGGCAGTGCCAAGTGATAAACAAGAAGAATGACCGAAGATAAATGGCTCTGAGCCAAGGGGAACAAGCAAATTAGGGAAGAGAAAGAGTGAGACAATATTATTGCACATGAGTAGGATGATTGGAGCTACCTTCGTCCTTTACAAGGTAGGGCGAGTCCCCTTTATATAGGAGGGGAGACTCAACTACAAGAGAGTGGAGATTAATTACAAAGTATGGCGATGGGATGGCTTGACGTGATGCCTTAGCATAGGCTCTGGATAGGCCGGGCCTGTTAGATGTAGCCATGTGCGTGGGGATTCCCCCTCTGTGCTGACTTTGTTCTTCATTTCCTTTGAGTCGGCCTTCGACGAGCCCCGAGGCCGAGAACTTGGTCGCGGCCTCCCGCCCTCGGGGTCCTGAGGCATGCTTCTGAAATGTCTTGATAGCGAGAAATCAACTCTTCTGATTTTGTCGCGTACAGATAGTCTCCGCGTTTCCCATAACGAAGTGATAGGAAATGATTCTGACAGTTGACTCCTTGAGCTTCTTTCAGCGACGCCATATCTATGATGCGACCCCTAGCGTAAGCTTCGTGATGATTGGACATCCACAAGCTCGTTCTTTTTGACCTCATTCATTGCACTCCTTGATTCTTGATTTCAATTCTTGCCTTGCCTTTGTATGTTCTCATGCCCTTCGAGGCCCTTGAATGACTTTCTTCATTGTTAGCAGCCGATGCCTAGCTTGGATGCAAGCATTTTTCCCGATCTTCCGTAGATTGGTATGGCTCCTTTCCGAGCTTGTTGTTGTACTTCGGATCGATCGTCAGTTGATATGATAGGCTCGGGCCGTCGGATTCTCTGAATCGCATGGAGATAGTTGGTGGAGTCTCGGGTCTTAAGAGTGGTATCCTGAGTGAAGGTCGTTTTTGGTAGCTGGGAGTCCCTTTCGGATTAATTGCGGATAACCTTTAGGAGCATATGCGATTGACTTCTGTTGAGGAATTTCCCATGCTCAGGTGCTACCTCGATCCTCCCTGGATCCTTTGATTGTTTTTGAATTGTTGCCACTTTTCCCATATGCAACGTGAGGCTGCTCTCGCCTTCTCAGGGGCTGTTGGAGCCTGCCTTTCATGGCTGCTTATCTGGGGAAAGCAGAGGTAGGGCTCGAGTGAATCGTTCCTCCGAGGTGTTAGTTGTTGGTGCCCCATCTTCGAAACCCTTGTTATCTATTTGAAGACATGAAGAAGACGTACTTCAGGCAGTGCGCCTTGTGCTTTGCCAACTCTACCTGCAACGATGGCTAATTTAGTAGCCGTGCCTTCCTTTCTCTGTCGCATTCATTCGAGCATTTGTCAGTGTCGGGTTATTCCTCCGGAGTGAGGTTGTGCCTCCCCGGGGAGTCTTAGATTTCCAGGTGGGCAACGACGATAGTGAGATATGTGCTTCGTGATGTGACAGAGCTTTCTTATTATGGAGAGGCCGTTTAACGCTTGTGAGGAGAATGTATTGACCGAGCCAGGTTCTTCCAGAGCCCTTGATTCTGGTGTGGTGGTTCTCTCAGTCCCAATAAGGTTGGACCAAAAGGAATGTGTTTGGCCGCCGAGTAGGTTCACCGGTCATACCTTATGGTGAGTTTTAGAATGGTTCTTCTGCGTATTCCGTGTCCTTCTCCCTTTACTGAACCTTCCTTGTATGGATCTGTGATGGGCTCAGGTCCCAGCCGCTCTGTGAAGGGGCCAAGCCTCAGAAAATTCTAGATGAGGTCGAGTCCCTTGGGCTCTTTAGCGACGAGATGGAGGATGAGCTGCAGCTTTGGCGATATGAGGTATATCGGTGCCCAAACCATGAGAGTTATTTGATGGAGAAGGAGACTCCCTGTAATACGCGCTTCGCCCCCTTCTGTCCTTAGTGTTAACCCCCTTTTTTGTTATATCAGCTGTAGAAAAAAGCAGAGGTTTTGGAGTACTTTAAGGGCGACGTCAGCTGCGCTAGAGTTTCTTGTGGGGAGCTAAGGGCTCAAGTGCAGGTCCAAGCTTTGGAGGTGATGAATGCCTTGGCCGAGGTCTCTGCTTTTAAGATCCAACTTCTTTTGACTCGTGATGGTGCCAAAGTTCAATCCGGGTATGATTGGGAAACTTCGAATCTGATCTTCCAAAGTTTTTAGAGTTGAGATAATTGATGTTTGGGCCGAAGTGTCACTAAGCCGAATTGAATGCTGGTCGGGAGATGGTGATTCGCATGAAGGGCACTGCTGATGCCCAAGTTGAGCTGAAGCAAACCCTCGATCAAGAGAAGAGAATTGAGGAATACGTTTGTTGCAGATCCCAAAGAGAAGTACTCGGGAGGTTGGCGCATGAGGCTCCTGCTTTTCTGGAGGAATTGGATCGAGTAAAGGTGGAGTAGTCATGGCACTTGGTTGCTTCTTGCTGAGGTCGTAGAGGGCGAATTTTTATGAGCATAGCCCTTTTAGTGCATAGTGTGGATTTTGCCGCTTTGTGGCTTTGTTTCTGATATATGCAGGATACGCCTATAGATGGAAAATGCACCTTTTTTGCGCAAGTAATATATAAGAAGAAACTTGAAGCTTTATATCTATTATACCTTTTTTCTGTTGTCGCTTTTGATCGGACATGCTGGTTTTGGTGTTTGGCGAGATCTTCATAGGTCCGGAACTGATCGGACAAATCTGGGGCTGCTTATGTGTGATTCTTGATGTGAGTAGGTGTTGGGGCCTCCGTGCTTGGCCCGACCGTTTATGATTATCTCTTGCCCTTGGGAATTTGGCATTCCAACTATTTTGGGTCCAGTCTCCGAGTCACATTGTGACTCGAGCTTCAATTGAACCTCAAGCTCTTTCCTGCTTGCATGGGCAGATGATGATGGCCCTTTGTGCTCTGGGTCAAAGTGACTGTACAGGCGCGTGGCCCGGAGGTTTACTCGATCGGCGATAGTGGCACTTATGCCATGCCCTTAGGCATATTGTAGCTTCCGTGTCCAGTCTCCGAGTCGCGTTGCGATTCGAGCTGTAATCGACCCTTAAATTTCCTTGATTTCCTGCCCGGTGATAGTGGCACTTATGTCGTGCCCTTAGGCATATTGTAATTTCTGGGTCCAGTCTCTAAGACGCGTTGCGATTCGAGCTGTAATTGACCCTTAAATTCCCTTGAATTTCCTGGCCGGCGATAGTGGCACTTATACCGTGCCCTTAGGTATATTGCAATTTCTGGGTCCAGTCTCCGAGTCGCATTGCGATTCAAGCTGTAATCGACCCTTAAATTCCCTTGAGTTTCCTGGCCGGCGATAGTGGCACTTATGCCGTGCCCTTAGGCATATTGCAATTTTCGGGTCCAGTCTCCGAGTCGCGTTGTGATTCGAGCTGTAATCGACCCTTAAATTCCCTTGAGTTTCTAGCTGGCGACAGTGGCATTTGTGCCGTTTGGTCATTGAGATCTTTTAGTATGTGGCCCCGAGGCTTGCATAGTTAACTATTTTGGATTAGGTCTCCGAATCGGGTTACGATTCGAGCTCATTCTAATCCTCAATTTATCAAGATTTTTAGCTGGCGACAATGGCTCTTACGCTGTTTGGTAGTATAGACCTTTCAATGTGAGGCCCATAGGCTTGATTAGCTGGAGACAATGGCTCTTATGTTGTTTTTGTCCATGGGTTTTTTTGTAGTCTTTGTTTCCACTCGTTAAGGTCCTTTTATAATATTTTTGCCTGACCCGTTGTCGGTTCCAGAGGAACCTCGATTTCAAGTCGTTGTTGGCGATGTTTCGAGCACCTCGTAAGGTTCATAGCTCATAGTTCGAGTAGATCGATGCTCTTACATTTTGGAGCCAACATGGTCAGAGCTTGTTTTTGCCTGTTGAGGGAAGCCTGTTTTAAGCGGTTCTTTCTGAAGTATATTCGGAGTAGTGGCCTGTGAGTTTTAGCGACAGTCGGGCGTCCTCGAGTCGCATTATTTTGGTTGTATCAGCCGTTTTGACCATAGTCATATGCGTTTGCCCATAGTCTTTTTTGATCCCAAGTGATAGTTTAGGCGTCTACATTGATGGTATGCCCTTTCGGGATTCTTACAAATGCGATGTATAGCCTAAACTTCAGGATTTTCATGCCTGTTGAGGTCTTACAGTTTGTTATGCCTATTGAGGTCTTACAGTTTGTCATGCCTATTGAGGTCTTACAGTTTGTCATCCCTATTGAGGTCTTATAGTTTGTGTAGAATAGATCTGGTTATGCGGAGACTGCTCGCTAGGGTCTTACAGTTTCGGATTTTCCAGTGCATGGCGATTGGCGACAGTCTCCGAATCATCGAGTTTGTTTAAGCTTGAAGACCGCTTCTCATGAACTCAGAGTTGCATTGTGAGCCCGGGATTCCAACCCTGGGGTCGTGTAGGCATTTGAACCGTTTAAGTCTCCGAGTATCTCGGGCCGTGAATATGCCAAAATAGCCTTTTTCGAAGCGTGAAGTGTCGAAAAGATATCCTTTATCGCTTGGCATAAACATAGTTTGTAAATATATATTGTCCCATTGATGCGAGCTCGGTCCACGTGGATGCAGCTCCTCGAGCTGCTTGGCCCGGTGCATTGCCTCCTATCAAAGCCTCATTCGTCGTTTTTCCAAGGCTGGGCTGACTGCAAAGGGAGTCTCGTAGGCCCCTCAAATTCGTATTTAGGGAGTGTGCGGACGTCGCCTCATTGGAGAATCCTGCCGGCAAGAAACCTGTTTCGGGATAAAAAAACCCGATTAAGGGAAAAAGAGTGCAACGTTCGCTCGAGGGCTCCTATGTGGTTTCATGATCGGATGCCCTAATAGTAATACCACCTGAGCATGGACACATTCCAGTTGCTCGGGAGCTGCTCGCCTTCCATGGTGCCAAGCTTATAGGAGCCTTTGCCAACTATCTCGAGGAGACGGTACGACGCTTACCAATTCTGGCCTAGCTTCCCTTCATTGAGGTTTCGGGTGTTGACAGTAACCTTCCTTAGGACCAAGTATTCGATTCCGAAATATTAGAGGTTCGTTCTCCTGTTGTAATATCTTTCGATTTTCTACTTCTAGGCGGCCATCCGAACCAGTGAGCCCTCTCGCCTTTCATCGAGCAGCTCGAGGGCCGTTGCCATGGCCTCGTAGTTTGATTCTTCGCTGGCGTGCCGGAATCTGGCGCTTGGTTCCCCGACCTCTACTGGTATTAGTGCTTCAGCACCATACACTGGAGAGAAATGTGTCTCCCCTGTGCTTGATTTTGGAGTTTGTCTGATATGCCCACAGTACCTCGGCAGTATTTCTCGCCATTTTTCCTTTGCACTTTCTAATGTCTTCTTCAGGTTTTGAATGATGGTTTTATTTGTGGATTCGGCCTGGCCGTTCGCACACGGGTGGTATGGCGTTGAAAGGATCCTTTTGATTTTGTTGTCCTCAAGGAACTGCGTTACCTTGCTCCCGATGAATTGCCTTCTACTGTCGCATGTTATTTCGGATGGGATCCCGAACCGGCATATTACGTGTTCCCATATAAAGTTGATGACTTCCTTATCTCTTATTATTTCGAAGGCATGCACTTCCACCCATTTTGAAAAGTAATCAGTCATAAACAGAATGAATCTAGCTTTACCTGGTGCCGTTGGCAAAGGGCCGACGATGTCTATTCCCTATTTCATAAATGGGCATGTTGATAAAACAAAATGTAGCTGTTCTCTGACACTTGTCTCACCTTCGGACGAACTCCTTGGCATCCCTTTCCATGCTATCCCAGTAGTAGCCTGCTCTGATTACCTTACGGACTAGGGAGTCTTCCCTGGAGTGGTTTCCGCAGGTGTCTTTGTGGATCTTTTGGAGCACATAATCCGTGTCGCCCGGTCCCAAGCATACTGCTAGGGGGCCATTGAAAGTTCTCCTGTACAGGGCCCCATTTTGGTCGAGCAAGAACCGGGCCGCTTTGGTTTGCAAGGCCCTTGATTCTTATGGATCGGCGGGCAGTTTCCCGTCCTTCAGATAAACGATGTATTTGTTTCTCCAATCCCATGCAGGCTGGTGGAGTTAATTTCCGTGTGACCTTCCTCGAACACGAACTTGATTAATTGGACAACAGCTCCGAGGAGCAGGTCTTCCTCCTCAACAGACAATCCCAGGTTCGCCAGGGCATCAACCTCGCTGTTCTGCTCTCAGGGTACATGGACTAAGGTCCATTCTTTGAAGCGGCCCAACGTGATTTGGATCTTATCCAGATACCTCTGCATCCTCTCTTCCCAAGCTTCGTAGCTCCTATTCACCTGACTTACCATGAGGAGCAAATCACATTTTGCCTCAATAACCTCGGCTCCCAAGCCCTTGGCCAACTCCAAACCTACAATCATAGACTCATTCTCGGCTTCGTTGTTAGTTGGCTTTGTGATTTTTATGGACTGTCGGATTATGCCACGGACGGGTGGCTTTAGGACTATACCGAGTCCGGATTCTCTAACGTTTGTTGCACCATCCGTGAATAGGGTTCATACCCTGGAAGACGTGCCTGATTTTAGTAAAAGTTTATTCTCTACCTCGGGGACGAGGGATGGCTAAAAATCGGCCACGAAATCCACCAGGATATGGGATTTAATGGCCGTCTGAGGTTGATTCTCGATATCATATCCTCTGAGTTCAATGGACCATTTGGACAATCGACCAGAAACTCGGGTTTGTGCAGTATGCTCCGGAGAGGATAAGTTGATAAGCTTCAGCTTGCGCGAGGCGCTTATTAGTGCGGACGCCAATTATTCTAGATAGGGGTACCAGGTTTCGGCGTCCCACAAGGTTCGACTTACATAATACACAGGAAATCGTGTACCTTGCTCTTCTCGTACTAATATACTGCTCACCGCTATTTCGGACACGGCCAGGTACATGTACAACATTTCATCCTCCTTGGGCATGTGCAACAAAGGCGGGCTAGACATGTACCGTTTCAGTTCTTCCAGGGCGTGTTGGCATTCAGAGTCTATTCTAAGTTTCTCTTTCTTTTGAGTAGGGTGAAGAAATGGTGGCTCATGTCTGATGACCTTGATATGAATCTACCTAGGGCCGCGATCCACCCGGTCAGCCATTGGACGACTTTCACATTGTTCACCACTGTGATTTCTTCGATGACCCTTATTTTGTTGGGGTTGATCTCGATTCCCCTGTTTGAGACCATGAAGCCCAGGAATTTGCCCGAGCATACTCCAAAGGCACACTTTTTGAGATTGAGCTTCATGTTGTAGCTTCTGAGGATGTTGAAAGTTTCCTGCAAATGGGTCAGATGGTTCTCTGCGCGCAGGGATTTAACTAGCATATCATCAATGTATTATTACATTGATTTACCTATTTGATGCTCGAACATTTTATTAACTAGGCATCGGTATGTCTCTCCTGCATTTTTTAGCCCGAAGGGCATCACGTTATAACAATATGTACCATATTTCGTGATGAACGGGGTCTTTTCCCTATCCACGGGGTTCATTTGGATATGATTGTACCCCGAGTAGGAATCAAGGAAGGTGAGGGTCTCATGGCTGGCCGTGGCATCGATCAGACGATCGATATTAGGCAGGAGGGAGGAATCTCTGGGGCATTCTTTGTTTAAATCTTTATAATCTATGCACATCCTTAGCTTATTCCCTTTTTTGGCACTACAACTACGTTAGCTAGTCATTCGGGATACTTTACCTCCATGATGGATCCGATTTTAAGAAGTTTCACCACCTCTTCTTTGATGAAGGTGTGTGTTACCTCGGACTGCGGTCTCCTCTTCTACTTCACGAGTTTGAATTTGGGATTGACGCTCAACTGGTAGTAGGTTATTTTTGGTGGGATGCCTATCATATATAGGTGGGACCAGGCAAAACAATTGATATTGTTACTAAGAAATTGAATAAACCCTGTCCTGAGTTCGGGGGTCATCCTCTTTCCCAGGTATACCTTGCGATCCGAGAGGTTCTCGATCAGAACGGTCTACTCCAACTCTTCGACTGTTGACTTGGTCGCATCCAATTCTTCAGGGGCGACAAAAGTTTGGGGGGAGAAGAAATCTTCCTCGTCGTCTCCAAGAGTCTGCATGCTTCTCTCCTTGTTTGAGGCCAAGTGTATGGGGGTTGACATTTCATGGTGGATCGCAAACAATTCCCCTGCTTCCCGTTGTTCTCCATGTATCGTCGTGATGCCATCCCTTGTGGGGAACCTTATCACCTAGTGCAAGGTCGAGGTCACTACCCTTATATTGGGTATCTAAGGCTTGCCAAGCAAGGTGTTGTATCTCATGTCGCCGTCGATGACCTGAAACTCGGTGTTCTAGGTTATGCCAGACGTGTTGATCGGGAGGGTGATTTCTTTTTTTGTTGCTTCTCCGATCATGTTGAAACCGTGGAGGATTCAAGGGAAGGGAACAACTTGATCGAGCAACCCCAGCCTTTCTACTACTTTTAACCTGATTATGTTGGCCGAACTGCCCGGGTCCACAAGCACGCACTTTATCCTTGTGTTGTTTAAGGGAAACGAGATCCTCTTCACTGAATATGAGGGTTTCTTTGGATAAGCATTTTCGGGCCGGTCCCTCTTCTGTAGCGGAATTTTTTGTTCGTTTGGACTTCGGTCCTTGGAGATCGTTAGTTCCTCCAATAATCATGTGGACACTATGCTGGGGACCCCTCCATTTCGCTCGAATTGAACCTGGGGGTGCACCGGACTCTAGGTTGGTCATGTCCTCTTCTCCATCGCATTTGAGGTTTTGGCTTCTCATTTCACTAGCTGAACCAGGCGTCTTGCCCTGAAAGTGAAGATTCTGGGCAAGAAGAAGTGTGAAAGATAACTCGCGTTTTTGTAGCGAAACCATCAAGAAAATAATCACTATTATTTTTAGCCCCATGGTGGGCGCCAAACTGTTTACCTTGAAAATGGTAACAACAATTAAATTTGTAAATGGGATTTTAAAAATACGTGATCTATTCCCGAGCTACTTTTTAGAGCAGTTGATACTAAGAACGTAAAGTATAATGATGAAAAGCGAGCTAAAACGAGGCAGTAATGAAACCGAAAGGGACTGTTGCCCGGGTGATGAGATGGTCCATGGGACCTCGAGGTTGGCATTAGTATTGGTCTCGAAGTATCGGGGACAGGCGGGGGTGGGATAAGTTAAAGATATAATAAGATAGGGCTCTCTTGGCCAATATTAAGCTAAAGAATGAAGAACAAGTTAAGAGATGATGAATATGGAGACGGCCTTGGGCCAGTGCCAAGTGATAAACAAGAAGAATGACCAAAGATAAATGGTTGTGAGCCAGGGGGAACAAGAAAATTAGAGAATAGAAAGAGAGAAGATATTATTTCACTTGAGTAGGATGATTAGAGCTACCTCCATCCTTTACAAGGTAGGGTGAGTCCCCTTTATATAGGAGGGGAGACTCGGCTACAAGCAAGTGGAGATTAATTACAATGTACGACGATGGGATTGCTTGACGTGATGCCTCAGCATCGGCTCTGGATAGGCCGGGCCTGTCAGATGTAGCCATGTGCCTGGGGGGGGGGGCTTCCCCCTCTGTCTTGACTTTGTTCTTCGTTTCCTTTGAGTTGGGCTTCGACGAGCCCCGAGGCAGAGAACTCGGTCACGGCCTCCCGTACTCGGGGTCCCAGGGCATGCTTTCGAAATGTCTTGATAGCGAGAAATCAAGTCTTCTGATTTTGCCACGTACATAAAGAGTTACATCAACTAAGTAAATTAAGAGTCTGCTTATTAGACCCAAAAAGTTACAAACATCATGATTGAGAACATTGTAAAATCACTCATAATATCAGAGGTACAAGAGAAATGGTACAGTAGCCATATTTTATAACGGCTCTACAATAAAGCCATTTAGAAGAGTACTAGTATGGAGCTACTACCAGATTGTTTATGCACCAGAGGTGCAAATATTATAAGAGAGCTTCAAGTTGTGGATGTGATTATACCTATGTGGGAGGTAGTTCGTGAAAGAGATAAAAAATATGATGTGAGACTTTAATATAAGTAAGGTAAAGGTGGACAACTTACTATATACTCAAATACAGAAGGTTGTGAATAGTCCTTACTTCGAATAGAAGGCGAAAAGTGCGGGGATTCAATATCTAGGAATAATAGCGACATCGTCAGTAGCATATCCTCCAGCCTATGGTCTAGGTATCGAGAATCCTGATTAAGAGAGTAAATAAGAGTTAGAGACGATGCGACGTCTCGCTTGATATTCCAGAAGGACATAAGGAAATCTATGATGCAACCAAGTTGAAAGGCTGCAAGTAATTTAAATAAGATATGGCCATATTCGCAAGTTCTACAAAGTACCGAGCGTAGAACTTTAGTACACCTATATATTCCTAGAGAGGCTGTATTCTATTAAGCCTTGTATATGTTTACAAAGTAAGGCCTAGAGATTGGCTAAAAGGTGGAGGAAAAAGGATAGAAGAGTTGCATAGGCATACTGACAAGGTCAGTATCGTAGAGGTTGTATGCTAGGAGGTAGGAACAGTTACGATATTGGAAGGAATTCGATCACAAGTCATGGCGTGGGAAATAAGCCTAAAGGGAGGAATGCCCTGGCCTTTGGATTTATTCACAGAACGACCGCCTAAATGGCAAGGAGAGTATTAAGTTATTCACATAAGCTATAAGATATGAAAATGATACGAACACCAGTCAACCTTCGAGGTCAAATGTTCCAAAGGGGGGAATGATGTTACGTCCCTCAATAGTTACGTCGATATTACGTCCCGCAATATTATATTACGATGATGTTATGCTTTCCAATATTAAATTACGACGATGTTGCACCCTGTAGTATTGTACGTTGAATTTATCGTAAGGTAATGGACATCAATTTAAGGAAAGTATTATTTGGAAATTATGAGCATTATGCTATTTCAAATAAGTGATAAGTAAATTCGTCAAGGTGAGAGGAGAAGCAAGTCAAAGAAAATGAATTTTCGTCCAAGTATGGCATGTTTGGATAAAATACGGCCCGAGCTAAAATACTCGATATTTATGGACTAGTATCATACAAGGTACCGCATGAACATGATAGTAAGGTGTATAAGGTATGTGAAAAGTGAGTAATATTTTAAGTAATTGGAGATAATTCTTAATTATGTGGATATTTGGTTAATTGTAAATTTTTGGTGGAAGAATAACCATGTAATTAAGGAAATGGGTGGATAAAGTTTGGATAACTTTAAATCCACCCAACGTGGCAGTGAGCCAATTCTTGGACAATGACTCATTAGTCATTTGGTATATGTGTCACATGAAGGAGTATGAAGTGGCAAACTAATGAGAAAGTTTACACATTCATTTCATTTCAAAATATTTTTCCATATTAAAGATTACAATCAGAAGTGTTGGGGGGAGGGAAACGTTAGCATTCTTAAAGACTTAACTATCAACCATTTATGATCCCTTCAACCAAATAGATTCCAAAAGTGAAAGTTAAAATCAAGAGTTAAAATACTCAGTTTTGGAGGAATTTCCTTTTCATTTTGTGAATGTCTAGAACCTTACATTATAACCATTTTTTGCCATATCTCTTTCTTGTATCGACTTTGTTGCTTATAATTTGTTCCAGTGTGTTATGCTAATTCAAAAAATAAAGCCCGGTACAATATTTATTAAGAATATTATACGGGTTTTTCCTTACTTCAACTCGTCGTTACGTGTTTCCGCAAAAGAGAATTGGTTCAGGTATGTTAAGGCTATCCCTTCTTTCTTTTTGGCATGATCCAAATAATACAAATGAAACTAGCAAAATATGCAACTTTCATAAATGATTCTATTCATATAAATACTAGAGGTGTCTATATTTTTGATTCCCCGTGTGAATTATTATTCTATCATCTGTTCATGGGTCTCAAAAATACGTAAGTTGGTAAAATTTATTTAGTGATATTAATCAGAGACATAATAGTTTTATGACGTACTGAGAGATTTTATTAACGTATTTCATATGCATTCCATGAATTTATAAATGCACGTTGACCCATGACCAGATGGCATTATATACGCGTATATATATAAATGTATATATATGTATATAGGATATGGGAAAGGTTATAGCGTTATATACGCACCACCACCTGATTAGCTGGTATACAATGATGATGTTGCCCACAATGGCTGAAATATGACTCAGATGGCGTTATATACTCATATATATATATATATATATATATATGATATGGGAAAAGGTTACGTCGTTATATACACACCACCACCTGATCAACTGGTATACATTGATGATTTGCCCACAGTGGCCGAGATGATATGATGGGATGCCCTCAGAGGCTAATGATGTTATGAAACATGTACCTATGCACGAAATGACATTCATACGCATATGCATGACAATATAAGTATTTCATGATTTAAAAAGTTTTCCAGACTTACAGGTTGAGTTAATTACTCTATATTTCTTCCATGTCTGTTATGTACTTATTTATGTGCCTTACATAATCGATACATTATTTGTACTAACGTCCCTTTTGCCTGGGGATGTTGCGTTTCATGCCCGTAGGTCCCGATAGATGGGTCGAGAGCCCTTCATGAAGGCTATCAGCTCGGCAACAAATGTTAGTGTGCTCTATTTGCTTTAGAGTTGCTTGTTTGGTTAGTATGATTTAGACGTGTATTGTTGGTATGGAGGATATCCCGACCTTTATGAAAATTATGTATTCTTAAAGGCTTGTAGACAGATGTCATGTTCGTAAAAGATTGTATGGCCTTGTCGGCCCATGTTCAGTACACAAGTGGTTATCTTGGTCTTATAGGCCTGTACTTCATATGTATAAGTCTGTATTCCCTCATGCTTTACTCCGGTTCATTTACCTAAGGGAGAATGATATAAAAGATATGTTACATTAGTACTCGGTTGAGTAAGATATCGGGTGCCTGTCGCGGACCATCGGTTTGGGTCGTGACAGAATGAATCCTTGGGACACGCCTTATTTAAATCTTTATAATCTACAAACATTCTTAGCTTATTTCCCATTTTTGGGTACCACTACTACGTTGGCCAGCCATTCGAGGTATTTTACCTCTCTAATGGACCCATTTTAAGGAGTTTTGTTACCTCATCCTTGATGAATGCGTGTTTTATCTCAGAGTGAGGTCTTTTTTTTGTTTCACCGGTTTAAACCTGGGGTCGACACTCAGTCGAGGAGGTTATTTCCGGCAGGATACCTGTCCTATCTAAGTGGGACCAAGCGAAACAGTCGACATTATCAATAAGAAATTAAATGAACTTTTTCCTGAGTTCGGGGGTTAATCCCATTCCCAGGTATACCTCACAATCGGGAAGGTGTTTGATCAAAACAGCTTGCTCCATATCTTTAATTGTCGATTTCGTTGCAACCGACTCTTCTGGGGCAACGAAAGTTCGAGGAGCGAGGCAATCTTCTTTGTCCTCCTCAGGGGTTTGTATGCTCCTAGAGATATCCGAGGTCGGAAGTACGGGGGTCGACTCCTCCTGGTAAACCGCGAACATTTCTTTCATCGCATGTTGTTCTCCAAATATGGTTGTTACGCCATCCTTTATCAGAAATTTAATCATCTGGTGCTGAGTTGACGGTACTGCCCTCATGCTGTTTATGCACGGCCTGCCAAGCAATGCATTATACCTTATGTCACCATTGATGACTTGAAACTTTGTGTTCTGAATCGTGCCGGATGTGTCGATTGGAAGGGTGATTTATCCTTTTGTTACTTCGCAAGTTATGTTGAAGCTGTGGAGGACCCGGTAGGCGGGTATGATCTGATCGAGCAACCCAAGCTGTTCTACTACCCCTGACCTGATTACACAAGCACACGTTTAACCTGAATATTGTATCAAAGAAATGAGATTACCAGCACGTCGTTGTGAGGTTATGCCAAGGTCTCGATATCCTCTTCGCTTAATGCGAGGGTTTCTTCGGCCACGCGGTCTCGTATCATCCCTTCTATTGCAGCGGATATTTTTGTCCACTTGATAATGGAATCTTGGGGAATGTCCGTCCCTCCAATAATCGAATGAACGATATGACAAGGAATCTCTTTTTGAGCCTAGTTTGAATTTTTCCAGGTTTCCCGCGGACTTTTCGGCGCGCTTTCTGGTGAACGTAAGGAGCGATGCCAACGCATTGGGTGTCACGTGAGTCGTAGGGGGTACAACTCTGGTGCATTCACAGGGTTCTGTGGTGGTATACCGATACCTGGACAACCACACCATTCTCTCCTCGGTTCTCGAGGTAGTTGTTTTCATCTCTATTTACTGAGTTAGGTATTTCAACCTGAAATTTGAAGATATTGGACGAGAACAGGTGTGAAAGATAACTTGTGTTATGTGATGAAACCAGCAAGAAAATAATTCCTACTATTTTTAACCCAACGTGGGCGCCAAATTGTTTACCGTGAAAATAGTAATAATAATTAAATTTGATTATGGGACTCTAAAAATACGTGATCTATTTTTATGCTAGTTGTTGATACTCAATTTTTCCCAAAATATTTTTAAATTGCATATATACCTTCAAAATCATGCATTAATAGCAATTGGTATTTTCCATAATTTTACTACATTTTTATTAATTTGTCCAATATTTTGTTTCCAATAAATAATTATAAAATTGCATCACAAATGATTTCAAAAATCAATTCTTGATTTAATTATGGTCCGACTAAGGACAAATTATTCCATAAATAGCTAATTTGTCACCTTTTGGTTATAATTGCAATAATGTTACAATTATAGCCCATGCATATAATGTTATGTTATTTTTCACCAGAAATTAGTCATTTGCATTTTAAATACTAAATAATCATTTTAAACCATTTTCTATGCATGAAATTCATTTTTATAATTATTAGCTATTTTATAAATTATTTTAACTAATTTGAATTGGGCATTTTACACATAGCCTATTCTATTTCAATTTTAGCCTAATAGACTAGCCCAAATACCTAATCATACTCAGCCCTATACCCCAAGCCTAATTCCTAAATCTACCCAAACCAATCTGATTAAATCTTGGTCGTTGATCAATTTTGATCAACGGCCCAAATTCATTCTTACCTAATTTAACCTAAACGACCTACCCTTCCAAGCCTTCATTCTCTCATCCTCACCCACCGTCACTCCTAGCCCTCTGCCCTAACCATGGATTTCACCTGTCGTTGCTTGCTCGCCGTTGATTATGGTGGTTCACCACCACTCCTAGCCCTAATGGCCCCCTTCCCATGACCGGAACTCTTGCTATCTTGAGGTCCTCAAGGGACCAGTGGCCGCTCAGGCCACCATGGCCCGATTGAGTAAGATCTTTTTATTTTCCGGTTAAACCTATGGGTTTCTAAGTCGGTCTCTATATTTCTGGGTTATTTTTCTAGAAAATCCTAATCTCTTCTCCTGTACCTTTTAGATCTGTAACAGATCTGAGGTTTTTCTGAACTATTTTCGTTTGTTTTATGTAAAACCTTTCGATTTCTTAAAGCGTCGCTTTATTTTCCCATTAGGGTTTCTAGAACTTCTCTTCAAAACATATCTATGGTCATTTAATGTTGTTCTCTGATTCTCATGTGTTTAAACGACTTTCTATTAAAATTGCTTTTTAATCACATTTTGTTATATTAAAACCCTAGTTTTAACACTATGTTATAATCCTGAGTCTGTCTTTGTTGATTTGTTCATTCGATTCGTCTGAACATATGTTTCTCATGAATATGTTTTGAGTCTCCGTAATTTTACCCTATTGTGCTTATTAGGGTTTCTGACTTGATTCTGTTGTCTATATTATGTCTATTTTTGTTTAGTCAAAGAAATTTTTATTAATTTCCCTTAATCAGTACTACTTTTATTAGAATCCCTGATTTCCTATGATTGATACCCTTTACTGATTTCATGTGATGATATTCTGTGTTGATTTTCGACTTCTAAATTATCTTCTTGCCTTATTATGTGGTTGACCACATTATTTACTAATTCTTAATATTGTTTCCTTCTTTCTGAACCTAACCCTAATTACCTTTTCTATACTTACACTGTTTGAAGTCTTTCCTTATTTGATATACTCCAGCTATGTATGGTTTCTTTCCTTGTCACCTACTCTTGACCGTTTGAACTAATTCCTTAATTAAGGGAGGACTTGGACTGATTTTACTCTGAGTTCTATAATTACTGAACAATTTTGATTCTTGCCTTATTTACTTAACTTTCAAACTACTTTATACATTGCTCTCTTCTACAGTCTTAGAGACACACAAACTCACATTAGTTCACATCTCTCATACACTCAAAAGATCTTCTTCTTTCTTTTGGTATTTACTAAATTAGCCGGCTGCAAGCCAAGGCTAATTATTACACTCTCCTGTTCTTCACCTTGTGTTTACTCTTTTTACTGGTATGTTTTGATTTTTTAATTCAAGCTCTCAAACCAATGTGTTTCCTACTGCTTCAGTTTATCATATTCCTAATCTGTTTCTATCTATTGTTATTCTGTTCAACATGTAATTAACCTATTGCTCCACCTAGCTTGCTAGTTATGTCCTACCCCTTTCTAGGATAAGCATGTCTTATGAACTTGTAGTCTGTCTGAATTTTACTCTTCCTTGTTTTTTGAATGTTTGTTTACTTGCTATTTAGTCTCTAGTATGAAACTTTCTTTACAAAGCAATTTTTGTTACCCTAAGTTGTCTGATTCTATGTTGGTTCTGAAATTCTTACTGTGCTGTATCATTAGCTATCCCCTATCCCATGAAACCTTCTAAAGCACCTCTAATTCTATAACTATGTTCTAATTAGCACCCCTTAATCCGTGTCTTACTGTTTTCACTGTTAGCTACCCCCTTAATTGCAAAGACTTCTGTTTCTGTGCATTATGTGTTCCTAGCCCCAATTACCCCTGTGTGAAGGGTTGTTATTTGAGTGTTGCTGAACCGGTTTTGGCTCTATGTTTGATCTGTTGTTTGTGTGATTGCACAACTCTTGTCAAAAAACTGTTTTACTGAACAATTCTCCTATTTTATAAAACAACTTCAACTGAGTCTTTTTTCAAATACTGCTTTCCTATTAAAACCTTTTCAAAACTATGTCAAGCACTCTCACTCTACTCTTAGGTCCTTAAGTTCTGCCCCTCCAGTGTGTGACTGCCTTGGGATCCCTGTGAGATCCCTCTTAACTCTGATGCAGCTGAAGCTGGCTCTTCTACACTACACTTACTCAGTTTAGGTTATGATGTCTGGCTGTGAGCATTGCCCGGGATCCTTAGGGTCCTTAGGGAACTCTGACATACTGGACATAAGAAAGGCTATGAAACTTTGGCATATGAGTCTATGGACAGTTTGTATATTTGGGCCTGCTTCAGGCTCCCTATACTGTAACTTCTTCTTTTCCTTTATCTATATAATTTATTCAGTTGGTCTGTAATAATAATTTGTAAACAAATATTTGGGATGACTAGTGAAATGGGGAGGGTAGTTTTATATTTCTATCAATATCATTGGGGTAGAAAGCATGTTATGGGCTTTACCTTATTTATGCTTGCATTAGAATCCCTGCTTCAGGACCAATACATTCAAATCATGTCATGCATTAGATATCATGCTCTTAGGTTTCATGTATACTGCTTCAGCATCTCATTTGACACTAATACATGTTCATCACTTAGAAATCCTGCTCCTAGGTTAATAAACAGCATTAACATAAAAGTTATTACACTTGCACATCCTGAAATCATGTCTTAACAATTCTGTAATTCTTTTGTGCATTTAGAGATCATGCTATAGGAATTCTGTTAATTTAAAAATCATTGTCATAAAAATTGTCGTTTCTATGCATTTAGAAATCATGTATCAGGCACTCTGTTTGCATTTGCTTAGCCACGTCTAGTTAAAATACTGACTATGAAAGGATGTAAAAACAGTCTCACATATGATCATCTTGTTTCATATAAAACTGGTAACAATCCCTGTATTCTCAGCATGCTTTAGGCAAGAAACAACTATTGAACTGTTAATGATTCTGTAACTATTATGCATGATCCCATGCCTAGGAAAGCCTTAGGTAATCAATCTGTGTAAGACTAGAGAACTGTTTTCATTTGTGTTTACTGCTTAACGACTTATAAGTTTAAAATCAGTAGGCAAATTGATTAGGACCTTACTATCGAGTTCATAAAAACAAAGTTGAATATTTCTATGCATTGACATCCACTTAGATATCCTGTTTAGGCCTTTTCTCTAATAAAACTGCTCTTGTTTGTGTTTGAGATGTGCTGCTTATGTGCATTACTTGTGGAGGTAAACATGTGCCTCTTAACTGCTTCTTTCTTCATTTATCTGTTATGTCCTATGTGTTCTTGCTTGTCGCCTAGAATTTTCTCATTTTAAAACACCTTAGGGGTTGTCTAGAACTGCCCAGATTTAGAGGTCTTAAACTCCTCCGGGACCACAAGAAAGGGACAGGTAACAACATGCTTAGAGTTTGTTAAATAAAAACTCGCATGATAACCACTAAGGGGTGGGGTAATGGGTAGAAAAGGATATGATGACTACGCACTAATGTCACGTATAGCCCCTCATTGAGGAGTGTTTACCTGGCGTTGCGGGGGGTGATCGTATAAGCTAGCCAACCTAGGACCCCTCTTCCCAACTCCCGTTGTTTAAATGAATTTACTTTTTCTTTACATGCATGCAAATCGTTCAAACCTTTTCCCTTATTTTCATTACTTGAATCATACATGTACTTAAAATGTCAAAATATTCCTTTATTTGCGAGTATGTGTTGAAATTGTTTATTCAGACTAATTCATATAGCTTAAATTCGGTCTGGACCTACCGTTGTGGACCGAGAGGGGTGCCTAACACCTTCCCCTTAAGGTTAGTTCGAGCCCTTACCCTAAATCTCTGGTAATGCAAACCAATATAAGAGGTAATCAATCTAGGTGCCCTAACACACCATAATCCATTAGGTGGCGACTCTTCAAAACCCAAATTCCCAAAAAGGAAATGAGTTATTACCCCCCATGAATGTCGGAACCCGGACTTTCTCCGTGGAGAAAAAAAGGGGGACGACAGCATGGCGACCCTGCTGGGGATATCTTTAGGCTCTTACCATTATGAACTTATCTTTTGTGAATTAGTCCAAGCATGCTTTACCCTTCCCCTTATTCGAATTTAACTGCCTATTTTCTTTTAAGCCTTTACGATTCTTTATTCCTGAAACTGAGTTGTCTCTTTGTTTCCTTTTTCTATAACTGTCTTTTCAATTATTTAAATACTGTATTTATTTTTCCCACATGCAAATACTTGACTACATGCTATTAATTGCTGCATAAATCATGCTCCACATAATATTCCACTCGTGCATATCAAATCCTATAGCAATGCTTGATGAGTGGTTTGGCTCTTCCTATTTATTAGACCCAAATTTAGAAAGGCTTATTTGCGGTAAAACCAGACGATCAGTGGTGTAGTCGACGATTCCGTGCCTTTCCCCATCAAGTTGTCCGCTTGAGGGTACCAGTCTAAAATCCCATTGTAACCTTACTTTGATCGAAATTGTGCATGCATCATGGTCAAACCTAGTCAGATCAATTATGCTGTCCACATAATGATCCTTTAAGATGAGCCTTATCCAAAGTCCACCGGGGGTTCCATAATCCCAACGGACACAACCATATTCTGTGCATTAATTTGGAGAACTAAATGTGAATATACTAATCATGAATGTATAAATAGTCGAGTCTGGTGGGGGGGAAAGGCCTAACCCTTTTGTTTTGCAGAAAATGAAGCATGAGGTCCCCAGATTCAGTATGGTTAGCAACATTCCACCATTGCTACTAGACTGGTGGGAGGACCTTTCCTCAAGTGACAAGAAACATGTAAGGAATTACCTGGGTAACTTGCCTTCCCTGCTAGATATTGAGCCAAACAACAAGTTGATCGAGGCTGCCACTTTTTTCTGGGACAGTGAGAGGTTTGTGTTCCGTTTTGGCGACATAGAAATGACACCACTTGTAGAAGAAATTGGAGGGCTTGTTGGGTTGACTTGGGATAGTCCCAGGTTATTGGTACCGGAGAACTGTACCGGTAAAGAGTTCTTAAAGATGACAGGGTTGAAGAAGAATGATGACCTGGTATGCCTGAAAGAATCTTACATACCCATTGAATACCTGTATGATAGGTATGGCCATATCAAGTTCTACCATACCTACCATAATGAGATCTCTCTCACTTATCTGGGCCACATCCACCTCAAAGTGTTCGTGTTCATTGTATGTTTCTTGCGCCTGATAGTATTCCCAATGAAAAGGGAAAGAATCCACACTAGGTTGGCCATAGTCGCCAAGACTTTGATGGAAGGGATCAGTGGACAGACATACACTATAGTCCCCATGATCATAGCAGACATCTACAGGGCCCTGGAGCGCTACCAAAGATGGGTCAAGCATTTTGAGGGTTGTAACTTGTTGCTGCAGTTGTGGTTGTCAGAACATTTTCAAAAAGGGTCATTGCCGCCAAGAATTTCCGTGAACGTCTTGGAACGACCATATTGCCTTCCATCACCCCAAGTGGATGATTTACATTCCAGACAGATTTGCTCAACCGGAAAGCGCCAAAGAATTGGTAGAGTTCTTCGACAATCTGACTAATGAATAGGTGCAATGGAAGTTTGAATGGTTCCCAACAGACGAATTCATCATCATATCCAAAGACGCTCCACACTTGGTGCTGATTAGGTTGAGAAGGATATACCCTTATGTCCCTATCCCAGTTATGAGTCAAGTAGGCAGGAAACAGGTTATACCAAGGGTTTCCAAGATGAGTCATTTCAGGGTAGACTTCAAAGACGACGACGTCCCTTACAAGTGCCAAGCTCAGCACATGTGGCACTGCAAAATCATTTTTGGAAAAGAACACCGTTGAGCAAAACATGTATCATGCAGGGTATGAGCCTCTCTACCTAGAATGGTTGGAGGACAATCTAAAATGAATGGTAATGTCAGGAGTCGGTCGAGGGAATAGGATTATAGACAAACAAGTTGAAGCTCAAGTCAAATAAAACAGGCTGCGTAAGAGGGTCCACGACTCTAAGAATGAGCACCGAGAAATACTTGAGAGGAATGTGAGGTTTATTGAAAAATAGAAAAAGATGGCAGTCACTTCCAATAGGAAACTGGAATATCTAGAATGAGGAATAGTAGAGCTTGAAGGCAAAGTCATAAAGAGGATCGAGGATTGCCAGAATGCTGAAGGAGCTGAAGGAGGACATTTGGCCAGAGCCTACTTGTTGTTGGGTCTGCGCGAGCTGGGGGGACTATATGATGGAGTCAAGAAGATCGAATTTGGGGAAGGTCCTTCTAGGACCAAATAGGCTAGATTTATTTGCTTTCCTAAAATGTAATAAGACCAAGTGCCAATAGTGACTTGTTTTTCCATTATCTTAGTGTCGTTTTGGGATTCCACTATTTTTATATTACGAAATGAAACATTTATTGGAATCTAAAGTTCCCCAAATCTATTTGTCGCTAGGCCTACCTCGGGCACAATGAGGCTCCCAAATTAAGACACCAATTTACATCTCCGCAATATGTGTTTAAATACTGTAAACATTTCAAAATCCTCACCGACTTGTTAATTTTTTTATTTTTCCTTATTTTGATTATTCCCATCCCCTTAGGTTGGTTCACTCATACTGGCCTCATCAGAGTATCATACCAGATCTAGAGGCCCTCTACCTCCTCCTCTTCCAAGCAATACAAAAGGCAGAGGAAAAACAAAAATGGATGACTTAAGTGGTATCCGAAAGGAGAATGTTGAGAACGCAAAAACATCAGATGGATGGAGTACTCTGGCACCAAATGACCTAGTCTTGAGACTGGAACAAAAGATATTGGAATTGCAAGGAGAACTTGAGCAAGTCCGCAACTTGGCAAACTTGTCACTCACCCTAAATATCCCGGATATCCACCAAAACACACAAAACCTACATCCACAAAATCCTCCCGCACCAAATCAATATGCAACTCCACCCCAAAATCTCAATCCATTGCCAATACCAACTCCGCCACAACATCACCAGCAACCAATTATGTACCCACCAACCACCACTTACCACACTCCCCAAAACACACCACAACCCATTCTCGATCCCCAAAACTCCACCAATGACTATCATTACAATCAAGTCCCTGGCACCCATTGAAGCAATCCTATATATGTAGAAATTGTGCCTCACTCTATCCAACCAATTTCCTATATAATGGAATCCTCTTAGAAGGACCTGCTCATTAAAAACATGTCTGAAGAACTCAAGAAGTTAACGAGCCGAGTTCAAGGTGTCGAAGGCGGCAAAGGAATAGAAGGGTTGAACTATGAAGACCTATGCATACAGCCAGACGTAGAACTAACAGAGAGATACAAACCTACCATGTTTGAGATGTTTGACGACACAGGTGATCCTAGAGTCCATCTAAGGACCTATTGCGGCAAACTTATCGGGATCGGGAATGACAAAAAGATTCGAATGAAACTCTTTATGATGAGTCTTATTGGGGATGCTTTGTTCTAGTACATCAGCCAAGATCCCAAGAAATGATCCAATTGGGTAAGTATGGCATTGGATTTCATGGACCATTTCAGGTTCAATACAGAAAAAGCACCGGATGTTTTCTATATTTATAATCCTAAGAAGAAACCTACTGAGATTTTCTGTGAGTATGCTACTCGCTGGATTTCGAAAGCGGCCAAGGTCAGGCAATCTTTGGACGAGGAACAGATGAACAAGTTCTTTGTCAGAGCACAAGATCCGCAATATAATGAAAGGTTGATGGTTATCGAAAATCATAAATTCTATGATATCATCAAACTTGGAGAAAGAATCAAAGAAGGAATCAAGAGCGGGATGGTAACGAATTTTGAGGCACTACAGGCCACAAATAAGGCATTACAATCAGGTGGCATATTGAAGAAGATAGATATTGGGGCAGTAATGGTGGCCCAAAATCTCCACTTTCCTATCAAACACCTCCACCCACATACCAAGCACCACCACCCATATATCAACCCTCATCCCCTAGATATTCCTAACCAGCCGCTGTCCATCACACCTATAACTCCCAACCATCCCATTTCCAATCACCTCTAACTCGTCAAAACATTCCAAGAACAAAACCCAACTTCGACCACAAACCACCGAGACAATACACCGCCATTGTTGAGCCCATTGACCAATTGTATGAAATGTTTAAAGTCGCAGGTTACGTCACTCCTGTTCCCTCTGTGGCATTAGAAAACCCATCTCAGTGGGTCAATCCAAACAAAACTTGTGCATACCATTCCGGTATGAAGGGGCACACCACTGTTGAGTGCCAAACATTAAAGGATAAGATCAGGCACTAATTGACAACAAGGTCATACAAGCAAAGGAAGCCACACCTAATGTCCGCGACAACCCCCTCCCTGATAATAGAGGTAGTGGAGTACATGTGATAAAGACAAACGAACAATGGCACCCTGAGGGGACGATTGGGCTTATTCGACAAGGTGATGACTTTAAAGTTGCAGTCACACATACTCCTATCGTGGTACAAACTCAGTCACCAATCGAGGTTGAGGTAACTACATCAGTTCCATTCGAGGTAGAGGGGCTCCGCCTGGAGCCACACCTACTCCATTTGAAGTAGAAGTGGTCACACCTTTAAGAGTGACAGTATCAACCACACCTCCTTTCAATTCAAAAGCAATACCCTAGGATTATGTTGCCGAGGCTTGGCAAAAAGGGAAGGCCAAGGTAGATGAATTTGATGCTGCACAAGGAATGTCTAGGACTGGAAGGGTCTATACACCTGAACACTTGAGAGGATCGAACAAGGATGCCACTACCAGGCAGCCTATTATTGAGACAGGGCCAGATGACCTGTGGAGGAATGTACAAGGAAAGGAGTATTCTGTCATTGATCATTTGAACAAAACCCTTGCTTAGATATCTATCCTTTCACTATTGCAAAATTCAGAGGCGCATAAGAATGCTTTAATGAAAGTACTGAGCGAAGCTTATGTAACCAATAACATCACTAGTGGAAAAATGGCCAATATGGTGGGGCAAGTACAGGAAAGTCATAAGATTATCTTCCACAAAAATGAGCTACCGCCTGGGGGGTTGAATCACAATCGAGCATTGCATATTACAGTGCAATTTGAAGACAAATTCATTGTTAGGGTCTTGGTTGACGGAGGTTCAAGCCTCAATATTTGTCCGTTGGACACTCTGAAAAGGTTGGACAAATGTTTTCATGAAATACGAGTAGGAAGCATGAACGTTAAAACTTTTGATGGGTCCCAAAGGTCCACGATTAGGGAAATCAACCTTTGCTTACAGATGGGGTCAACTTGGTTCTACGTCAAATTTCAGGTGCTCGACATACCAGCCTCATATAATCTTTTGTTGGGCCGACCATGGATCCATGCCGCTAGAGTCGTGCCTTCCACACTACATCAGGCCATGAAATTCGAATGTAATTGTCAAGGGGTGATCATTCATGGAGATAGAAGTAACCCAATCTACAACAGTCAAACAATCCTAGCCATTGGACATAAGAGAAGGCTAGGAGGGGAAAACTATCATCACATTGAAGAGGTCAATGCCATTGAGAAGGAGAAATGGTGGAGTAGTAAAATAGAAAGCATATTGGCCTGGTCTGGATATGAACTCGGCAGAGGGTTGGGAAAGAACCTCCAAGGTGTCACTAAACCGATACAACTGAAAAATCATGGTACCACGTTTGGGCTCGGATACCAGTACACATGGAAAGAATATAGAAATTGGTTGTATCCATGGCTTGGACTGTACTACCCTATCGACCAACCAATGCCACGCTTGGAACAAGCTTTTCACCAAGCTGATACGATAGGGGGACTGCAAAAGAAGAAGCACTAGCTGGGTTGAAGATTTTTTTCTTGGCGGATGAAGACATGGACTGCAGTGCCATAATTGAGGAGGAGGCGGAAGAAGGCCTCACTATTCAGACCGTAAAAAAAGGATCCATTCTCAGGAACTGGACTGCCACACCATTCCAATCCCGTCAAGTCCTTGGGTAGCTTGGCAGATTTTACTTCTATAGCCATTCTAGGCATTTAAGATTTCCAGTAATTTTGTTTTAAGATTTACATGTTTCAAAATAAATGCTGGATTCACCGAGTCGTACTTGTCTAAATGATTTTTCGATTTTAATCAAATGCATTTGCTCTTTATTATTCATTATTATTTGTACACTTTTTCTTTCTACAACGTTATTATTACTTTTCCTAATAAACCGGTGACTGTGACATGTAATGAGGGAATGCAACATCAGGATAGTGATTCAGTTGAAGAAGATGAGATACCCGAGGAAGTTGTCAGAGAGGTTGAAAACATTGAAAATAAGACTAAGTTCAACCTGGACGAAACCGAAATAGTAAATTTGGGGAACGCTAAGACCGTCAAGGAGACCCACATCAGCATTCACTTGTCACCAAGGAAGAATACATCCGTTTTCTAAAGGAATATGATGACATTTTTGCATGGTCATATGGTGACATGACCGGCTTGAGCACGTCTATAGTGGCTCACAAATTGCCTATTAATCCCATGTGTCCGCCGGTCAAGCAGAAACTCCGAAATTTCAAACCAGATACAAGCCTGAAAATCAAGGAGGAAGTTACCAAGCATTTCAAAGCCAAAGTTCTCCGGGTGGTTGAGTACCCAACTTGGTTAGCTAACATTGTGCCAGTTCAGTAGAAGGATGGGAAGGTCAGAGTATGTGTTGACTACCGAGATTTAAATAGAGAAAGCCCCAAGGACGACTTCCTACTACCAAATATACACATCCTGATCGATAATTGTGCCAAGCATGAAGTCCAATCCTTTGTAGATTTCTTCGTGGGTTATCACCAGATCTGGATTGACGAAGAAAATGCAGAGAAGACAGCTTTTATTACACCTTGGGCCATATACTCTTACAAGATCATGCCATTTGGTCTGAAGAATGCTGGGGCTACTTACATGAGAGCCATGACAACCATCATCCATGATATGATACACAAAGAAATAGAGGTGTATATGGACGATAGCATCATCAAATCCAAGAGGGCCGCAGACCACATAGCGAACTTGAAAAAGTTCTTTGACTAGCTAAGGAGGTACAATTTGAAACCTAACCCTACAAATGCATTCGGGGTTCCCATAGGAAAATTATTGGGATTCATCATCAATCGTCGAGGAATCGAGCTGGATCCATCCAAAGTCAAAGCTATTAAGGAATTTCCACCACCTAAGAGCAAAAAGGACGTAATGAGCTTCCTAGGATGTCTCAACTACATCAGTCGATTCATAGCATAGTCCACAGTCATATGTGAACCAATCTTCAAGATGCTGAGAAAAGATGCCAAAATAAGCTAGATAGAGGATTGTCAGAAAGCTTTTGACAAGATCAAGGAGTACCTGTCCACACCACCAATTCTGGTCCCGCCAGAACCAGGACGACCTTTGCTACTCTATTTATCTTATTGGATGGAGCTTTCAGATGTGTTTTTGGACAACATGATGAGACAGGAAGATAAGAGCAGGCCATATACTACCTGAGTAAGAATTTCACCCCTTATAAAGCACGATACTCTATGCTTGAATGCACTTGCTGTGCTTTGACCTGGTAGCTCAGAAATCGAGGCATTACTTATGTGCCTACACTACATACCTCATATCCGGGAGGGTCCCTCTGAAGTACATATTCCAGAAACCCATGCCGAGTGGAAAGTTGGCCAAATGGCAAATACTATTAAGTGAGTTCAATATCGTCTACGTAACTCAAAAGGCGGTCAAATGGCAAGCATTGGTAGATCACCTTGCTGAAAATCCAGTGGGATGAGCATACGAACCTTTGAAGATGTATTTTCCTGATGAAGAAGTATCATTTATAGGAGAAGACATTACCAAAGCATACGACGGTTGGAGGATGTTATTTGATGGAGCTGCAAATATCAGAGGAGTGGGCATTGGAGTAGTTTTGGTATCAAAAACGGGTCAACATTATCCGGTATCTGCTAAACTCAAATTTTCTTACACCAACAACATGGCAAAGTATGAAGCCTGCATACTAGGGCTCAACATGGAAGTCGACGTGAACATTCAGGAGTTGCTGGTAATCGGTGATTCTGATTTGCTTGTGCACTAGGTACAAGGAGAGTGGGACACCAAAAATTCCAAGATATTGCCATATCTGCACCATGTGTAGGAATTAAGAAAGAGGTTCACGAACATAAAATTCCGACATGTGCCCAGAATTCAAAATGAGTTTGCCAATGCATTGGCCACCTTTTCATCTATGATACAACATCCAGATAAGAATTATATTGATCCCATTCCGGTGAGGATCCATAATCAGCTGGCATATTGCACTCATGTTGAGGAAGAAACAAATGGAAAGCCTTGGCTCCATGACATCAAGGAGTATTTGTCAAAGGGAGAATATCCGGAGCATGCAAACCACACTCAGAAACGCACACTCCAGGTATTGTCCAATCACTTCTTCCACAGTGGAGGAAATATGTATAGAGGAACTCCCGATTTGGGATTGCTAAGATGTGTCGACGCAAATGAAGCATCTAAGCTACATGAGGGTATACATGCCGGGACCTGTGGCCCGCACATAAATGGTTTCATCTTGGCTAAGAAGATACTTAGGGCCGGATACTTTTGGATGACCATGGAGATAGATTGCATCCAGTATGTCCGCAAATGCTTTCAATGTCAAGTGCATGCCGACATGATATAGATGACGCCAAATGAGCTCAATGCAACAAGCTCTCCTTGGCCATTCTCCGCTTGGGGAATGGATGTTATTGGTCCGATTGAGCCCACTACTTCAAATGGACACAGGTTTATTCTGGTAGCCATTGATTACTTCACGAAATGGGTAGAAGCTGCATCTTACAAAGCCGTAACCAAGAAAGTCATCACAGATTTTGTCAAAGATCGTGTCGTTTGCCGATTCGGAGTTCCCGAGTCCATTATTACTGATAATGCCGCCAATCTCAACAGTGATTTGATAAAGGCCATGTGTGAAACTTTTAAAATCAAACACAGGAATTCCATTGCCTACAGACCTCAAATTAATGGAGCTGTAGAAGCCGCCAATAAAAACTTCAAGAAGATACTAAGGAAGATGGCAGAGAACCACAAACAATGGCACGAGAAGCTACCTTTTGCTTTATTGGGATACCACACTACAATTCCCACATCAATCAGGGTAACTCCTTACATGCTGGTTTATGGTACCGAGGCTGTCATCCCAGCTGAGGTAGAGATTCCTTCTTTAAGAACATACAGGAAGCTGAACTCAGCGATGCATAGTGGATAAGAAGTCGCTATGAACAATTGGCCCTTATAGATTGAAAGAGGATGAACACAGTATGTCATGGCCAACTTTATCAGAACAAAATGTCTAGAGCTTTCAACCAAAGGGTCAGACCAAGGCAATTTGTAACAGGACAGCTGGTGCTAAAGAAGATCTTCCCACATCAAGATGAAGCCAAAGGGAAATTCTCACCCAACTGAAAATGTTTGTACATGGTTAACAGGGTGCTGACAAGAGCACTCATATTTGCATAAATGGATGGAGAAATATGGCTATAACCAATCAATTCAGACGCAGTCAAGAGATATTATGCTTAGATTATTTACATTTCCTCATGTGATGTAATTGAACTACGCTTGACCTGATTCCCGTTTAAGAGTGTATATGTAGGCAGCCTTATGGGTTCGGTCATATCATAATAAATTTCCATTTCCCCTCCCAAGATCAGAAACTGGGGCAAAATTTTGAGGAGGACCCTCAAAATTCCGGAGCAAGTCCAGCCGACGCCATCGCATGCCAGAAAGTCAGTAATTAGTTAAGAAACTAGGGCAGAATTTTGAGAAGAATTTTCAAAATTACGAAGAAGGTTTAGCAACTCTTATTATCCGCAGACAGTCGAAGGATCATCTACTAAGCTAGGGCAAAATTTTGAGGAGGACCCTCAAAATTCTAACATAAGAGAGCTGCAATGCCTTTGAGATGTGTTACAATCACTAGTTCATCAAAATTACTTGATATATCAATACGTTTCTAAAACAACTCTTATTTTATCAATAATTGCATATTTTCGAAAACTCTATTTTCATAACAATCAGGTGTCAACTAGGGGAACTCGAAAAGGCTTTTAGAATGGAGCAAAGCAAAGCCAGTCGATAGAAGCGCGAACTAACCTTCCCCAAATATATGCACGTAGCAAGATTACTATAAATCAGGCCATTAGACACCGAATATATCTCCAGCTAAGAAACATACTACTCGCATTTGCTACTCGCTCCTTGCATGGGACTAAGCTCTGTCCCGCATATTTGCATGAGGCTAATCATTGTCTCCATACTTGCATGAGGCTAGTCCCCGCCTCCACATTTGCATGAGGCTAATCCTTTCCTCCTTATCTGTGTGAGGCTAATCCCTGCCTCCATATTTGCATGAGGCTAATCCCTGCCTCCATATATGCGTGAGGCTAATCCTTGCCTCCCTATCTGCATGAGGCTAATCCCTGCCTCCATATTTGCATGAGGCTAATCCTTACCTCCATATCTGCATAAGGCTAATCCCTGCCTCCACATTTTCATGAGGTTAATCCTTGCCTCTATATTTGCATGAGGCTAATCCTTGCCTCCATATTTGCATGAGGCTAATCATTGCTTCCCATCTGTATGGGACTAAGCACTGTCCCTCTTTGCACAAATATTTCTCTATTTCGAGTACTATCTACTTGATTTTTAATCGGGCTAAGATCTGCCTTTCATTTCAAAAAACTAAGACTTGTCTTGTTAAAATCATATTACTACATATCATGGGCTGAAATATCGCCAAATCCAAAGGCGTCATAGTCTAAAAGGCATAATTCTCATAGCTGAAGGACACCATGCCATGGCCTGAGGATCCCTCAAATTTGCATATCATTATTCAAAAGCGTCATGGTTCGGAGGCACCATTGTCATGGCCTGGGAACATTATTTCATGGCCTGCGAATCCCTCACTAAACAATTCATGGACTAGGATGTCATGGTTCGAGGACGTCATCTTTAACCATCCAAACACAACTCTTATAGTCCAATGGGAACCTGCATCATGTTTAAATTTTATGCACAATATATGCTTGTAGTATTCTTATTTGTAGGAAACCCAGCAAGCAACGACTATCCCAGCGCGAGCGATCCCACTCCAGTTCCTTCAACTATATAAAACCTAATCTCCCCCAGAAATCGTTCATCCGCCCATTCCTAGATATTGCGTTCGTTCTTGTGATGAATTCACCGGTATACTTCATCGATTAATCTGTAACCACATACGACCTGATTCTTGTAAAACAAGGGATATGTAGGTAGCTTAGAAGCCAAGGGGCGGCCTAAATCTCCCAAGCCGTCTCGCTCGGTCAAAAATTGGCCATCATATCTTTACCCGACAATTCTTTCATCCTTTCTGGATAAAGAGGCGCAGCTGTTGATACCCAATTTTTCCCAAAATATTTTTAAATTGCATATATACCTTCAAAATCATGCATTAATAGCAATTGGTATTTTTTTCATAATTTTCCTACGTTTTTATTAATTTGTCCAGTATTTTGTTTACAATAAATAATTATAAAATTGCATCACAAATGATTTCAAAAAGCATTTCTTGATTTAATTATAGTCTTACTAAAGCCAAATTATTCCATAAATAGCCAATTTGGCACCTTTTGGTTATAATTGCAATAACATTGCAATTATAGCCCATGCATATTATTTTATGCTATTTTTCATCAAAAATTAGTCATTTGCATTTTTAAATACTAAATAATCATTTTAAACCATTTTCTATTCATGAAATTCATTTTTATAGTTATTAGCTATTTTGAAATTATTTTAACTAATTTGAATTGGGCATTTAACAAATAGCTTATTCTATTTCAATTTTATCCTAATTAGACCAGCCCAAACACCTAATCATACTCAGCCCAATACCCCAAGCCCAATTCCTAAATCTACCCGACCCAATCTGATTAAATCTTGGTCGTTGATCAATTTTGATCAACGTCCCAGTTTCGTTCTTACTTAATTTAACCTAAACGACCTATCCCCCCAAACCCTCATTCCCTCATCCTCACCCACCGTCACTCCTCTCATTCTCTCTCAAGCTCTCTCTACCCTAACCATGGCTTCCACCCGTCGTTGCTTGCTCGCAGTTGATTATGGTGGTTCACCACCACTCCTAGACCTAATGCCCCCCTTCCCATGACCAAAACTCTTGCTATCCTGAGGTCCTCAAGGGACCAGTGGCCATTTACTCACCCCTAGGCTTGTCCTTACCATTCTCAGACCACCATGGCCCAATTGAGTAAAATCTTTTTATTTTCCGGCCAAACCTATCGGTTTCTAAGCCGGTCTCTCTATTACTGGGTTATTTTTCTAGAAAACCCTAATCTCTTCTCCTATACCTCTTAGATCTATAACAGATATGAGGGTTTTCTGAACTATTTTTGTTTGTTTTATAAAAAACCTTTCAATTTCTTAAAGCGTCGCTTTATTTTCCCATTATGGTTTCTGGAACTTCTCTTCAAAACATATCTCTAGTCTTTTAATGTTGTTCTCTGATTCTCATATGTTTAAATGACTTTCTATTAAAATTGCTTTTTAATCAGATTTTGTTATGTTAAAACCTAGATTTAACACTATGTTATAATCCTGAGTTTGTCTTTGCTGATTTGTTCATTGGATTTGTCTGAATATCTGTTTCTCATGAATATGTTTCGAGTCTCCGTAATGTTACCCATTGTTCTTAATAGGGTTTCTGACTTGATTCTTCTTGTCTATATTATGTCTATTTTTGTTTATTCAAAGAAATTTATATTAATTTTCCTTAATCAGTACTACTTTTATTTGAATCCCTGATTTCCTGTGATTTATACCCTTTAATGGTTTCATGTGATGATATTGTGTGTTGATTTTTGACTTCTAAATTATCTTCTTGCCTTATTATGTGGTTGACTATATTATTTACTGATTCTTAATATTGTTTCCTTAATTAGGACTTTCTGAACGTAGCCCTAATTACCTGTTCTATACTTACACTATTTGAAATCTTTCCTTTTTGCTATACACTAGCTATGTATGATTTCTTTTGTTACTTGTTACCTTCTTTTTACCGTTTGAACTAATTATCTTAATTAAGGGAACATTTAGACTAATTTTACTCTGAGTTCTATAATTACTAAAAAAAATTATTCTTACCTTATTTACCTAGATTTCAAATTACTATATATATTGCTCTCTTCTACAGTCTTAAAGACACACGAACTCACATTAGTTCACATATCTCATAAACTCAAAAGCTCTTCTACTTTATTTTGTTACTTACTAAATTAGTTGGCTGCAATCCAAGGCTAATTATTACACTCTCCTGTTCTTCGCCTTGTGTTTACTCTCTTTACTGGTATGTTTTGATTTTAAATTCAAGCTCTCAAACCAATGTGTTTCCTACTGCTTCAGTTTATCATATTCCTAATCTGTTTCTATCTATTATTTTATTGTTCAACATGTAATTGATATATTGCTCCACCTAGCTTGTTAGTTATGTCCTACCCTTTTCTAGGATCAACATGTCTTATGAACTTGTAGTCTGTCTGAATTTGACTCTACCATGTTTTTTGAATGTTGGTTTACTTGTTATTTAGTCTCTAGTATGAACCTTTCTTTGCAAAGCAATTTTTGTTACCTTAAGTTGTCTGATTCTATGTTGGTCTTGAAATTCTTACTATGTTGTATTATTAGCTATCCCCCATCCAATGAACCCCTCTAAAGTTCCTCTGATTCTATAACTATGTTCTAATTAGCACCCCTGAATCCGTGTCTTACTATTTGCACTATTTGCTACCCCCTTAATTGCAAAGACTTTTGTTTACGTGTATTATGTGTTCCCAACCCGAATTATCCCCATGTGAAGGGTTGTTATTTGAGTGTTGCTGAACCGGTTTTGGCTCTATGTTTGATCTGCTGTTTGTCTGATTACATAACTCTTGTCAAAAAACTATTTTACTGAACAATTCTCCTATTTTGTAAAACTACTTCAATTGAGTCTTTTTTCAAATACTTCTTTCCTATTAAAACCTTTTCAAAATTATGTCAAGCACTCTCACTCTACTCTTAGGTCCTTAAGTTCTGCCCCTCCAGTGTGTGACTGCCTTGGGATCCCTGTGAGATCCCTCTGAACTCTGATGCACTGGAGCTGGCTCTTCCACACTACACTTACTCAGTTCTAGTTATGAAGTCTATGTGTGAGCACTGCCCGGGATCCTTGGGGTCCTTAGGTAACTCTGACACACCCGGACATAAGAAAGGCTATGAAACTTTGGCATATGAGGGTATGGACAGTTTGGTATATTTAGGCCTGTTTCAGGCTCCCTATAGTGTAACTTCTTCTTTTCCTTTATCTATGTAATTTATTCAGCTGGTATGTACTAATTATTTGTAAACAAATATTAGGGATGACTAGTGAAATAGGGAGGGTAGTTATATATTTCTATCAATATCATTGGGGTAGAAAGCATGTTATGGGCTTTACCTTATTTATGCTTGCATTAGAATCCCTGCTTTAGGACCAATACATTCAAATCATGTCATGCACTAGATATCATGCTCTTAGGTTTCACGTATACTACATCAACATCTCGTTTGACACTAATACATATTCATCACTTAGAATTCTGTAACTTTTTTTGTGCATTTAGAGATCATGCTTTAGGATTCCTAATAATTTAAAGATCATTGTCATAAAAACTATTGTTTCTGTGCATTTAGAAATCATGTATTAGGCACTATGTTTGCATTTTCTTAGCTATGTCTAGTTAACCTACTAATTATGAAAGGATGTAAAATAGTTTCACATATGATCGTCTTGTTTCAAATAAAACTGGTAACAATCTTGGTATTCTCAGCATGCTCTATGCAAGAAACAACTCTTGAATTGTTAATGATTCTGTAACTATTATGCATGATCCCACGCCTAGGCAAGCCTTAGGTAATCAATCTGTGTAAGACTGGAGAACTATTTTCGTTTGTGTTTACTTCTTAATGACATACAAGTTTAAAATCAGTAGGCAAACCGATTAGGACCTTACTATCGAGTTCGTAAAAAACAAAGTTGCATATTTCTGTGCATTGACATCCACTTAGATATCCTGTTTAGGTCTTTTCTCTAATAAAAACTACTCTTGTTTGTGTTTAAGACATGCTGCTTATGTGCATTACTTGTAGAGGTAAACATGGGCCTCTTAACTGCTTCTTTCTGCATTTATCTGTTAAGTCTTATGTGTTCTTACCTTTTGCCTAGAGTTTTCTCCTTTTAAAACACCTTAGGGGTTATCTATAACTGCCCAAATTTAGAGGTCCTAAACTCATCCGGGACCACAAGGAAGGGACAGGTAACAACACGCTTAGAGTTCGTTAAATAAAAACTCGCTTGATAACCACTGAGGGGTAATGGGTAGTAAGGGATATGATGACTACGTGCTAATGTCACGTGTATCCCCTCATTGAGGAATATTTGCTGGGTATTGCGTGGAGTGATCCTATAAGCTAACCAACCTAAGACCCCTCTTCCCAACTCCCATTGTTTAAATGAATTTACTTTTTCTTTACATACGTGAAAATTGTTCAAACCTTTTCCCTTGTTTTCATTACTTGAATCATACATGTACTTAGGATGTCAAAATATGCATTTATTTGCGAGTATGTGTTGAAACTGTTTATTTAGACTAATTCATATAGTTTAAGTTCGGTCGGGACCCACCATTGTGGACCAAGAGGGGTGCCTAACACCTTTCCCTCGAGGTTATTTCGAGCCCTTGCCCTAAATCTCTGGTAATGCAAACCTATCTAAAAGTTAATTAGTCTAGGTGCCCTAACACACCAAAATCCGTTAGGTGGAGACTCTTCAAAATCCAAATTCCCAAAAAGGAAATGAGTTATTACCCCCCATAAATGACGGAACCCATTCTTTCTATGCGAAGGAAAAAAGGCGGCGCGACACTAGTTGTTAAGTAGTTGATGTTATGTATGTGAGACATAGAAACGAAATGAGAGTTAAGGATAAGGTGATAACCAAACCGTTAGGTTAACAATAGGGGCCTCGAGCTTGTCGATTCAGGGGCCTCGAGGTCGATTGCGGAGCTCAACTGGGAGTTATCGAAGGTGGTCAAATTATGAATAACAATTACAATAAAATCAATAAAGGCTCTTTATAGCCAATAATAAGTAATAAATGATGAACAATAACGAAGAAAACAAATGGAAGTAATAATCTCAAGAGAGTATGTTAGAGAGCCCCTTACAATCCTTACAATGTGGTAAGGACCCCCTTTATATAGAAAATGAAGGATCCTATCATAGTACAAATGCATTAGTTACAAAGATATGGAGATAGGACATCTAGTCGACGTGATAATGCGGGCTCAGACTAACCTGACAGACTTTGTCGGCTCTAGCTAGACCCTTTCGGAACTCCCCTATTTTCCAATATAGCCGTTGGTCTGTATTGCCCCGAGGTCGAGCATTGACAACCCTCGAAGGTGAACCTTAACCCCAGTCTCGAGCCTTGGGAATTATGTTTGCGGGGCATCATAATGAAGAGGAAATTAGACCCTCCGATTTCACCGTGCACATATATTTGAGTTTGTGAGTGAGTGGGTGATAGGGTTTTGGTTCAAACTTCAAGTTTTGACCAAGTGGGTCCTGGTTGATTTTTGATTTTTTGGGGGAAATCTATTTTCATGCATTAGAATTGGTTTATTTAGCATTTATTGATGTTATCAAGTAAATTATATCTAGATACAAGCGGATTGGAAGTGGAACCGGGAGGTAAAGCAGTAATTGAGTCTTGATTTTGTCCGTGGAATTGAGGTAAGTGTTTGGTCTAACCTTAGCTTGAGGGAATATGAGTTGTGGTGTTATTTTCCATGCGATAGTGTTGAGTACGATGTACAGGTATGGTGACGAGTATCTATACGTTGGTGTCAAGCATGCCCGTGAGTCTTATACCATGTTTGTTGTGACTCTGATATGTACCATCCAAGCTAAAATTGATGTTTATCAGTGTTGAACAAAACTTATGAAAGTTTCTTGGTAATTGACCATTGTTGAGTATTGGATCAAGTTGAGTTTTATTTTGTGAAATAACTGTTGAAATGAGATTGGTTATAGCTGATTCCCTTACGGGGATGTTATTGTTTAATTTGTTGATTCCCTTGACGGGATGTATTGTTTCTATTGTTTGGGTGAGGAAGAGTGTGAAGCAAGAAGGGTGATGTTGTGTATGATATTGTAAGTGAGCGTTAATGCACGAAGGGTAATGTCATGTCGATATTGTGAGTGTTAATGCACGAAGGTTGATGCCATGCCGATATTGCGAGTGTTAATGCACAAGGGTGATGCTGTCCCATGATTTGAGAGCTAATGCATGAATGGTGATGTTGTGCCGATATTGTGAAAGTTTAATGAACGAAGGGTGATGTCATGCCATGATTATGAGAGGTAATGCATGAAGGGTGATGTCGTGTCGTTTCTGTTATTTCATATGGTGAGGATGAGTGTAAAATCACGAAGGGTGATGCCATGCATATGCTACTGTTTCATTATTCTTATTGATACAAATATGATGTTCATTTCTTCTTTATTGGTTTATTGTTAGAATTTGATATTCACCGCATCATGTCCCCTTCCTGTCTTTATTTGTTATTTCCTGTTATTATTGTTCTATTTGTATATGATTTAACTGCACAGGTTTATATGGTTGTCGTGTTCTAGCCTCGTCACTACTTCGTCGAGGTTAGGCTCGACACTTACTAGTACATGGGGTCGGTTGTACTAATACTACACTCTACACTCCTTTGTGAAAATTATGGTGTTGGACCTTGTGAGTAGCTTGAGGTAGCTGCCTTCAGTCCAGGTAGACTAAGGTAGATCTACTGGCATTCGCAGACCTGAAGTTTCCCTTCTTTCTGTTCTAGTTTCTTTTTTCCCTTTTATTTCGAGAACAATTATACTTCTTTCAGACTTGTATTTGTAGTAAAGATTTTAGTCGTTCATGGATTGTGACACTCGATATTTGGGGTAGTTATGTATTAGACTATTGGTTGCTATATCACTTCTGTATTTCTTAATTATTTTGCTTAGCTAATATCAAATTTAGTGTGATGAATAAAAATAGTGGTAACAACTGTAATTGTTGGTTTGCCTAGCTTTCACGAGCAGGTGCCATCACGACTCCCGAGGGTGGGAAATTCGGGTCGTGACAAGTTGGTATCAGAGCTCTAGGTTGCCTAGGTCTCACAATTCACGAACAAGCTAGGTAGAGTCTGAGGGATCGGTACAGAGACATCTGTGCTTATCCCCTAGAGGCTACAGAGTTTAGGAAAAACTTCACATCTATTCTTTCCTTTCATGCGACTTTATTTCTCAATGCTAATTTAACCCTCTACTCTTTTTCTTTCACGGATGCTGAGGTCATATATCGCTTCGTCAACTGAGCAGCAGCACAAACCTGTGATAGAGTGGCTATGTCTTCTGATGCTTTGTGGAGATTGGACAAGTTCACCAAGCTTTTCAGTACAACCGATGGAGGTACATCTTCAGAGGATCCCAAGACTATTTTGATAGCTATCATGATGTTCTACGGAATATGGGGATAGTGGAGACCAATGGGGTCGACTTTGCTGCTTATCATCTGTCAGGTTCCGCCTAGACTTGGTGGAGAGATTATTGTTTTGCTGGACTAGCTGGGTCACCAGCTTTGACTTGAGATCAGTTCTCCTAGCTATTTCTGGAGAAGTTTCTACCTATCACTTAGAGGGAGAACTATCGGATGCAGTTTGAGCGTCTCCAGTAGGGTTCTATGACCATCACTCAGTACGAGACTAGATTTATCAACTTCGCCCGTCATGCTCTTCTTATACTTCCCATCAAGAGAGAGAGAGAGAGAGAGAGAGGAGGAAGAGGTTGATTGAGGGACTCACTCAGCATACTCAGCATATTCGATTGTAGATGGCTAAGGAGACAGTGAGTAAGATTTCTTTCTAGGATGTGGCCAATGTGACCTATAGGGTTGAGATGGTTCTAGCTCTAGGGAGCAATAAGGGGTTGGACAAGAGGCCTCGTCATTCTGGCAGGTTCAGTGGTACCTCGTCTTTTGGTAGGGATTCTTTTGGTAGAGGCCATCCTCCCAGGCCGTTTCATTCAGCACTGCAAACTTCTCATAGTGCTCCAAGTGGTCGTGGTTGTCATATGCAATATTCTCATCAGCTACCATATAGTGCACCAACAACTCCTATCAGTACGCCTCCGCTCCAAAGTTTTTAAGGTGGTTACTTAGACCGCCATGGTAAGTTTCAGGGTCAGTAGTCTCAACAGCCGAAGTCTTGTTATGCATGTGGTGATCTGAGGCACATTGGTAGATTTTGCCCTAAAGCACCAATTAGTTCTTAGCATTAGGGTTCTTATGCCATGGTTCCGGCACCAGGTGTTCCACCGCCCCCTCAGCTAGCTAGAGGTAGTGGTTGAGGTGTTAGAGGTAGAGGTCAGGAAGCTAGAGATCGAGGCCAACCAGCAGGAGGCCGTCCTAGGGATGTAGTTCATAGTGGTAGGGCCTAGACCTGATGTTATGCTTTCCTCGCTAGGCTTGAGGCCGAGGTATCAGCTGCCGTTATCACAAGTACGGTTTCATTTTACAGTAGAGATGTTTCAGTTCTATTTGGTCCCGGTTCTACATACTCCTACGTGTCATCTTATTTTGTTACGTATTTGGTTGTGCCACGTAATTAGTTGAAGGCTCCTGTATATGTGTCCATGTATGTGGGTGATTCTATTGTTGTAGATCGTGTCTATCGCTTGTGTGCGATTATTATTGGGGGTCTTGTGACACGTGTAGATCTCTTACTTCTGGATATGGTTGATTTTGATGTCATATTAGGGATGGATTGGCTGTCACCTTATCATGTTATATTGGACTGTCACTCCAAGACCGTGACCTTAGCCTTGCCGGGTTTGCCTCGATTGGAGTGGAGAGGGACTCTTAGTCATTCTGTCAGTAGGGTTGTTCCTTATATGAAAGCTCCACATATGGTAAAAAAGGGGTGTTTGGCTTATTTGGCATATGTTCATGATTCTATTGCTGAGGTTCCTTCTATGGATTCTGTGCCAGTTGTTCGGGAGTTTCCAGAGGTTTTTCCTGTAGACTTGTCAGGGATGTCGCCCGACAAGGATATTGACTTTTGCATTGATTTGGCTCCGGGCACTCAGCCCATTTCTATCCTGCCATATCGTATGGCCCCGCTAGAGTTGAAGAAATTGAAGTAGTAGCTACAAGACTTGCTTGATAAGGGCTTTATTAGACCTAGTGTCTCGCCCTGGGGGCGCTGGTGTTGTTTGTTAAGAAGAAGGATAGGTCGATGAGGATGTGTATAGATTATCAGCAGTTGAACAAGATCACCATCAAGAACAAGTATCCATTGCTGAGGATTGATGATTTGTTTGATCAGTTTCAGGGTGCCAAAGTGTTTTTGAAGATTGATTGAGATCTGGCTACCATCAGTTGAGAATTAGGGCATCCGATGTCCCTAAGCCACTTTTTCGCACTCGGTACAGTCATTATGAGTTCTTAGTAGTGTCATTTGGATTGACAAATGCCCTAGCAGCTTTTATGGATTTGAAGAACCGGGTGTTCAAGCGTTACCTGGATTCCTTTGTGATTGTCTTCATTGATGATATTTTGATCTACTCCCGCAGCCGAGAGGAGCATGAGTAGCATCTCTGAGTCATTCTCCAGACTCTAAGGGACAGTCGGTTATATGCTATGTTTTTGAAATGTGAGTTTTGGTTGAGTTTAGTTGCCTTCATGGGTCACGTTGTATCAGCATAGGGTATTCAGGTGGATCCGAAGAAGATAGAGGCAGTCAACGACTGGCGTAGACCTGCATCAGCTACAAAAATCCGGAGTTTCTTAGGTTTGGTGGGTTATTACCATCGATTTGTGGAGGGTATTTCATCTATAGCAGCCCCAATGATCAGGTTGACCTAGAAGGGTACCCAGTTCAGGTGGTCGGACGAGTGTGAGGCAAGTTTTCAAAAGATCAAGACAGCTTTGACTATGGCACCGGTGTTGGTTTTGCCCACAGGTTCAGGGCCATATATAGTATATTGTGATGCATCTCGTATTGGACTTGGTGCGGTGTTGAAGCAGAATGGCCAGGTTATTGCATATGCTTCGCGATAGTTATAGATTCACGAGAAGAATTATCCAGTTCATGATTTGGATCTAGCAACCATTGTTCACGTGCTGAAGATTTGGAGGCATTATTTATATGGAGTGTCATGTGAGGTGCAGTGATTATTCAAGCAAAAGGAGCTCAATTTGAGGCAGAGAAGGTGGTTGGACCTATTGAAAGATTATGATATCACCATCTTGTATCATCCGGGGAAGGCCAATGGAGTGGCCTATGCTTTTAGTAGGAAGTCAGCCAGTATGAGCAGCCTTGCATATATTCCAGTTGGTGAGAGACCGCTTGCTTTAGATGTTCAGGCTTTAACCAATCAGCTCATGAGGTTGGATATTTCTGATCCCAATCGTGTTTTAGCTTGCACGGTCGCTCGGTCTTTATTATTTGAGCATATCAGAGATCGGCAGTAGGATGATCCTCATTTGCTTGTCCTTAAGGACATAGTGCGGCACGGTAGTGCCAAGCAGATTACAGTGGGTGATGATGGAGTTTTGAGGATGCAGGGTTGAGTTTGTGTGCCTAATGTGGATGGTCTTTGAGAGTTGATTCTAAAGGTGGTCCATAGTTCCCGGTATTCTATTCATCTGGGCGCCGCTAAGATGTATCAGGACTTGCGGTAGCATTATAGGTGGAGGAGGATGAAGAAGAATATTGTTGCATATGTTATTCGGTGTTTGAATTGTTAGCAGGTAAAGTATGAGAATCAGAGACCTGGTGGTTTGCTTTAGAAGATTGAGATAACTGAGTGGAAGTGGGAGCGTATCACTATGGACTTCGTTGTTGGACTCCCACAGACTTAGAGGAAGTTTGATGCGGTATGGTCTATAATTGATAGGCTGACCAAGTCAGCGCATTTCATTCCTGTGGAAGTCTCCTCTTCTTCAGAGACGTTAGCTGAGATCTATATCCGAGAGATTGTTCGTCTTAAAGATGTGCCCGTGTCTATCATTTCTGACCGAAGTACGCAGTTTACCTCGAATTTCTGGATTGCAGTTCAGTGTGAGTTGGGTACACAGGTCGAGTTGAGCACAACATTTTATCCTCAGATGGACGGACAGTCCGAGCGTATTATTCAGATTTTGGAGGATATGCTCTGAGCATGTGTTATTGACTTTGGAGGTTCGTGGGATTAGTTATTGCCATTAGTGGAGTTTGCCTATGACAATAGCTATTAGTCAAGCATCCAAATGGCTCCCTATGGGGCATTATATGGTAGACGGTGTCGATCTCCAATTGGGTGGTATCAACCGGGGAAGGCTCGGCTCTTGTGTACAGAACTAGTACATGATGCCTTGAACAAGGTTACGATCATTCAGGATAGGCTTCATACAGCTCAATCCAGGCAAAAGAGTTATGCCGACCGTAAGGTTCGTGATATGGCATTCATGGTCGGGGAGCGAGTGTTGTTTCGGGTGTCGCCTATGAAGGGCATGATGAGATTTGAAAATAATTTCATCGGTCCTTTTGAGATTCTTGATCAGGCGGGAGTGGTGGCTTATAGACTTGCATTTCCGCCAAGTTTATCAGCTGTGCATCCAGTATTTCATGTGTCCAAGCTTCGAACAAGGACTTCAGCACTGTCTAGTTGGACAAGAACTTGATCTATGAGGAGGAGCCGATAGCTATTCTATACCAGCAGGTTCGTCAGTTGAGATCGAAGAATTTCCCTTCAGTTCGTGTGAAGTGGAGAGGTCAGCCTATTGAGGCAGCGACCTAGGATTCCGAGTTCGATATGCGGAGCCGATATCCCCATCTTTTCACCCACTCATGTACTTTTCTATGTCCGTTCGAGGATGAACGGTTGTTTTAATGGTGGAGAATGTGATGATCCAAAATGTCATCTCTTGTTTTAGAAGTCAAATCTATGTTCCAAGGCCTTAAAAATCTCCTTTTTCTCACCTCGATTTATGTGCACAGTCCAAGCGCGTTTCTGAAAAGCTTTTATGTGAACTTTAAGAGAAATATTGAATTTAGCCTTAAAATTGATTAAAATTGACTTAGGTCAACATTTTTGGTAAACAAACTCGGACCCATAATTTGACGGTCCCGTAGGGTCCATTGTAAAATATGGGACTTGGTTGTATGCCCGGAATCGAATACCGAGGTCCCTAGCCCGAGAAAAGAATTTTTAAGGAAAATTGGTTGCTAGAAAAATATAAAGTCTTTTAGAAATGAAATGATGGGTGTTATTGATGGTATCGGGTTCGTATTTTTGTTCCGGATCCCGTTACAGGTTTAAAATAATATTGAAGCTAAATATGTGAAATTTGGTAAAAATCGGAGTTGATTTGATATAAATCGGACCTTAGGATGAGAAAATGGAAAATTTTGAACTATCCTATGATTTTTATGAATTCGAGGTCAAATTCATAGTTGTTGATGTTATTTTTATGATTTAATCGCACGATCAAGTGCGTATGATGTTTCTAGACTTTCGTACATGTTTGGTTTAGAGCCCCGAGGGCTCGGGTGAGTTTTGGATAGGCCACGAGGTGATTTGGACTTAGGAAACTCAACTGTGTACCTAGTATTTTGCACAGGCCTCTGATATCGCAATTGCGAGATCAGTGTTCGCAATTGTGAAGTAAACAGGCTTGGGAATTGCAATAATTGTGTCGCAAATGCGAATCTAGCTTGGGTGGGACATTCTTGCAAATACGATACTTTGGCCGGAAATGTGAAGGTCATAGGAGTCGCAATGCGACGTAATTGTCGCAAATGCGAAATGATCAGAAATTTATAGGGATCGCAATTGTAATAACTGCACCTGTTAAGTGAGATTTGAGATGGGATTTTTCATCATTTTTCACTTCTCTAAAACCCTAAACATCCTTAGACGATTTTTCAAAGGCTCAAACTTCTCCAAATCATAGGTAAGTGATTTCTAATTCATCTTCTTCAATTTAATTCATCTTTTTACATAATTTCACTTCAAAATCTAGGGGTTTTCATGGGAAATTGGGTGTTTTTGGGTAGAAATTAGGATTTTCAAATTTTGGGGATTTAGACCTCAATTTGAGGTCATATTTCAAAACCAGTTTCATGTTTGAGTTCGTGGGTGAGTGGGTGATCGGGTTTTGGTTCGAACTTCGAGTTTTGACCAAGCAGGCCCGAAGTAGATTTTTGACTATTTTGGGGAAAACATTGGGAAATCTATTTTCATGCATTAGAATTGGTTTATTTAGCATTTATTAATGTTGTCAACTAAATTATGACTAGATACAAGTGGATTGGAAGTGGAACCGAGAGGTAAAGAGGTAATTGGGGCTTGATTTTGTCTGTGGAATTGAGGTAAGTGTTTGGTCTAACCTTATCTTGAGGGAATAAGAGTTGTGGCCTTATTTGCTACGTCATAGTGTTGAGTACGATGTATAGGTGTGGTGACGAGTATTGGTACGTTGGTGTCAAACATGCATGTGAGTCTTATACCATGATTGTTATGTCTCTAATATGTACCGTCCATGCTTAAAGTGATGATTATTAATGTTGAACAAAACTTATAAAAGTTTCTTGGTAATTGACCATTGTAGAGTATTGGCTCAATTTGAGTTTTATTTAGTGAAATAACTGTGAAAACGAGATTTGTTATAGCTGATTCCCTTGTCGGGATGTTATTGTTTAATTTGTTGATTCCTTTGCCAGGATGTAGTGTTTCTATTGTTTGGGTGAGGAAGAGTGTGAATCACGAAGGATGATGCCATGCATGATATTGTGAGTGAGTGTTAATGCATGAAGGGTGATGCTGTGTGGATATTGTGAGTATTAATGGATGAAGGGTGATGTCGTGCCATGACTTGGGAGCTAATGCACGATGGGTGATGCTGTGCCAATATTGTGAGTGTTAATGCACGAAGGGAGATGATGTGCCATGATTTGAGAGCTAATGCACGAAGGGTGATGCGGTGCCGATATTGTTAGAGTTTAATGCACGAAGGGTGATGTCGTGCCATGATTATGAGGGGTAATGCATGAAGGGTGATGTTGTGCCATTTCTGTTGTTTCATATGGTAAGGACGAGAGTAAAAGCACGAAGGGTGATGTCGTGCATGTGCTACTCTTTCATTATTCTTGTTGATACAAATATGATGTTCATTATGCTTCTTTATTGGTTTACTCTTAGAATTTGATATTCCCTGCAGCATGTCCCTGTCCCATCTTTATCTGTTATTTCCTGTTGTTATTGTTCTATTTGTATATGATTTAACTACACAGGTTTATATGGTTGTCGTGTCTTAGCCTCGTTACTACTTCGCCGATGTTAGGCTCGAGACTTACCAGTACACGGGGTCGGTTATACTGATACTACACTCTGCACTTCTTTGTGCAGATTACGGTGCTGGAATTTGTGAGTAGCTTGAGGTAGTTGCCTTCAGTTCAGGGAGACCAAGGTAGATCTGCTGGCGTTCGCAAAGCCTGAAGTCCCCTTTCTCCTTGTTCTAGTTTCTTCTGTCTCTTTTATTTTGAGAACAGTTAAACTTCTTTCATATTTGTATTTGTAGTAAAAATCTTAGTCGTTCGTGGATTGTGACACCCGATCTTTGGGGTAGTTATATATTAGACTGTTGGTTGTTGTATCACTTCCGCATTTCTTAATTATTTTGCTTAGCTCATATCAAATTCAGTGTGATGAATAAAAATGGTTGTAACAACTTTAATTGATGGCTTACATAGCTTTCATGAGTAGGCACTATCAAGACTCCCGAGGGTGGGAAATCTGGGTTGTGACAGGTTTGATGTTTGAAGTTTATGAACTTAAAAGATTGATGTTGATATATGATTAATGATTTTGATGTTATTATGTGGGATTTAAGTCCTTGAGCAGGTCTGTATTATATTTGGGACTTATTGGTATATTTGGGTTGAGTTTTGCTCGTTTTTGATATTCTAACGTCGGCTCTTCAAGCATAAATAGTAGTACATTAAGAAAATGATCTCCAAATTCTATTTCAATTGTTGCATTAGATCCGTATCATACTTACGAAGCAATAGCAAAATGAATCATCGGATTTGGATGTCGTATGAGGGAGTTATGCCCATTTTGCTATCGGAGAAGAAAGCTGGAGCTGGTGCTTCCCAGATGCAAAGTTGGGTCCGCATGTGCGCAAAATAGTCTGTAAATGCAAAGATTACAGCTAGCAGATCGCATGTGAAGATTTTTGGGCACAAAAGCAAAATTCCATGTGTATTAAAAAAAATCAGACTGCATTTATTTAGTATTTAGAACATATCTTGAGTTATAGAGCTCTGTTTGAGGTGATTTTCAGGGTGTTCTTCTCGTTTTTTTATGGAGCTTGGTCTCTAACCTCAAATTTTCTCTTTTAACATTATTAAACTAGTTAATTTATTAGTTAATCCATATTTTCATTGGAGTTTTGTGGGGTTTATCCCGGAAACATAAGGGGACAAAATTTATTGATTTAGAGGTCGATTTGAAATCGGATTTGGATTGATATTAGAATTTTTGACTCGGTATTGATTATTTTACATGATTTCATCTTTTATTTTGGTATTTAAATGGTGAATCTAAAAATCAAAATTGGAAGTTTTTGTCTAAACTTTCCTAAAGTGAATTTTTGAGTTTTGAACATCGATTCGAAGTCGGATTTGAGTGAAATTAGTATGGTTGGATTTATATTCAAATGAGTTGCCGACATTTGTGAGTTGGGTCGGGTTCCGAGATGTGAGATCGGGTTTGACCTTTTGGTTGACTTTGAGTAATGGAGTAAATATTCGACCTTTATCGCTTGTGTTTGTTTCCTAAGGCTTTATTTGATATTTTTGAGTCGCTTTTGGCTAGTTTTGGACCTTTATTTTATATTTTCTTCTGTGTGATATATTTTATACTGGATGCTTATGACCATTCTAGGCAGATTGTGTTGTTATGCCTGTGACCACGTTGGGCAGATTGTGATATTGAACCTGTGACCACACCCTATGAATTGTGATATTGATCCTGTGACCACGACAGGTTTATTTTGAAACCACCTCTATATTAACATAGTGGTAAAAAGAATACCATGCTGCATCTAGACTTCAAACAGTTTGTTTTAACCATGTTAATAGTTCCACATTATTGGATAATAGAGAATCAAAATCGATTTACCAATGAATTTGTGATATTGAGATGGTGACCACGCAAGGCAGATTGTGATGCTATGCCTATTACAACGTCGAGCGTATTGTCATATTAAGCTTGTGACCATGCCGGACGAATTGTGATGTTTAGCTTGTGACCAAGCCAAGCAGATTTTGATTATTGGCACGTGATTTATCTGTGCGATTGATATTGAGCATGTGACCATGCTGGACAAATTATGATATTGAGCATGTGACCACGCCGGGCTGATAACATATTTAGTTAGTTGTGCTTGCATGTAGATACGGATCCATCCCCCTAGGGTCACCCTCTCATGTTTCTATCTTGATGGTGTGCACATATATTGTTATAAACCGATGGGTTTCTGGTTGATGTGAGATCTGGGAGAGCTGGATATTGTTGTTTGGATTGGGTTGCACGCCACAACATGAGTTATTGGCTTATTGTTATTTGGATAGGGGTACGCGCCGCAACAGACTGATATTTGGTTATTATATTTCATCTTTACTTGCAATTTTCCTTTACTGTTTACTTGACTTACTTGCATATCATTCTTATATGCTGGATTGTTGACGGAGTAAAACATTATAAAACAAAGAATTGTGTGCATCAAGGTGGTTTTACCTAAAAAAAATTCTTGATATGATCATATATCTATTGTATACTTGTTGGATTTAAGAACTTGTACATTTGATTGGTGAGTATCATTTACAATTCTTGCTTATATTACCTTGCCAAGGTTTGTTACGATACATATTGGGTATATGGGGTCAGTTTTACTGATACTACACTTTTGCACCTTGTGTGCAGATCCTGGAGCTGATATTGCAGTACATGGCGGGAGTTGGCATTGATGATGTAACCATTGTCCGGATATGGCTACCATTTTTCTTGGTAGTCGTAGATTTGAGTTCTATTTATCTATATTCAAACATATGTTATATTATTTCATACCAGCTTTGTAAATCTAAGTCTTAGTGTCTCGTGACTTGTACTTTCAGTCCTTAGGGAGCTGTATAAAATTCAGTTATTTCACGTTTTGACTCTTATCATTATCATTAAATTGTGTTGACTGTATAGTTGGCTTACTTAGCGGTTGGGTTAACTGCCATTACGACTATGGAATTGTGGGTCGTGACATGATGTTAACAATGTCTACAATGTTGGAACAAATAATGAATGGGAAAATGAGTTCTAGCATCATGATTCAACTAGCAAAACATGCAATGAAGGAGATGAGGTTACCCAATACGCGAAGTACAGTATCCTCGACATGTGAGGGGACCAACTCCTAAAGATGTGGAGGATGAGCATGTAGTTGAAACAGTCAAAATATTTAAAGAACAACAGAAGCGATTATGGATCACCTCTCAAGGCAAGATCGTGTGATGACAAAGTTGAAACAAGAGTTATCAGGTGCTTCCAATAATGTTAATGGAAGGGCTCTGGTTCTTCCAACATTCCTACAAAAAAATGGCACAAAGAATCGATAAAAACACTCAAAGGGATGAGGTAGGTTTTGACAATGCCGGAGGGACTAGTAGTGGATCTGGTAACAATAACTTAAATGACGCTTTCAAAACCGAGCTCATGAGATTAATGAGAAAAATGAATGAACGAATGGATTAGAACGTGAAGGAGTTTCAAGCTCAGATGGATCAGATCCTGGGCACGCCGCCAATGTTAAAGGGTCCAGATTCAAAGAAGTATACGCATTTAACATTTAAACCAAGTGCGACATCGGAGTTGATCCCAACAGGGTTTACGATGCCAAATATACCAAAGTATGATGGGAATTCAGATCCACAGGAATACATAACAAGCTACAATACAACAGTAAAGGGAAATGACTTTACCCAACATGAGATCGAATCGGTTTTGTTGAAGAAGCTTACGAAGGGTGCCTTAACTTTGTATTCTCTCTTACCTGAGCATTCTATTTATTCTTTTGAAATGCATGTAGATTCATTCATCAAAGCTCATGATGTAGCAAGAAATGTTCAGGCCAGAAAGGTAGAAATATTTAGAACTTTACAAGGAGAATCTGAGTTGTTATGAGAGTCGTGATCCAGTTCCCAGAAGAAAGGATGATGTTACCAGCTATTTCGGACGAGTGGAAAGAGAAGGCACTAACAAAGGTTCTCAATCCGCTAAGTTCAGATGCCTCCCTTTGCCTTTGACAATCACGTATTGGCCTACGTGTTTGAATCATTGGGAGGCCGGCTAGGGGTGGATGGCTATAAGTCTTCGCGATCGTGAAGTTGTGCTCGCATTCGCGTAGTTTCAGGGTGAGTTGCGCTTCGCATTCGTGAACCATGCTTTGTATTTACGTAGATATTTTGGAAGGTCTGGAATTTTGTTCTTCGTCATCGCAACGAGATGTCTGTAATCACGAAGGGTAACGCCTAGCAGATTGTTTAATACTCCATTTTGAGGGTTAGAGTTGTTATATCACATTTTGTGTTTGAGATCTTGGTTTTTAATTATTTGTGAGGGGATTTTTACTATTTGGATTGAGGTAAGTGTTTTTGACTTGCATTTGTTATTATTCATGAATGCATCTTCGTTTTTAGCATTTAATTGATGAATTAAAATGAAAAAATGGGAAATTTTAGTAAAAGTGTTCCAAAGTGAAAATTAAGGATTCCAATGTCTAATATAGGTCAAAATTGAATAAAATTGGTATGGTTGAACTCGTAATTGAATGGGTGGAGGAATTTGTGAATTTGATCGGGTTCCGGTGCGAACACAGGGCTGGCTTTTTGCTTTGACTTTTTGATTTTGTTAAAGATTGTAGATTTATTGTTTGAAGTGGTTTCCTACAGTATTATTTGATGATATTAAGTTGTTTGTGACTAAATTCGAGTCGTTTGGAAGCTGATTCGCTTTGGAAGGGCTTTTTGAGTACTGACTTGCACGTTTTAAGGTCGGTAACATTTTTAAACTTGGAATTGAGGGTAATTATCCCTGGGAACCATGTTATTTATGATGTGTTGGGGTGACGCACATGCTAGGTGACGGGCTTGTGGCCATGCACCAAGATAATCATTATCCAAGTTGACTTTTCGACTATGTTGCTATCCTGTCTTGTTTTAACCGTATTTTTTCTACTTGTTAGATTAATTGAGCTATAATTCATGTTAGAAATTATATTTAGGTCTCATGGTTATTTGATTGAGACCTGATGAAGATGTTTATGTTTTTTTTTATTATCTGACTTAACTGTAATTATACACTCAGTCACGATTATTCATTTCCGTATCATATCTCAGTCTCATGTCATCATTCATTGTTACATTGTATGTTATCTTTATTTTTTCGTATGTGGTGTTATTGGGCTGGGTGGTATGAGATTGAGAGACCTACAGACCTAAGAGGTTCATGACTGAGGTGAACCTTAGAGCCGTGATGAGAAAGTGTTATTCTGATTGGACTCCACGCCGCAGCAGGCCACACTAGCCTATTTATTTGTTATTATTTGGACCAGGCTGCACGCCGCAGCAGGACATATTGTCTTTTGATTAGATCTTGGGAGAGACATTGGTACCAGGTATCCGTACAGTGCTTAGTAGTTTGTATGTGTGATGAAGTGGGCATTTGAGGCAGACAACTTGGGTATGTTGAGAGTGAGAGCACTTGGTTATTCCACTGTATAATCATTCATTTTATATGCATACTTGACATGTAGGTATAGAGATGTACCATTCCTCATGCTAGCCAATTAATGAAATATTCTTATATATGCTGGGCTTAAATTTTTACACTTGAAAGTATGTCTATATTCTGACAATGTGAACGAGTTGATTATGATAATTCCTTTGAGTTACTTATTTTTATTGTCGTTATTTTATATATGTGTTCATTATATTGGTTTTTGACTAACTTCTTCTGAGCCCGTCACTAGTTCAGCCCAAGGTTAGTTTTGTTACTTATTTTGTACATGGGGTCGGCTGTACTTATACTACACTCTGTACTTCCTGTACAGATCCATGTACATTTAGACGTGATGATTGCTAAAGCCGTGTTAGTACCAGTATTTTGAGACTTCGAGGCAGCTGCTATAACGTCTGTAGACCTTGAATCTCTTTCCTTTATTTTCCCTTTTACTGTACTATTGTCCATAGAGTTAGAAGATGCTTAGGATTTACTAGATAGGTGTTAGTGGATTCTTTGCACAATGGGTCTTTTGGACACTAGTGGGGTTGCATTTACTACATTTAAGCTGATAAGGGTAGCTTACAAATGGTGACTGGCTTATGAATTGAGATGCCTAGCCAGTGCAACATTACATATGTGGAATAAGTTCTCATTTCTCTTCTTAGATAAAGTTGTCCCACAGAATCGTCAAAAGGAGTTGTGCAATAAGTTTGAGCTATAAGGGTATGATTGTGACTCACTATGAGATGAGATTCGCAGATTTGGCTAGTCATGTAGTATGGTTGGTTCCTACTGAGAGATAGAGACAAGATCAGAAGGTTCATTGATGGCCTCAACTATGCCCTACACTTCAATTTAGCTTGATAGGTCGAGATAGATATTAGGTTTGACAACTCGGTCGAGATCGCTAGGCAATCAGAGTAAGTTTGTAGGCTTGATCATGAAGTGCAAAAGGGCAAGAGGTCCCGTGGTTCAGGTGGTTTTACCGGTACCCCGTTTGGAGGTTAGTCACATCATAATAGAGGTCGTCCTTATAGGCCCGCTCAGATGACTCTCCCGGGGCATCATGGCGTATCAGTTAGCCATGATTCATACAATACTCATTTGGTTCAATCATCATTTAGTGCACTCCGAGCTCAGAGTTTTTACCGTGCTCCATCAGTTTAGCATTCATTAGTATTGTGTTCTTCTACTGGCTATTCTAGTACTCGGGGCGTAGTTCATGCCCTGCAGTCATTCCTCGATCAATGTTGCTACAAATGTGTGGAGTTGGGACAAGTGAGGAGGTTTTTCCCCCATTTTATGTGAGGCCCCGTGCAGCAGAGAGGTCAGGTTACGACTTCCACACCATTTACTACATCACCCGCCCAGCCAAATCGGGGTGGGACTTAAGCAGTTCAAGGTTGCCCTAGAGGTGGAGGTCAATAAGGTGGTGGTTAGACTCGATGTTCTGCTTTTCCCGCCAGGCCAGAGGCAGTTTCTTTTGATGACGTGATCATATGTATTGTTTTCGAGTGCCACAGGGATGCTTTATTATTATTTGGCCCTGGTTCCACTTATTTGTATGGGTCTCCATACTTTGCTCTTTATTTGGATATGCCACGTGATTCTTTAGTTGCACTTGATCATGTATAAATACTAGTGTGTGATTCTATTGTTATGGATCGTGTGTGGTGACTATTGAGAGTTTTGAGATGAGAGTTGGCTTTTTACTATAAATATGGGTAGTTTTGATGGGATATTGGGAACGGATTGGTTGTCTCCATGTCACGATATTTTGGATTGTCACTCTAAGAACGTGACGTTAGCTGCAGGTACCGAGGTTGGAGTGGAGAGGCTCCCTGGATTATGTTCCTAGTAGAGTGATTTCACATTTGATGTCTTAACGGATGGTTGAGAAGGGATGTTTGGAATATTTGGCCTTCATGAGAGACGTGAGTGCTAATACACCTACCGTCGACTTAGTTCCGGTAGTGAGAGATTTCTCAAATGCATTTCTAGCAGATCTGCCTGGTATACCACCCGATAGGAATATTGATTTACGTGTTGACTAGGTACCGGGCACTCAGCCCATCTTTATTTCAATGTATTGGATGGCACCTATTGAGTTGAAGGATTTGAAGGAATAGTTGCAAGAATTACTTGATAAGGGCCTTATCAAGCATAGTGGGTCACCTTGGGGTACACAGGTTCTATTTGTGAAGAAGAAGGATGGTACTATGAGGATGTGTATTGACTACCAGTACCTGAGCAAGGTTACTATGAAGAACAGGTACCCACTATAGCATATTGATGCCTTGGTTTATCAGCTCTGGGGTGTTATAGTGTTCTCGAAGATTGTTTTGAGGTCTGGGTATCATCATTTGATGATTCAGGATTCAGATATTCTGAAGACAGCTTTCAGGACCCTCTATGGTTACTACGAGTTTCTAGTGATGTCTTTTGGGTTGACCAATGCCCCAACCGCCTTTATGCACTTGATGAATAGTGTGTTCCATGCATCTCTTGATACTTTAGTCATAGTATTTATTGATGATATATATGTGTGCTCATGCGGCTAGGAGGATCATGAGCAGCATTTAAGGATCGTACTCCAGACATTGAGGGGGGAGAAGTTATATGCTAAATTCTCCAAGTGTGAGCTTTGGCTCGATTTGGTGGCGATTTTGGGCCATGTAGTGTCTACTGAGGGGATCAAGGTCGATCCAAAGAAGATTGAGGAAATTTATAGTTGGCTTAGACCGTCTTTAGCAAAGATTCGAAGCTTCTTGGGTTTGGCATGTTATTATTGTTGTTTTGTAGAGGGTTTCATGTTCATTGTTACACCTTTGATTGGATTTACCTAGATGGGTGCTCCATTAAAATGATACGAGGAATGGGAGGAGAGATTTTAGAAGCTCAAGACTGTATTGACTATTGCCCCAGTGTTAGTGTTGCCTACTGGTTAGGGATCTTATACTGTGTATATCATGCGTTGAATATTTGTCTTGATGTGATGTTGATGAAGGATGGTAGGGTGATTGCCTACACATCTTGGCAGTTGAAGGTTCATGAGAAAAATTACCATGTGTATGATCTAGAGTTTGCAGCTATTGTTCATGCATTGAAGATTTGGAGGATTTATCTATACGATGTTCCATGTGAGGTCTTTATTGACCATCAGAGTCTCCAACAACTGTTCAAACAGAAGGACCAAAATTTGCGGCAGCAGAGATGGTTAAAGTTGCTGAAAGACTATGATATCACTATATTATATCATCTGTGAAAGGCCAATAGAGTTGTCAATGCATTGAGTAGGACGGCTGAGAGCATGGGCAGCTTGGCATATTTACCAGTAGCAGAAATACCACTAGACATGGATGTTCAGGATTTGGCCAACCTGTTTGTGAGATTAGAAATTTTAGAGCCTAGCATGGTTATTGAATGTGTTCTATCTCGGTAATCATTGTTGGAGCGCATCAAAGCTCACATGTTTGATGATCCTCACTTGATGGTGTTGAGGAACACGGTTCAGCGGAGTGGAGCTAAGGAGGTTGTTAATGGTGATGATGGTGTTATGCACCTTCATGGGTTGTGAGGTCTGATCCTTGAGTAGGCTTATAGCTCATGCTATTCCATTCACCCAGGTGACACATAGATGTACCGAGACTTGAAATAGCACTATTAGTGGCGGAGAATGAAGAAAGATATTGTCGCCTATGTCTCTTGGTGTTTAAATTGTCAACAGGTGAAGTATGAACATCAGAAACCGAGATGGTTGACTCAATGGTTGGAGATACCGAGTGATAGCGGGATCGCATCACTATGGATTTTATGGTAGGCTTTCCAAGGACCTTGAAGAAATATGATTCCATCTGGGTTATTGTGGACTGGTTGAATAGGTCCACACACTGCATTCTGGTGGTGACTTCCTATTCTTCAGAGCAGCTAGCTCAGATTTACATGTGGGAGATTATCTGCTTGCATGGCGTGCCCATATCCATCAGTTCTGAGAGAGGTACACAGTTTACGTCGTAGTCTTGGAGAGTAGTGCTATGAGAGTTGGGCATATGGGTTGACTTTAGTAGAACATTCCATCCTTAGATGGACGAGAAGTTTGAACGCACCATTCAGATCTTAGAGGATGTTACGTGCATGTGCTATTGATTTTGGAGGTTCATGGGATTAGTTTCTTTTGTTGGCACAGTTCGCCTACAACAACAACTTTTAGTTGAGTATCTAGATGGCTCCTTATGAGGCCTTATATGTGAGGAGATGTCACTCTCGAGTTGGTTGGTCTGAGCCTTGGGAGGCTAGGTTTTTGGGCACTCATTTATTCCATGATGCCTTGGAGAAGGTGAGGTTGATCCAGGAGCAGCTCCACATGGCACAGTCTAGACATAGAGTGTAACGACCCGGCTGGTCGTTTTAAGAATTTATGCCCCGATCCCCTATTAACTACTTTCTCCATGTTTATTTCTGCTACTTTGATTTGCCGGGATGCTTGGTTTTGAGTTTCGGAGAGTTTTGGGACACTTAATCCATAAATGAGAGCTTAAGTTTAGAAATTTGAACGTAGTCAGAACAGTGTGAAGATGGCCTCGGAATGGAATTTCGATGGTTTCGTTAGCTCCGTTGGGTAATTTCGGGTTTAGGAGCATGATCAGATTGTGTTTTGGAGTTCCGTAGCTAATTTAGGCTTGAAATTCTGAAAGTCAAATTTTTTAAGTTTCCGGTTCGATAGTGAGATTTTGATCTGAGGGTCGGAATGGAATTTTGGAAGTTGTAGTAGCTCCGTAGTATTGAATGTGACGTGTGTGCAAAATTTCAGGTCATTCGGACGAGGTTTGATAGACGTTTTGATCGAAAGCGTATTTTTAGAGTTTTGGAGTTCTTAGGCTTGAATCCGCGGTTGATTCGTCATTCCGATGTTGTTTTAGGTGTTTTAAGGATTGGTATAATAACTAGGGATCTCTTAGTATCCCGAGGATCTCTTAGTACCCTCAAGATATGCCAAGGATCTCTTGGTATCCCGAGGATCTCTCGATATTCTCAATATATGCCAGGGATCTCTTGGTATCCCGAGGATCTCTTGGTATTCCAAGGATCTCTTGGTATCCTCAATATACGAACTAGAGATCTCTCGGTATCCCGAGGATCTCTTGGTATCCTCAATATACGTGCAAAGGATCTCTTGGTATCCCGTACCTCAGCTCAATCACAAATATGTGCAGGGGATCTTCCGGGATGCCGTCCCGTAGTCCCTAAATGGTAACACACAGCAACAACCCAAAGAATACTCAATTAAGCTCAATTTCATACCAAGTAAACAGGTAATTCTAACCTAACATGCTTCGCATAATACAATTAAGGCAGTTTAGGCAGATAAGCAATCAAGTCAATTAAACATGCTTTTTCTAAGCTAACAGCAGGCTTAAATTGCAAGTAGTATAAAACAGGAAAAAAAAACACAATTGAAATTATTTAAAGAAAACCGGATTTTTCAACAATTAGCTCAAGTACGCACTCGTCACCTCACGTACAAGGCATTTCAATTATCAAATATACCAAATCCTAAGGGGAAGGTCCCCCACATAAGGTTAGGCAAGCTACTTACCTCGAACCAGCTCAAATCAATCTGAAACCACGCTCTTGCCACGAGTACTCAACTCCAAATGGTCCAAATCTATTGTGATTGTTTTTGCCTCTGTTTCAGTTATTTAGTTCCTTATATTCCTGTATTAAATTCTTATTGTTAGCTTTCAACTGTACTGCCTACCTTATTATGTCTTACCTTATATTTTTATTTATCTCAGTAGGGTCGTGACCTTCCTCATCACTACCCGACTGAGGTTAGGCTTAGCACTTACTGAGTACCTCTGTAGTATACTCATGCCCTTTCTATGCATGTTTATTCATATGTAGATCCAGGTACTTCGACTCAGTCCTATCACCCTTGAGGTGAGGTGACTGCTCCAGAGACTTCGAGGTATATCTACCGCGTCGGCAGACCGAGGAGTCCCTTTCCATTCTATCTTGTAGTGATAGCCCTTCTATCTTTTCTATTGATGTAGACATTCTGGAGATAGAGCATTTTTATTATTTTTGTAGCTTGTGATTCATGGGTTTCCAGGTTTTGGGAAAATTTATTAGTTTTTGAGAGTTAATATTGTAAAGTCGAGCGGTACTTTTAAACGCTTTTTTATTACACTATTTCTATTTTAAATTATTTTCTTCCGCAAATTGGTTTATCTTCTGCATTTTAGGCTTACCTAGTCGTATAGACTAGGAGCCATCACGATGGTTCACGGAGGGCGAACCGGGTTCGTGACATAGAGTTATGCTGATAAGATGGTTCGTATGTTGCATATATGGTGGATGTGAAGGTTTTTCTTAGAGTTTCACCCATGAAGGGTGTGGTGAGGTTCGAGAAGAAGGGAAAGTTGATCTCTTGGTATATTGGTCCCATTGAGGTGCTTGAAAGAGTTGGGGAGGTGGCCTATAAACGTGCACTACCAACTAGTCTATTAGGTGATTGACGAGCGCAAAATTCACATTTAAATTAAGCTCACTAATCAGATAGTATATTATGATATCATGTCCACAGGAATTGGAGTTAAATAGTATTCTCCTAGTTTCTAGCTTGATTGTTGTCCAAGAGGATCAACAGTTGAGATTTATATGATTAATAACAAAACTAACTATGAATCTAAGGCTATTGACTAATGACAATCCAAACAAAGAATAAGCAAAGGAGCTTATTGTAGGAAAAATAGGGTTTTGATAGGATAGGTGCAAGATAATTGTTTGGGATTCAACTCTAGATGATGCACTTTTAATGTTCAAATGAGTCTTTTGAATTCACTCAATTATTAGTTCAAAAGTTTAGCAAAAACTCCTTTCTCGATTAAGTCTCAACCTCACAAGATGAATCAATTTAAGCTCTGTAAAGATATGCAAGAATGCGTAGTGGATTGGTCTATAGGAGAACCTCTTTCGATTATCCTCCTAACTAGGTTTAATAAATGATTCAACTAGCCTCTTTCAATTACTTAGAAGAACCTATGAACTCAACCAACAATATAATGCAAACATATCACAAGTTGTGCGTCTCTCGTTTACATGACCTAGTGAATATAGATGCAACAATTAAATCATCTAAAATGCTTCAATACATAAAAATAGAGTTATAATCCACAACCAATCATCATTACACCAAATCCATCAAACCTTAAATTTAACAACTCCATAGACATGGAGTAATTCATCACAAATATAATAAAAGTATAGGAAAACATAAATTCAATCCAAATTCGTGTCTTGAGTGAGAAAGGAATGATGAAATCCTTTTTCTTGTGTTCTTCCAACTCTTCCTTAGCATCCTTTGGTCGAAAGTATGTCAAAAGTCTAGAAAATAATTATTTTCCATGTATTTATACCAAGTAGGGTCGGGCCCAGACAAAACCACCCTTTCCTAGCCGAAAAAGGAAATCACTCTAATATTTTTGTGCTACCGCGTCGCGCCCAAAACCGCCCCATGCGGCACGCCTGTGAGGAATTCCAGAGCATTTGGAAAAATCATTTCTGGCCACTTTTTGCACTAGCGCACTGCGCCCCGTGTCATAAAAGACATAATAAGTACAAAACACTACCAATTAAAGCTCAAATGCAAGTAAAGTACAGCGAATTAGAGTGCAATGAGATACTAAAACACGAGATTACAGCCTACCATTAACACCCCACAATTAAATCATTGCTTGTCCTCGAGAAATCAAACTACACTTTATAAAGACATGACCTTTTTAAACACTTTCTCTAACTTATCATACCAAGTGTATTTAAAATATATTAAGCACAATAACATAACATCCTCGCCTCAAGATTTGACTAAATAGCAGCAAGCATTTTTCATAACCCGCTAACTTACTCTAACACAGAGGTCAACGATATTACCTTTCAATCACGAAACAAGTGCCCTCACACAACATTAGAGAGTAGTTCCACACACAATACAATTTAAGAACAATTAGGAACTCAAGATAGAAAGAATTCACTCGCTCTCAGAAACATCATTCATATGCCACAAAAGACATACCATAAGTTTGCTTGTAGTGTACTACTCAACTAATTGAGCTCATTCAATCAAGGATCAAGTAGGACTTTATTTTGTTGTAATGTAGGCTGCGGGATGGGTAGGATAGATTTAGATTTAGATATAAGAATGACAACACCTCCCTAAGCACTTTAATAAATATAATTAACCGTTCAAACCCCCATACTTATGTCAAACCATGACTCCACACTCACATCAATATACATCCACTCCCTACATCTTTAAGAACAATTACATCAAGAGTTACCACTTAACAAGGAATATTTGCACAACAATACAACAATTTTTTCATTTTATTTTTCAATTCAAGTGGCTCCTACTTTTACAAAGCAGTGCACCTTTTTCCTTATTTCAATAGTTCCACTCAAATTTCAAACCAACACCCCACACTTTAACTTTTATAAAGTTCATAAAAATTTCAAATGCTCACGAGAGGTACAATGTTCAAATAAATGGTCAATTCAAACAAATAGGTATGGTTTGTAATTTGGTTTCCAAAGAAGCATGATTACAGGCTCAAAAGGGTTAACTAAGATACATAACAATTATGTGGGTAAACATATATCTGACTTAAGAAAGAAACACCTATATCACTTCCAAGACTGAATGAAACTACTATTTCGCTTTCCAAACACACGGGGAAAGTTCTATGCATCAAATGCAATGCACAGAATAACACAAAACCTTGCACACACATGGCACATAACTCACTCTAGATCGGACTCATTAAGACACTCTATTCAAAGCAGTTAAGCAAAGTTAAGATTATACAATTTAAGGTACTAATACAAGAGTCAAAAATTGAGCCTAAGTGTTACAACTATAGCACTCACTATTCTCAAGGTATAATAAAGTCAAGAGATATTGCCTTCAATTCAAATCATAGAACAAGGTTTCCTACTCCTAAAAAACTAACTAAACCCGGTTCAGACAAAAACCATGAAAAAGAACCGCGGCACAAAGAAAAACCAAGGGGTAATTATTATACTACCTTACAAAAGAAAATCTTTTTGTCTTTTTCCTTCGACTTTAATCCCTCAAGAAACCTGTCGATTATATGCGTCGTCGGGAAAAAATCGAAAACTTTAAAAAATATGTTTTTTTCATATTCTACACTCATAAAATTAAAACTAATATACATACATACATACATACAAACCCCACACATACAAATATATCCCCCACCCCACAATTTATATTGTGGCATGTCCCTATGACACACAATTAAAAAGCATAAGGTAAAAGAATCCCTGAACATTCTTCTTTTCCTAGAACTTATGAACTTCACCCCTAATTCTGAGTTCATTCCTTGTTTTTGCTCCTTGGGTTTATATAAGGAGCTCATTAAGCCCAATTCTTCTAAGGATACCTGCAAGACCCGCTCTTTTCTTTCTTTCTTATCCTCATCTTGAGTGGTGAATTGCTTGTTCATAACGATCCTTAACTTGTTTTTGCATTCTTTCACTGGATTAATCCATACATATTGTTGTAAGTTCCAAAAAATAAAATCCACATGATCAAGGTTAGAATAAGAAAATAAAGAAGAAAGGTCAAGTGAATATTCCTATGGTATGTCCAAGGCCATTTGTTTCTCATTCTCTTCTACTAAATGTTTTAGATGTGGAAAGGTGGATGGGCATTTGAACATTTCTTGTGTTGCTTCACACTCAACCACAACCTTATTTTCGACAAGCTCAGTTGAATCACACTCTTCTTGTATCATGTAAATCTCCATCTGTAGACGCTCATCCTCTTGGGTAGGCTCATTGTCGCACGGTATCTCCTCCATGTATCCCCAATCACAATGCCATGAGCTTTCTGAAAGTATACTTACTATTTGACTCACTTGAGTTGTTAGGTTCATAATGGCTTAATAATTTTGCATAAATCTTTCTTCAACACTCTTCATGAACCTATACATAAGCTCTTCTAAACTACCATTCTCCTTTTGAGGTGGTTGTCTCACTTTGCTTTTATTCCAGCCATAATAAGGGTATCTATCTCAAATAGAGTTAGCATTATGCCCATATTAATCTACATACATGTACGAACTAGAAACAACGTGAGACTGTTCAAAATATGACCCATTGGAAGAATACCTACCTGTTTGACATTCATCCCATAGATGATTTTCACTACATTTAAAACACATAGCAGACTGCTGATAATGTTCAACTGCTAATTCTTCAACCATTTTCTTAGGCTGGTTGTACTCCATCTTCAAGTCATTTAGAGTTCAATATCTATAGTATCTTCTTGAACTTTTTAGGTACTACAAAAATATCTTGAAAAGAAGTTAACTAATAAAGAAAATAAAATAGAAAATAAAAAGAAAAGAAAAGAAAAAAAACTAAAAACTAATTCCTGAATTAGCACCAAAACTATTTCGAACGCTATTAACTGCCAATCCCCAGCAACGTTGAAAAATTTGACGAGCGCAAAACAGACAATTAAATTATGCTCGCTAATCAAACATAGTATAGTATAATATCGTATCCATAGGGATTGGAGTTAAACAGTATTCTCATAGTTTCTAACTTGATTGCTATACAAGAGGATCAACAGTTGAGATTTATAGGATTAATACTAAAATTAACTAAGAATCTAAGGTTGTTGACTAATGACAATCAAAACAAAGAATAATCAAAGGAGGTTATCACTGGGAGAAAATAGGGTTTTGATGGGCAACAATATCCCACATTGTGGGTCTAGGGAGGGTAGTGTGTACGCAGACCTTACCCCAACCTTGTGAGGATAGAAAGGTTGTTTCCAATAGACCATTGGCTCAAGAAAGCGTAGGCACCACATTAATAACAATATAGACAAGAAAGGATAGTACCAATAAGCCATATAAAAGTAGAAAAAAACAACAAGATAGTAAGGTGATCAACAATGAAAGAAATAACGGTTAGTCATAAAAACCTACTACCAATAGAAAGCAAGACTACGTGCCAATAATACTATTATGAACACTCTAGACTACCTACTCTACTACCCTAATCCTCGACCTCCATACCTTCCTATTAAGGGTCATGTCCTCGGTCAGCTGAAGTTGGGCCATGTCTTTCCTAATCACCTCTCCCCACCTCTTCTTTGGCCTACCTCTACCTCTTTGTATGCCATCCAATGTCAACCTCTCACACCTCCTCACTGGGGCATCTGCTCTCCTCCTCTTCACATGAACAAACAACCTAAGCCGCGCTTCCCACATCTTGTCCTCAATAGGGTCCACACCCACCTTGTCACGAATAACCTCATTTATAATCCCATCTAACTTGGTGTGACCGCGCATCCATCTCAACATCCTCATCTATGCTACCTTCATCTTCTGGATATGAGCGATCTTGACTGGCCAACACTCATCCCCATACAACATTATTGGTCTGACCACCACAATATATAACTTACCCTTAACTTTCAGTGGCACCTTCTTGTCACACAAAACACTGGTTTGTAGGAAAATCAACCGAGGTTTACATTGACAACATGTTAGTTAAATCCCTGTGAGCAGAGGACCATTTGAAACATTTGTAGGAAATCTTGAATATACTGAAGAAATACAATATGAATGTCAAGGATTGAGATTAATCCCGACAATATCAATGAAATAAAGTATATCATTGTAATGGATAATGTCAAGGTTGTTCAGAGGTTAACCTGGCGCATAGCTGCCCTGCGCCGATTCATATCGAGATCCTCCGATATGAGTCATCGAGACCCCGGAGTGACAGTAGGATTTGGAAGTATCATCGGTCCGTGGACCCATGAATGCCAGAAGGCTTTGGAAGAATCATCGGTCCATGGACCCCGGAGTGCCAGCAGGCTTTGTAAGAACTCGAATGGTACCATTCGAGTCCACCTTTTCGAGATAGACGAGCAATTGTACCTATACTTAGATGTATCCGAGATAACGATAAGCGGAGTCTTAGTCCAGGAAGAGAAAGTTATGCAATTTCCCATCTATTATGTTAGTAGAACTCTAGGCGAGGCTGAAACGAGATACCCTTATCTAGAAAAATTTGCGCTTGCTTTGCTAAGCGCCTCCAAAAAGTTCAAGCCATAGTTTCAATGCCACCCTATATGAGTTGTAACTTCTTACCAGTTAAGGAACATAATGCACAAACCCAAGCTTTCGGGCCGATTGGCCAAATGGGCTATAGAAATTAGCAGGTACGATATCGAATATCACCCTTGAGCCATCATCAAATCTCAAATCTTGGCAGACTTCATGGTCGACTTCATGACAGCCTTAATACACGGTATTAAAAGGAATTGCTAATAACTATGGTGACCTCCTCGGGAATTTTGACCCTCTTTATGGACGGAGCCTCGAACGCAAAGGGGTCAGGACTTGGCATCAAACTGAAGCCACCTACGGTAACATAGTTAGGTAGTCCATTTGAACTATAATATTGACTAACAATGACGCCGAGTATGAGGCCATATTTGCATGTCTCAAACTAGCTAAAAGTCTGGAGGCCAAAGTAATCGATGCTACGTGCAACTCCCTCCATGTGGTAAATCAAGTCAATGGGACATTCGAAGTAAAAGAAGAACGAATGTGGAGGTACTTGGAAAAATTACAGGTAACACTACATCGATTAAAAGAATGGACCCTATAGCACATACCCTAGGATCAAAATAGTGAAGCCGATGCTCTGGCTAACTTGGGGTCATCGGTTGATAACGATGAATTCAGATCAAGAACGGTTGTTCAACTCATGAAATCAGTAGTGGAGGAAGGTCATGCTGAAATAAACTCAACCAGTTTGACTTGGGACTAAAGAAATAAGTATATAGATAACTTTAAGACCGGGAAGTTTCCATCGGATCCTAAAGAATCAAGGGCTCTCCGTAGGAAGGATGCCAAGTTTAGCTTGTCAGAAGGCACTTTGTACAGGAGAACATTCGACGGCCCACTCGTTGTATGCTTGAGGCCGGGAGACACCGAATGCGTTTTGAAAGAAATTCACAAGGGCACCTGCGGGAACTATTCAGGTAAATCTTTGATTCAGAAAATACTCAAGGTCGGTTATTACTGGACCGACATGGAGAAAGATGCAAGAGACTTTGTACGAAGATGTGACGGCTGTTAGAGGCATGCACCGATGATCCACCAGCCTGGAAAGCTACTACACTCGGTCTTGTCACCTTGGCCATTCATGAAATAGGGAATAGACATTATCGGTATCCTACCGTGGGCAGCAAGTAAGGCTCAATTTATACTATTTATGACTGGCTATTTTTCTAAATGGGTCGAAGCTCGGGTATTTGAGAAAGACCGAGAAAAAGAAGTTACCGATTTTGTGTGGGACCACATAACATGTCGGTTTGGGATACCGGCCGAGATCATATGTGATAACAGGAAGTAGTTCATGGGTAACAAAGTAAGCAACTTTTTCGAGGACTATAATATCAAAATGGTCCTTTCAATGCCCTATCACCATAGTGGGAACAGACAGGTGGAATCTACAAACAAGACCATACTCCAAAACCTTAAAAAAGGTTGTCCGATGCCAAAGGAAAATGTAATGAAACTTTACCCGAGGTATTATGGGCATATCATAGATCTTACCCACTCCATTTTCATTGCTCTACGGTGCCGAAACACTAATACAGGTGGAAGTGGGAGAGCCGAGTCTCAGGTTCCAATATGAAATCGAAGAATCTAACGGTGAGGTCACGAACACAAGCCTAGAACCCTAGTCTGGTTGATCATCCAAAAATATGGAAAGATATTACTACCGAAGAGCCAACCTTTGATACTTTAATATCGGGGACTTGGTGTTAAGAAAGGTGACACTGAACACCCGGAACCCGAATGAAGGGAAGTTGGGACTGAATTAGGTACGTCCATATCGAGTCATTGGAATTAACTCCAAAGGTTCGTACAAACTCGAAGTAGGAAATAGTGCAGAACTATCGAACAACAGGAATGTGACCCACTTAAAACGATTCTACTGCTAAGGTATGACCTCTTCATTTTCTTTTTTTTTTATATATTGCGAATTGGACTAACACTTGTAGGCAACAACCAAAGGAGGATGTAGTTGTTAGGTCCGAAAGCACGCCTTGCACTCTTTTTCCCTTGAAATGATTTTGTCCCAAAAGGGTTTTTTGTTAAGGCTTTTAATAAGGCAATAATGGATCATTCTAACATACAGTTGAAGACTAGTTTTAAATCGGAATTGATGGTCGCATCAACAGTATTTGAGCCCTCTCAAAGATCGACCTCGAATATTGGGGCCATCCCCTCAAATCAAAACTTTAAGTAAGGAAGGAAACTTTATGCTTGACAATTTAGGCTCGGTGGATAGGATTTATCGTAAGGGCCAAATGGTCAAAATGAACAGTGCCCACATAGGCCATCTTAGCCATAATATAATCTTTTATACGCTTACCATGTTGTACATTACACATAGAAATAAAAGAAAGTTTATGCTTTGCTAATACACATTTTTGCTCCCGAAAGTATCAAGCACAAGGGCTATTCCTGCCCAAAGATTATCGACCCCAAGGGCCACTCTTATTCGATCCCAAAGGTCTACCCCCACTCGGGGAGTATTGTCCGAAATAAGTATGGGCGACTCGGGTTATCAAAACCCAAGGGCACACAGCCTAGTAGGCAATGCCTAAACCTAAAAGGCTACGACCTACTTAAAAACGGATCAGAGACGTTCGAATACTGTAATAAAAACATAGGGCTTTCAACAAAATTCTAAACATGTTCAAAGGTTTCCCTCGGCAAAGATATAGTCTAAAAACATTTAAGCTAGCATCTGTGGAAAAATTTTGGCCATTCCGAGTTCCAACGAGTTTCAAGAAAAAATTGCATCAAGCTCTGAAAAACAACTTATTACTATGTTGATTCGGTGTCAAGGCATTAGAAATATTTGTAATTGCAAAAAGATGCTATGAAAATAGACTTGAAAATTGCCAAAAGGGTACAACTTTATATACCCCGGAATATTTTTACAAAGGCCCAAAAAAATGGCCTCAAAAAAATATATGTACAAGATACTAAAAATGAAAAACAAAAATAATCCTAAGGCATCTACGCCTGATCTTCACGGAACCCGACTCGTCACCAAAGCCGTCAGGGCCTTTAGATTCTTCAGAGCCCTCGGAGCCCTTTTTACCTTCGGGTTCAGCTAGCTTCTTGACCTTGACCTCAAGTCTTTTTGCCTCCTCGATCTTGGCAAATAGGTCAAAGCCTCGGGCATGGATCTCCTCGAGGGTATCCCTTCGGGATAGCCGCCTCACGTACTCAGTGGTAATCTTCAGGCGGGCCTCGGTTGCTTCAAAATAAGACCTATACTGGGCCACCATCTCTTCAGCATCGGTGGGGGTTGTGTGTAGATGAGACTTTATAGCTTCACATTCTCTGCCGAGGGAATCCCGCTCTGCTAGAGCCGAGCTCAATTACGCTCGAAGTTTGTCGTTCAAATTGTACCGTTTATCGGCTTTGTCTTTTGCCACCCAAAGTTGAACCCCTACCGATGCCAGCTGTGCCTGCGAAGTTTCCTTCTCTAAAGCCAACCGGTCCATTTTCTTCTTCCAACCATCGACCATGGCTTAGACCTCATTCATTTAGCTCAGAGTTGGTCGATCCGGTCAATCGTTTGCTAAACTTGGGAGGTTTGGTTGTTAGTCCCTATGGCTAAGTTCTCATTGCTAAATTCAAAAACCTTTACCTGTTTGACCAAATCGGCATGTTCCCGCCCCAAAGTCGAAGCCTCTTTCTGAGCCCCTTCTAGGTTGGTCGGAAGATCCTTGATGGCCTCCTCGTGTTGCTTGCTGAGAAGCTTGTAATCCCTTTTCTGGACAAGCTCCTTGACCTGAAGCTCAAACTAGTTGACCTCAGCCACTTACCAAAGGAATCTCTCGTGATGAAGCGCCGAGGCCTGCAAAAATATGAAAAACATAAGAAGCTTAAAATCATAAGTAAAGATTTGAAGGATCATAATGGTGCCTTACCCGATTCCGCGCTTGTTGTGCCTCTTTGAATAGGCACGATACGTCCACCTAATTTATCATTGCCTGAACCTCCTCGGTCACCAAGCATCGGAGGTAGTTCGCTACTACCACGGAAGCAGAAAGAACTTGGACATCCTCCGGGATAGTGATAATTATCGACCTCTTACGACCAGGGTCCATACTAGGGGCGAAGAACTAGTTGATTAACTTTGGGCTCGAATTCGACCCGCTGACTTTTGAAGATGGATCCTTCCTCGGCACTTCCAGGTTGCCCAGCCTGATAAAGTCTTCCAAAATGGACGAGTCTATACCGTCAAAAAAAGGAATAAAAGGGATCGTCCACGCTATGTTCCCTTTCCTTAGACCTCTCCTTCCCTGCTCGGGGCTCCTCCAACATAGACGCGGTATAGGAGCACAACTGTGAAATCTATATTACGGCAAGCGGAGCAGAGAAGGCATCCCAAGGAGTCTCAGCCCTCGTATTCACATTGACCTCCCGAATTTGAAGGAGATCAGACTTCTAAATTTCTCCCTCAGCAGTTGACTGATTTATGGGAAAGGTCGGTTGGTGGGCCATGAAAACATCATCCTCTTCGAGCTCATCCCTGAGCCGAAGAAGTGAATCCGAGTCCGGTGCTCGGGAACTAGAATAATTCTTTAACCTTCGAGCCAGTTTCTTGTTTGGCTTAACTTCGGAGCTCGGGGAGCCTAAAGCCTTCTTTTTTGTCTTGTTCTCCCCCCCTCCTCTTCCGCCCCGAGCTGCACCAAAGTGGAGGGATCAATGGACGAGGGCATTTCCTTGTTTCCCTCTAAGGGCCTATGTTCAGTGGTATTAGGCAAACCTGTAAAAATAAAAGAGGGGAAATGAGAATATAATGCAAAAAGCAGCCTAATGTTACTTATTAGGGAGGGGACCTTACCATGAGAACAATTTCCCATCAGCCCTTACAGAGTTCACGCCATGTGCGCTCGGAATAAGGCTCATGTGAACAAATATCCTTGATCCACTCCTTGAACAGAGGGATGGAGTTTGGGACTCGAGCAACAACTGCACCACCACAAGTACCATTGAGAAAAAAAATGAGATAATCATAAAAATAGCGTTTAAAGGAAATTTGTACTTACCAGATTCATTCCACTTCTCGAAGAATGGCATGAACTCAGGGGGAATCAAGTCTTCGGTCTTCACCCGAACGAAACGTCCTTTCCAGCCTCGATCTTGGTCCTTATCGATACTCAAGAATGGGGCTTTGCTAGCCCTATATATGAGCTTTATTAGTCCCCCTAGGAATATTCGGGGACTATATAGGCCAATGAGGTGATCAATAGTGAACCAACGGGATTCGGTCTTGTTCATAAATTAACGAAGGAGGATCACAATCCTCCACAACAATGAATGGATCTCATCGAGGCATACTTCGTACCTCTTGCAGAAATCCAAGATAATCGAGTCCACTGGGCCCAATATGAAGGGATAAGTGTAAACACTTATATACCTCTCCACATAGGTAGTGATAACGTCCTCGAGCCCGGGGACTACTATGTCCTTTACTTCCTAGTTGCAGTCCCCTCGGACCATGGGAAGGATGTATTTAGTAATGGAGCATATATACATTGATGCTCCTTCACCTCGGCCCTGCACTGATAAGGGCTTTTTGACCTTAAAGTCATTTGAAATTGAGAAGCCCCCCAGGGATGAACATTTTTAAGGGAGTCTCGGGGGCTGGTTTATGGGTAGCCATGCCAGGAGAAGACGTCTCGAGGATGACTATATCGAGAGTGACTGTCTCGATTTCAGTGGTCAATTAAGAAAAAGAAGAAGAAGAAAAAATGACTTGTTAAGGGACATATTTAGATGTTTTGGCCATGTTATCTGAAAAAAGCTTGAAACAAGGTTTTGAAAGATGAAGAGTCAAGTGTACTGATTTGGGTATAGACCCGGTAAAAACTTGTAACTCGCTGAGAAGTCTTGAAGAATGGAGGTAAAAATATGAAAATGTGAAGAAGGGTAGTGACAGCCTGAAAACACGAATGTAGAAGCCTGATCAAAAGGTGAAAAATGAATGAAGGATGAAAGTACTTATAGAGACTTCACGTCACTTTGCATTCAGGGATGACCCACTGATGGCTGACACATGTTCAAAGTCAGAACGATATGACTAATGGGACGTTTCAAAAAAAAAATTCAGTTTTGTCACGGCGTATTGAAGAAGGAAGCGAAGTGCATCTGCCATTTCTCATCATTCCAGTAAACCTACTCTCATTGTTTTAGTAAACCTTAATTTTTGGTGAAGCAAACGGAGCAGAGACGTGTCCATTAGGAATCGAAGTTAGGGCAAGGACCCCCTCCTATCTAGGTTTGACGAAAATACCTGCTCTCGGAAGCATCGGGGCCACATCCCCCAGGTCCGATTCGAACCCCAAAGCTTCGGGGGATTACCAAACGATCGTACACAACTAGCAAAGAGACTTGATATCCGTAACAAACCAGATGTCACTGCATAAAGGGGATTAGTGATTAGCAAGAAGAAAGATTTTTACCCTTTTTTAGAATTGTATTTAGGGTGAAACTTTCTACTATATAAAGGGGAATATAACTATTAATAAAACATTATTTTCATATGCATATCAAGGAAATATATTGTTATTCTCTCTGTTACTCAAAGTTCTTACCTTTGTTCATCAGTTCTTCATTATTGAGAGCTCAGGATCGAAGGTATGCATTTTTGTTAAGTTGTTGTTAAGTTTGGGATCACTCTCATTATTTGTTTGGCAATTTATCATGTCTTTTATCTGTTTAATCTAACCCTATTAATCATTTCTACTGAATAAATCCACATATTCTAAAAACCACACATAAATTTATTTGTTATCCATTTTTTAGGGTACCGCAACCAATTAAAGTTCAAACGCAAGTAAAGTGTAGTTAATTAGAGTGCAATGAGAAACTAAAAATGATATTATAGCCTACCATTAGTGTTCACCCACTATTTCATATTTCTATGCTCTGGAAGTATTATGGTGATTCGTCTCATATTCTGGACTTCAGCATGGTACAGCTAGACAGGGATTTCACTTATGATGTAAAGCTGGTGTCTATTTTGGATCGGTAGGTTCGAAAGTTGAGGTCAAAGAATATAGCTTCAGTGAAGGTGCAATGCAGAGGTCAACCTATAGAGGAGGGTACATGGGAGATTGAGCTAGAGATTTGGAGTATATATCCAAGCCTATTTGAGACTCTAGGTATGATTCTAGACATGTTCGAGGATGAACGTTTGTTTAAAAGGGGAGAATGTAGCGACTCAGCCGGTCGTTATGTGTATTATAGCCCCGTTCTCCTATTGATTTCCTCTTTTATATTCATTTGTGACTATGTGACTTGGAGGGATGGTTGGATTGGTTTAAGGGAAGTTTTGGAGTGAAATGGGACATTAGTTCCAAGGTTGAAGGCTTAAGTTGAAAGAGTTGACTGAAGTTTTACTTCTGTATAGATGACTCAGAAATGGAGTTTTGATGGTTCCAATATCTTTATATGGTGATTTTTTACTTATGAGTATGTCCGAATATTTATTTGGAGGTCCGTAGGTTAGTTTAGGCTTTTTGGAGAAAGTTGGAAAATTGAAGGTTTGAAAGGTTGAGAGGTTTGATGGAGAGTTGATTTTATTAATATCGGGTTTGGCTTTTTTGTTATGGGAGTTGGAATAGGTCCGTTGTATCAATTAGGATTAGTATGAAATGTTTGAGGTCATTTGGAGTTGATTTGATATGGTTCGAAATTAGTTTTAGAATTTGGAAGCTCACTAGTTCATTAGTCATGAATTGGGGTGTGATTTGTGGTTTTGATGTTGTTTTGTGTAATTTGAGGCCTTAAGTAGGTTTGTGTTGTGTTTTGAGATCTGTTGGTGTGACCAGACGTGGTCTCAAAATCCTTGGGTGTGTTTCGGATGGCTTTCGGGCCATTTCTCCATGTTTTGGAACCGCTAGTTCTTAGTTTTGATTTCCTTCTTTGCGATCACGAAGAATGAATCGCGATCATGTAGAATATTGTTGAAGGCTGACAGATTGTTCTCCGCGTTAGAGAAGTGTTGATCGCGTGCGCGATGCTTTGGGGTGTTGTGGCTTTTACGATCGCTTGTTGGCCTACGCATTCGTGTAGTAGGGAGGCCGTCTGGGGGCGGATGGCTGTAAGTTTTCGCGATCGCGAAGTAATGCTACCATTTGCATAGTGTCAAGGTGAGTTTTGCTTCGCGTTCGTGACCCTTTCCTCGCCTTCGTGTAGAGTTTTTTGGAGGAGCTGGAAGTTTGTTCTTTGCGGTCGCGTGGAGATGTCCACGATCGCAAAGGGTAATGCCTGGGCAGATTGTTTAAAACTCCATTTCGAGGTTAGAATTTTTATATCACATTGTGAGTTAGATAGCTTGATTTTGGGCGATTTTGGAGGAAATTTTCACGATTTGGATCGAGGTAAATATTTTTTACTCGGATTTGTTACTATTTCATGATTTCATCTTTATTTTTAGTATTTAATTGGTGAATTAAAGTAAAAAAATAGGGGATTTTAGTAAAAACCTCCTAAGTGAATATTGAGGATTTGAAAGTCGAATTGAGATTGAAATTGGATCGGATTGGTATGGTTGAACTCGTAATTGAATTAGTGTTTGGAATTTTTATGTTTGACCGGGTTATAGGGCGCGAGGCCCATGGTTTACTTTTTCGTATGACTTTTTAATTTTGATAAAAATTGAAGCCTTATTGTTTGAAATTGTTTCCTACAACATTATGTTATGATATTAAGTTGTTTGTGATTAGATTCGATTCATATGGAGGTCGATTCGTGTGGGAAGGGATTTTTGGAGTATTTGACTTGAGCGTTTTGAGGGAAGTAACATTTCTAAACTTAGAATTGAGGATAATTATCCCTGGACACCATGTTATTCATGATGTGTTGGGCGATGCACATGCTAGGTGACGGGCGTGTGGGTGTGCACCGGAATAATCATGATCCGAGTTTACTTTTAGACTATGTTTCTATCATGTCTTATTTTATCCATATTTTCCTACTTGTTAGATTAACTGAGCCATGATTCATGTTAGAAATCATACTTAGGCTATGTGGTTATTTGATTGAGAATTAATGAAGCTATTTCTGTTGATTTGGGTTATCTCACTTAACTGTAATCATACACCCACCCATGATACTTCATTTGCATATCATATCTCAGCCTCTGTTCATCATTCATTGTTTCATTGCATGTTTTTATTATTTTTCCGTACGTGTTGCTGTTTGCGTGATATGAGATTGTGAGACCTAAGGCCTGAGACCTGATACCCAAGAGGTTGATGATTGAGGTGGGCCTTAGAGCCGTGTTGAGAGTGTTTATTTAAATCAGGTTGCAAGCCACAACAGGCCATATTAGCTTATTTATTTGTTATTATTTGGATCGGGCTACACGCTTGTGATGACCCAAAAGGTCATCACTCGTTTTGAAAGTAAATTCAATGTTCCGAGGCCTTAAAAACCTCTTCTTGTCTCACCTCGATTTGTGTGTGCAGTACGGGGGCGTTCCCAGAAAGATTTTATGTGAAAACTAAGTAAAACAAGGAAATTGACTTTTAAAATATAATAAAGTTGACTTTGGTCAACATTTTTGGTAAACGGGCCCGGACCCGTGATCCGATGGTCTCGTAGGGTTGGTAGTAAAATTTGGGACTTCGGCATATGCCCGGAACCGAATTCCGAGATCCCAAACCCGAGAAATGAATTTTTGGAAGAAATTATATAATTGAAATTATAAGAGTTTTTGGAAATGAATAGAGGTTTGAATGATCGTATCGGACCCGTATTTTGGTTTCGGAGCCTACTACAGGTCTTACATAATAATCAATTTGAACTTGTGATGTTTGGTAAGAATCGGAGTTCGTTTAGTATAAATCGGACCTTTATTTAAGAATTTGGAGATTTTGAAGTTCTTGAGTGATTTCATGAGTTTGAGGTTTAATTCATAGTTATTGATGTTATTTTGATGATTTGATCGCACGAGCAACTCTGTACGATGTTTTATGACTTGCGTGCATGTTTGGTTTTGAGCTCTGAGGGCTCGGGTGAGTTTTGGATAGGCCAAAGAGTGAAATTGGACTTAAAAAAACTGCCGGTTTGTTGCAGGTATGCAGGCTTCGCAATTGCGAAGCCTAGCTCGCAATTGCGAGGTCCCATTTGCGACTAACCATCGCATTTGCGATGACTGGATAGGGGGTGACCTTCGCATTTGCGAAGCTCCAGTCGTAAAAGCGACTCCAACAGTGTTCGCATTTGCGAACGGTCGTTCGCATTTGCGAGGTTAACAGGGCAGGCCTTCCTTCGCAATTGCAAAGCCTTGGCAGCAATAGCAAGTTCGCATTTGCGAACATATCTTCGCAAATGCGATATTTGCACCTGTGTAAATCATAACTTAGCCTAAAATTCTTCATTTTTCAAACTCCCTCAAACCCTAAGCTCTCTTGGGCGATTTTCTAAAGAAAGGTTCTTCTCCAAATCGATTGTAAGTCATTTCTAGCTCATTTTCTTTAATCTATAACATCTTTTCACATGATTTCAACTCAAAATCAAGGGTTTCTATGGGGGAAATTGGGTGTTTTGGGTAGAATAAGATTTTAAATTTTTGGGGATTTGGACCTCGATTTGCGGTCTGATTTAAAACTAAATTATATATTTGAGTTCGTGGGTGAATGGGTAATCGGGTTTTTGTTCGAACCTCGGGTTTTGACCATGTGGGCCCGGGATCAATTTTTGACTTTTTGGGGAAATCATTTGAAAACCTATTTTCATGCATTAGAATTGATTCATTTAGCATTTAATAATATTATCAAGTAAATTGTGGATAGATACAAGCGAATTGGTGGTGGAAACAAGAGGTAAAGCGGTAGTTGAGGCTTGAATTGTATTTGTGGCATCGAGGTAAGTGTATGGTCTAACCTTAGCTTGAGGTATTAGGAGTTGTGTCTTATTTGCTATGTGCTAATTGTTGAGTACGATGTATAGGCATGGTGACAAGTATCTATATATCGGTTTCAAGCATGCCCGTGAGTCTTAAACTATGATTGATGTGACACCGTTTCATATTATTCATGTTTTATATGATGATTTCTATTATTGAACAAGGCTTGTGGAAGTATTATTGGTAATTGGACATTGTAGAGCGATGGCTCAAGTTGAGAAATGAGTTGTGAAGAAATTGTGGAGAAGAGAAGAGGTTTATGATATTGTCTCCCTTGCCGGGATGTTATTTCTTTTGATATTATCCCCTTGCCGGGATTTTATTTTGATATTATTGATTCCCTCGTGTAAATTGCTTTGTGATTGTTGCTTGAGTAAGGGAGAGTGTAAAGCACGAAGGGTGATATCGTGCATGATTTTGAGAGTGTTAATGCACGAAGGGTGATGCCGTGCCGATATTGTAAGGTAAAAGCACGAAGGGTGATGTCGTACCGCATGATGTACAATGTCGTGCCATGATATGAGTGATATTGCACGAAGGATAATTTCGTGCCATGATTATATGAGGTAAAAGCACGAAGGATGATGACGTGCCGATTTTATTGATTTTTATGGTGAGGATGAGTGTAAAAGTACGAAGGGTGATGCCGTGCACGTGTTATTGAGTTCTTGATTTTTCTTGATAATTGAATTATGGCTTTCTTTACGTTCCTCTATTGGTTTTCTATTGTTACCTGATATTCCCCGTAGCATGTTTCCCCCTCCTATCTTTAATTGTAAATTTCCGCCTTTATTTTCCCTCTATATATGATTTAACTACACAGGTTTATTTGGTAATCTTGTCCTAGACTCGTCATTACTTCGTCGAGGCTAGGCTAGGCACTTACCAGCACATTTGCTCGGTTGTGCTGATACTACACTCTGCACTGTGTGCAAATGCCGGTGCTGCAGCTTTTGGACCACAGTGAGGTTGCTGCCTTCAGTCCATTAGGCGACCCGAGGTAGTCCTGCAGGCGTCCGCAGGCCTTGGCGTCTCCTTCTATCTTTCCATACTATTTCTTTTATGTATTTCAGAAACACCTTTGTAGTTATCTTTCAGACCGCAATTTGTAGTATTCCTAGACAGTCTGTGAGATTGTGATACCAGTTCTGGGTAGCTTATGTTTATGGATTGGTAACGTTATTATTATTAAATTGTTACATTTCATTCTTCCGCTTTATTATTTCCGCTATTTATATAATATTAATTCACAACTCTTAAAGGATTAAAAATGGAAAAGGTAAAATATCTGGAATGATTGGCTTCCCTAGCTTTCATTAGTACGCGCCATCACGACTCTTGAGGGTTGGAAATCCTGGTCGTGAAAAGTTGGTATTAGAGCTCTAGGTTACTTAGGTCTCACAATTCACGGACAAGCTTTGTAGAGTTTGAGGGATCGGTACATAGACGTCTGTATTTATCCCGCTGAGGCTACAGAGTTAGGAAAACTTTACATACAGTCTTTCCTATCGTGCGACTTGATTTCTCAATGCTAATTGAACTTCCACTTTGTTCTTTTGTAGATGGTGAGAACATGTACCGCTTCATCAGCTGACCAGCAGCCGAAGACCCTAGTAGCAGCTCTTGCGAGGGGTAGAGGTCAAGGCTGTGCTAGGGCCCGAGGCTGAGGTAGGGCTCAGCCCAATGCTCGAGCAGCAGCACCAACGGCAGAGCCTCAGGTTGAGTTTGACGATGATGTTCCAGCCTAGACAGTTCCAGCAGGACCAGCTCATGTCCTAGAGGGGTTCATCGCCACCCCGGTACTTTAGGATGCTCTGGTCCATCTAGTGGGCCTTATGGAGAGTGTCGCCCAGACAGGCTTGCTTCTTATAGCAGCAGCCGTCTCTCAGACTAGAGGAGGAGCCTAGACTCCTGCTACTCGCACTACGAAATAGATGGCTCCCCAATTTCAGACTCCAGCAGCTCAGCCGGGTGGAGTAGTTCAGCCTGGAGTTGTGGCCTAGGCCGATTAGGGGCCAACTATGTCTGCTGATGCCTTGTGGAGGTTGGACAGGTTCACCAAGCTTTTTCAATACTACTTTTGGTGGTACATCTTCTGAGGATCCCCAGAATTATTTGGACAACTGTTATGAGGTTCTTCAGAACATGGGGATAATGGAGACCAATGGGGTCGACTTTGGTTCTTTTCGTTTGTTTGGCTCCTCCAAGACTTGGTGGAGAGATTATTGTTTGGCTAGACCAGCTAGGTCACTAGCTGTGACTTGGGAACAGTCCTCTAAACTATTTTTGTAGAAGTTTCTTCCTATCACTTAGAGGGAGAACTATCGGAGGCAGTTTGAGCGTCTCTATCAAGTTTCTATGACTGTTACTCAGTACGAGACCAGATTTATTGACTTGGCCTGTCATGCTCTTCTTATACTTCCCACTGAGAGAGAGAGTGAGGAGGTTCATTGAGTGACTCGTTCAGCCTATTCGATTGCAGATTGCTAAGGAGACGGGGAGCGAGATTTGTTTTAGGATACGGCCAAAGTGGTCAGGAGAGTTGAGATGGTTCTATCACAGGGGAGTGGTAAGGGGTCTGACAAGAGGACTCGTCAATCGAGTAGGTTCAGTGGTGCCTCATCTGGAGGCAGAGATTCTTTTGGTAGGGGCCATTCTTCCAGGCCATTTCATTCAGCACTTCAAGCTTCTCACAGTGCTCCAGGTGGTCGTGGTTCTCATATGCAGTATTCAGATCAGTTGCCCTACAGTGCATTGCCAGCTCCTACCAGTGTACCTCCACTCCAGAGTTTTCAAAGTGGTTATTCAGGCCGTCAGGGTCGGCAGTCTCAAAAGTTGAGGGCTTGTTATACTTGTGGCGATACGAGGCATATTGTTAGATTTGTGTTTCACCGCCCGCTCAGCTAGCTAGAGGTGGAGTTACAGGTGCTAGAGGTGGAGATAGGTGTATTAAAGGTGGAGGTCATGCCGCTAGAGGTGGAGGCCAACCATCAGGAGGTCGTCCCAAAGATGTAGTTCAGAGTGGTGGGGCCCAACCCCGATGTTATGCTCTTCCATCCAGGCTTGAGGCTGAGGCTTCCGATATAGTTATCACAGGTATTGTTCTGGTTTGTAGTAGAGATGCTTCAGTTCTATTTGATCCAGGATATACATACTCCTATGTGTCAACTAATTTTGCACCATATCTAGCATGCCTAGTGATTCTTTGAGTGCTCTTGTATATGTGTCTAAATCGGTGGGTGATTCTATTGTGTTAGATCATTTCCATCATTCATGTATAGTTGGGATTGGGGGTCTTGAGACTCGAGTAGATTTGTTAATTCTGGATATGGTTGATTTTGATGTCATATTGGGGATAGACTGGTTATCGCCTTACCACGCTATCTTGGATTGTCATGCCAATATTGTGACCTTAGCCTTTCCGGGTTTACCCTATTTAGAGTGGAGAGGGACTCCTGGTCATTCTAACCATAGGGTTATCTCGTATATAAAGGCTCGGCGTATGGTCGAGAAGGGGTGTTTGTATTATTTGGCATATGTTCATGATTCTAGTGTCGAGGTTCCTTTTATGGATTCTGTGTCTGTTGTTCGTGAGTTTCCTGAGGTATTTCCTTCAGACCTACCGGGTATGCCACCCGACAGGGATATTGACTTCTGCATTGATTTGGCTTCTGACACTCAGCCCATTTCTATCCTGCCGTATCGTATGGCTCCACTAGAGTTGAAGGAGCAGTTGCTAAGACTTTCTTGATAAAGGCTTAATTAGACTTAGTGTCTCGCCTTGGGGTGTGCCAGTGTTGTTTGTTAAGAAGAAGGATGGATCGATGAGGATGTGTATAGATTACCGGTAGTTGAATAAGGTTAGAATCAAGAATAAGTAACCATTACCGAGGATTGATGATTTGTTTGATCAGCTTCACGGTGCCAAAGTGTTTTCGAAGATTGACTTGAGATCTGGCTACAATCAGTTGAGGATTAGGGCATCCGATGTTCCTAAGACAACTTTCTGCACTCGGTACGGGCATTATGAGTTCTTGGTGATGTCATTTGGTTTGACAAATGCCCCAGCAGCTTTTATTGATTTGATGAACGAAGTCTTCAAGACTTACTTGGATTCGTTCGTAATAGTCTTCATTGATGATATTTTGATCTATTCCCCCAGCCGGGAGGGGCATGAGAAGCATTTGAGCGTGGTTCTTCCAACTTTGAGAGATAGTCAGTTGTATGCTAAGTTTTCAAAGTGTGAGTTTTGGTTGACTTCAGTTGCATTCTTGGGTCACGTTGTTTCAGCAGAAGGTATTCGGGTGGATCCGAAAAAGATAGAGGCAGTCAATAACTAGCCTAGACCCGCATCAGCTACTAAGATCCGGAGTTTCTTGGGTTTGGCAGGCTATTTTCGTCAGTTTGTGGAGGGGTTTTCATGTATTGCAGCCCCGATGACCAAGTTGACCCAGAAAGGTGCCCAGTTCATGTGGTCAGACGAGTATGAGGCGAGCTTTCAAAAGCTCAAGACAGCTTTGACTATGGCGCCAGTGTTGGTTTTGCCCACAGGTTCAGAGCCATAGGCAGTTTATTGTGACGCATCTCGTATTGGACTTGGTATGGTGTTGATGAAGGATGGCAAGGTCATTGATTATGCTTCGCGACAGTTGAAGATTCATAAGAAGAATTATCAGTTCATGATTTGGAGTTAGCATCCATTGTTCACGCGTTGAAGATTTAGAGGCATTATTTATATGGCATGTCATGTGAGGTGTTTACGGATCACAAGAGTCTATAGTATTTGTTCAAGCAGAAGGAGCTAAATTTGAGGCAGAGAAGGTGGTTGGAGCTATTGAAAGACTATGATATCGCTATCTTATATCATCCAGGAAAGGCCAATGTGGTGGCCGATGCTTTGAGTAAAAAGTCAGCCAGTATGGACAGTCTTGCATATATTCCCGTCGCTGAGAGACCGCTTGCTTTGGATGTTCATGCTTTGGCCAATTAGTGCGTGAGGTTGGATGTTTCTGAGCCCAGCCGTGTGTTAGCTTGCACAGTACCTCATTCTTCATTATTTGAGCATATTCGAGATAGGCAGTATGATGATCCTCATTTACTTGTCCTTAGAGACACATTGTGGCACAAAGGTTCCAAGCAGGTTACAGTTGGAGATGATGGAGTTTTGAAGATAGAGGGTCATATTTGTGTGCCTAATGTGGATGGACTTCGAGAGTTAATTTTAGAGAAGGCCCATAGTTCCCGGTACTCTATTCATCTGGGAACCGCTAAGATGTATCAGGACTTGCTGCAGCATTATTGGTAGAGGAGGATGAAGAAGGATATTGTTGCATATGTTGCTTAATGTTTGAATTGTCAGCAGGTAAAGTACGAACATTAGAGACCTAGTGGTTTGTTCCAGAAGATTGAGATTCCTGAGTGGAAGTGAGAGCGTATCACTATGGACTTCATTGTTGGACTCCCACGGACTCAGAGGAAGTTTGATGTAGTGTGGGTTATTGTGGATAGGCTGACCAAGTTAGCACATTTCATTCTTGTGGCAGTCTCATATTCTTCTGAGAGGTTAGCCGAGATATATATCCGGGAGATTGTTCGGCTTCATGGTGTACCCATGTCTATCATTTTGGATCGAGGTATGCAGTTTACCTCACATATTTAGAGGGCAGTTCAGTGTGAGTTGGGCACACGGGTCGAGTTGAGTACAACATTTCATCATCAGACAGACGGGCAGTCTGAGCATACTATTCATATTTTGGAAGATATGCTCTGAGCTTGTGTCATTGACTTTGGAGGCTCGTGGGATTAGTTCTTGCCTTTAGCGGAATTTGCCGACAACAACAGCTACCAGTCCAGCATCCAAATGGCTCTTTATAAGGCTTTATATGGTACGCAGTGTCGGTCACCGGTTGGATGCTTTGAGTCGGGAGAGGCTCGGTTAATGGGTACGAATCTAGTACAGGATGCCTTGGACAATGTCAGGATCATTCAGGATAGGCTTCATACAGCTTAGTCCAGGCAAAAGAGTTATTCCGACCATAAGGTTCGTGATGTGACATTTATGGTCGGTTAGCGGGTGTTGCTTTGGGTGTCGCCTATGAAGGGCATGATGAGATTTGGGAAGAGGGGCAAGCTTAGCCCTAGATTCATTGGTCCTTTTGAGATTCTGGATCGCGTGGGAGAGGTGGATAACAGACTTGCATTGCCGCTGAGTTTATCAGCCGTACATCGAGTGTTTCATGTGTCTATGCTTCGGAAGTATCACGGCGATCCATCCCACATGTTAGACTTCAACACTATCCAGTTGGACAAGGACTTGTCCTATAAGGAGGAGCTAGTAGCTATTCTAGACCGGCAGGTTCGTCAGTTGAGGTCGAAGAGTTCCCTTCTGTTCGTTTTCAGTGAAGAGCTCATCCTGTTGAGGCAGCGACCTGGGAGTTCTAGTCCGATATGCAGAGCTGTTATCCCCATCTTTTCTTCGACTAAAGTACTTTTCTTATGTCCGTTCGAGGACGAACGGTTGTTATAGAGGTGGAGAATGTGATGACCCAAAAGGTCATCACTCATTTTGAAAGTAAATTTAGTGTTTTGAGGCCTTAAAAACCTCTTCTTGTCTTACCTCGATTTGCGTGTGCAGTCCGGGCGCGTTCCGAGAAAGTATTTATGTGAAAACTAAGTAAAACAAGGAAATTGACTTTTAAAATTTAATAAAGTTGACTTTGTTCAACGATTTTTGGCAAACGGACCCGGACCCGCGATCCCACTGTCTCGTAGGGTCCGTAGTAAAATTTGAGACTTGGGCATATGCCCGGAATCGAATTCCGAGGTCCCAAACCCGAGAAATAAATTTTTGAAAGAAATTAATTTACTGAAATTATAAGAGTTTTTGGAAATGAAAAGAGGTTTGAAATTGATGGTATCGGACTCGTATTTTGGTTTCGCAATCCGGCACATATCTTATATAATAATTAAGTTGAACCTGTGAAGTTTGGTAAGAATCGGAGTTCGTTTAGTATAAATCAGACCTTTATTTGAGAATTTGGAGATTTTGATGTTCTTGAGTGATTTCATGAATTTGAGGTTTAGTTCATAGTTATTGATGTTATTTTGATGATTTGATCGCACGAGCAAGTTCGTATGATGTTTTTAGACTTGGTGCATGTTTGGTTTGGAGCCCCAAGGGCTCGAGTGTGTTTTGGATAGGCCACATAGTGAAATTGGACTTAAAAAAATTGCTGGTGTGTTGCATGTTTGCAGGCTTCGCAATTGCAAAGCCTGGCTCGCAATTGCGAGGTCGCGTTTGCGACTAACCATCGCATTTTCTATGACTGGGCAGGGGGTGACCTTCGCATTTGCGAAGCTCTAGTCGCAAAAGCGACTCCAATAGTGTTCGCATTTGCGAACGGTCATTCGCATTTGCTAGGTTAAAAGGGTAGGCCTTCCTTCGCAATTTCGAAGCCTTGGCCGCAATTGCGAGTTCGCATTTGCAAATATATCATCGCAAATGCGATATCTGCACCTGTGTAAATCATAACTTAGCCGAAAATTCTTTATTTTTAAAACTCCCTCAAACCCTAAGCTCTCTTGAGCGATTTTCTAAAGAAAGGTTCTTCTCCAAATCGATTGTAAGTCATTTCTAACTCATTTCTTTAATCTATAACATCTTTTCATATGATTTCAACTCAACATCAAGGGTTTCCATGGGAGAAATTGGGTGTTTTGGGTAGAACTTAAGATTTTCAATTTTTGGGGATTTCGACCTCGATTTGCGGTCCGATTTCAAAACAAATTACATATTTGAGTTCATGGGTAAATGGGTAATCTAGTTTTAGTTCGAACCTCGGGTTTTGCCATGTGGGCCCGGGGTCAATTTTTGACTTTTTGGAGAAATCATTTGAAAATCTATTTTCATGCATTAGAATTGATTCATTTAGCATTTATTAATATTATTAAGTAAATTGTGGCTAGATACAACCGAATTGTTGGTAGAAACAAGAGGTAAAGCGGTAGTTGAGGCTTGAATTGTGTTTGTGGCATCGAAGTAAGTGTTTGGTTTAACCTTAGCTTGAGGGATTAGGTGTTGTGTCTTATTTGTTATGTGTTGATTGTGGAGTACGACATATAGGCATGGTGATGAGTATCTATACGTCGGTGTCAAGCATACACGTGAGTCTTATACTATGATTGATGTGACTCTGTTTCGTATTGTTCATGTTTTATGTGATGATTTCAATTATTGAACAAGGCTTGTGGAAGTATTATTGGTAATTGGACATTGTAGAGCGTTGGCTCAAGTTGAGAAATGAGTTGTGAAGAAATTGTGGAGTAGAGAAGAGGTTTATGATATTGTCTCCCTTGCCGGGATGTTATTGTTTTTGATATTATCTCTCTTGCCGGGATGTTATTACTGATGATATTGTTTCCCTTGCCGGGATATTGTTGTTATGCTATTGCTCCCTTGCCGAGATTTTGTTGTGATATTATTGATTCCCTCGCCCGAATTGCTTTGTGATTGTTGATTGGGTGAGGAATAGTGTAAAGCGCGAAGGGTGATGTCGTACATGATTTTTAAGAGTGTTAATGCACGAAGGGTGATGTCGTGCCAATATTGTAAGGTAAAAGCACGAAGAGTGATATTGTGCCGCACGATGTACAATGTCGTGCCATGATATGAGTGATACTGCACGGAGGATAATTCTGTGCCATGATTATGTGAGGTAAAAGCACGAAGGGTGATGTTGTGCCGATTCTTTTGATTTTTATGGTGAGGATGAGAGTAAAAGCACGAAGGGTGATGTCGTGCACGTGTTATTGAGTTCTTGATTTTTGTTGATAATTGAATTATGGATTTCTTTACATTTCTCTATTGGTTTTCTATTGTTACATGATATTCCCCGCAGCATGTTTTCCCCTCCTATCTTCAATTGTAAATTTCAGCCTTTATTTTCCCGTTGTATATGATTTAACTGCACAGGTTTATTTGGTAGTCTTGTCCTAGCCTCGTCACTACTTTGCCGAGGTTAGGCTAGGCACTTACCAGCACATGGGGTCGGTTGTCCTGATACTACACTTTGCACTATGTACAGATCCCGATGCTGCAACTTTTGGACCACAGTGAGGTTGCTGCCTTCAGTCCATCAGGCGACCCGAGGTAGTCCTGCATGCATCCGCAGGCCTTGGCGTCTCCTTATATCTTTCCATATTGTTTCTTTTATGTATTTCAGAAACAACTTTGTATTTATCTTTCAGACCCCTATTTTGTAGTATTCCTAGACAGTCTGTGAGATTGTGACACCAGTTCTGGGTAGCTTATACTTATGGATTGGTATCGGTATTATTATTAAATTGTTACATTTCATTCTTCCGCTTTATTATTTCCGCTATTTATATAATGTTAATTCACAACTGTTAAAGGATTAAAAATGGAAAAGGTAAAATATTTGAAATGATTGGCTTGCTTAGCTTTCACTAGTATGCGCCATCACGACTCCCGAGGGTGGGAAATCCGGGTCGTGACAACGCTACAACAGGACATATTGGCTTTTGACTAGCACTTGGGCAGGATCCGCCCCTATGGTGTCTAACATACCAGTAGTGAGCGCCGGCACAATGTTACACATATGCGTACTTTGTTAAGGGGCATTGATGCTAGGAAACCCGTATAGTGCTGAGTGATTTTATGTGTGTGATGAAGTGAGCATTTGAGACAAACAGCTTGGGTATGTTGAGAGTGAGAGCACTTGGGTATTCCAATGTGAAATCATTTATTTCACATGCATACGTGACATGTAGGCATAGATGTATCATTCCTCATGCTAGCTAATAAATGAAATATTTTTATCTGTGTTGGGCGTAAATTGTTACACTTGAAAGCATGTCTAAACTTAGACAGTGTGAACGAGCTGATTGTGATAATTACTTTGAGTTACTTGTTACTATCATCATTATATTTGTGTTGTCATTAAAAAATTGTTTCTGAATGTTTTCTTCTGAGCGTGGTCACTACTTTCAGTGCAAGGATAATTTAGTTACTTATTGAGAACACGGTGACGGTTGTACTCATACTATACTCTGCACTTCGTGTGCAGATCCAGGTACATCTGGACGTGGTGATTGCTAGAACCATATTGGTACCAGTATTTGGAGACTTCGAGGTAGCTGTTATGACGTCCGCAAACGTTGACTCTCTTTCCTTTATTTTTCCTTATTATTGTACTCTTGTCCAGACAATTGTACTAAGGATTTGATTTGTATTTTGATACTCAGTAGTGCCCTGTACTCGTTGACAACAAATTTTGGGAATGGTTGTAGCAGTATTTTTATCGCTTTTATTAGATAATTATGATATTTTCGTTGTTAAGTTTGTTAAACCATGTTCATTCAAATGCATAGTTATTATGTGACTGTTGGCTTGCCTAGCAAGTAATGCTAGGCGCTGTCGCGGCTCGAATGGGAGTTAGGTCGTTGACAACTTCATTCTTTAGTTGATTACTTTGAATCCTTGAAAACACCTCCTTACTGCAAATTGCTATAGGCCAAGGGTAATTGGCGTGATTATGCAAAATAGCATTGGAAGCGTTAATCGTAAATAGTAGCAATATGGAACATTATGTACGTGTAAGGTTTGCCAAATCCTTCTCTAGTTTTAGTTCCAACCCTTAATATAATAGATTTACTTCACAAGAAATATAAATCTTAAAAGGATTCTATTTATTTTCTTAAAAGACTCCTTCATATGTTTTTCCTTTTCACGCAAGTACTTCCCTAATTGAAATCGTTTTTGGACACGAACTACTTCAGTTGGTGCAACACTTGCAGTGCACAAAATAGTAGAAATTGATTTTTTCAGCTCAAACCAACTTGTACTAGGAAACAACATTCAGCTTCTAATCTATGGACTTCAAGGGACCTAGTGTTTTCCCAACGGCTTGTTAATCATCAAACAAATATAAATTATCAAACCAATATAAACTCAGCTCAACAAAATGTAATCGTGAGCTCAGCTTTCATTTATGTCTCTTTTGTTGCTTTGTTAACGAGACGAAGATATATTTTCTAAGCTAAGACTTTGATTTACAGATTGCAATAATAAGCGCCAAACAATTCCATGAAACATTGGAAAACCATCAGTTTAAAATTTAATAACATTCCGAGTTTTCTTTGCATTACTCTCAAAAATTTTAAGATATAAAAGGTAGATATATATGAAATGTTCCTTACACTATCATGGCCAATGATCAAGTTATTCAAGCTCCAAAAGAAGAACATGCGACCTCAAGAACTAAAACATTTCATCTTTAATTTTCTAAATGCCCTCTTAAGTTTGATTTCATGATGTATAACCTACTCAATGCCCAGAAAAAAACAATTAAATTATGGCCGTGTAAATGTGTATATTAATCATGACTCACTAAGGGAGAATTGTTAACTCCTTTATGGAATAAAAATTAAAAATGGTAGGAGCATTATATTCCAGAAGTATCATTACTGCTTGACATTGCTAAAGCTAATTCCTATTCCTTCTTATACTAAAAAGAAATTAAAAAAAGAAAAAAGATGAAGAGAATAAGGTGCTGTGTGATGCGGCAAAACGCAACATGAACTTAACATCATCCCAAAAACGATATAGTTCTTTGGCCATCTTTTAGAGCCTTAATCACCACTAGGTTTTGCCATGTCAATAGATATAGCCCAATCATAATTTCAAACTTATCGGAACTTTTATTGCATAAAGATATGATATCTAGTTTGTTCACCCATTTTCAATTAATTTTCTCAAACAATATTGAGCTTAAAACGGAGCTAAGTTATCTACCGTGCGAAAGTAAAGATGTTCTGCACTGTAAGTGTAATTTAGTCAATTACATCAAGTTAATTACTCTTGTTATTTTCCTCGTAGTGGCCATATCAACCAAAATCTTCCCTTTCATCAAGAGTGGGCATCTTTGGATTTGCACTTCCACAACCGAGTATATCATATCCAATAGTTATATTCACATTTATGGGCTCAACAGACCCTTCACATCCATATCCTCCAACAGCACCTCCTGACCCCTCCCCCCCCCCCCCCCAAAAAAAAAAAAATAATTCTTCAAAAAGAATCCCTTGTTATCTTCTTTCTTATGTCAACACAATTAAGGGACAAGGGCTGATGCAATATTTGATACCATCCACTTTTCTGTTATGTTGTAATAGAGGAAAAATCCGAAAACAGAGAAGATAAAAAGCATCCAATTTTAACGTGAAAAATTCTTCAAATTGAAGGTAAAAACTACGGGATCATAAAGATTCAAAAGGATCCATTATAACAATAAGACGGTTACAAAAGTTCTCCAAATTGGCTACACAACAAGTGTCAAATAGGGAGCAAGAATAACAAAGAGAGTAACTACAAATTAATTGAAGAAATAGGAGAAATCACAAAAATAGAGCTGCTATTTAGGGCTCGAAATTAGATGCTACAAGATTTCAAATTTGATCTCCACCGTTCAAATCAAAGGATGTTATGAACACTCAGCAACAATTTCAGCTCGGAAAACATAATTTGATGGAAGCTCTCTAGAAAATCACTCTTATGTTCTAAGTATTTTAAAGACTAGTAACAATGAGCAAAGAACATTAATAGATAATGAGTGGTGCTTTTTCTTAAAGCCAAAACTAATTGCAAATGGAAATAAAAATTGAATCTAATTCCAAACAGGAATGAAAATCAAAAGAGAATAGGATTAGGTTATTGGGCCTTTGGCTTGACAACCGAACATTACCCAACAAACTCCCCCTCTAACGCTAGAGAGGCCAAATATGTTTTCAAGTAGAGAAACTATTGACTGGCTTCTTTTCCGCCAATTTTCTGCAACGCTCATGCTTGGGAGGGGACAAGGGCTGATGTAGTATTTGATACCATCCACTTTTCTCGGCTACAACTATATATACAACAACAAACGACAACTAGTTTGGGATTGAAATATAATTATTATTGAAATTACATATAATTAAATAATTTTGAAAGTATATATTTATGCTAAGTTCATGGAGCACTTACAAAGTAATAGCGCATGCATATATACTCCGTAACAGAACCAGCACGAGGATATTTGCATGGACAGGCACAGGCAGTTCCTTGATCGACATTGATATCAAACATTTTCATTGGCTTCTATCACCTGGAGATACGTTATCCATTTAGGAAATATGAACATTACAGTTTTTTGCTTTACAAAAGGCTTAGCTTGTGAGAAGATCTTATCGTTTTTTTCCCAAATAATTACTCGAAACTTAAACTCAACAATTACACAACGGCGGAGCTAAGTAGGAATTAATAAGGTGGTTCAATTGAATACCCGAAAACTAATATCGTTCAACTAGAGAAATAACGAATTTGTTTGATTGTATATGTTTAACCCAAAATTCAGCTTTAGGATAAAGCAATTAAATTTATAATTAAGGGCTAAAAGAAACGATCCCATGAGTTGAGTAAAGAGAGTTTGTAAAGTTATAAAGTGTAAAATGAGAAGGTTGATGCATATAAGTAAAGGAATATGCGGCTAAAATCGTAGCCATAATTACCTCGATGACCGGCAAATGTGTTGTTGAATCATGGGATGACACGTGTCCAGGGCATTAAATGCGGAGAGACATTCGTCTGATCAATCGTCAGAAACTTTTCAAAAGGGATCAGAGAATTTTCCGTCAAGAAAGGTATCTTTACCAACTTTCCGGTGATGCAAGTTTATGCTACCAGAAAGCAGGGGGGGCTATTTGTATAGGGTAAATATGATCATATGATAAATCGACATGTGGCCGAAGACAGAAGGCAACTAGATCCGAAGGCAACGTTCTTGTTTGTCCCTGGAGGGAAAGGCAGAATAAATACCTGTCACCCGATAGCATTTAATGGAGAATATTTTATAGCATTAAATACATAGTCCCTTACAGAAAATATGGCATTCAATGCCTACAGTTATATATTCTTCAATGGACCTCATAATTGTCATTTAACAAGGGTTTGATCCTAGGACCTTGTTTCCTAGGTACAATTATAAATAAAGAGTGCAACAACCATTATAAGGACACGCACTACTAGAAATTCAGGCAAAACTGTCAGGAAAAATCGATAAAATTTGGTCGATAATGGCCAATAACCGTCCAAAATGCGACCATTTACATGGATGGTATTTTAAAGGTCGGAAGGGCATACCGACCAAAGTTGGTCGGAAATTACCGACCATCTTTGGTCGATCAATTAAATTCAAAAAAAATATTGCCCAAAAAACCGACCAAAGTTGGTCGGTATTTTAATTATGTAATTAAACAAATACACCATCTGGGAATCGAACCGGGGTCTGTACTATAGCAGGATACTATTCTACCACTAGATCATTGGTGCATTTTATTTTTAGAATGTCTTTTATTTGATTTATACTCTTTAATTGTATTTTTGCACAAAAATAACCGACCAAAGTTGGTCGGTTTTATTAAAAATAAAATTATCGACCAACACTTTGGTTGATTTTATTACAAAATAAAATTACCGAAAAAAGTTGGTCGGTTTTTTAAAAATTAATTTTAATTTATTTTAAATGAAAACCCGACCAAAGTTGGTCGGTTTCTTGAAAAATAAATTTTGGAGGACTCAAAAATAGTTTCTCGCATTTTTGCGCTAAAGAAAATCGACCAACGTTGATCGGGTTCGTAAAAAAATTTAAAAATAAAATATTTTAAAAAACCGACCAACTTTTGTCGGTTGTTTGACCGACCAAAGTTGGTCGGTCGACCTTGGTCGGTTTTTGCTGAATTTCTAGTAGTGACGAATTTTCTGACAAGTTGATACTATATTGTTCAAAGCTCAATAATATTTTTTATTCTTACTTATTAATATCGTTACTGCTACCTCCGGAAGCTCTGCTCCCGGAACCAAGATTTCTACTGTCTTATCTAGCTTTCAACGCTAAGTCTTACATTCTTGTTTAATTTATTTATCATTTTAATATCAAATTAATTCACTTGTCTATAAACTACGTACAATTCAACAGTATCATTTTACGGATAAATAAGGCTTACCTAATCTTGGAGACTAGGTGCATCACGACATCCTAAGATGGGAGATTGGGGTCGTGACATCAACGAAGCAAACTCATTCACCAGTTTTTTCGGTCATCAAATTGTTCATCGGTCTTGCCCGAACATTAAAATTTGACTTCAGATCTAACTCATTAGGAATGTCGGATATAGTTGATAATAGGTGAATTTAACTATAATTAGGCCCTAAATAACCACCTTCTTGTATACTTTGGATGATAAAAGTGATAACAAAATGCTCTTATTAGTGTTTTTCATGCTTTGCAGGTTATATATGACCAGAGAAGGCTATGGAGTACTTTTGGGATCAAATATGAAGAAAAAGAGGCCGGTCGTAAAATTCTGTCAAGTAAACCACGCGAAACAGCTCAAGTCAGAACTGAAAGAGGACTGCCGCGGTTCCACCGCGACCGCAGCAGAAGGCAGTCGCGGACAAATGAAGAACCTGAGAGGGTGTTTGGCCGCGGTTCCGGCGTAACCGCGGTGGAACCGCGGCAGGATGCGTAAATTTCAGGGACCAAAGTGCAAAACACGGGATTTTAAGCCCTAAACCCTATATTAAACCAAGGAAGCCGGCCAAGAAAAGGAATTGGACATATTTTTTACATAGATTTGACCTAAGGAGGCAGAGACACAAGAGGAGCAAGGCTTGGGAATTCTTCTACAAGTTTTTTCTTTCCTCTTCCTATTTTTCATTGTTGGTTATGACTTTTAATATTGTAGTTTTACATACTATTATGAATAGCTAATTTGTTATCTAGGGTTTTGATGGAACCTTTTGTAGGATAAATCTTGTTATATTTTTATATAATTGAGCCATAGTATAATCTCTATTTGTTCAACTACGTTCTTATTGTAGTTAATTGAAGAACTCTCAATTAGTTGTGCCTATTTAGTATGCATAACTCGGGAGAGAGTGCATATTTAGGTAATTGTTGAACAACACCACTCCCAGAGTATATGAGGGATCAATAACCGAGGGTTTAAAGGCGGGATTAGGGATAACGAAGCCTTGGGTGCGATCTGAAGTGAGCTGTATCAAAAGCCAGCTAGCGTAGCTCGGGAGAGTGCGTCTAGTAAATTGTCGTGATTACTCGGGAGAGATTTACGGTAATAAGAGTGCTCATGATCGGTAGAGAATACTTAGGCGAAATTATAGAAGACATAGCGGGAAGGATTCCGACAATTGGGGAAATCATAACTCTAGACCTCCTTAATCTTGTCTCTAACTCTTAGTATCTTTAGTTGTTAATTTATTATTTTAATTTGTTAATCAATTAGTTAAACACAAGAATCTAAATATCTATAAGTTAGGAACTGTTCAAGCTTGTCTTCTTGGTGATAGTGAACAGCTGTAGCTAAGCTTTAGTTCTCTATGGGATTCGACTCCGGACTTGTAAACCGGATTATATTTGCAACGACCACATTGTCCTTTTTATAAGGCATAGTTGAGCGTGATCAAATTTTGGCGCCGTTGCCAGGGAACTAACGGTGTAGCTGTAGGTGTACATATTGCTAGGTTTCAAGTTTGAACTTTTATTTTTATTTTTTTTTGTATTTGATTTTTTTTCTTTTACTTGTTGATTAAAAAAATGGAATCATGGAATTATGAAAGTTTTGATGTTGGTAATTCTACTTTTAATCTTCCTTATGCATATTGTGATGAAAACCACCCTTGGCAAAATTATCAAAATATTTTCGAGAGCGAGTTTTGTGCACCAACTCAATCTTATGTGTGGAATGTGTGTGATATGTGTGGTGGTCAAGATGGTCACTTTCATGGTTGTGCCTATATTTCTTATCTTCCCCCAACCCCTTATTATGATGGTTCTATGTTTTCTTGTGAGGATAATAGGAGCAAAGAACCCAGGTATGAAGACCTAAAAGAGATCGAGGATATGTTAAAGTGCCTTACGAAACAATATGATGAGATACAACTGCGGGTACAAAGTCAAGGGGCAACTATTCACAACTTGGAGGCTCAAGCGAATAAATTAATTAAACCTGGTAAAGCGCAACAAGTTGACATTGTGGATAGTAGCCAATATGAGCAAGAACGGGCTGTAGAACTTGCCATATTACTGGAGGATTTAAAAAAATACGAGGATGAGCTAGAGGAGGAGGCTAGAGTAGAACACCATCAATCAATCGAACTAGATTTTGTGGATGTCGATGTCGTAGAGGAGATACTAGAGTCAACCAAGGATATTGAGGATACATATTTAGTTAACTCTATTGTCATTAGTGTTGAGAATGTAGACTGTCCCAATGTTCATGTAGTTGAGCGCATTGGTCCTCACTCCAAGCATTTTTCCACATTGTGTTTAGATGATGATATGAAAATAGAGTCGTCCGAGCCACTCGAGGAGTCAAGGAATGAGGGACAAAGTGCTTACATTTTGGAATTCTTCTTTCCAGAAAGTTGGGATTACACACCTCATCTAAAGGCTAAATGGCAACCACATTACAAGCCTTACCAATTTGTTTGAATTAACCATCTATTGAACCATTGTAACCTCTCATGAGCACTTGAATTGTTTTATGAACTTTGTAAAAGTTAAAGTGTGGGGTGGTTGGTTTGGCTTTTTAGTGGAACTAATGAAATAAGGAGAAAGGGTACACACTGATTTGAAAAGCAAGAGCCACTTGAATTGAAAAAGAAAAAAAAAGTTGTATTGCTGTAAAAAAAACAAAAAATCTTTGATAGTGGTGAATCTTGATATAATTGGGCTTAAATAATTTGGGAGTTGATGTATATTGATGCGAAGGTGGAGTTTGGCTTGACGTAAGTATGGGGATTGAATGTTAAAGTATATGTATTAAAGTGCTTAGGGAGGTGTAGTTACTCTTATATCTAAATGTATCATACCCGCCCCGTAGCCTACATTACAACCAAATAAAGTCCTAATTGATCCTAGATTGAATGAGCTCCATTAGTAGAGTAGCACACTACGGGCAAGCTTATGGTGCATCTTTTGTGGCATATGAATCTTATTTCTGAGAGTGAGTGAATTCTTTCTATCTTGAGTTCCTAAGTGTTCTTAAATTTTATTGTGTGGAACTGCTCTCTTTTCTTGTGTGAGGGCACTTGATTCATTAATGAAAGGTAATGTCAGTGACCTATATGTTAGAGTAAGTAGGTGAATTGTGAATAATGCGTGGTACTTATGAGTCAAATCTTGAGGTGAAGATGTTACGCTTTTGTGCTTAGTCTATTTTAAATACTCTTGGTGTGATGAGTTAGGAGAATTGTATAAAAAGTTCGTGTCTATAAAAAAAAGTGTAGTTTAACTTGCTCGAGGACGAGCAAAGGTTTAAGTGTGGGGTGTTGATAATAGGTGAATTTAACTATAATTAGGCCCTAAATAACCACCTTCTTGTATAGTTTGGATGATAAAAGTGATAACAAAATGCTCTTATTAGTGTTTTTCATGCTTTGCAGGTTATATATGACCAGAGAAGGCTATGGAGTACTTTTGGGATCAAATATGGATAAAAAGAGGCCGGTCGTAAAATTTCGTCAAGTAAACCACGCAAAACATCTCAAGTCAGAACTGAAAGAGGACTGTCGCGGTTCCACCGCGACCGCGGTAGAACCGCGGCAGAAGGCAGTGGCGGACAAATGAAGAACCTGAGAGGGTGTTTGGCCGCGGTTCCGGCGTAACCGCCGAGGAACCGCGGCAGGATGCGTAAATTTCAGGGACCAAAGTGCAAACCACGAGATTTTAAGCCCTAAACCCTATATTAAACCAAAGAAGCCGGCCAAGAAAAGGAATTGGACATATTTTTGACATATATTTGACCTAAGGAGGCAGAGACACAAGAGGAGCAAGGCTTGGGAATTCTTCTACAAGTTTTTTCTTTCCTCTTCCTATTTTTCATAGTTGGTTATGACTTTTAGTATTGTAGTTTTACATACTATTATGAATAGCTAATTTGTTATCTAGGGTTTTGATGGAACCTTTTGTAGGATACATTCTTGTTATATTTTTATATAATTGAGCCGTAGTATAATCTCTATTTGTTCAACTACGTTCTTATTGTAGTTAATTGAAGAGCTCTCAATTAGTTGTGCCTATTTAGTATGCATAACTCGGGAGAGAGTGCATATATAGGTAATTGTTGAACAACACCCTCCCAGAGTATATGAGGGATCAATATGCACTCTCTCCCGAGTTATTGATCCCTCATATACTCTGGGAGTGGTGTTGTTCCACAATTACCTAAATATGCACTCTCTCCCGAGTTATGCATACTAAATAGGCACAGCTAATTGAGAGCTCTTCAATCAATCAGAATATAAACGTAGTTGAACAAATAGAGAAAAGCTATGGCTCAATTATATAAAAACATAACAAGAATTTATCCTACAAAAGGTTCTATCAAAACTCTAGATAACAAATTAGCTATTCATAATAGTATGTAAAACTACAATACTAAAAGTCATAACCAACAATGAAAAATAGGAAGAGGAAGGAAAAACTCGTGGAAGAATTCTCCGCCTTGCTCCCAATGCGTTCTTGCCTCCTTAGGTCGAATCTGTGTCTCAAATCTATCCTCCTTAGGTCAAATCTATGTCAAAAATATCTCCCATTCCTTTTCTTGGCCGGCTTCCTTGGTTTAATATAGGGTTTAGGGCTTAAAATCCCGTGTTTTGCACTTTGGTCCCTGAAATTTACGCATCCTGCCGCGGTTCCACCACGGTTACCCCGGAACCGCGGCCAAACACCCTCTCAGGTTCTTCATTTGTCCGCGACTGCCTTCTGCCGCGGTCCTACTGTAACCGCAATTTTGCGCCCTGTTCCTTTTGGAATTTGGAAAAACGTAAAACATGAATGTTGTATCCCTTTGAGTTATCTTTCCACCATATATTATAGAGCCTAAATAGAGTTTTGAGCTAAAGGTTATGTCTATTTTACTAGACAGTGCACAATATGCCTCTTTGAGTTTTCATTTTGTTGTTTTATCATTCGTTGATCCCCGAACGCGATCCCGGCTTAATTCCTTGAGCTCTTACTCAGACTTCAAAGCTCCAAACCACTAAAATTCATTCCATAACATCTATATAGCTCGGAATCACACCTACAAGGCATAAAACACATAATTAGTGCAAAACACTAGCGATTAAAGCGCAAACTCAACTAAAGTGCAGTAAATTAGAGTGTAATAATCAACTAAAATACGTAATTATAGCCTATCATCAACACCCCACACTTAAACCATTGCTCGTCCTCGAGCAATCAAACTACATTTTTTGTATAGACACGACCTTTTTAAACAATTCTCCTAACTCATCACACCAAGAGTATTTAAAATAGACTAAGCACAAAAGCGTAACATCTTCACCTCAAGATTTGACTCATAAGTACCACGCATTATTCACAATTCACCTACTTACTCTAACATAGAGGTCACTGACATTACCTTTCCTTCATGAATCAAGTGCCCTCACACAACAAAAGAGAGTAGTTCCACACAATAAAATTTAAGAACACTTAGGAACTCAAGATAGAAAGAATTCACTCACTCTCAGAAATAACATTCATATGCTACAAAAGATGCACCATAAGCTTGCCCGTAGTGTACTACTCTACTAATGGAGCTCATTCAATCTAGGATCAATTAGGACTTTATTTGGTTGTAATGTAGGCTACGAGACGGGTATGATACATTTAGATACAAGAGTAACTACACCTCCCTAAGCACTTTAATACATATACTTTAACATTCAAACCCCATACTTATGTCAAGCCAAACTCCACCTTCACATCAATATACATCAACTACCAAATTATTTAAGCCCAACTATATCAAGAGTCACCACTATCAAAGAATATATTTTTTTTACAGCAATACAACTTTTTTTTTCTTTTTAAATTCAAGAGGCTCTTGCTTTTCAAATCAGTGCACCCTTTCTCCTTATTTCATTAGTTCCACTCAAAAGCCAAACTAACCACCCCACACTTTAACTTTTACAAAGTTCATAAACAATTCAAGTACTCATGAGAGGTTACAATGGTTCAATAGATGGTTAATTCAAACAAATGGGAAAGGCTTGTAATGTGGTTGCCAAAGAAACAAGATTACAGGCTCAAAGGGGTTAACAACAATTAGGTGGGTAAAATATACATATTTGGCTCAACAAAGAAATGCCTATATCACTTCCTAGACTGAATAAAACTACTATTTCGCTTTGCAAACACACGGGACAAGTTTTAGGCATCAAATGTAATGCACAGAATATAACATATTCTTACACACACATGACACATGACTCACTCAAGATTGGATCATCAAGACACTCTAGTCAAAGCAGTTAAGTAAAGTTAAGATCATACGATTTAAGGTACTTCTACAAGAGTCAAAAACTGAGCCTAAGCGTCACAGCCAAAGTACTCACTATTCTCAAGGCATAACAAAGTCAAGAGATATTGCTTCACTTCAAAACACAACACAATGGCTCCTACTCCCAAAAAAACTAACTACACCTGGTTCAAATAAAACCCTTGGAAAAGAACAGTGGTTTAAAGAAAAACCAAGGGGGAATTATTACACTACCTAACAAAAGAAAATCTTTTTGTACTTTTTCTTTAGACTTAAATCCCTCAATAAAATTGTCTAATAGATCCATCGTCGGGAAAAGTCCAATCTTTTCTATTTAAAAAAAAATTATTCAATTAAACTAACACAACTAAAATAGCATAGAAAGTCACCCAGACAATCTCCTCACCCCACACTTAAAATTGTGCATTGTCCCCAATGAACACCATACTAATAAGAGGGTAAAAGAAACTCCCAGGTAGGCCAAAGGTCGAAGCATTAACAGCTCATGGGGTACTCAGACTTCTCCCAAGCTTGGTCCTTTGTGCGAGTACCTCACACTTAGTTCCAACCATTTGGTTTGTTGTTGCATTCTTCCAATACCTTTGCTTTCCATGCTCCTAGAAAATAAAAGATTGACACTACAAAAATGATACAATTAAAAAAATAAAAAATAAATAAAAGAAAGCAATAAAGTTAGGTTGCCTCCCAACAAGCGCTTGATTTAACATCGTGGCACGACGTGGATCACTTTTTGCCTCCACATCGAGCTTATGAATTGAACCCCAAGTTTTGATTCAAGCTTATGATTATGGTCATGGGGCGGTGGAACGAATCTGACTGGCCCAATAAAATAATGTAGTATTCTGCACTTCTTGGCCTTTAGATGAGGTGTGTAATCCCGACTTTCTGGAAAGAAGAATTCCAAAATGTAAGCACTTTGTTCCTCATTCCTTGACTCCTCAAGTGGCTCGGACGACTCTATTTTCATATCATCATCTAAACACAATGTGGAAAATGCTTGGAGTGAGGACCAATGCGCTCAACTACATGAACATTGGGATAGTCTACATTCTCAACACTAATGACAATAGAGTCAACTAAATATGTATCCTCAATATCCTTGGTTGAGTCTAGTATCTCCTCTACGACATCGGCATCCTCAAAATCTAGTTCGATTGATTGTTTCTTTTCTACTCTAGCCTCCTCCTCTAGCTCATCCTTGTATTTTTTTAAATCCTCCAGTAATATAGCAATTTCTACAACCCGTTCTTGCTCATATTGGCTACTATCCACAATGTGAACTTGTTGCGCTTTACCACTTTCAATTAATTTATTCGCTTGAGCCTCCAAGTTGTGAATAGTTGCCCTTGCCTTTGTACCCACAGTTGTATCTCATCATATTGTTTCGTAAGGCACTTTAACATATCCTCGATCTCTTTCAGGTCCTCATACCTGGGTTCTTTGCTCCTATTATCCTCACAAGAAAACATAAAATCATCATAATAAGGGGTTGGGGGAAGATAAGAAATATAGGCACAACCATGAAAGTGACCATCTTGACCACCACACATATCACACACATTCCACACATAAGATTGAGTTGGTGCACAAAACTCGCTCTCGAAAATATTTGGATAATTTTGCCAAGGGTGGTTTTCATCACGATATGCATAAGGAGGATTAAAAGTAGAATTACCAACATCAAAACTTTCATAATTCCATGATGCCATGTTTTTTTAATCAACAAGCAAAAGAAAAAATAAAAGAAAAAAAATCAAATACAAAAAAATAAAAATAAAAATTCAAACTTGAAACCTTGTAATATGTACACCTACAGCTACACCGTTAGTTCCCCGGCAACGGAGCCAAAATTTGATCACACCCAACTATGCCTTATAAAAAGGACAATGCGGGCATTGCAAATATAATCCGATTTACAAGTCCGGAGTCGAATCCCACAGAGAAGTAAGGCTTTGCTACAGCTATTCACTATCACCAAGAAGACAAGTTTGAACAGTTCCTAACTTATAAATATTTAGATTCTTGTGTTTAACTAATTGATTAACAAATTAAAATAATAAATTAACAACTAAAGATACTAAGAGTTAGAGACAAGATTAAGGAGGTTTAGAGTTATGATTTCCCCAATTGTCGGAATCCTTCCCGCTATGTCTTCTATAATTTTGCCTAAGTATTCTCTACCGATCATGAGCACTCTTATTACCGTAAATCTCTCCCGAGTAATCACGACAATTTACTAGATGCACTCTCCCGAGCTACGCTAGCTGGATTTTGATACAGCTCACTTCAAATCGCACCCAAGGCTTCGTTATCCCTAATCCCGCCTTTAAACCCTCGGTTATTGATCCCTTATATACTCTAGGAGTGGTGTTGTTCAAAACTTACCTAAATATGCACTCTCTCTCGAGTTATGCATACTAAATAGGCACAGCTAATTGAGAGCTCTTCAATCAACCAGAATATAAACGTAGTTGAACAAATAGAGAAAAGCTATGGCTCAATTATATAAAAACATAACAAGAATTTATCCTACAAAAGGTTCTATCAAAACTCTAGATAACAAATTAGCTATTCATAATAGTATGTAAAACTACAATACTAAAAGTCATAACCAACAATGAAAAATTGGAAGAGGAAGGAAAAACTCGTGGAAGAATTCTCCCCCTTGCTCCCAAAGCGTTCTTGCCTCCTTAGGTCGAATCTGTGTCTCAAATCTATCCTCCTCGGGTCAAATCTATGTCAAAAATATCTCCCATTCCTTTTCTTGGCCGGCTTCCTTGGTTTAATATAGGGTTTAGGGCTTAAAATCCCGTGTTTTGCACTTTGTCCCTGAAATTTACGCATCCTGCCGCGGTTCCAACGCGGTTACGCCGGAACCGCGGCCAAACACCCTCTCAGGTTATTCATTTGTCCGCGACTGCCTTCTGCCGCGGTCCTACAGTAACCGATCTTTTTTACCCTGTTCCATTTGGAATTTGGAACAAAACTCGCTCTCGAAAATATTTTGATAATTTTGCCAAGGGTGGTTTTCATCACGATATGCATAAGGAGGATTAAAAGTAGAATTACCAACATCAAAACTTTCATAATTCCATGATGCCATGTTTTTTTTAATCAACAAGTAAAAGAAAAAATAAAAGAAAAAAAATCAAATACAAAAGAATAAAAATAAAAGTTCAAACTTAAAACCTAGTAATATGTACACCTACAGCTACACCGTTAGTTCCCCGGCAACGGTGCCAAAATTTGATCACGCCCAACTATTCCTTATAAAAAGGACAATGCGGTCGTTGCAAATATAATCCGATTTACAAGTCCGTAGTCGAATCCCAAAGAGAACTAAGGCTTTGCTACAGCTATTCACTATCACCAAGAAGATAAACTTGAACAGTTCCTAACTTATAAATATTTAGATTCTCGTGTTTAACTAATTGATTAACAAATTAAAATAATAAATTAACAACTAAAGATACTAAGAGTTAGAGCCAAGATTAAGGAGGTTTAGAGTTATGATTTCCCCAATTGTCGGAATCCTTCCCGCTATGTCTTCTATAATTTTGCCTAAGTATTCTCTACCGATCATGAGCACTCTTATTACCGTAAATCTCTCCCGAGTAATCACGACAATTTACTAGACGCACTCTCCCGAGCTACGCTAGCTGGCTTTTGATACAGCTCACTTCAGATCGCACCCAAGGCTTCGTTATCCCTAATCCCGCCTTTAAACCCTCGGTTATTGATCCCTCATATACTCTAGGAGTGGTGTTGTTCAACACTTACCTAAATATGCACTCTCTCCCGAGTTATGCATACTAAATAGGCACAGCTAATTGAGAGCTCTTCAATCAACCAGAATATAAACGTAGTTGAACAAATAGAGAAAATCTATGGCTCAATTATATAAAAACATAACAAGAATTTATCCTACAAAAGGTTCTATCAAAACTCTAGATAACAAATTAGCTATTCATAATAGTATGTAAAATTACAATACTAAAAGTCATAACCAACAATGAAAAATTGGAAGAGGAAGGAAAAACTCGAGGAAGAATTCTCCGCCTTGCTCCCAAAGCGTTCTTGCCTCCTTAGGTCGAATCTGTGTCTCAAATCTATCCTTCTCGGGTCAAATCTATGTCAAAATATCTCCCATTCCTTTTCTTGGCCGGCTTCGTTGGTTTAATATAGGGTTTAGGGCTTAAAATCCCGTGTTTTGCACTTTGGTCCCTGAAATTTACGCATCCTGCCGCGGTTCCAACGCGGTTACGCCGGAACCGTGGCCAAACACCCTCTAAGGTTCTTCATTTGTCCGCGACTGCCTTCTGCCGCGGTCCTACCGTAACCGCTATTTTTTACCCTATTCCATTTGGAATTTGGAACAAAACTCGCTCTCGAAAATATTTTGATAATTTTGCCAAGGGTGGTTTTCATCACGATATGCATAAGGAGGATTAAAAGTAGAATTACCAACATCAAAACTTTCATAATTCCATGATGCCATTTTTTTTAAATCAACAAGTAAAAGAAAAAATAAAAGAAAAAAAATCAAATACAAAAGAATAAAAATAAAAGTTCAAACTTGAAACCTAGTAATATGTACACCTACAGCTACACCGTTAGTTCCCCGGCAACGGCGCCAAAATTTGATCACGCCCAACTATGCCTTATAAAAAGGACAATGCGGTCGTTGCAAATATAATCCGATTTACAAGTCCGGAGTCGAATCCCACAGAGAACTAAGGCTTTGCTACAACTATTCACTATCACTAAGAAGACAAGTTTGAACAGTTCCTAACTTATAAATATTTAGATTCTTGTGTTTAACTAATTGATTAACAAATTAAAATAATAAATTAACAACTAAAGATACTAAGAGTTAGAGACAAGATTAAGGAGGTTTAGAGTTATGATTTCCCCAATTGTCGGAATCCTTCCCGCTATGTCTTCTATAATTTTGCCTAAGTATTCTCTACCGATCATGAGCACTCTTATTACCGTAAATCTCTCCCGAGTAATCACGACAATTTACTAGACGCACTCTCCCGAGCTACGCTAGCTGGCTTTTGATACAGCTCACTTCAGATCGCACCCAAGGCTTCGTTATCCCTAATCCCGCCTTTAAACCTCGGTTATTGATCCCTCATATACTCTAGGAGTGGTGTTGTTCAACACTTACCTAAATATGCACTCTCTCCCGAGTTATGCATACTAAATAGGCACAGCTAATTGAGAGCTCTTCAATCAACCAGAATATAAACGTAGTTGAACAAATAGAGAAAAGTTATGGCTCAATTATATAAAAACATAACAAGAATTTATGCTACAAAAGGTTCTATCAAAACTCTAGATAACAAATTAGCTATTCATAATAGTATGTAAAACTACAATACTAAAAGTCATAACCAACAATGAAAAATTGGAAGAGGAAGGAAAAACTCGTGGAAGAATTCTTCGCCTTGCTCCCAAAGCGTTCTTGCCTCCTTAGGTCGAATCTGTGTCTCAAATCTATCCTTCTCGGGTTAAATCTATGTCAAAATATCTCCCATTCCTTTTCTTGGCCGGCTTCCTTGGTTTAATATAGGGTTTAGGGCTTAAAATCCCGTGTTTTGCACTTTGGTCCCTGAAATTTACGCATCCTGCCGCGGTTCCAATGCGGTTACGCCGGAACCGTGGCCAAACACCCTCTCAGGTTCTTCATTTGTCCGCGACTGCCTTCTGCCGCGGTCCTACCGTAACCGCTATTTTTTACCCTATTCCATTTGGAATTTGGAACAAAACTCGCTCTCGAAAATATTTTGATAATTTTGCCAAGGGTGGTTTTCATCACGATATGCATAAGGAGGATTAAAAGTAGAATTACCAACATCAAAACTTTCATAATTCCATGATGCCATATTTATTTTTAAATCAACAAGTAAAAGAAAAAAAATCAAATACAAAAGAATAAAAATAAAAGTTCAAACTTGAAACCTAGTAATATGTACACCTACAGCTACACCGTTAGTTCCCCGGCAACGGTGCCAAAATTTGATCACGCCCAACTATGCCTTATAAAAAGGACAATGCGGTCGTTGCAAATATAATCCGATTTACAAGTCCGGAGTCGAATCCCACAGAGAACTAAAGCTTAGCTACAGCTGTTCACTATCACCAAGAAGACAAGTTTGAACATTTCCTAACTTATAAATATTTAGATTCTTGTGTTTAACTAATTGATTAACAAATTAAAATAATAAATTAACAACTAAAGATACTAAGAGTTAGAGACAAGATTAAGGAGGTTTAGAGTTATGATTTCCCCAATTGTCGGAATCCTTCCCGCTATGTCTTCTATAATTTTGCCTAAGTATTCTCTACCGATCATGAGCACTCTTATTACCGTAAATATATCCCGAGTAATCACGACAATTTACTAGACGCACTCTCCCAAGCTACGCTAGCTGGATTTTGATACAGCTCACTTCAAATCGCACCCAAGGCTTCGTTATCCCTAATCCCACCTTTAAACCCTCGGTTATTGATCCCTCATATACTCTAGGAGTGGTGTTGTTCAACATTTACCTAAATATGCACTCTCTCCCGAGTTATGCATACTAAATTGGCACAGCTAATTGAGAGCTCTTCAATCAACCAGAATATAAACGTAGTTGAACAAATAGAGAAAAGATATGGCTCAATTATATTAAAACATAACAAGAATTTATCCTACAAAAGGTTCTATCAAAACTCTAGATAACAAATTAGCTATTCATAATAGTATGTAAAACTACAATACTAAAAGTCATAACCAACAATAAAAAATAGGAAGAGGAAGGAAAAACTCGTGGAAGAATTCTCCGCCTTGCTCCCAATGCGTTCTTGCCTCCTTAGGTCAGATCTGTGTCTCAAATCTATCCTCCTCAGGTCAAATCTATGTCAAAAATATCTCCCATTCCTTTTCTTGGCCGACTTCCTTGGTTTAATATAGGGTTTAGGGTTTAAAATCCCATGTTTTGCACTTTGGTCCCTGAAATTTACGCATCCTGCTATGGTTCCACCGCGGTTACGCCGGAACCGCGGCCAAACACCCTCTCAGGTTCTTCATTTGTCCGCGACTGCCTTCTATCGCGGTCCTACTATAACCGCTATGTTTTACCCTGTTTCGTTTGGAATTTGGAAAAACGTAAAACATGAATATTGTAGCCCTTTGAGTTATCTTTCCAACAATATATTATGGAGCCCAAATGAAGTTCTGAGCAAAAAAAGTTATGTCTATTTTACTAGACAGTGCGCAATATGCCTCTTCGAGTTTTCGTTTTGTTGTTTTATCATCCGTTGGTCCCCGAACGCGATCCCGACTTAATTCCTTGAGCTCTTACTCAGACCTCAAAGCTCCAAACCACTTAAATTCATTCCATAACATCTATATAGCTCGGAATGACACCTACAAGGCATAAAACACACAATTAGTGCAAAACACTAGCGATTAAAGCGCAAACTCAACTAAAGTGCAGTAAAATAGAGTGTAATAATCGACTAAAATACGTAATTATAGCCTATCATCAACCAGCCCTTCCGATTGAAACATTCTACTGTAATTATATTGAAGTTATTGATGTTCATCCTAGAATTATCATGATTAACCGAAAGATATCTTCTGAGGATCATCAATAAGAATTACCTTTACTCATCCTTTACTGCTATTATATTATCTTAATTCACTCATTTTTCTCTAATAAAGATCAGTATCAATTTGATTGGTCTTATTGTGAGCACGTGATTTTTGTTTACACGACAATTACTCCAAAAGAAATCGAAAAAAATAATAAATTATATTTGTGTATGATTTTGTGAATTTGCGTGGCATTTTGATAGTTATTTGTAGTTTTTACCTGTGATTGTTTAGTTTTATCAATTAAAAAATACAAAATATATGTCGCGTGTTAAAATTAGGATTTTATTCTACTATTAGGAATTAATTAAATCGTATTTGTTTTTTTTAAAAAAATGAATGAAAATCACAAAAATATTATTTTTGGTAATTTTGTCATTTTATTGTTTAAAGGTGTGATTTTATTTTAATTAAATGTTTAATGTGAGTGATAATTGTTGTTTAAGTATTAATTAATATTTGTATGGTTTTATTTTTGATTTTACAATTTAGTTAGGAATTTTATTTAAATTAAAAATTAAAAGAAGGAAAAGAAATGAGTTAAATGAGATGAAATCGGAATTGGGCCATTTAAATTGGACCCAAAATCAGGCCCAAAAGCACTGCTTTGCCCGATCCAGATCAGTTGGCCTCAGGGACGTCCAAACGACGTCGTCTTGATCATGCTTGATCTGGGCCGTTGATCTCAGAATGATCAATGGCCAAGACCACATCTCCATACCCACGTTTAAACCTGACCCGTCTCACCCAGAGACCCACCGGTCTCACCTAAACCCATACGGCGTCGTTTCCATTTAAGCTGGTTAATCCAGGCCATCGATTGTTGATGATCTAACGGCCTAGATTAATTTTCCCCCTAACTATATAAGCCCAAACCCTTACCCCACGCCCCATCCGAACACCCCCCTTTTCATCGTCCCAAACCCAAACCCCAAACCCAGACCTCCCAAACCCTAGCCGCCCCTGTGCACTCTCACCGTGAACCCGGCGGTAACGACGCCGGTGACCACCAAAGTAACACCCCTGATGCACCTCACCACCCTTAACACGGAACTATTACCCCTTGCCTCGAATCATTCCCCATCGCCTCGAATCTTCGTTTGAAGGTGTGAACAAAACCCCGATCTACACCAACCCACCTCAGATTCACACCAGCCATTACCCTAGCCTCACTCGTGACCAAACCAAGCTTGGTTTGGTCTGAATCTACCCACAAATCCCAAAACCCCAAATCTGACTGTTCGAACCCTAGAACACAAGAATTTTTGGAATCCGGTTAGATTAAACGGAAGGTTGGGGTCTAATAGACCTTAATCGAAGTGTTCTCGGTCGAGAACACCTCGATTAAGATCTGTTCGACCACAAATGGGCAAATCCAGCTCGGGCCGGGGTCGTCTGTGTTTAAGCTTTTCAGAGTAAGTTCACTTTTCCCTTTTTTTTTGTTGTTTGTTTTAGTTTAGTTTAGTTTATCGACATGGTTAATTAGTTTGTTTGCTTATTTCTGGGATTTTGCTGTCAGTTGTTCTCCATCTCCATAAGACTTTTTATTCGGTCGATTGTTATTCTGTTTACGGTTGAATACGTATAGTGATATACATATTTCAATTTGATTAATATCGTCGAATCGATAATGCCTGTGGTTTCCCTGTGTCGTGCAAAATTGTCAAAGACAGTTGATGCCCTATTTTGTGTTGTTTGTTTGATCAATTGTTTGTTCTATGTTATAATTAGTATAGTCGATTCGATACATGTCGTCAATTAGTCTCAGCTTGGGATGATAGTAATCTGACTCATGCTATTTAATTCTACTAAGGCATTGTTTGAGTTAGCTAAGAATTGATTTTAACTGCTCGTGGTCTTTTAGTTGAATCAGAAATCATTTAAGGATTGGTTTATAGCTGCAGTTTAATATGGATTTCAGAGTTTAGTTTGAATTGATGGCATGTTCACTCATTTTAGATCTTGGACAACATGTGCATTGTAGTTCTTTATTGAATTAAAGAAAATTTGACAGCATGTGCTGTCAGGGCATATTCAGGCTGCCCATACTTGCTAATTAGAATAAGGGACAGGCTACTTTAGCAATAAAAAAGGGGGCTGTCAGGGCAATCTCATGGGAATACTTTGCTTTTGAATTTTTGAGTGGAAAAACAGAAGATTCACATGGGAGGGGATCAGTATTTTATTGGACTAGTTGGACGAACAGCTGGGGGAAAAGGGGGCTGAGGTTGGCTATAAAAGAAAGGAGGACACCCCTGAAAAAGGAGTTTTTTCAGCCATCAAAAACCTCCCTAAAAATCTATCTTTTTTGGAGTTTTCAGAACAAAAGAATCAGAAAAGGAGATAGAATAGGGACATCATTTGAGACTTAAAAGAGTTGGTTTCTTAAAAAAGAGTTGGCATCCAAAACAACAAAGAGACTCTTCAATTGAATTTTTCTATTCAGTTTCGAGTTTAGTAGTTGAAGTTGACATCCCAATTTGGTTTTCAATTTGCTGGAACTTCTTCCAAGATCTATTGGTCCAGTTTTGGCATAATTCAAAGTTCAGTTGAGTCTTTTGGGTGTTGATTTTTGCTTTTGGGTTTACAAATCATTTCGGGTCTTGGTGGAGTGTTGTTTCTGTTTTTGGAATTGGTATTGCTTTGGGTTCGTTACTACTGCTGTTGCTGCTGCCATTCTCTTGTTGCTGCTGCTGACTTCTCTGCATTCTTCTTCTTCTTTTGCGTTTCAATATCCAGGTACACACAAGAATTTCGCATTGATGTAACAGTGAAAGCATGAAATGAAAGATGTGAAGGAGTTTAATCATTTGCTGCTGTAATTACAGCTTTATAAATGTTGTTAGATTTGTGTAATTTGTTAGTTTGTAACTCAATAGAGAATACATGAGGTAGCTTGTACTTAATTGAAACCTTAGTTTGTTTACACTATTGATTTAGTTGTTTTAGTTGACTGTATGATGTAGAGTGCACATGTGTTTAGTATATTGATAGTTAAATCTCATCTATATTCTTATCTTAAACACGCAAGGCAAGCTGCTTCCAATTTGGCAAAAGACGCAACATAGTTCTAAATCATTTAAACTAACTCTATCAAATTGGATCTCGTTAGGCAGTCTATAGAACCATGTTCGAGTCCTATTAGTAGCAGTTTCTAGTAGTTAATTCCATTAATCTAGTTTAAATAAGTTAGTTTAAATTCAAACTCGAAGAATGTTTAGCGCGAGTTTAGCATTTTATTAATCTTATATACAATTTTCTTTATTAAAATTAGCAAATTAAAAGCATGTTCACCCATGGAATAAGGCACGAAACAATTCCCGCCTCGTAAATAATTAATCAGATAATTAACAAGAATCCGGAGTTGGCCAAGCATGTAATTTAATTAGCATGTATTTTATTTCTTCCATTTTTAGAGACGAACATAATAGAAAAATATAGTCATTGTAGGTTTATCCTTTCAAAATGAGACGAGCCTCGCCAGATACATATGCAAATTGTGGGGCCCTCAATAACTGGTCACAATAAAATACTTAGAATTTGGGATGGATTGTTTAATGAATTTCACTGCCTTCCCCAAAGACAATAAACGCGTTAGACTCTTTAGGCGCGACTTAAGTAAATTACATTCTTAAATTAGGGTGCGCATTTATGTGACCCAAATTCAAATCTCAACGGAGTCGGAATGTATTAACAACCACAGGTGCATTGATTGTGACGTGGTTCGAGATACATTTTCACGACGTTGCAATTCCATAAAAAATAATAATAATAAAGCGGTTTAAACTTAATAAAAGCACATAAGTCATAATATGTATTTAAATAAGATATTTAGCCATTATAACAATTTAAGCGACCGTGCTAGAACCACGGGATTCGAGGGTGCCTAACACCTTCCCTCGGGTCAACAGAATTCCTTACTTAGAATTTCTGGTTCGCAGACTTCATTTGGAAAGTCGAATATTTTCCTCGATTTGGGATTCAAGATAAACCGGTGACTTGGGACACCAAAAGCCAAACCTTTCCCAAGTGGCGACTCTGAATTAAATAAATAATCCCATTTCGAATATTGTCACTTAAATTGGAAAAACTCCCTCACGCATTTTACCCTTCGGGGCGGGCGCGCAAAAAGGAGGTGTGACAGCTCTGGCGACTCTGCTGGGGACTTGTACCCAGAACGTTAGTTCAGGGTTCAGAATTCGAGCTTAGAATAATTGTTATATTTGGCTTTATTATCTGATCTTTATTACATGTTTGGGCATAACGTGCTAAATGTTGTATTTTACCGCTTTGATATTATCTGAACTGTATATAAACTGTGCCGAAACCCTTCTCTTCTTACCTCCGGGGAGAAGCTCACTGGTCGAGACTCCTTATTCTGTTATTGTCAATACTTGAAATAAGAAAGAGGCCGGACAAGTTACAAAGCCGGACGATCTCGCGGGTCCTCAGTACGTAGCCCCCTCCTCGACTCGAGTTGTCTGCTCGGGTACACAGTCTAGAACATATACCCAGATTATAAACCTAGTATAACAAAACCTCATGTCGGATCCCTAGTAGGAACGCTTATTTGCATCATGTTGCATTTGACATAGGGGGCTCAACACAGGGGTTGGGTCCGTCTAGGACAGGCAACCTGAAATGAAAAGACCATCCTGCTGCATCCCGTTTGTTTGACACATTTATTTGCTTCAGTTCTACATGCCGACCGGTTTCTAAAAAAAAAAAGAAAATAGCAGCGTAGGGAGATAATTACTTATTTTTGGAAAATAAAACCAATGTCCAAGTAGTGTCAAAACCTCACCGAAACTTTCTAAACAAAAGAAAAAGAAATGAAAACAAAATTTGTCTTTAGTTTGATTTTTATATATATAAAAAAAAATCCTTTTAATCATTTTCAAAATCCAAAAAAAAAGTATTTGTTTTAAAAAAAAAGGAGAAAATTCAAAAAAAATATTGTTTCATTTGTAGTATCTCTTTAAAAGATTTTCGGAATTTCAAAAAAAAAAAAGAAGTGAAAAAAAAGAGTTTAAAATTCAAAGAAAAATATTTCCTTAGTCTTCGTCTCTTTTCAAAAAAAATCCAGAAAATATTTTTCTCCTTTTCTTTAAAAGATTTTATTCAAAAAAAAGGGGATTTAGTTTGTTTCCCTCTATTCACGATCGCTCGAACTACGCCGGTTTGATTCTCACAGGATGCGAGATACGTAGGCAACCCTCATCGGGTCCAACCTCTCCTTTTCAAAATTGCCAAAATGTTAGAATTTTAATTTCGTCATGAATGAGTCGGGTAATGCCGTTTTGTCAAGGATAGCCGAATGTTCCCGAAAGGGACGCCGGAAGGCTGACTTTGCACAAACGGCCATTATTGGTCATTTTTTTTCTGACCAAATTGCCCAATGGCCTTAGGATCCTCGTCCCCGAGGCTCTGTGAGCCCGTGTTCCCCATGTTGGTTCATTACTAAAAAAAGAGTCATAAATAAATCAAGTGATTGTTTTTTTCAAAAATAACCAAATATTTCCGAAAGGGACGGCGGAAGGATGATTTTGCATAAACGGCCGCTTTCGGTCATCTTTTAGAGTTTTTGATCGGTTGACCCTCACAGCTTTAAAATCTTCATTCCCGAAGTGCTGAAAGGCCGTGTTCGAAAATCGGATCTTCTTTTTTAAATATCGTCAAAATATTTTTTTGAGTCAAATCATTTTTGCTTAACGTCACCTTAATAAATGTGCAGGATGAGCACAATGCGAAATGAACACTTTTCAATAATGACTAAAATCCCTGTCAAGTTACGGTTATGGTGGAATGATCTAGGTATTGAAGGGCAAGATGAGGTCAAGAAATATCTGAAAGGTCTCACGGGTTTATTGGAAATCCAGCCTCGGGGAGATATCATAAGAGCTTTGGTCACCTACTGGGACCCATCGCACAATGTTTTCCACTTCTCCGATTTTGAACTCACCCCGACTCTGGAGGAAATGGCTGGGTACATCGAAAATGTTGAACTTCTATTAAGGCAAAACTACCTGCTTGCCCCAAGAGCTGTCATGGTGCATCGATTTCTAGACTCACTAAAAATACCCAGAACGGTCCATAACCCAGATTTGGTCGCGGGTTTTTGTAATCCATGCTTCATATACGACAGGTATGGTCATGTGGGAAGATTCAATAATCCGATTAACAAGCTATGCAGCAAAAGTAGTCGTCAAAAGTGGGATGAGCACAGACGGGTGGCTTTCATGATAACATTTTTGGGCCTTCTGGTATTTCCGAGGAAAGACGGAAATATGATTTGAAAATGTTCGGGGTCGTCAGTACTTTGCTCACTCAGAATGATAGTACTCTCGCGCCTATGGTGGTATCTGATATCTTTCGAGCTCTCACAACCTTCAAAGCCGGGGGGAATTTCTTCGAAGGGTGTAACTTGCTGCTACAAATATGGATGACTGAACATCTCTGCCATCGTTCCGAGCTTTTGAGCCATGGTTCCTCGAAGAAAACTTGCATAGAAGAGTTTTACACAACAACCAAAAAGATCAGTCTGCCCAAAGGAGTTATGGCATGGACTTCATTATTTCAGACTCTCACTGCCAACCAAATACAATGGACACTGGGATGGTTGCCTGTTGATGAGGTCATGTATATGCCAGCATCTAGAACTCACTTTCTACTGATGGGACTTAAGAGCATTCAACCTTACGCGCCCTGCCGAGTCTTGAGACAACTCGGAAGGTGCCAGATAGTACCACACGAGGAAGATCTTAGTGCTCAAACAATTGAGATTAGCCTTGACGGACAATTTCCTGAAGCAAGAATCTGCCAGATTTGGAATGAATGTCAACATTTGAAGGCGGATACTTGTGTGCAGGATCGGACCAAAAGTGAAATGGCGCCAGGTTACCTTGCGTGGTACAGAAGAGAAATTGAACACGAAAGGCCGGCTAATAGACCCCACATCCTGAATTTCGCCGAGTCATCGCAAAAGCAGTGGGATTGGTTGGCAAAAGAAAGAGGCTATCGTGCCGAAATCAGCAAATTGAAGCAACAAGTTGAAGGTCTGAAATATGAGCACAACGTGCAAGTTGCTACCGATATGGGAGAAAAGAACAGGTTGACTCAGGAAAACGAGATGCTCAGGGCCCAGATCAAATAGATGAGAATAGATGCTGATAATCAGCAAAGGAGCCGGTCCGATAAACGATTGATAAAAGGTTTAAGGATGGAAATTGGGGAGTGCCGGAGTGAGTCAGAAAATCTTAAAAATACCATAGCAGGACTCGAAGCACACTGGGCAAGAAGGACAGAAAAGCGTAACCGGCACCTGCGGCAGTTGGAAAGGGATCACGAGCGAACCATTGCCAATCTGAAGGAAAAGGTGGACAGAGCGGTTGAGCAAACCCGAACCCTTGGAGCTGAAAATAGACATTGCCACAAGCTCTTAACCCAGATGGAAGTAGAAATTCAGCAATGGCAAAATCAATGCCTCTAGGATTCTCGGGTTATGACAGCCCGTAATGATTAAATAGAGCACATACTCAAAGAAAAGAGGCAAACCAGGGATAAGATTAAGACCATTGCCCATTCCATCATCAGAAGGTGTCTACGATGTGAAAACATGACCAACATTACCGTTCTCTTGGTAGTGATAATTTATGTCAAGTAGACCATGCATGAGCTGAAACAACTTGAAAGGGACCTCACACCTAAGATCGCGGCGAGTCCGAACGATGCCCCGCGGGCGCCAATTCTCGAAACCTTAATGTATACATAGGTCGAGTCTGTCCGTCTTTTCGCATCAGGGTGTATTAGTCTGTTGAGTCTGTACTTATTTCAAGGCTTGTTATTTTCCCTTTTTCGAAAATGTTAGTTTGTAATAGATTGTTTCAGTAATAAAATGTGTGCTTCTTTTACACTCATCTATTTTGAACTACGTAATGATCTGATTCACGCGGCATCGTGATACGTAGGCAATCCTCATTGGATCCGGTCACATTTTTAACTGCAAATAATGAAAACAATAATAAATAGGAAATAATAAAAAAAAAAAAAAAATGATGATAAATAAAGGAAACCCTAAAGAGAAGCCGGAATGACGCATGTCTTCGTTGCAAACATGTAGAAATTCACTTAACTGTATAGATGCATCACGCCCCAACGTGCGATTACCTATCTGTTATTTGTTTCAAACTAACCGTTTTGCTTGCCGCTGAGTCCTCCAGGTTTTTAGAAAAAGTGGTTTGGTTTGGTAGAGTTCTGGCCTCACATTCATACTTCACGAGGTCGAAAGGAAGTGTTCAGTTACCCGTCGTTAAGTCGAGAGGGAGTATTCACACTTACTTCACAAGATCAAAGGGAAACACAGAGATGTCTTCAGAAATTCCTTTGCCGACAATTCCTGTCTTCGAGGAGAGTTCAATCTCGGTCGTCCTAACGCCCGAGTTAGCAACTGCTGAGGAAAACAGAATCCTGCGGCTCCGCATGTTGGAGATGTTGGATGACTGGAATAACGGAAAAGATCCACCGAGTGTAATCCCTGGGTTCCCTGAGTTGTTCTCCAGGACAAGTGGGACTTCCAACGTCCCCATAAGCTATCCAACTACCCCATTCGGGTACCCGTCCATGTCAGCCCACTCTGCTGGATCACCCTCTGATTCTCATCCCTGAATGTCAACAACAGATGTAGCTACGAACATATCCACTGCACCGCCCTGTCCGATCATGGCACAACCCGCTACACACAGGCCGAATTTTGACTCGTCCTCATTCACGTTTCAAGCACCATCCTTCTCACTAGAACCAACTCGGCTCACCACCAACACTCATCCTCAACAACCTCAATACGAGTTTGCACCTGGGCAGGATCAAAACCCCAAAGCTGCTGAACAGGATGAGATAGCAAAAAGAATGAGGAGCCTTGAGCAGAGTTTGAAAAACATGCAAGGTTTAAGCGGACAAAAGAGTGTTTCCTATACCGATCTATGCATGTTCCCTCACGTGTACCTACCCGTGGGTTTCAAAACACCAAAGTTTGAAAAGTATGACGGGCACGACGACCCTATTGCTCATCTCAAGAAGTATTGCAACCAATTGCGGGGAGCCAGCGGTAAAGAAGTATTGTTGATGGCATACTTTGGAGAAAGTCTGATAGGAATAGCCTCAGAGTGGTATATGGACCAAGACATATCTCGATGGCATATATGGGATGATCTTGCTAGAGATTTTGTGAGGTAATTTCAGTATAATATTGACATTGCACCAGACAGAAATTCTTTGTCAAACTTGAAGAAGAAACCCTCGAAAAGTTTCAGAGAATATGCTATTAAATGGCGCGAGCAGGCATCAATGGTAAAACCTCCCATGGACGAGATAGAAATGGTCACTACTTTCCTCCAGGCTCAAGAATCAGACTATTTCCAGAATATGATGTCAGCCATGGGAAAGCCTTTCGCGGAAGCAATCAAGATCGGGGAGATGGTGGAGAATGGTTTGAAAACGGGTAGAATCTTAAGTCAGGCAGCCATAAGGGCAACCTCCCAAACCGTCCAAAGCGGGTCCGGAGGAATGGCAAGAGGAAATAAAAAGGAAGAAACGTCCATGGCAGCATCAGAAGCGAGGGAATATCGCAATCCTAGGACCCGTTTTCTAGAAAGAACCCCACAACATTACTACCCCCACCAAAATGTGACTTATGCTCCACAACCCTACATGGTCATGAATACCCAACCCTATGTCCATCCACCACAGCAAGCCAATCGAGGCCAAGCTCCACCTCCTAGAAATCAGCCTCCTTACCGGAACCACTTAAATCCACAGCCACCTCAAAATAACTTCCGCCCTCAAGAACCACCCAGAAGACGGAGTTTCATACCCATTGGTGAACCATATTCTACCTTGTTCCCAAAGCTAGTCCAGATGGGTTTCCTGTAGCCAGTCCATCAGACAAGGCACAATCCGGCATCACCTGCTTACAAAGCCGATGTTAGGTGTGCTTATCATTCGGGAGCAGAAGGGCACGATACAAATGATTGTTGGACTTTGAGAAGGGTGGTTGAGAACTTAATAGAGCAGGGAAAGATAGTGGTGAGGGACGAGGAGGTCCCAAATGTGACTAACAATCCGTTGCCCGCTCACAATAATGGGCCGTTGATTGGAATGATTTATGAGGACAAAGAGTTTGATCCTGCATTAAAAGCTATAATCACCATCGTCGATGTAGGGAAAAGGCCTAAAACAACCCCGAAGCCAGAGAAGGGGAAAATAAGACTGGTACTGTCAAGGTTGAGCTCGAAGAGAAGGTCGAGACAAAGACGGTAACGATGGTGCCTGCAGGGAATAAAGTTCTTTATGTTCCACGAGGTTGAGCAGAGAAGCCGCAGAGATTCGAAGTCAAAAGGGCGAAACCAATGTATGTACCGAAGGGGGCCTATGTGGTCCGGCGGACGATTCAACCACCTCGGCTGAATGAGCCAGTGGTTATCGGACGCGTACCACAGAAGCCAATGACAGACCCGTCTGCAGTACCATGGAACTATCAAAGAACATTGGTTACATACAAAGGCAGGGAAGTCACGGGGAAACTTCCGGAGAATACTTTCGTTGGAAGTTATTCAAACACTCAAGAGTTAAACAACGCCACACGGAAACGATTCCCACCCAAGAAGCCTGTAACGTTGAAGAAGCGGAAGTTTTCTTCCAAAAGATGAAAATGCCCGACTACGAAGTGGTGGATCAGTTGCGCAAGTGCCCCGAGCAAGTGTCCATGCTATCTCTGTTGATGAAGTCGGCCGAACACCAGAAGATCTTGCTCAAAACCCTTAATGAAGCGTACATACCGGCTGAGACTTCAGTCGAACAACTGGAACGAATGACTGAAAGATTCTTCGCAGTTAACCAGGTTTCTTTCAGCAAGAACGACTTACCTCTAGAGGGAGAGGCTCACAACAAAACCTTACATCTGACAGTTAAATGCGAAGACTACTACGTCAAGCGGGTAATGTTGGATGGAGGTTCAGGTGTTGACATTTGTCCGCTCTCCATGCTGCAGAGAATGGAAATTGGGACTGGAAGAATTCGCCCCAATAATGTTTGCGTAAGGGCTTTTGATGGTGTCAAGAGGGACACCCTCGGGGAAATAGACTTGGTGTTGACTATAGGACCAATGGAGTTTGAAATAACTTTCCAGGTGCTTGACATGGATACGTCTTACAATTTTCTCCTCGACAGACCTTGGATTCATGCGGCAGGGGCTGTACCTTCCACTCTTCACCAAATGGTGAAGTTTGAATACGAAGATCGAGAAATTGTGGTCCACGGAGAAGACGAACAGTCTATTTATCGGGACCCGTCCATCCCATATCTTGAAGCAAGGGAAGGGAGTGAGCACACGGTTTATCAGGCTTTCAAAGTTGTGCTAGCGGAGCAGTGTGAAGAAGGAAGACCTTGCCCCCAGCCTTTCCTGTCCAACGCCTCGATCATGGTGGCTAAAGAAATGATCCGACATGGATTCAGGCCAGGGAAAGGGCTTAGACGAACGCTGCAAGGAATAACGGAACCCATCACCTTGCCTTCCACTAAGAAACTTTTTGGGATAGGTTTTCAACCCACTTCAAAAGATGAAGAGTGGGCAAGGAAGAGGAAAAATGAGGGTTGAAAACTGCCTCGGCCATTGCCAGATTTATACGAGACTTTCGTCGGACCAAAATACATCGAAGAAGAAGACGATGAGGTTTTCACGGCCGAAGAGATCGAGGAGATATGTGGGGCAATGAGAGGAATGCTCTACGAAGCTCACATGGTTCAACCGGGAGAAGGCACAAGCACCACTGAGATGCTATATGTGGGGCCAAATGCCAAGCTTCGAAATTGGGAGGCCACGCCATTCCCAACTAGGCAGGAGTCCGGGTAGACCTGTCCTGCCACCTTTCCTGCATCACGAGTTATCCCCAAGATGTAACTAGGATGTTTTTCCTTCAGTTTCTTGTTTTGAATTACCGAAATATAAACCTTGTTATCTTCCAAATTCCAAGGAATAAAAATCAGTATTTTCTCATTTTTTCCCTTATTCTGATTTTTGTTATTTTTCCTTTATCTTTTCTTTTCAGTTATAATAATGCAGCTTTAAATAATTTGACATGCTTGCGGACTTCACGCCCATATCACAACGAGCTGTTTATTTGTGAAATAATAAACCGAGAATCGGAATATGACGAAGAAGAGGATTTTTGGGAAATAAACCGAGAACTGGAACACTTTGAGAATAAACCTAAGCCGAATCTGAATGACACTGAACCGGTTAATTTGGGAATTCCTGAAGAAATCCGAGAGACCAAAATAAGCATTCAAATGGACGAGAAAACGCGAGACGCGATAATTCAACTCCTTTTTGAATTTAAAGATGTGTTTGCTTGGTCATACGATGACATGCCAGAATTAGGTGTTGATCTAGTGGTGCATAAATTGCCAATTCACCCTGATTATCTTCAAGTTCAACAAAAGCATAGAAAGTTCAAAACTGATGTTAGTGACAAGATTAAAGAAGAAATCACCAAGCAATTGAAAACAGGGGTAATTCGGGTAGTCCAGTACACCACGTGGTTGACGAATGTAGTCCCAGTGCCGAAAAAAGATGGGAAGACTCGGGTATGTGTGGATTATCGAGATTTGAACAGAGCGAGTCCCAAAGACAATTTCCCATTGCCCAACATCCACATCCTTGTTGATAATTGCGCCAAACATGAGATACAATCTTTCGTAGATTGTTACACTGGATATCATCAGGTGTTGATGGATGAAGAAGACGCCGAGAAGACTGCCTTCACTACACCTTAGGGCACTTACTGTTATCGGGTTATGTCATTCGGTCTGAAGAATGCTGGGGCAACTTACATGAGATCCATGACTGCCATTTTTCATGACATGATGCATCAAGAGATAGAGGTGTATGTGGACGACGTGATAGTCAAGTCCAGGACTCGGGACAATCATATACAAGACTTGAGGAAATTCTTCGAGAGACTGAGAAAGTACGACTTGAAGCTGAACCCGGCCAAATGCGCCTTCGGAGTCCCATCAGGAAAGCTTTTGGGTTTCATAGTGAGCAGGAGAGGTATCGAGTTAGATCCAACAAAGATAAAATCTATCAGAGATCTACCTCCCCCAAGAACGAAGAAAGACGTGATAAGTCTATTGGGCAGGTTAAACTATATCAGTCGATTCATTGCCCAGCTGACTAGCACATGTGAGCCCATATTCAAGCTATTGAGGAAGGATGCAGTGATCAAATGGACGACTGAGTGTCAAGAAGCTTTTGACAAGATCAAAGAATATCTTTCAAATCCTCCAGTTTTGGTCCCGCCAGAGCTAGAGAGACCCCTGTTCTTGTATCTGACAATATTGGAAAATTCCTTCGGTTGTGTCCTCGGGCAACATGACATAACCGGAAAGAAGGAGCAGGCGATCTATTACTTGAGCAAGAAATTCACCGGCTACGAGGCCAAGTACACTTTGCTGGAAAGAACGTGTTGTGCTTTGACGTGGGTTGCTCAAAAATTGAGACATTATCTCCAAGCTCACACTACTTACATCATAAGCAGGTTGGATCCTTTGAAGTACATATTTCAGAAGCCAATGCCTACTGGAAGACTGGCCAAGTGGCAAATCTTGCTTACCGAATTTGACATAGCCTATGTCACCCGCACGACAATGAAAGCCCAGGCATTAGCAGATCATTTGGCCGAAAACCTGGTTGATGAGGAATACCAACCGTTGAGTACTTATTTTCCGGATGAAGAAATAAACACCATAGAAGTAGTCTCGGAAAACGCTCATGTTTGGAAGATGTTCTTTGATGGGGCCGTAAACGCCAAAGGTGTAGGAATTAGGGCAATTTTGATCTCACCCTCTAGTCAGCACTATCCTGCTACAGCTAGACTGCGCTTCTTTTGCACGAACAATACAGCCAAATATGAAGCCTGCATCATGGGAATGCATATGGCGATCGATCAGGATGTTGAAGATTTAGTGATTATGGGGGATTCTGACCTGATTATCCGGCAAGCCCAAGGTGAATGGGAAACTCGGGATGTCAAGCTTATTCCTTACCGACAGCACGTGGAGGACCTCGGCAAGCGTTTCAAATTAATAGAATTTAGGTATATCCCTCGGTGTCACAATGAACTAGCGGATGCATTTGCTACCTTAGCTTCAATGTTACCCTACCCAGGCAACGCCCACGTCGATCCCTTGGAAATCCAAATCAGGGAAAGACACGGGTACTGTAATGTAATCGAGGCAGGATCGCGTACACAGCCATGGTACCATGATATCAAGAGGTTCTTGAAGACACAAGAATACCCCGAACATGCTACTGGAGATCAAAAGAGGACTATCAGGCGGCATGCAGGAGGTTTCTTTTTGAGCGGCGAGGTATTATATAAAAGGACCCCGGACCTCAATCTATTAAGATGTGTTGACGCCGAGGAGGCGGGAAGAATCATGCATGAAGTACACGCAGGAGTGTGCGGGCCCCACATGAACGGGTATGTTTTGGCAAAGAAAATCCTTTGAGCGGGTTATTACTGGATGATCATGGAAAAGGACTATTTTAGCGTCGTTCGAAAGTGTCATCAGTGTCAGGTGCACAGTGATTTGATTCATGCACCTCCCACAGAACTGCATCCCATGTCTGCACCTTGGCCATTTGTTGCTTGGGGCATGGACGTCATTGGTCCGATCGAGCCGAATGCCTCAAATGGACACAGATTCATATTGGTTGCTATCGACTACTTCACGAAATGGGTAGAAGCTGTCACTCTCAAATCGGTCACTAAGAAGGCTGTGGTGGATTTTGTACATTCAAATCTCATTTGTCGTTTCGGTATTCCTGCAACTATCATCACAGATAACGCGGCAAACCTGAATAGTCACTTGATGGGGGATATATGCGAACAGTTCAAAATAACGCATAGGAACTCCACTCCTTCTCGGCCCAAGGCCAATGGCGCTGTTGAAGCAGCAAACAAGAATATCAAGAAGATTTTGAGGAAGACGATCCAGAGTTCCCGACAATGGCATGAACAGTTACCCTTTGCATTGTTGGGATATCGCACTACAGTACGCACATCAGTAGGGGCAACCCCTTTCTTGTTGGTTTATGGGACCGAGGCTGTGATACCAGCAGAGGTGGAAATTCCTTCGCTCTGAACCATTGTCGAAGCAGAAATTGAAGATAGCGAGTGGGTTAAGACTCGATTGGAGCAGTTGACTTTGATTGACGAGAAACGAATGGCCGCAGTTTGTCACGGGCAGTTGTACCAACAAAGAATGGCCCGTTCTTACAACAAGAAAGTACGACCCAGGAATTTTGAAGTAGGTCAACTGGTATTGAGGCGCATTCTGCCACATCACCAGGAAGCGAAAGGAAAATTTGCTCCTAATTGGAAAGGCCCATACATCATTAGGAAGATATTGTTGAGAGGAGCATTGTATCTGGGCGATATTGAAGGAAATGATCCTGAAACAGCAGTGAATGCGGATGCAGTCAAAAGGTACTATGTTTGAGTTTACTTCGGTGATATTTTGGCACATTTGAGATGATGAAGGTTTTATTCCCACCGCCCAAACACTATAAACTCTCTCCATAAGCCCTTTGAGCCGGTTACGTTTCTTTGGCTACCTTACATGAAAAAAAAATCAAAGAAAAAACAAACAAACATTGATTGAGCCTAAACTACGTCTGACTTGATTCCGAAAGGATACGTAGCCAGCCTCTCTCTGGGGTTTAGTCACACCAAAAATAAAATCCAATTTACCTTGAAATTGAAACCGGGGCACACCAAATGGCTTAGAAGTTGTAGTTTCATCTACCATTCATTTACCAAGCACAAGTCCTTTACCGAGAGAAATCATGATTGGAGGCCGGCACATTAAAATTGAGAGAAATAAAACGAGAGAGTCTTGTCGGTGAAAACCTTCGGGCACCGTGAGGCAACGGGAGTAGAGAAATAGAAAATGAGAGAGCTTGTTTAGTAAAAACTCGTAAAGAGTGCTATCAAGCGACAACATGAAGAGAAATGAGAGAGGTCGACTAGCGAAAACCCGCACAGGGCGCTGTCGGCCGAAAAGATGATTCCACCTCAGAAAGTCTTGGCAAGGTTCCACTGGTTTGGAAACATAGATCCGTTTTTGGTTCATGAGGAAATGCAAGTTCGTGAAGGTCAGGCATCCAGTCCAAAAAGCATGTCATGTCAATTTAAAGTCAGCATGTTTTCCTTAGATAAGTCTTTCTTGTCCTGAAAGGGACACTTCTCTTTTAAATTTGTTTTCTCCGCTCTTTGTTTTACCTTTTTTTGAATCCCTTTCATTTTAATCCCAAGTTCCAAATATACTGGAAAGAATAGGTGGCAGTACCGGTTTCACGGAGCTCCGTTTAGTAAGAAGTAAATACCCCGCTTCAGTGGTACGTTTGTCCAGTCCTGATTGTTCATGATGTTTGTTGCCTTCGAAGTAAAGCCACACACACCCACACACACACAAAAAAAAAACCGACAAATCCCCACAGGGTCTCCCTTTGTACAAATCCCAACAGGGTCTCCCTTTGTAAAAAAATCCTCACAGAGTCTCCCCTTGTAAAAATCCCCCAAAGAGTCTGCCCCAGCTAATCCCAAACGAGTCTGCCTTGTACAAATCCCCACAGAGTCTCCCCAATAAAAATCCCCACTGAGTCTGCCTCGGTAAAAATCCCCAAGCAGAATGGGATGGAAGAACCAAAGCCTTACACGGGCAAATTATCACAAAATCCGGGAATACGAGTCTGAGCAGTTTAAAAGGGTTTCGCCTGTGAATCCAATCAATGACAGAGTTTCTCAATAGGAATAAGGACACGACAAAGCAATTGGAACAATCAAGGCCATCGAACCAACCACCATTTTCAAACTGACAATTGTTCTTTGTTTGGAAAATTGAAACAGGTGTGATCCAAAGCAACCGTGCAAGAAGCAGGGGTCGTCCAAAAAGAAAAGAAATACGTGAATGCAAGAAACAACTTTGCAATAAGGAATCAACCCAAAAGGGAAGTTTCCCCAAAATTCTCTCCTGCATTTTACTAAACAAAAAAAATAATAAAAAAAACGAAAAAAGAAGTAAGAAGAAAACTAAAAAAAGAGGGTTAGTTAGAATCCCCAATTTTCTGTAAGCCAACATTAGGGCTCCAATCCCTGAGTTGAGCAGTCTTTCCTTTAGCCAACATTAGGGCTCCAATCCCTGAGTTGAGCATTTTTCCATTTAGCCAACATTAGGGCTCCAATCCCTGAGTTGAGTGTCTTTCCTTTAGCCAACATTAGGACTCCAATCCCTGAGTTGAGCATTTTTCCTTTAGCCAGCATTAGGGCTCCAATCCATGAGTTGAGCATTTTTTCATTTAGCCAGCATTAGGGCTCCAATCCCTGAGTTGAGCGGTCTTTCCTTTATCCAACATTAGGGCCCCAATCCCTGAGTTGAGAATTTTTCCATTTAGCCAGCATTAGGGCTCCAATCCCTGAGTTGAGCATTTTTCCATTTAGCCAGCATTATGGCTCCAATCCCTGAGTTGAGCAGTTTTCCATTTAGCCGACATTAGGGCTCCAATCCCTGAGTTGAGCAGTTTTTCCATTTAGCCAGCATTAGGGCTCCAATCCCTGAGTTGAGCGGTCTTTCCTTTAGCCAACATTAGGGCTCCAATCCATGAGTTGAGCATTTTTCCATTTAGCCAGCATTAGGGCTCCAATCTCTGACTTGAGAATTTTTCCATTTAGCCAGCATTAGGGCTCCAATCCCTGAGTTGAGCGGTCTTTCCTTTATCCAACATTAGGGCTCCAATCCCTGAGTTGAGCATTTTTCCATTTAGCCAGCATTAGGGCTCCAATCCCTGAGTTGATCATTTTTCCATTTAGCCAGCATTAGGGCTCCAATCCCTGAGTTGAGCAGTTTTCCATTTAGCCAGCATTAGGGCTCCAATCTCTGAGTTGAGCATTTTTCCATTTAACCAGCATTAGGGCTCCAATCCCTGAGTTGAGCGGTCTTTCCTTTAGCCAACATTAGGGCTCCAATCCCTGAGTTGAGCATTTTTCCATTTAGCCAGCATTAGGGCTCTAATCCCTGAGTTGAGCATTTTTCCATTTAGCCAGGATTAGGGCTCCAATCCCTGAGTTGAGCGATTTTCTTTTTAGCCGACATTAGGGCTCCAATCCCTGAGTTGAGCATTTTTCCTTTGGCCAGCATTAGGGCTCCAATCCCTGAGTTAAGCAATTTCCATTTTAGCCAGCATTAGGGCTCCAATCCCTGAGATGAGCGACTTTCCTTTAGCCAGCATTAGGGCTCCAATCCCTGAGTTGAGCAACCTTCCTTTAGCCGACATTAGGGCTCCAATCCCTGAATTCTGCATTTTTACCTTTTGCGACATTAGGGCTCCAACCCCCGAGTTGCGCTTTGTAGACTAGAGTTTTCCAATCCCCTTATCAATTATGTAAATTTTCATGGCAATTAACTCACGAAATTTTCCTAGTGAAACTGGGGCAGAAAATTTCGTTCGTTTGTTTTGTTGTTTCAACAGGTCTGACCTCGAGGCGCACGGATCGAGATGACCTACGGTTTGAGTCTCAATCCAGAATAAAGAAAAGAAGAAAAGAACAAAAAGAAGATGTTCCCAGATATTGGAACAAACAAAGGGCAGGTCGCTCAAAATTTGATCAAATTCCCGAGCTCCGCCAATCCCGTTTCACTCAATACTGCAGAAATAAACAAACGCATACAACTTGCGAGCATCAAGATTCGGATCGATGTCTACAAGCAGAATCAGCTAAGACCCAAGATCAAGTTGCAAAAGAATTATAGATAGGAATCTTGTAACTAGCGGTTGACAGGCATAAGTAGTTAGTTCAGTTTCAATTTCCTTTGGTTGTAATAAGGAGGTCAGTAAAGCAGTAGTGGCAACAACGACAGCAGTAACAGCAAGCATTGCAATCTCATGGTAGTCCCAGCTACCAAAATTTCCCGAACTACATTGACCTGATTCCTGTTTAGCCCAGGATATGTAGGAAATCTTTGAAGCAAAGATTCGGTCAAATCTTTCAAAAATGTGCTTCACGCGGAGTATTCCAACAGGCAAAAATCGCTCATATCCGCTCACTTTATCTTTGCACGAAAACCCTTCGTGTTTTCGAACAAAGAGGGGCAGCTGTGAGCACGTGATTTTTGTTTACACGACAATTACTCCAAAAGAAATCGAAAAAAAATAATAAATTATATTTGTGTATGATTTTGTGAATTTGCGTGGCATTTTGATAGTTATTTGTAGTTTTTACCTGTGATTGTTTAGTTTTATCAATTAAAAAATACAAAATATATGTCGCGTGTTAAAATTAGGATTTTATTCTACTATTAGGAATTAATTAAATCGTATTTGATTTTGTTTAAAATGAATGAAAATGACAAAAATATTATTTTTGGTAATTTTGTCATTTTATTATTTAATGGCGTGATTTTATTTTAATTAAATGTTTAATGTGAGTGATAATTGTTGTTTAAGTATTAATTAATATTTGTATGGTTTTATTTTTGATTTTACAATTTAGTTAGGAATTTTATTTAAATTAAAAATTAAAAGAAGGAAAAGAAATGAGTTAAATTAGATGAAATTGGAATTGGGCCATTTAAATTGGACCCAAAATCAGGCCCAAAAGCACTGCTTTGCCCGGTCCAGATCAGTTGGCCTCAGGGACGTCCAAACGACGTTGTCTTGATCATGCTTGATCTGGGCCGTTGATCTCAGAATGATCAACGGCCAAGATCACATCTCTATACCCATGTTTAAACCCGACCCGTCTCACCTAGAGACCCACCGGTCTCACCTAAACCCATACAGCGTTGTTTCCATTTAAGCTGGTTAATCCAGGCCATCGATTGTTGATGATCTAACGGCCTAGATTAATTTTCCCCCTAACTATATAAGCCCAAACCCTTACCCCACGCCCCCATCCGAACACCCCCTTTCATCGTCCCAAACCCAAATCCCAAACCCAGACCTCCCAAACCCTAGCCGCCCCTGTGCACTCTCACCGTGAACCCGATGGCAACGACGCCGGTGACCACCAAAGTAACACCCCTGATGCACCTCACCACCCTGAACACTGATCTGTTACCCCCTTGCCTCGAATCATTCCCAATCGCCTCGAATATCCATTTGAAGGTCCGAACAAAACCCCGATCTACACCAACCCACCTCAGATTCACACCAGCCATTACCCTAGCCTCACTCGTGACCAAACCAAGCTTGGTTTGGTTCGAATCTACCCACAAATCCCAAAACCCCAAATCTGACTGTTCGAACCCTAGAACACAAGAATTTTTGGAATCCGGTTAGATTAAACGGAAGGTTGGGGTCTAATAGACCTTAATCGAAGTGTTCTCAGTCGAGAACACCTCGATTAAGATCTGTTCGACCACAAATGGGCAAATCCAGCTCGGGCCGGGGTTGTCTGTGTTTAAGCTTTTTAGAGTAAGTTCACTTTTCCCTTTTTTTTGTTGTTTGTTTTAGTTTAGTTTAGTTTATCGACATGGTTAATTAGTTTGTTTGCTTATTTCTGGGATTTTGCTGTCAGTTGTTCTCCATCTCCATAAGACTTTTTATTCGGTCGATTGTTATTCTGTTTACGGTTGAATACGTATAGTGATATACATATTTCAATTTGATTAATATCGTCGAATCGATAATGCTTGTGGTTTCCCTGTGTCGTGCAAAATTGTCAAACACAGTTGATGCCTTATTTTGTGTTGTTTGTTTGATCGATTGTTTCTTCTATGTTATAATTAGTATAGTCGATTCGATACATGTCGTCAATTAGTCTCATCTTGGGATGATAGTAATCTGACTCATGCTGTTTAATTCTACTAAGGCATTGTTTGAGTTAGCTAAGAATTGATTTTAACTGCTCGTAGTCTGTTAGTTGAATCAGAAATCTTTTAAGGATTGGTTTATAACTGCAGTTTAATATGGATTTCAGAGTTTAGTTTGAATTGATGGCATGTTCACTCATTTTAGATCTTGGACAGCATGTGCATCGTAGTTCTTTATTGAATTAAAGCAAATTTGACAGCATGTGCTGTCAGGGCATATTCAGGCTGCCCATACTTGCTAATTAGAATATGGGACATGCCACTTTAGCAATAAAAAAGGGGGTTGTCAGGGGAATCTCATGGGAATACTTTGCTTTTGAATTTTTGAGTGGAAAAATAGAAGATTCACATGGGAGGGGATCAGTATTTTATTGGGCTAGTTGGACTAACAGCTGGGGGAAAAGAGGGCTGTGGTTGGCTATAAAAGAAAGGAGGACACCCCTGAAAAAGGAGTTTTTTCAGCCATCAAAAACCTCCCTAAAAATCTATCTTTTTGGAGTTTTCAGAACAAAAGAATCAGAAAAGGAGATAGAATAGGGACATCATTTGAGACTTAAAAGAGTTGGTTTCTTAAAAAAGAGTTGGCATCCAAAACAACAGAGAGACTCTTCCATTGAATTTTTCTATTCAGTTTCGAGTTTAGTAGTTGAAGTTGACATCCCAATTTGGTTTTCAATTTGCTGGAACTTCTTCCGAGATCTATTGGTCCAGTTTTGGCATAATTCAAAGTTCAGTTGAGTCTTTTGGGTGTTGATTTTTACTTTTGGGTTTACAAATCATTTCGGGTCTTGGTGGTGTGTTGTTTTTGTTTTTGGAATTGGTATTGCTTTGGGTTCGTTACTACTGCTGTTGTTGCTGCCATTCTCTGGTTGCTGTTGCTGACTTCTCTGCATTCTTCTTCTTCTTTTGCGTTTCAATATCCAGGTACACACTAGAATTTCACATTGATGTAACAGTAAAAGCATGAAATGAAAGATGCGAAGGAGTTTAATGATTTACTGCTGTAATTACAGCTATATAAATGTTGTTAGATTTGTGTAATTTGTTAGTTTGTAACTCAATAGAGAATACATGAGGTAGCTTGTACTTAATTGAAACCTTAGTTTGTTTACACTGTTGATTTAGTTGTTTTAGTTGACTGTATGACGTGGAGTGCACATGTGTTTATTATATTGATAGTTAAATCTCATCTCTATTCTTATCTTAAACACGCAAGACAAGCTGCTTCCAATTTGGCAAAAGACGCAACATATATCTAAATCAATTAAACTAACTCTATCAAATTGGATCTCGTTAGGCAGTCTATAGAACCATGTTCGAGTCCCATTAGTAGCAGTTTCTAGTAGTTAATTCCATTAATCTAGTTTAAATAAGTTAGTTTAAATTCAAACTCGAAGAATGTTTAGCGTGAGTTTAGCATTTTATTAATCTTATATACAATTTTCTTTATTAAAATTAGCAAATTAAAAGCATGTTCACCCATGGAATAAGGCACGAAACAATTCCCGCCTCGTAAATAATTAATCAGATAATTAACAAGAATCCGGAGTTGGCCAAGCATGTAATTTAATTAGCAAAATTCGGCATCATCCTTTTCTTTAAAGATAAATGTAGTAAAGACGTAGTCATTGTAGGGTACCCTTCTAAAATAATGAGACGAGCCTCGCCGAATAAAAAGGCAAATTGCGGGGCCCTCAATAATTGGTCATAATAAATACTTAGAATTTGGGATGGACTGTTTAGTGAATTCCACTGCCTTCCCCAAAGATAATAACGCGTTAGACTTTTTAGGCGCGACTTAATTAAATTACATTCTTAAATTCGGGTGCGCATTTATGTGACCCAAATTCAAATCTCAACGGAGTCGAAATGTGTTAACAACTACGGGTGCATTGATTGTGACGTGGTTCGAGATGCATTTTCACGACGTTGCAATTCTATAAAATAAATGATAATAATAAAAGCGGTTTAAACTTAATAAAAGCACATAAGTCACAACATGTATTTAAATCAGATATTTAGCCATTATAACAATTTAAGCGACCGTGCTAGAACCACGGGATTCGAGGGTGCCTAACACCTTCCCTCGGGTCAACAAAATTCCTTACTTAGAATTTCTGGTTCGCAGACTTCATTTGGAAAAGTCGAAAATTTCCTCGATTTGGGATTCAAGATAAACCGGTGACTTGGGACACCAAAAGCCAAACCTTTCCCAAGTGGCGACTCTGAATTAAATAAATAATCTCATTTCGAATATTGTCACTTAAATTGGAAAAACTCCCTCGCGCATTTTACCCTTCGGGGCGGGCGCGCAAAAAGGAGGTGTGACACTTATAACACAAATTTAATTGCTTTATCTAAAATCTTAGATTTTACGTGAAACAATAGACATTCTTATCTCTATTATTTTTTAAGTCATCAACATCTTAGCATATATTCAAGCTTATCCACGTTCATCTGTCAGGACAATTGCAATCTCCCCCTACAGATTAATAGCATATAAAGACGGAATGTACTTCATCAAGGTCAGCCTAGAATAACTTACAAATACATGAGCATATGTACCTCCTTTTCTTTTGTCTGGTCATGGTCACATTAAGCTAAAGTATAACAAAAAGATCATAATAATTCAACTCCAATATTGACATATAGGAGCAACATTCTGTACTGTTCAAGTGGCATACCTGATGAATAGCACAATGGACAAGGGCACAAGCTTATTTACTCCCTCATTCCCATTTTGTGCGACAAGTTTTCTGTTTTATTTGTTCAAAGAAGAAATTACAAAAAATTTATATTTAAAAATAATTTAACATTAAAATTCCCATTTTGCTGTAGTGACATGATTTAATAGCTACAAAAATGTTTATGTCATGTTTTAAATCAAAACTTTCAAAAATATAATTTTTTCTTAAACTTTGTGCATATCCTTTACATAAAATTGGACGGAGGAGGTACTAGTTATTATGTTAAAATTTTGTTGCTTTGAGTTACTGCAGTAACGTTTTTAGAATAAGCTGCTTAGTTTTAGGATTAACTTCAATTTTAAATTTCTATTAGATTGTTTAAGTTAGTTGAGATATTTTAAATTTTTTGAATTTTAAATTATCTGGATTTTTTGTTCCTAATTGGAGATTTAAAGCTTTGTTATGCTTAACAAAATTATTTGAGAGACATTTTCAATCAATACTTTTAATCTTTTTGCAGCCCCATCTTTTAAAAAACCAACAGAAATATCAAGAGCTTCATTAGACTTTCGGTATCTGTGAATTCTTCCAAATAATTATTTTCAAATCATTATTAACCAATATTAATTTTTAAACCTATTTTCATACATGGCAAACAACAGTCTCTCTTTGAATGCCCCACAAACTTTCACCGACGAAAACTATCGGATTTGCTCAGTGAAAATGAAATTATATCTTAAAACTTATGATTTATTAAATATTGTGATGGTAGGCTATAATCTCGTGTTATAGTCACTTATTGCTCTCTAATTTATTGTACTTTTATTGTGTTTGAGCTAAATCAAGCTATTTGATGCTTTGAAGTCTAAGTAAAAGCACAAGGGATTAAGCCGGGATTGTGTTCGGGGGTCGAGGATCAATTCGGGACGTCAAAATTCAAGGAAGAAGCAAATGCTGAAGAGATGCACTAGTGCGAGGCACTGTGCGACGCATTAGTGCTAATTTTTGTCAGAAATTTTCAAAGTTCCGAGTCTAAATTTTTGTGGTTTGCCAAGAAAAAGTATTAGTGCGACGCACTAGGCGACGTATGGAAAGCACTAAGTTTGCAAGTTTTCCTTTTTCGACTAGGAAAGAGAGATTTCGTCTAGGCTCAACCTTTCTTGGTATAAATACATGAAAAAACGTTATTTTCGGGACTTTGGGCATACTTTAGACCTAAGGAGAACACACCACGCACGGAGGAGGCTTCTAACTAGTTTTTCTTCTCTTCTCTTCTCTTAATTTCATATTAGTTCTAGAGTTTGTGGGGTGCTACATGAACGTTGTAGTTTGAAGCTTGAATTGTTCATATTATTTTATCATATTGGTTTATTTAATCAATCTTGCAGTTATTATTTGATTGGTTGATCACCAATTGAATACTATCTATGAATCTCGGGAGAGGGAATTCTAGATTGCATATAAGATTGAGTAGAGCAAGATCTTGAACTCGAGTATCGGGAACGGATTTGCGGTTAGGATAGGAATATACCTAATCACCTTGCTTGGTTATTATACGAGAATTATAAATGCGTTCTTGTTAATCCTAATTCCATAGGAATATAGGCGTTAGGTTAACTTGAATAGGCGAGTTGTACTTTGGGAGAAGGCTGCGAACAATATTAACTTTGTCAATCAATAAACTAGATAAATTAATTAGACAATTTAAGAAGAAAACTTAATAGGATTGTTAGCTAACCCATAGCTCTAGAATATTTTCTCCCAATGAATTCGTCTTTAAGCTTTTTGTTGTTTTCTTTACAATCCTATATTACTTGTTGACCACATATACTTGCGTGTGCGTTTGAGAGCAACAAGTTTTTGGCACCGTTGACGGGGACTTAAAAATTAACTAGTCTACTAGATTAGATTTTTACTTTTTGTCTACTCAAGTTTTTTTCTTATTTTTATTTTAGTTTAATATTTTATTATTTTTGTTGATATGGCATCTTGGAATGAGAATTGGTCAAATATTGGTTGTTCTTATTATAACGAACTTTATCCATATTATGGAGGACCACACTTATGGCAAAATTGTGCATCTCAATATTACGAGTGGAATTTTTGCAATGTGTTGGTTGTCAAGGTGGCCATTGGGATGGTTGTCCTAATTCTTATTATCCGTCTTAGAGCTCTTATTATAATGTTTCTAATAATGTTTATGAATTTGATAGGAGCAATGAAGTGGAGGATGAGGAATGTGTTGCCCGTATTATGGAGATAATGAGGCAAGTAGTCGAGCAACAAGATGAAAAGTAAAAGGCGATACAAAGAATTAGTGCAGCAATCATGAGGATGAAGGTCGATGCGGAAGAGATCGACCAATTTGATACCAAGATCGAGTTCCCAGAAGAAGACAATTTTGAAAAAGCAGATATAGTGAGCGAATCTTCGCTAGAGGAACATGTTCAACTAATAAAATTTCATGAGTCTCTCCGTGATTGCCTTTCAAATATAACAGAAAAACTGATAAGGAAGAACTAAACTCAAGCACGAGATAGACCAATTTGGCTCAGATATCCATGACTTGCAAGCTCAGATGAATAAAAAGGTTAAGGTGTCTGATGCCATACAATCAATTATTGTGGATACTAGCCAGCTTGTGGAGCAAAAAGAGAAATTCCAACTATTCGATCAAAATAATATTAATGAAGCAAGGTTGACGAAGTATGCACAAGGAGGATGTCAAACGTGAAGTGATTTTAGAGTTTGAGTGCATCAGACCTCATTCTAACCATTTTTCAATATTGTCCTTGGTTGGTGATATGAGAATTGATCCATTCGAGCCTATGGAGGAGTCAATAAATAGGGAACAAAGTGCTTATATTCTAAAATTTGTAATGCCAAGAAGACAAAACGGCATCCCTCACTTAAAGGCCAAGAAGTGCAAGATGTGGTATCTATTGCTTGGTTCCTTTATTTTTACACCACCATCACAGGAACGTGATAGAAAAATTGATGCAAAATTGGGCGCAATTTATATCCTCAAAGTGGAGGAAAAAGTGGTGAAAGTTATAGCATCGTGTCACGACTAAAAAAAAGATGGCGCTTATTGGGAGGCAACCCAATTTTATTTTTTTCTTTTTATTTTTTCTTTTTTTTTATTGTGTTATTTGTTGTAGTGTTATTTTTATATTTTGTAGGAGTATGGAGTCAAAGCTAATATGAATGCAAAAGTGAGCAGATGGTTGAACTTATGTGTGAGATACGCGCAAAAAGGACCATACCTGGGGAAAGTTTGAGTACATGAGCTGCTAATTCTTCGGTCTTTGGCCTATGAGAAAATCTCTTTTACCCTCTTGTTACTTATAGTGTGCATTGAGGATATTGCAAAATTTTAAGTGTGGGGTGAGAAGATTGTCTGGGTGATTTTTCGTGCTATCTTAGCTTAGTTGTAGTACTCGTTCTTAGTGAAGTAGATTTTGAAAAAAAAACATGAAAAAAGAAAAAAATTTAGAAAAATTGGGACTTTTCCTGACGATGGATCTCCTAGGCAGTTTTCTTGGGGGATTTAGTTAAAAGAAAAAGGACATAAAGATTTTCTTTGTAGGTAGTGTAGCAAGTACCCCTTGATTTTTCTTTGTGCCGCGGTTCTTTTCCAATGGCTTTGTTTGAACCGGGTGTAGTTAGTTTCATTTTTTAGGAGTAGGAGCCATTATGCTATGAATTGAATTGAAGCAATATCTCATGACTTTGTTATGCCTGGAGAATAGTTTGTACTTTGATTGTGACGCTTAGGCTAAGTTTTTGACTCTTATATAAGTACCTTAAATTGTATGATCTTAACTTTGCTTAACGGCTTTGACTAGAGTGTCTTGATGAGTCCGATCCTGAGTGAGTTATGTGCCATGTGTCCTGAGTGAGTTATGTGCCATGTGTGTGTGAGGTTTGTATATTATTTTGTGCATTGCATTTGATGTCTAGAACTTGCCCCGTATGTTTGCAAAGCAAAATAGTAGTTTTGTTCAGTCTTGGAGGTGATATAAATATTTCTTTGTTGAACCAGTTATATACTTTTACCCGCCTAAATGTTATGTATCGTAGTTAACCCCTTTGAGCGTGTAATCCTGTTTCTTTGGCAACTACATTACAAGCCTTACCCATTTGTTTAAATTAGTGGCTAATTAATTATGATCTTGGATTGGATAAGCCTAAGAGGCAAAAACGTAGCAGCAAGTAAATGACTTAATAATGACTAAGCAAGTCTGGAAAGCTAGGTGGAAGATTTAGAGAATTGTTTGTCCAAGTAAACCAAAAAGTGGGGCCTCACTTTATAAAGATATAACCTTCCCACATTATCAAATAAAACATGGAAATTCTTGGAAAAGAAACAGATTGAATTCCAGGAAGTTGTTTGAGGCTTCATAACGCAACAAAGCATGAAATTTGCAATTATAAGGGAGTATGGTGCAATCTTTCTCAAGAATATCATACGAATTTTTCCCTACTTTGATCTTGCTGTCACGAGTTTTGTTTCAATTGTCCAGAGAACCGGTCAGGTATGTTAAGGCTATCCCTTCTTTCTTTTGGCATAATCCATACGATACGAATGAAATGTGCAAATGTACAAATTCCATAAATGACTCTATTCATAGAAGTAGATATATCTATGTCCTTTATTTTTCATGTGTCATAATATTTTATCATCTGTTCATGGGTCTCAGAAAAATACGAAAGTTGAAAAGAGTTTACTTTTTGATATTACTCAAAAGAAAAATGGTCTTATGACATTCCGAAAGACTTTATTAATGTATTTTCGATGCATTGCATTCATGTACATTGACCCGTGACTAGATGGCATTATATACGCGTATATATGTATGTATATATATGTATATGGTATATGGGAAAGTTTATGGCGTTATATACGCACCACCACCTAATCAGCTGGTATATATTAATGATTTTGCCCACAGTGGCCGATATGATACGATGGGATGCCCTCAAAGGCTGGTGATGTTATGAAACATGTACCTATGAACGACATGACATTCATACACATATGCATGACGCTAAAATATTTCATGATTTACAGGGTTATTCAGATTTACAGGTTGAGTCAAGTACTCTATATTTCTTCCATATTTGTTATGTACTTATTTATGTGCCTTACATAATCGGTACATTTTTCGTACTGACATCTCTTTTGCCTGGGGACGCTACGTTTCATGCCCGCAAGTCTCGATAGATAGGTCAAGAGCCCTCCAAGTAGGCTATCAGCTCAGTGAAAGATGTTGGTACGATCTATTTGCTTCAGAGTTACTTTTTTGGTTAGTATGATTTAGACCTGTATTGTTTGTTATGGCGGGACTCTGTCCTGAACTTTATGATATTTATGTACTCTTAGAGGCTTGTAGACATACATCGTGCATGTGAAAGATTGTACGTCGTTGTCAGCCTATGTTTTGAGTTTATAAATGATTATGTTGGCCTATTAGGCCCGTATGTCACGTGTATATGATGATGTAATTAGAAAGATATGTTATGTTGTTACTCGGTTGAGTAAGGTACCAGGTGCCCGTCGCGGCCCATCGGATTGGTTTGTGACAAAAGTGATAGCAGAGCAGTTCTATCCTAGGGAGTCTACAAGCCGTGTCTAGTAGAGTCTTGTTTATGGGTGTGTCGTGCACCACACTTATAAGTAGGAGGCTACAGGGCATTTAGAATTATCACTCTTTCTTCTTACTCTAGATCGTGTGGTAGAGCTCACTTATAAGAATTCAAGTCCTGAACTTCTATTCGTAATAATATGATGCCTACATTCAGAAAGACGATCTATAAGAGATATAGCTGTGGAATTGTTGATTTAGAGGAACTCGATTATACATCTTGCTTATGATAAGTAAATGTGAGGTCTTTAGCAAATCATGGGTATACTGAAAGGTATAAGCCTCTTGATAAGGAACCTTAAGGCAAGAATATTTATCCACCTTTATGGTGAAAGACAATGCTTTCAATAAGTAAAAGAAGCAAGGTGAAGAAGGGTACGAGACACCGAGTTAATGAAAATTATCAGTATTACAGTTCCAGCAGAAAAATATAAGCATTAAGAGTTACCCTCAATAGTAATAGAGGTACGTACAATTGGTCTTACCCATCTCAGTTATGCCCTAAGGGGGCTAACAGTTGTAGTTTAAGAAAAGGACGGAACATTAGGACATGGCTGGGATTAGAGTAAACCAAAATGGTTAGTGGATTTTTTGTGTTGTTGACATTTCTGAAAGATATTGCAAATGCGCTAATAGATCTCCTCGTTAGACACCTAGATGGTGCACCCTAAAATATTTAAACTAGATATGAGCACTTGAAGCCTTGAAGGAATAAATATTACCTTAGTGTGGCTCCCGCCCCCAGTAAAGAAAGAATGTTAGGCAATTGGAAGAGTCAAGGGATGGAGCAAGGGGAGCCAAAAGCAAAAGAATTTTTTGTTCGAGTTTTCAGAGTAAAATAGTAGACATAGATAATTAGCGAGAGATAAGAAGAGAGTTAATAAAGCATTATTAGTAAGATGTGATACGCGGATGACAACGGTAGGTCAAAAAATGATGACAGTATTATAGAGATTACAGTCAAGTGAAGGAAAAGACAAAAGATGATAGGCCTTGTGACAATAAAAGGATATAGGCCATAAAGTCATATCCTCATTTCGAGAAATAAGTTTGCAACTCTAAAGTGATTAACAAAAGGAAAAAAATTAGACACCATATTAATAGAAATTAATATGGAATGGTAAACAAGATAAACTAATTATGAATTAGGGACTGAGTGATTTGATAATGGTCGACATCATCAGAATTTCACATTGCTTTCCGGTGATAATAGGATGGGCAATACAAGAAGATTTATGAGAAATTCAGAAGAATAACCCTTAAATGTCATTCAGGAAGATGCTTTCCTAAAGCATGAAATGTAAGTAAAGTTAACCTTAAAGGACTATGTGTGCCAGTTACACTAAGTGTCACCCTCGTTGGTAAGGAATTTTGTTATCCTTGGTACAGAAGGATTATTGCAAAGCGAGTAAGGGTCATCAATGATGTTAAAAGTCACAAAAGATAAAGAGGTAAAACATCTATAGGTAGGTCATCATAGCTCCAACTCTCAGTACTCCCCTAAAGGGGGGAATATTGTGTGATTTGGCGTCTGGCGTTATATAAGAATTAAGTGATTCTAGTAGTTATGGAATGATAAAGGATGAATGCGATAAAAATGAGATTGCTCTTATTCAAAGCCTACAGATATGCTACGATTCCAGAACATTATGCAAACACAACACCAAGGAAAGAAACTAAGTGTCCCTACTCGAGATATTATTGATAGATAAGGAGCCAGTGCGAGACGTAAGTTAAGACAAGGAAATAACCCAAGAAATATTACAAGAAACATTAATATGAGAATGGGCCAACGAGTAGTTAGTAATTGGTTTGGGAAGAGCCTAGTTATGGCTAAACAGGTGATTAAAGACAAGTCAGCAGATCGTGTAGGATAAACATAGTAAAACCCAATATGGTGAATTAAGTCTCACATACTTAAAAACATGATTATTGAGAAATATTTAGATAAGAGTTGGGGTACTTAAAGGTACCATGTGACAACCCGGCCGGTTGTCTTAAGAATTTACATCCTGATCCCCTATTAACTACTTTCCCCAAGTTTATTTCTGCTAATTTGATTTGCTGGGATGTTCGGATTTGAGTTTCGGAGAGTTTTGGGACACTTAGTCCCTAAATAAGAGCTTAAGTGTTGTAGAGTTGACCGTAGTTGGAACAGTGTGAAGACAGCCTCGGAATGGAAATTCGATGGTTCCGTTAGCTTCGTTAGGTGATATTAGGCTTAGGGGTGTGTTCAGATTGTGTTTTAGAGGTCCGTATCTAATTTAGGCTTGAAATACCGAAAGTTGAATTTTTAAAGTTTCCGATTTGATAGCGAGATTTTGATATGAGGGTAGGAATGGAATTCTGAAAGTTGGAGTAGCTCTGTAGTGTTGAATGTGATGTGTGTGCAAACTTTTAGGTCATTCGGACGAGGTTTGTAGACTTTATGATTGAAAGCGTATTTTTAGAGTTTTGGAATTATTAGGCTTGAATCCGATGAGAAATAGGTGTTTTAATGTTGTTTTGTGCGTTCCGAAGGTTGGAAAAAGTTTGAATCAGGTTATAGGATATGTTGGTATGTTTGGTTGAGGTCCCGTGGGCCTCGGGTGAGTTTTGGGTGGTTAACCGGACCATTTCTTGATGTTTGAAGAAAAACTGCCGATGTGTTGCAGACCAGTTGTTCTTAATGTTCGTGAGTGGCCATCGCGTTTGCAAAGGGATAGGACGTGGAGCAGAAGGTTTGGCCTTCGCGTTCGCGAGGGAGGTCCCGCGTTCACGAAGGGCGGGGGTCTTGATCTACGCATTCGCGAGAAGGGGGCCGCGTTCGCGAAGAAGGGGAAGCGTTTGTGAAGAAGGAAAAATGGTCAACATCAATTTGTGCTATGCGAAAGCGAAGGTTTTACCGCGTTCGTGATTAAGGGAATCCCTGGGCAGATTTTTAAAACCCAAAATCGAGGGTTTGAGCCATAATCCATATTTTGGACTTGGGATCTCGGGAGATTGCGATTTTTGAAGAGATTTTCACTTGGGCTATTTGGGTAAGTAATTCCTACTCGGTTTAGACTAATTTCCATGAATCTACACTTAAATCTGTCCTTTAATTTTAAAATTTTAGTGGAAATTGGGGGAAAAGTTCTTAGGCCAAGAAATTGAGTTTTGATTGGGGATTTGACATCGGATTGGGATAATTTTGATATGGTTAGACTCGTGTTTTATCCGATTTTAATACATATTTTAGCCTATGTTTCAATTTTATCTTTATAACCGCTTTTATTTAATTAATTAAAGGAAGATTATAGCGTCATTTAAAATATGCTTCAAACCACGTCACATAAATGCACCCGCAGTCTGCAACACATTTTATCTAACGTTGAGATTTGGATTTGGGTCACATAAATGCGCACCCCAGTTTAGGGAGATAAATTATTAAAATAATGTGCCTAAAATGACTACGCGTCTTTAACTATGCGAGGAGCATGGAAAATTTGCTAAACGGCATGCCTCGAGTTCCGAAGACTAAATCAAAATTAATTAAACGAGGGCCATGCAATTGACATTTTTGTTTGGCATGGCGCGCCTCAATTCTATTTTAAAGGGTTATTCAAAATAAATTCGGAAGGCCATACACTATTTGTGTTGTCTAATATGGCACACCTCCATTTATCTAAGACTAAATTCTAACTATGATCGGGAGGGCCATGACTAAAGCAATGAGATCATAGTGGAAATTAACGGAATCTGAAATTGCGACCAAATGAGGTCTAGGATATATCAGGCCCTGAATTTAGCTAGGCTTAGAAGAAGGCCCAACAGTTCAATGAGATCACCGTGCACAAGATGCCGGGCTCCGAATTTCATTTAAGCCCAATCGGCTAGCCTAGCTCCCATGTAACATGCTCAAGTCAAGTGTCACATGGGTCATGAATCGAACCCATGTAACAGCAAAAACCGGCAGGGTTCAGAATGTGGACCACAAGATAAGATTGCCAGTTAACCGAATACAACGAGGAGGAAAGTATTAACCAACGAAGCAGACAAAACTGAGATGGGCATAGAAATAAGAGTGCAAACAAAGAAAGAGGGAATTTCACATTTTTGCAAATCATAAACTACTAGGAGTACTCAATACAATAAATTAAGGCAATCATTTGATTGAACATTTTTAGAAATTATCACACGGTTACTTACTCACAGATTAAGTTGGTTCGATCAAAACTCAACAGACACGCATTAGCAAATGTTTCTTTTCAACTCATTCTTCATACTTTGAATTTTTATTCCAAATGAACCTAAATTGAAAACTAACTTATAAAGCAACTAGAGAATATCATATTCATGCCCACATTCCACATACATGACTCAGCTAAAAGTAATTTGACAAACTTAGCCTAATGTATTGCACTAATACAGGCTGGACTCAAAGAAGAAACAGATGAACACACAGAGGGAACTCCAGCACTAGTTACGAAAATACTAGAAAAGAACTAACATGGTCTAATTCTCAATTACAACCATTCTTCGACGAATACACTAATCAGAACATTCAAAGCTACATTGTAATTATAAAACTGAGAAGAAGAGGTAAAGTCCATCGACAACATCATATCTATCTCATTCCTAACTCATACTTCAAATTACACATCAAGTGACACCCATAAGGATCAAAATGTACCTGGGAAGAGAGAAGAAACAAAAAAGAAGTGAGTGTCAGTAGCCCAGCAACAACAGTAGCAAAAAAATAGCCTTAGATTCACATGACCCAGTGTTGAAATTAACCCATAAACCCAATGGGAGAATAACCCCCAACCAGCTTGAATCAAAACTTTTGACAACCAAACATCAATCCATTTTGAATATAATAATAGGAATCCTTCAGAAATTAAGAAATCATTGAAGTTCAATGGAATAGTAGAATTTTTACCCTTTTGTATTTTTTCTGGATTTTTGATCTCTCAATCTCTCTTCCGCCTCTTAGCTCTTTTTTTGCTCAGAACTTTTGCTCTTGAAGTCTATGAAATAGTAAAATTTATGCAGCTTCTGTATTTTCTGGATTTCCAGCTCTCAAACTCTGCCTTGAAAGGCAAGAAAAGATGCCTTTATAGGCAAGGCAAGTAGAGCAGGCTTAAGGAAATAATTTCTGCACTTAGGCCCTTCTCAAATTTCCATTTTAGCCTAGATCCCCCTAGTTGAAAATTCAGAAGTTCAAATAAGTTCCCTTCCCCAGCTTCCTAGAAGCGTCCAATTCAGTTACACAAATATTCCCTTCCACAATTTCCTAAACTACCACCCGAGCCTGATTATTTACCCTCCCAGCCTAGCAGATCCCGGGTCCAAATTACCTACGTGAATGGGTCTGAACTAGACCCAATTCAAATCCTTCTTGGGTTGGTCTTTATCGCTTGAGATCAATCAAAGATTCAATATTCTAAACCAAACTGACCTAAAATTAACCAGGAGAAAGAAGAGACGGGAACTTTAAACCAAAGCCCAAAACCAAAACAGAAAACGAGAATGATTTACCTAATTCTAAACAGACAACAAGATAATTAAACTGATTATCAGAAAAATCATGCATGAATAACAACAAGCATACTATAAAAACAAAAACACAGAAACGCGATGAAGAAAAATGACTTTAGAAGATAGAAAAATACAAAGAAAGAAACAACCAAAATATAAAGATACCTACACGGACTGGCCAAGCCGCGAATTTCTTCTTCAAACTCTCGATTTTGACCGAAAAGGGTCTCAATCACGTGTTTTCAAATGAAAACACCTGAACAAGGCCCGTTTTGGTCTTAATCGGTACCAAATCTACCGATTCTGGAGCTCGATATTCTTTAGGTCTCATCTTCAACTTAAGATTCGATGAGCTCGGGACATGTTCGAGGGAAATTGACCCGGGATTTGGGAAGAGGGGGTCAGGGTGGTTCTGTGGCGTGATTTTGAGGCGGTTTGGGAGAAGTTAGGTTTTTGGTCTGACTTTTGATTGAAGATTCGAGAGGATAGGCAGAGATTCAAGAGTGGGGATTTGGAGATTTGGAAAGAGGAGAAGGAGAAGAATCGATGGTGTTAATCTGGCAGTGATTGGACTAATGCCGCCGGCGGAGACGATTTCGGGAAGGCGGCTCGCGGCGGAGGCGACGAAGGATTTTCTGAGGGTGTGGGGACGATGAGAGGGGGTAGGGGGGTGCGTTTGGATACTAATATACATATGAAGCTTCAGTTCTGAGCTGTTTGATCAAGGGGAGATCAACGACTCAGATTCCACAATCCAAAATGGCGTCGTTTTGGGGGGATGGACCGGGTATCAGAGGCGGGTTTTGGGATTGACCGGACGTGGTTGGGGGATGAAAATTATTTGGGCTGGGGTTTGGGAATTAAACATGGACCAAATCATAATTCCTCCTCTTATTTCAATTTCCTTTTTAATTGTTTTCTCTTTTAAATTCTTTCTTTCTTTCTTTCTTTTCAAAATTAAACATGAAACCCTAAATTAAAATTAAACATAAAATTGACCTACCAAAGTGAACTAATTAAATCCAAGTAATAATAACCACACGTAATTGCAAAACTAATTAAAGGAAAAACTACCAAAGTTCAAAAATTAGAATTAAAAGTGCAACAATAACTATTTTGTGATTTTTTTCATTTTTATAAAACACTAGATTAATAATTAATTCAAGAATGCAAAATTAGATCCTAAATGCAAATGCAGTGTATTTTTGTATTTTTCATTAATTAAATAAAATAAACATGCCCAGGAAATATGCAAACAATTAGCAGAAAATACCTCAAAAATTCACAAAATTGCAAACAATGGAAAAATTGTTTTATTTTGAATTTATGGGAGTAATTCATATAGGGAAAAAATCACGTGCTCACAACTGCCCTTCTTTGCCCGAAAACACGAAGATTTTTCGTGCAAAGATAATGTGAGCGGACACGAGCGATTTTTGCCCGTTTGAATACTCCGTGGGAAGCATTTTTGAAAGATTTGACTGCACCCTGCTTCCGAGGTTGCCTACATATCTTTGGCTAAAAAGGAATCAGGTCAGTGTAGTTCAGGAATATCTAGTAACTGGGATTACCATGAAGCCGTGATTTCACTGTTGTTGTTGTTGCTGCTACTGCTTACTGCATTCCCTTATTACACCATGATAAAATAAAAAGAAGCTAGACTATACTACGATCTATGCATTACAAAATCCTATCTATATCTTCACACTTGCTCTTGTGGTTGTTGTTGCCTTGCTGATTTGATGAAATCCCTTTGTTGCTGCCTTGAGTTATAATCTGAGATGTTTTCCGCTTCTCCAGGTAGATGCCTGACTGCCACCTACACTTTGAGATGTTTTTCCTTTCTCTGAGTGAACACTTGACTGTTGAACTTGAATGTATTCCCTACTCTCTAGGCGGGCTCCTGACTGCTGAACTTGAAATGTATTCCCTGCTCTCCAGGCGAGCTCCTGATTGCTAAACTTGAATGTATTCCCTGCTCTCCAAGCGGGATCCTGACTGCTGACTGGAAATGTATTCCCTACTCTCCAGGCGAGCTCCTGACTTCTAACTTGAAATGTATTCCCTGCTTTCCAGGCGGTCTCCTGATTTTTAACTTGAATGTATTCCCTGCTCTCCAGGCGGGCTCCTGACTTCTAACTTAAAATGTATTTCCTGCTCTCTAGGCGGGCTCCTAACTTCAACAAAATAGACAAAAACAAAGGAAATTTTCTGCCCCAGTTTGGGTATCTGGGCACATATGTAAGTGTAGAACGAACCGCATTACCAAATATCAATAAGAACTTGAAAACTAAAACTTGAGTTATACTCCCTTGTTCTCCGGTTTGGTGGCTGGGCACAGATGTGAGTGTAAAACTAAATGATATTACCCAGTATTACTAAGGATTTGAAAGCTAGATCCAATTATTCAGGGGGGTCCTGACAACTCTTAGCTAAACAACAATTTTAAATCTAAGTTATATCTTCTACATGTGTGACTTTTGCTAAATCTTGCTATCTAAGATAATCTTTAAACTTCTCCCCATTATCCAGGAGGGTCCTGAAACTCAAAAGTCAAATTTTTCTTAAGAGTGACAACTTTTATGGATGAATTATACTATCCTACAGAAGAATTTACGCTAAATGTTGTTATCTAATCGAAATCTTAAAGCTAAGTCCCATTATTCAGGAGGATCCTGGAAACTCCTAATTGAATCTTATCTCGAACATGCAAAATTCTAAACCTGCTTATACTCCCTTGGGATACATTTATGCTAGATTACGCTTTTTCTAAACTTTACGCTAGGTCCCATTTTCCAAGAGGGTCTTGAAAATCAAAATCAAACCTGTTTGGTGACTGCCTTTCTCCACCGAGGGTTCTTCGAAACAACCGAAATTTCCTGCCCCCGTTTTAATCAAAGAAAAATCTTGTCAGTTTAAAATGTGGTGGTTAGTTGATGGCATTCTTGCTGAAGGTCTCTCCTTTGCATTGTTTTGTTTTGACTGGCTTCCTCGAACTGGCCTTGAACCGCTCGACTTTCTAACTGACTTTCAAACCCCAATGACTTTGATGACTCGAGTGTTCTATACCCGAACTGTTGTTTCACATCTCTGACCGATTTAACTGAACCTCTTCACATCCCATGAAATTACCCAAATCATTTTGCCGATGTAACTCTTGCTGGCACTTTATTCATGCTATCTTTGGGTATGCTCTGGCCGCACTGTGCTTTGCAATTTTGAAGCTGGTAGTGAGCTTTGAAATTCCTTCTTATTGACATTGGGAATATCTTAGAGAAATAAACCCAAAATAAATGAAATGCAATGACTTTCAGAGTTAAGGATAAGAAAATCCGAAACTGGGAGACTATCTAAAGAGGAAAAAGGAAAGAGACTTATTTGAGTGGAACAACTGACACCAATGATCATGACATGCATTTTGGATTAATCGGCCCAATCTGTCCAACCGATCACTATCAGTTGCCATACTTTATTGCCCCGAAATTTCCATAACCTGATTTCTTCATCCAAATCCTGACCGTGTTCATCCTACGGTGCCTTGAAAAGTTTTCGCCATCAGACCTCTCTCGTTCGTTCATCTGTCAACTCACTCTTGCCTTAAGGTGCCCGTAAGGGTTTTCACCGATAAAACTCTCTCATTTTTATTTTTCTCTGCTCCCGTCGCCTTACAGTGCCCATTAGGGTTTTCACCAATAAGACTCTCTCATTTTCATTTCTCTCAGATCTCATCTCCTTATGGTGCCCGTAATGGTTTTCACCAATAAGACTCTCTCATTTTTGATTTATTTTTCCCATTTGGACCAGATGTTGCCCCTGATATGAATCACCTCTGCCTGCTTGACTTGGCATTTCTCGAAGACTGATCAGAAGGTTTTTTTTTGGACCGTAATGTGGGCTTTTGGATGGGGTTAGAAAGAAAGGGTATAAAAAGGCTCAAAACAAATCAAATGGGTTAAAGATTACAACTTTCGGAATTAGATTTCTTACAACAATCACAACTTCTGCCCCAGTTTCTTGCTTGGGGACTTTTGGATTTTATTTTGATGAGACCGAACCGTGAGACTGCCTACGTATCCTTAAAAGGAATCAGGTAGAACGTAGTTCATGTCATAGGAATTACTTTGTTATTGTGATTTTCTCTTTTCTCTTTCTTTTCTTTCTCTTTTGCTTTCTTTTCTCTTTTGTTGTTTTTCTTCTTCTTTTCCTTTTCTTCTTTCCTTTTCTTTTTTTTTTCATTATTTTCTTTCTTTTTCCTTTTCTCTCTCTTTTCTTTTCTCCCTTTTCTTATCTTTCACGCTTGTTTTTCTGATATTTGCTACAGATTCCGAAATAGGGGTATGGAAGAAAATAAATAAGGCTCAAAGGGAGTGACAAGGGATAAAGTGTTTAGATAGCAGAATAAAAATGCCTTCGTCATTTCAATATTCAAAACATGCCAAATACAAACAAGTACAATCAAACAAAGAAATCATACATAGTATCTCTTGACTGCATCAGAATTGATAGTCATTTCTACACATTTGCCTTCTATATCTTTCAAATACAATGCACCATTGGACAACACTCTAGTTAAAACGAACGGCCCTGCCAATTTGGGGAGAATTTTCCTTGTGCTTCAACCTGATGAGGAAGAATGCGTTTCAATACTAACTACCCCACTTCAAACTTCTGTGGATGCACCTTCTTATTGTATGCTCTTGCCATTCTCTGTTGATACAACTGGCTACGACACACTACTGCCAGTCTCTTCTCATCGATCAAACTCAATTGTTCCAAGCGGGTTTTGACCCACTCCTCATCATCGATCTCAGCCTCCACGACAATTCAAAGGGATAGAATTTCCACTTCTGCAGGTATCACTGCTTCGGTGCCATACACCAACAAATAAGGAGTCGCCCCTACTGAAGTACGGATAGTAGTGCGATAACCCATCAATGCAAATGGTAGATTTTCATTCCATTGCCTAGAAACCTCCACCATTTTATATTCTTGTTGGCCGCCTCAACTGCTCCATTTGCCTTAGGGCAGTACGGGGTAGAATAGCGATGAATAATCTTGAACTGCTGACATACCTCTTTCATCAGATGACTGTTGAGATTAGCCCCATTGTCTATAATGATCACCTTTGGTATCCCTAACCGGCAAATGATATTTGAGTGCACAAAATCAACCACCACCTTTTTGGTTACAGACTTGAATGTTTTAGCCTCAACCCACTTGGTGAAATAATCTATGGCCACCAGAATGAACATGTGCTCATTCGATGCTGATTGCTCAATTCTCCCAATGACATCCATGGCCCATGCAACAAAAGGCCACGGTGTAGACATCATGTGTAATTCAGATGGTGGAGAATGAATCAAATCTCTATGCACTTGGCACAGATGACATTTACGCACGAAACTGATACAATCTCGCTCCATAGTGAGCCAATAATAACCTACCCGGAGAATCTTCTTCATCAGCACATACCCACTCATGTGCGGTCTACAGACTCCAGAATGTACTTCAGTCATAATAGTTGTGGCCTGCCTAGCATCTATGCATCTCAGCAATCCAAGATCTAGAGTTCTTTTGTACAACACTCCTCCACTGAAGAAAAATCCACTTGCCAACCGTCGAACTGTTCTCTTTTGTTCACATGTGGCTTGTATGGGATACACTCCCATCCTGATGTATTCCTTGATGTCGTGAAACCAAGGCTCACCATTGAACTCTTCTTCCACCACATTGCAATAAGCATGCTGATCGTGGACCTGAATATGCAAAGGGTCCACATAAGCCTTATCTGGATGATGTAACATTGATGCCAGAGTAGCCAAGGCATCAGCGACCTCATTATGAATCCTCGAAATATGCCTGAACTCTATTGATTGGAACCGCTGACGAAGATCATGTAAACATTGTCGATACGGTATAAGTTTTAAATCCCGTGTTTCCCACTCTCCCTGGATCTGGTGCACCAGAAGGTCCGAGTCACCCAAGATCAAAACTTTCTGGACACCCATATACACAGCCATCCTCAAACCCAGAATGCATGCCTCGTACTCAACCATGTTGTTAGTACAGTAGAACCGAAGCTGAGCCGTAACAAGGTAATGATGCCATGTTTCAGAAACAAGTACCGCTCTTATCCCAACGCCTTTCATGTTAGCAGCCCCATCAAAGAAAAGTTTCCATCCTGGCTTTTCAACCTGTTCCAACTCATCAGTGTGCATTACCTCTTCATCAGGGAAATAAGTCTTCAAAGGTTGGTATTCTTCATCCACAGGATTCTAAGCCAAATGGTCGGCCAATGCTTGTTCTTTCATTGCAGTCTAAGTCACGTAGACAATGTCAAATTCTGTGAGCAAAATCTGCCACTTTGCGAGTCTTCCCATGGGCATAGGCTTCTGGAAGATATACTTCAACGGATCCAAGCGAGAGATGTGGTAAGTGGTATAAGATGACAAATATTGTTTTAACTTCTAGGCTACCCAAGTTAGGGTGCAACACATCTTCTCAAGATGAGTGTACTTAACCTCGTAAGATGTGAACTTCTTGCTGAGATAATATATGGCATGCTCCTTCCTGCCAGTAATGTCATGCTGTCCCAACACACATCCAATTGAATTATCCAAGACTGTCAAATACAGAATCAAAGGTCTCCCTGGTTCTGGTGGGACCAACACAGGTGGGTTTGACAAGTACCCCTTTATCTTATCAAAGGCTTCCTGACATTCATCTGTCCACTTGACTACATCATCTTTCCTTAACAATTTGATGATAGGCTCACAAGTTGTCGTGAGCTGAGCGATAAACCGGCTGATGTAATTCAATCTCCCCAACAGACTCATCACCTCAGTCTTATTCTTTGGGGGTGGCAATTCCTGGATAGCTTTGATCTTTGACAGTCTAATTCAATGCCTCGGCGGCTGACTATGAATCCCAACAACTTTCCAGATGGAACACCGAACGCGCATTTTGCAGAATTAAGCTTGAGATTGTACCTGCGAAGCCTATGGAAGAACTTTCTCAGATCTCTGACATGGTCAGACTGCTTTCTAGACTTTACAATTACATCATCCACATAAACCTTGATTTCCTTGTGTATCATGTCGTGGAATATGGTCGTCATTGCCCTCATGTAGGTTGACCCAACATTTTTCAAACCAAATGGCATGATCCGATAGTAGTACATTCCCCATGGCGTGATAAATGTTGTTTTTTCTGCATACTCCTCATCCATTAAGATCTGGTGGTAACCCACATAACAATCCACAAAAGAACCAATTTCATGTTTGGCACAATTATAGATCAATATATGGATGTTCAGCAATGAGAAGTTATCCTTGGGACTTGCCTTGTTGAGATCTCGATAATCAACACACACCCTGGTCTTACCATCCTTCTTCGGAACAGGCACAACATTGGCTAACCAGGTGGGATACCGGGTGACCCGAATGACTTTGGCCTCAAACTGTTTGGTGACCTCTTCCTTAATTTTCACTTATATCAGTTTTCAATTTCCTCAGCTTCTTCTTGATAGGGGGAAACACCGGATCAGTGGGAAATCTTTTAACCACCAAGCCAGTGCTTAGATCTGGCATGTCATTATAGGACCATGCAAAAACATCTTTATACTCGAACAGTATTTTAATATCTCCTCTCTGAGTTATGGTTCAAGATGGACACTTATTTTAGTTTCCCAGACATTATCTTGGTCCCCTAAATTGATTGCTTCTGTATCACTCAGGTTAGGCTTGGGTTTTTATTCAAAATGGCTAAATTCTTTACTAATATCTTCTAAGTCTTCATCCTCATCATATTCCGATTCAACATCACACTCTATTTCTTGAATTACTATTTCAGAATTAGATTGGCTTTTAAGACTGGGCCGGAGATTCCGCATGCATGTCATATCATTGAAGCCAGCATAAAAAGAATTGTACAAGGAAGAAGAGGAAAACAAAAATAAAACTATCAGGAAGGGAGAAAAAGGGAAATTGCATTTCATTGAAATTAGACATAACAGGGCTTATACATCCAAACAGATGGAACATAGAATCTGAACTACAACCCTGGGATAATCCAGATAAACTGAAAGAAAATCAAAGCAAACTACCAAAACTCCTTCCTGGTGGGGAGAGGAGTAGCTTCCCAATTGCTAATCTTTGCACTGGGCCCAACATTGCACATCCGCCTTGCTAGAACCCTCTCCAACTTCCACCGTGCTTACTTCGTCGAATATCCACTCGAACTTTTCCATCAAATATCCATCCATATCAACCACCGAACTGGGAACTGTCGTCACTGGGCGCTTTCTGGTACCAGGCCTAACAAATGATCTGGAAAGACGCGGGACTAGCTTTGGAAGGGCCCATGCTCTCTGTTTCATTTTTCTGGCTCTTCTCATGTCTGCGACTGTGGGCTTGAACCCCATACCAAATGTATCCAAGTTTTTAAGAAGAGAAACCGGTTGTACGATACCTTGCAGAGATGCACCCAAACCCTTGCCTTGCACAAAACCATTTTTCAACATTTCAACGGCTACCATGACTGATGCAGCAGCTACCCTTAGAGTCGGCATGCACTTCCCTTCAGGAATTTTCTCTACTAATACCGTGTCAAAAATTTAATAAACCCATGGCCCCTTGTCATCTTCAAACTTTATGAATGGAACAATGGCATCACTGGGAACACACAAATTATCTTCGCCATGCACAACAATTTCCTGTCTATCCCATTCAAACTTAACCATTTGATGCAGAGTGGACGAGACCGCTTTGGCAGCATTAATCCAGGGTCGACCTAACAATATACTGTAAGAAACAGCCACATCGAGCACCTGGAATTCCATAGTAAATTCAACTGGCCCTATTGTAAGCTCGAGCACTATGTCCCCGATTGAATCTTTCCCTACACCGTCGAATCCCCGAACGCAGATACTATTCTTGTGAATTCTTTCATCATCCACCTTCAACTTGTTCAAAGTGGAAATAGGGAAAATATTTGCACTGGAACCATTGTCAACCAGTACTCGAGTAACCACAGAATCTTCACATTTCACCGTCAGATAGAGGGCTCTATTGTGCTCAGTACCCTCCACGGGCAACTCATCATCAAAAAAAGTGACTCCGTTTACCTCAAATATCTTGTTAGCTATCTTTTTCAAGCGGTTTACTAAGATTTTGTCAGGAACGTGGGCTTCGTTCAAGATCTTCATCAAAGCCCGACGGTTTTTGTCTGAATGGATCAATAATGACAATAACGATATCTGAGTTGGTGTCTTCCTTAACTTCTCCACAGTGGAATAGTCCTGCACTTTCATCTTTCTCAGAAATTCCTCTGCTTCTTCCTCAGTCAGAGCTTTCTTCACCAACACTAGGTTATCTTTGGAGGTCTTATCTTTTCTCGACTCTTCGGGGGCAAAGCATCTCCCCGATCGAGTCAAACCATGGGTCTCACACACTTCTTCTTTAACCTCTTTCCCCTTGTAAGTTACCGTCACTCGTTCATAATTCCACAGGACTGCCTTGCTGTTGACTATCGGTAATTGAGTTACTGATTTGATAATGACAGGATCTGTGTGGGCGCCCTTCACAATTACCACAGGCTTGTTCATCACTCCTGGCACAACCACTTTTGCCCTTTCATGTTTTCCTGCCATGTCACTTGAGGACCCCTTCTTGACCTCCACAGATGGTTCATTATTTGCCCCGTTCAACTTGATCACAGACTTCTCACTTGTTGACTTTTCAAACGGCTTGGCTTCACTAGCCCGAATAATCATGACGGTTTGCGAAGGCTTCTTAGTCTCCCTTCCCTTATGAACAATCTCAATCATATTTGTCTCATGATGGGCCTGTAATGGGTTCTGGTTGATATTGAGTGCCTCCGAGGCTTGGACCTCAATCCGATTAATATCAATGAGCTCCTGAATAGCTGTTTTCAATTTCCAGCATTTCTCTGTGTCATGACCCCTGGTCCCTGAACAGTACTCACAACTCACCGAGCGGTCAAGATTTCTGGGAGGGGGATTCGGTAGTTTAGCCTCGATCAGATTCAACATACCTAAACGTCTCAATCTGTGGAATAGACTAGTATATGACTCTCCCAATGGAATGAAAGTCTTTTGCTTCTGCAACCTCTCATTCTTAAAGGCTTGATTTTTCCGAAAACCTATTCCAGGGGGATTTCTGTAGGCTCTTGGGGGTGGATGGGCATTTTGTGGAGTTAGGTATGAACTTTGTGGAGCTGGCGCACGCCATTGTGCGTAAGCAGGAGGTTGGTATAGGTTTGTGCGTGATGGACGGAAAAATGGTGATCTAGCGGTGGGTAGTAGTGTGGTGGTGGGCTATATAGAGCGTGGCGGTTAGTTTGGTGGTAGGGTCGAGGTGAGTTGTTGTAACGTGGAAGGTTCCTGGATCCAACCCAAGCTCCCAACTCAATTGTAGCAACATCCTCTTTTTTGTTCTTCCCGAGTACACCCCAAGTACCGTTTTGAATGGCCTGGGTGGTTGCTTTGATTGCTGAATAACTCATGATTTTATTGGACTTAAGTCCCTCCTCAACCATGCCTCCCATTTTTACAACCTCATTGACGGACGTGCCCACTGCTGATACCAAGTGACCAAAATAAGTGGGCTCCAAAGCCTGCAAGAAATAATCAACCATCTCACTTTCTTTCATCGGAGGGTCAACCCTCGCTGCTTGCTCTCTCTATCGGAATCCATATTCCCTGAAACTCTCAGCGGGCTTCTTCTCAATCTTTGTTAATGACAGACGGTCTGGGATATTTTCAAGATTGTACTGAAAATGGTAGGCAAAGGCTTGGGCCAAATCGTCCCATGTGTACCACCTGCTGTGATCTTGTCTGGTATACCATTCTAATGCTGATCCACTCAAATTTTGGCTGAAATATGCCATTAGTAATTCATCTCTTCCGCCTGCTCCTCTCATCTTGCTACAAAATCCTTTTAAGTGTGCTACTGGGTCGCCATGCCCATCGTACAGATCAAACTTAGGCATCTTGAACCCTGCTGGTAACTGAACATCTGGGAACAAACATAAATCTTTATAGGCCACACTTATTTGACCTCTCAACACCCTCATATCTCTGAACGATTGTTCTAAGCTTTTGACCTTTCTGATCATCTCTTCATGCTCAAGATTTTTGGGGGGCTTCTCGGTCTCTGCTGGGAGATCAAGATGAGGGGTGTAAGAACATGGTTCTGGGATTTTGAAGGTAGGTTTAGGGGGATAATACTGGTTGTCGTGAGTCTGGAATAGAGGTTCACTGGAAGATCGGTGTAGTGCAGCGGGTGGAGGTGACACAAAAACAGGAGTGATTGGTGGAGGAGGGTATGAGACTTGTTTGGGTGGTGGAGATTGAGATATATGGGAAGTGGTGCCATAGCATTGTTGGTAGAGGGGAAAGGCTGGAGATGAGTTCACAGTGGGAGGCTCCTGAGGTTGGACCGATGGTGGGATATAAGCAGGGTTGGCGGGATAAACTGGTGGTGGATGACCCTTTGCCCAGGCTTGGTACATTTCAGCCATCTGCTACTTTAACTTATACATCTCTTCTTTCATTGCATTAACATCCAGTTCTTCCACCTCTTTTGACGGGTCAACAATACTTGCCTCCAATTTTTGGTTGGCCATGTTCAACTTGTCTTTTTATCGGGTATTATATGAGTGAGTTGCCAGAATGCCGATCAACTAACCACCTGCCTGAACTCAATACATCAACAACAACCTTATTAGTGGTTAGGGTTTTAACAAATTGGTGATCGCACATTTGGGGAATGAATGCACCTAAGCAGTTAACCGTTTCTATTATGCGTTTGATCGGCTGCTTGCGTCATCCCGACTTTTCTTCTCTTTTTTTTTCTTTTCATGTTTTCACTCTTGACCTTGCTTTCTCTTTGTTTTTATTTTCTCATTTCCCTCTTGTTTTGATATTGCTTCTTTCTCTTGATTTTTTATTCTTCTTCTTTTTCCTTTTTTTTCCTCTCTTGTTTTTCCTCTCTCTTTTTTTTCTTGTTTTTTTCTTTTTTTTCTCTTCTTTTTTTCTCTTTTGGTTATGGTCGAATCCTATGGAGATTGCCTACGTATCATGACCCCGCATGAATCAGACCAAGCGTAGTTCTGGGAGATAAGTACGAAAGTAAATAATAAAACAATTTTTAGGATTTTCAATTTCATAAAAAGCAAACGCTTTGATTACAAAGACTCAACACTAACAGACTCCAAGAGAAACTAATAGACGCTGATGAAAAGATGAAATACTGACTCCAAAAATAAACTATCATACTCCGACAGAATAAAATGAAGACTCGACAACAAATGACAGACTCCGGTAGAAAGAAAATACAGACTCAACACAACTGACAGACTCTAACGCAAAAGGAAATACAGACTCAAATAAAATATCATGAATACATCAATGCTCCTGGTGCCCGCGGGACATCATTCTGTCTCACCGCGGGCCTATATGCAAGATCCCTTTGAAGTCGGTCCAAGTCACTCATTATCTTCTTAACAAATGTCATCACTGCCGCGGAGAAGGTGGTGCGCGTCATATCCTCATAGACTTGGCACTTCATAACAATGTAATCGGTGATGTTTCTAATTCTCTCTCTTATGACACCCTTTTCTTGTAACAAACGACCGATCTGCTGGGCCCTGGCCTCCAAAGTTTTCTCGGACACTTGATTCTGCTCCTGAAGTTTGTTGCAAATCCATTTCTAATTGTGCCAATGTTGTATAACAATGCTCTCTTTCAACCTTGAAGTCTTTAGCCTGTTTGATCATTTTGTTTTCCGTGGTGATAACCCTTTTCTTTAATAACGCGACCTCATTGTCGTACTTTTCTTTCAACTACTTAACCAGGCGTGCTCGTTCATCCGCGTTTTTAGCCAATTGCTTTCGAACTCTGGCTAGCTCACTTTCTGTTTTGTTCAAATCAAAACTATAGTCACTCACTTTCTGCCTCAGGTTATTTATGAGTTTTTCATCTTTGGCACTTCGGGCGGGGTTCTCTGCCTCTATTTTCATTTTTTTATTTGGGCTCGAAGGGCCTCATTTTCTTTGGCTAGCTTTTTCTTTTCACCTTCGTCTGCCGCTGCTTGCAAGCTCTTCTCGAATTGAAGTTCTTTAACTTGTTTTTCCAACCTTCCTATTGTGGCCCTGTACTCATTCTCCTTAGTTAACCAAGCCCATTGTTCCTGTGATTCCTCGAAGAATTCTTGAAGATGGGGTCTTTTAGCCGGCCTCCCAAACTCAATTTCTCTCCTATACCAAGCAAGGTAGCCTGGTGAAACCTCACATTTGGATCGATCATGTACATAGGTATTGGTTGTTAAGTATTGACATTCGCTCCAAATTTGGCGGACTGCTGCTTCATGGAACTGTCTGTTAGGTCCGATCTCGACTACTTGGGCACTAAGATCTTCATCTCTCGGAACTATCTGGCATCTCCCCAGCTGCCTCAAAACCCGATATAGAGCATAAGGCTGGATACTCCTGAGTCCTATTAAGAGGAAATGAGGCCCGATGGCTGGCATGTATATGACCTCATCCACAGACAGTCATCCAAATGTCCACTCTATTTGGTTTGCAGTGATGGAATGGAGGCGCGCTACCCACTCTGTGACCCCTTCCGGTAGGCTGATCCCGTTAACCCTTGTGTAATATTCTTCTACGCATGTTTTCTCTGTCGACCCATAGCTCATAAATTGAGGACGACGGCATAAGTATTCGATCATCCATATCTGCAAAAACACGTTGCACCCCTCGAAAATGTCTCCTCCGGCTTTGCAGGCTGTGAGAGCGCGGAAGATTTCAGCTACTATCATAGGTGCAAGGGTGCTATTGGCCTGAGTAAGCAAAGTGCTGACAACTCCGGCTACTCGTATGTTAATATTCTCATCTTTTCTAGGAAACACCAAAACTCCCAAAAAGACAACCATAAATGCGAAACACATGTGTTCTTCCCACTTAAGGCGGTTTCCTTTACTGCAAATTTTATTTTCCGGCTTGTTGAACCCTCCTACATGACCATATCTGTTGTATATAAACTGCAAAGTACAAAAACCAGCTGCCAAGTCTGGGTTGTGGACCCCCTTGCTTATTTTCAAAATGTCTAAGAACCTGTGTACGGCTACGGCCCTTGGAGCAATCATGTACTGGTGTCTCAGGGGAACTTTGGGATTTCCAATATATCCGGCTATTTCTTCCAATGTTGGGGTAAGTTCAAAATCTGAGAAATGAAATACGTTGTGGGCCGGGTCCCAAAATGTAACCAACGCCTTTATGATGTCTCCCCTAGGATTAATCTTCAGCAACCCAGTAAGGCCTCCCAAGTATAGATTGACCGTGTCTTGCCCCGATTTACCCAAATCATCCCACCACATATGCAACTCCAAAGGGATCTTGTTCACGATTGTTATTGGCAAATTCTGACTTGTGCTCATTCTGCACATTTATTAGGGTGGTTAAGCAAAAATCACGATTCAATTGACTCAAAAACAAATTGGCACTTCTTCTTTTTCAAATTAAATAAAATCCAGTTTTGCAAATCGACCATTCAGCACCTCGGATACGAGGATTTTAAGGATGTGTTGGCTAACCAGTGAAAACCTTGAAAAATGGCAACATGCGGCTGTTCTTGCAAAAGCAACCTTCTAGCGCCCTTTTAGGGACATTTGGCTATTTTGACAAGAATGGCATCACCCTAATTAACAAGTAAATTTTTTTATTCTTTTGGGCTATTTTTGCAAAAAGAAGTTGAACTTGATGAGGGTTGCCTACGTATCTCACACCCTATGAGAATTAAACTGGCGTAGTTCGGGCAAATTTGTCAAAATAAAACCAACTATTTTTCCTTTCTAAAACACAAAGATTTTCCCTTTTTTTCTTTTCTTTGAAAACTACAAACTTCTCTTCTTTTTTTTTCAAAATTTCGGTAGAGTTTCGTATGTTTGGGACATTGGTTTTTCAAAACAGGCGCTTATCCCTCTCAACTGTCTAAGTTTTCCTTCTAAGCCGGTCAACATGCAAATTCGAAGCAAATGAATGCGCAAGTAGCAAGTAAGATGCATCATAATGGTTTTTACAGTTCGGGTACACCTGTCCTAGACAGACCCAACCCCTGTGTTGAATCTCCAAAGTCAAATGCACATGATGCAAACAAACGTGCCTACTAGGGATCTGGCATGAGGCTGAGTTATTCTAAGCTAAAAACCTGGGTATATTGTTCTAGACTTGTGTACCCGAGCGGACAACTCGAGCCGAGGAGGGGGCTACGTACCGGGAACCAAAAGGCCATCCGGCTTAGTAACTTATCCGAGCCTCTTTATTATTTCAAGGTATGACACTAACAGAATAAGGAGTCTCGACCAGCGAGCACATCCCCGAATATGAGAAGAGAAGGGTTTCGTAGCAGTTTATAGAAAGTTCAGATAATATCAAAGCGGTAAAAGCAGCATTTAGCACATTAGGCCCAGACATGTAACAAAAATTAGCTAAAGCCAAATATAACAATTATATAAGCTCGAATTCTGAACCCTGAACCAGAGATTCTGGGTTCGATCCCCAGCAGAGTCTCCAGAGCTGTCACACCTCTTTTTTTACTACACCCTCGGAAGGGAGTATATCAGAAGTTTTTTTCCAATTTTGAGTGACAATCGAAACGGGATTATTTTATTAAAAATTCAGAGTCGCCACTTGGGATAATTTATGGTGTCCCAAGTCACCGATTATAAATCCTGCATCGAGGAAAGATTGACTCTGTATTACAATCCGCGAACACAGAAATCCGTGTAAGGAATTCTGTTAATCCGGGAGAAGGTGTTAGGCATTCCCGAGTTCCGTGGTTCTAGCACGGTCGCTCGACTGTTATAATTGGTCTATTATCCGATTTTAATACATGTTTTAGCCTATGGTTCAATTTTAACTTTATAATCGCTTTTATTTAATTAATTAAAGGAAGATTATAATGTTATTTAAAATATGTTTCAAACCACGTCACATAAATGCACCCACAGTCCGTAACACATTTTATCTAACGTTGAGATTTGGATTTGGGTCACATAAATGCGCACCCGAGTTTAGGGAGATAAAGTATTAAAATAACGCGCCTAAAGCAACTACGTGTTTTTAACTTTGCGAGGACCATGGAAAATTTGCTAATCGGCATGCCTCGAGTTCCGAAGACTAAATCAAAATTAATTAAACGAGGGCCATGCAATTGTCATTTTTATTTGGCATGGCGCGCCTCAATTCTAATTTAAAGGGTTATTCAAACTAAATTTGGAGGGCCATACACTATTTGTGTTGTCTAATATGGCACACCTCCATTTATCTAAGACTAAATTCTAACTATGATCGGGAGGGCCATGACTAAAACAATGAGATCATAGTGGAAATTAACGGAATCTGAAATTGCGACCAAATGAGGTCTAGGATATATCAGGCCCTGAATTTAGCTGGGCTTAGAGGAAGGCCCAACGGTTCAATGAGATCACCATGCACAAGATGTCGGGCTCCGAATTTCATTTAAGCCCAATCGGCTAGCCTAGCTCCCATGAAACACGCTCAAGTCAAGTGTCACATGGGTTATGAATTAAAACCATGTAACAACAAAAACGGATAGGGTCTAGAATGTGGTCCACGTGATAATAGTGCTAGTTAACCGAATACAACGAGGAGGACAATATTAACCAACGAAGCAAACAAAATTGAGATGGGCACAGAAATGAGAGTGCAAACAAAGAAAAAGGGAATTTCACATTTTTGCAAATCATAAACTACCGGGAGTACTCAATACAATAAATTAAGGCAATCATTTGATTGAACATTTTTAGAAATTATCACACGGTTACTTACTCACAGATCAGGCTGGTTCGACCAAAACTCAACAGACACGCATTAGCAAATGTTTCATTTCAACTCATTCTTCATACTTTGAATTTTTATTCCAAATGAACCTAAAGTAAAAACTAACTTATAAAGCAACTAGAGAATATCATATTCATGCCCACATTCCACATACATGACTCAGCTAAAAGTCATTTGACAAACTTAACCTAACTTATTGCACTAATACAGGCTGGACTCACAGGAGAAATAGATGAACACACAGAGGGAAATCCAGCACTAGTTATGGAAATACTAGAAAAGAACAAACATGGTCTAATTCTCAATTACAAACCATTCTTTGACGAATACACTAATCAGAACATTCAAAGTTACATGGTGATTATAAAACTAAAAGAAGAAGAGGTAAAGTCCACCGACAACATCGTATCCATCTCATTCTCAACTCATACTTCAAATTACACATCAAATGACACCCATAAGGATCAAAATGTACTTGGGAAGAGAGAAGAAACAAAGAAGAAGTGAGTGTCAGTAGCTCAGCAACAGCAGTAGCAGAAAAATAGCCTTAGATTCACATGACCCAGTGTTGAAATTAACCCAGAAACCCAATGGGAGAATAACCCCTAACCAGCTTGAATCAAAACTTTTGACAACCAAACATCAATCCATTTTAAATATCAGAATAGGAATTCTTCAGAAATTAAGAAATCATTGAAGTTCAATGGAATAGTAGAATTTTTGCCCTTTTGTATTTTTTTGGATTTTTGATCTCTGAATCTCTCTTCCGCCTCTTACCTCTTTTTTTTTCTCAGAACTTTTGCTCTTGAAGTCTATGAAATAGTAAAATATATGCAGCTTCTGTAATTTCTGGATTTCCAGCTCTCAAACTCTTCCTTGAAAGGCAAGGCAAGTAAGGCAGCCTTAAGGAAATAATTTTTGCACTTAGGCCCTTCTCAAATTTCCATTTTAGCTTAGATACCCCTAGTTGAAAATTCAGAAGTCCAAATAAGTTCCCTTCCCCAGCTTCCTAGAAGCTTCCCATTCAGTTACACAAATATTCCCTTCCCCAATTTCCTAAACTACCCCTCAAGCCCTGATTATTTACCCTCCCAGCCTAGCAGATCCCGGGTCCAAATGACCTATGTGAATGTGTATGAACTAGACCTTATTCAATTCCTTCTTGGGCTGGTCTTTAAGTATCGCTTGAGATCAATCAAAGATTCAACATTCTAAACAAAACTGACCTAAAATTAACTAGAAGAAAGAAGAGACGGGAACTTTAAACCAAAGCCCAAAACCAAAACAGAAAACGAGAATGATTTACCTAATTCTAAACAAACAACAAGATAATTAAGCTGATTATGAGACAAATCATGCATGAATAACAACAAGCATACTATAAAACACAAACACAGAAACACGATGAAGAAAGATGACTTTAGAAGACAGAAAAATACAAAGATAGAAACAACCAAAATGTAAAGATACCTAAACGGACTGGCCAAGCCGCAGAGTTCTTCTTCAAACTCTCGATTTTGACCGAAAAGGGTCTCAATCACGTGTTTTCAAATGAAAACACATGAACAAGGCCCGTTTTGGTCTTAATCGGCACCAAATCTACCGATTCTGGAGCTCGATATTTTTTAGGTCTCGTCTTCAACTTAAGATTCGATGAGCTCGGGACATGTTCGAGGGAAATTGACTCGGGATTTGGGAAGAGGGGGTCAGGGTGGTTCTGTGGTGTGATTTTGAGGCGGTTTGGGAGAAATTAGGTTTTTGGTCTGACTTTTGATTGAAGAATCGAGAGTCTAGGATGAGATTCGAGAGTGGGGATTTGGAGATTTGGAAAGAGGAGAAGGAGAAGAATTGATGGTTTTAATCTGGCAGTGATTGGACCAACGCCGCCGGTGGAGACGATTTTCGGCAGACGGCTCACGGCGGAGGCGACGAGGGATTTTCTGAGGGTGTGGGGACAATGAGAGGGGGTAGGGAGGGTGCATTTGGACACTAATATACATATGAAGCTTTATTTATGAGCCGTTTGATCAATGGGAGTTCAACGGCCTAGATTCCACAATCCAAAACGGCGTCGTTTTGGGAGGAATGGACCGGGTATCAGAGGAGGGTTTTGGGCTGGACCGGACGTGCTTGGAGGATGGAAATTATTTGGGCTGGGGTTTGGGAATTAAACATGGCCCAAATCAGAATTCCTCCTTTTGTTTCAATTTCCTTTTTAATTCTTTTCTCTTTTAAATTCTTTCTTTCTTTTTTTTCCAAAATTAAACATGAAACCATAAATTAAAATTAAACATCAAATTGACCTACCAAAGTGAACTAATTAAATACAAGTAATAATTACCACAAGTAATTAAAGGAAAAACTACAAAAGATCAAAAATTAGTATTAAAAGTGCAATAATAACTATTTTGTGATTTTTTCATTTTTATAAAAGATTAGATTATTAATTAATTAAAAAATACAAAATTAGATCCTAGATGCAAATACAGTGTATTTTTGTATTTTTCATTAATTAAATAAAATAAACATGCCTAGGCAATATGCAAACAATTAACAGAAAATGCCTCAAAAATTCACAAAATTGCAAACAATGGAAAAATTGTTTTATTTTGAATATATGGGAGTAATTCATATAGGGAAAAAATCACGTGCTCACAGTACTCATTCCCCTTCTACGCATGTTTTTCATGTGCAGATCCAGGTACCGCTACTCAGGCCTCCAATCCTTAAGGGAGGCGACTACTCTAGAGACTTCGAGGTATATCTGCCGCGTCCACAGACCGAGAAGTCCCTTTCTATTCTAGCTGTTAAACATTGCCCTTCTGTATTTTTTTTTCTTGTTAGATATTCTGGAGTTAGACTGTTAGATATTCCAAAGGCTTATGTTTCCGTGAGTTTTCGGGTTTTGGGATAGTGTACTAGTTTTGAGAATGTTGTGTTGTATATGCCGAGCGACATTATAACTATTGTTCCATTCAGTTATTTTGGCTTTTGATTGTTTCTTCCGCATGTTTCGTTTATGTTCCGCATTTGTTAGGCTTACCTTGTCGTAGAGACTAGGTGCCGTCACGACAGTTCACGGAAGGCGAACTAGGATCATGACAAGTTGGTATCAGAGATCTAGGTTCATAGGAGTCATGGATCACAAGCCGATTTATTAGAGTCTCGCTGATCGGTACGAAGACGTCTGCACTTATCTACGAGGGGCTATGTAACTGTTAGGAAAACCTCACTCCATTTGATTTCCTTGTCATGCGATATTTTTGACATTAAAATTTAAAATTTCTATTTACTATTCTCTCACAGATGGTGAGGACTTGCGCTACTTGAGATGATCAGGCAACAGCGCCCCCTACTGCAAAAGTCAGAGGTCGGGGCCGGGATAGAGGCCGATGATGCACATGTGGTGCAGCTAGAGCACCTGCACGAGCTGCCGTCGAGGTACCACTAGTGTCCAGTTGGAGTCCAGGCACTTGGCACGCCTACTACTACCACTACTCTAGCTCTCTAAGAGACTTTGGCACAGTTCATGAGCACGTACACCACTCTGGTTCAGGCAGGGTTGCTTCCCCTTGCTGCAGCCACATCTCAGGCCGGGGGAGGAGCACAGACTCCCGCCGCCCACACTCCTGAGCAGCGAGTGCATGTTGAGCAGGTCCCTGAGATTATTCCTGTACCACCTGCAGTGCCAGTTCAGCCCGAGGACAGGGCAGTGGCTTCCGAGGAGGAGCAGCTGAGGCTTGAGAGGTTTAAGAGGTACAAACCTCCTGTATTCAGCGGTCTAGCATCAGAGGATGCTCTGGGATTTCTAGATGAGAGTTATCGCATTCTCCGTACCATGGGTATATCAAGATCTAGTGGGGTTTCCTTCACTACTTTCCAGCTTTGAGGAGCCACCTGTGAGTGGTGGCGCACCTATGAGTTAGACAGCCCGGATGAGGCTGATTCACTAACTTGGACTCAATTTTCAGATTTGTTCCTGAGAGAGTATATTCCTCAGAGCCTCAGGGATGCATGGCGCACTGAGTTTGAGCATTTGCACCAGGGTGCTATGACTGTCTCAGGGTATGCTGTCTGTTACACCAGTTTGGCTAGGCATGCACTAGCCTTGGTTTCTATTGTTCGCAAGAGGGCTTGCCGGTTTATTTAGGGCATTATTCCCAATAGCAGGTCTAGCATGGCTTGTGAGTTGGAGATGGATATTTCTTATTAACAGGTGGTGAGCATTGCTAGGAGGATTGAGCGTATGCATACTAGGGAGAGAGAGGAGAGGGAGGCCAAGAGTTCTCGAGTGTCGGGCCATTTCTCTGGTGCCCATGCCCCAGTAGCAGGTAGTCATGGTAGGGGTTATATGAGTAGCCATGTTCATTTAGCTCTTCTAGTAGCCAGTGGTATTCCAGCTCCTCCTAGACCTTAGCAGCCTTATTGTGCACCTTCGGTTTCTAGCGCGCCTCCTGCGCGGGGTGCATTCAGAGGTCAGTCCAGCAGACCTTGTCCGAGCTAGTCACATCTGCCACACCCAGAGCTTGTTTTGAGTGTGGTGACATAGGCCACATGTTGAAGGATTGCCCTAGACTTGAGAGGAGTGCACCTCCATAGACTTCTCAGCCACAGCGTGCCTCGTAGAGTTCTCAGGCTATGATTACAGCTCCAGTTGCTACCCCACCTGCTTAGCCAGCTAAAGGTGGAGGTCGGGGAGGTATAGGTCGCCCTAGAGGGGGAGGCCAGGCTAGATACTATGCCCTTCCTACCCGTACTAAGACTGTTGCCTCCAATTCTGTTATCACATGTATTATATTGGTTTGCCACAGAGATGCATCAGTTCTATTCGATCAAGGCTCTACTTACTCTTATGTGTCTTCTTATTTTTCTTTGCATTTAGGTGTACCTCGGGATTGTTTGAGTTCATTTGTTTATATTTCTACTCCTGTGGGAGATTCTCTTGTTGTGGACCGAATCTATCGGTCGTGTTTGGTTGCTCTTAGTGGTTTTGAGACCAGAGCCGATTTATTGTTTCTCAGCATGGTAGATTTTGATATTATCTTAGGCATGGACTGGTTATCGCCCCATTATGCTATTCTTGATTGTCATGCCAAAACCATAATGCTGGCTATGACAGGTGTACCGCGTGTTGAGTGGAGGGGTACTTTAGATCACACTCCTAGTAGAGTTATTTCTTTTCTTAAAGCTCAGCGCATGGTTTAGAAGGGGTGTGATGCATATTTAGCTTATGTGAGAGATATCAGTATTGATACCCCTTCAGTTGATTCAGTCCTAGTAGTACGAGATTTTCGCGATGTGTTTCTAGCTGACCTTCTAGGCATGCCACCTGATAGAGATATTGATTTTGGCATTGATCTATTGCCGGGCACTCAGCCCATTTTTATTGCCCCGTATCGTATGGCTCCTCCTGAGTTGAAGGATCGGTTATAGGAATTGCTTGATAAGGGTTTTATTTGGCCTAGTGTATAACCTTGGGGTGCTCTTGTCTTGTTTGTGAAGAAAAAAGATGGTTCTATGCGTATGTGTATTGATTATCACCAGTTGAACAAAGTAAAAGTTATGAACCGTTATCATTTGGCTCGTATTGATGATCTGTTTAACCAGCTTCAGGGCGCATGGGTGTTTTCTAAGATTGATTTGCACTCAGGTTACCATCAGTTGAAGATTCGGGAGCCAGATATTCTGAAGACTGCTTTCAGGACTCAGTATGGTCATTACAAGTTCCTTGTTATGTCATTTGGGCTGACCAATGCCCCAACAGCCTTTATGCATTTGATGCACAGTGTGTTCCGGCCGTATCTTGACTCGTTCATCATTGTCTTTATTGATGATATTCTGGTGTATTCCTGGAGTCAGGAAGATCAAGAGCAACACCTGAGGACTGTGCTTCAGACTCTGAGAGAGAAGAAGTTATATGCTAAGTTCTCGAAATGTATGTTTTGGTTGGATTCAGTGGCATTCCTAGGCCATGTGGTATCGAGTGAGGGTATTCAGGTGGATCCAAAGAAGATAGAGGCCATGTAGAGTTGGCCCATACCATCCTCAGCTATAGAGATCCACAGTTTTCTTGGTTTGGCGGGTTACTACCATCATTTTGTTGAGGGATGTTCATCGATTGCAGCCCCTATGACCAGACTGACCAAGAAGGGTGCTCTGTTTTAGTTAACGGAGGAGTGTGAGGCAAGCTTTCAGAAGCTCAACACAGATTTGACCATAGTCCCAATTTCGATATTGACTATAGGTTCGGGGTCTTATACGGTCTATTGTGATGCCTCGAGGGTTGGCCTCGGAGTGGCGTTGATGCAGGACGGTAGGGTGATTGCCTACGCGTCCAAACAGTTGAATATACATGAGAAGAACTACCATGTTCATGACCTTGAGTTAGCTTCCATTGTTCACTCCCCAAAGATTTGGCGCCATTATTTATACGGGGTTCCCTGTGAGATTTATACGGACCATCGAAGCTTGTAGAACCTGTTCAAGCAAAAGGATCTAAATTTGTGCCAGAGGAGGTGGATAGAGTTGCTGAAGGACTATGATATCACTATTTTGTATCACCCGGGCAAGGCCAATGTGGTGGCTGATGCTTTGAGTCACCGGGCGGGGAGTTTGGCTTATTTACCCGTATCGTAGAGGCCTATGGCAATGGATATTCAGGCCTTAGCCAGCTTGTTTGTGAGATTGGATCTTTCGGAGCCTAGTCGGGTTCTAGCTTGTGTGGTTTCTCGGTCTTCCTTATTTGATCGGAATAGGGAGCAGCAGTATGATGACCCTCATTTGTTTGTCCTCAAGGACAAGGTTCAACACGGTGATGCTAGAGATGTGACTATTGGTGATGATGGGGTGTTGAGGATGCAGGGTCATATTTGTGTATCCAATGTTGATGGGCTTCGAGAGTTGATTTAGAGGAGGCCCATAGTTCACGCTATTCCATCCATCCGGGTTCCGCAAAGATGTACCAGGATTTGAGACAGCACAATTGGTGGAGGTGGATGAAGAAAGATATAGTTGGATTCGTAGCTCGGTGTCTCAACTGTCAGCAGGTGAAGTGTGACGACCCGTCCGGTCATCTTAAGAATTAATGCCCCGATCCCCTATTAACTACTTTCTTCGAGCCTATTTAAGTCCATAAATGAGAGCTTAAGTGTTGGAAAGTTGACCGTAGTTGGAACAGTTTGAAGACTGCCTCAAAATGGAAATCCGACGGTTCTATTAGCTCCGTTGGGTGATTTCGGGGTTAGGAGCGTGTTCGGATTGTGTTTTGGAGGTCCGTAGCTAATTTAGGCTTGAAATGCCGGAAGTTGAATTTTGGAAGTTTCCGATTCGATAGTGAGATTTTGATCTGAGGGTCATAACGGAATTCCGAAAGTTGCAGTAGTTCTGTTATGTCATTTGGGATTTGGGTGCAAAATTTCATGTCATTCGGATGAGGTTTGGTAGACTTTTTGATCGAAAGTGTCTTTTTATAGTTTTGGAATTTTTATGCTTGAATCCGATGAAAAATATGTGTTTTGATGTTGTTTTGAGTGTTCCGAAGGTTGGAACAAGTTTGAATGATGTTTTAGGATTGGTTGGAAGGTTTGGTTGAGGTTCCGGGGGCCTCAGGTGTGTTTCGGATGCTCAACGGGTCATTTATGGAACTTAGGAAATTTGCAGAAAATGTTGCAGCAGTCAGTTCTGGTTTCCTTCATCGTATTTGTGAAGAGGAGCTAGGTCTGGGGGGGGAAGTTTGGCCTTCGCTTTCACGAGAGGGCCTACGCGTTCGCGAAGAGGCTAGATGGTTGTGTTATGCGTTCACGATTGGGCTTCGCATTCGCGGAAGAGGAATTGGCCCATTGGAGTTTTGTGCATCACGTTCGCGTGGTGCTCGTCGCATTTGCGAAGGATTGTCTGTCCAAAGCATCGCGTTCGCAATTCGCGAAGAAGGAAAAATGGTCAAAGTTATTTTGTGCTTCACGAATGCGAGGCTTTGAACGCGTTTGCGAAGAAAGAATTTTCTGGGCAGATATATGATTTCAAAACCAAGGGTTTAGCCATATTTATCAAAACATAAGCTTGGGAGCTCGAATATGAGCGAGATTTTGAGGGATTTTCAAAGTATCGATTGGGTAACAATTCTTAACTCATTTTTGCTTGTAACCAATTAATCTAAACATAAATTCATCCTTTAATTTCGGAATTTGTATGAAAATTGGGGAAATATTCTTAGGCCAAGAAATTGAGTTTTGATTGGGGATTTGACATCTGATTTTGATAATTTTGGTATGGTTAGACTCGTGAGAGTGTGAGGATTCTGAAACTATAAATTTTACCCGATTCTGATATGCGGGACCTAGGGGCATTTTGGTCATCATACAAAATTTTGCGTATTAGCTTAGAGTTTAATTGTAGAATCATTTACTTGAAGTGATATTTACATTATGCAATTGAATTGAATAGATTTGGGTCATTTGGAGTCAAATACTCGTGGCAAGAGTGTAGTTTCAGATTGATTATTGAGCCAGTTCGAGGTGAGTGACTTGTCTAACCTTGTGTGAGGGACTTTCCCCTTAGGATTGGTATTGTGATAATTGAAATGCCTTGTATGTGAGGTGACGAGTGCGTACTCGTGCTAATTGTTGAAAATCCGATTTTCATTAAGTAATTTAATTGTGTTTTTCCTTTCTATTAATGTTACTTGCACCTTTAAACCTGTTGTTAGTTAGAGAAACATGTCTTATCGATTTAATTGCTTTAACTACTTTATTTGTATTACGTGAAGCATGCTAGGTTAGAATTGTCTGTGTTACCTTGTTATGATGTTGAGTTTATTTGAGTATTTCTTGTGCCATTGTTGTGTGTTTTACTTTGGGACTACGGGACGATATCCTGGGAGATCCCCTATACGCATTTAGGATTGAGAAGAAGAGTGGGATACCGAGAGATCCCCAACACGTATATTAAGGATACCAAGAGATCATCGGGATACCAAGAGATCCCTAGCATACATTAAGGATACCGAGAGATCCTCGGTACCACGAGATCCCTGGTATATATTGAGGGTACTAAGAGATCCTCGGGATACTAAGAGATCCCCAGTTATCATCCTTATTATGAGTGGTACTTCCTTGTGGTTTGCCTTCATCTCTGTTTCCGTTATTATACTCTTATTATCTTATATAGATTCTTACTATAGATTTTCAATTGCACTGCTTATCTTATCCTGTCATCTTTATATTTTATTTAACATTAGTAGGGCCCTGACCTTCCTTGTCACTACCCAACCGAGGTTAGGCTTGGTACTTACTGAGTACTGTTGTGGTGTACTCATGCCCCTTCTGAGAATGTTTTTCATGTGCAGATCCAGATACCACTACTCAGGCCTATCATCCTTGAGGAGGCGACTGCTCTAGAGAATTTGAGGTACATCTGCCATGTCCGTAGACCGAGAAATCCCTTTATGTTCCTGCTTTTAGTATTTAGCCCTTCTGTATTTTTCTGTTCTTATTAGACATTCCGGAGTTAGAGCCATGTAGTATTGATCTTGGCTTGTGATTCATGGGTTTCCGGGTATTGGAGTAACGAATTGGTATTGAGAGCTAAATATGGTGTATGTCGAGTGGCACATTTAAACACTATTATTACTTTATTCCAGTTTTAAATTGTTTTACTTCCTCAAATTTTGGTTTATCTTCCGCAATTCAGGCTTACCTAGTCGTAGAGACTAGGTGTCATCATAATGGTTCACGGAGGGTGAACCGGAGTTGTGACATGAAGTATGAGCACCAAATACCGGGTGGGTTGCTTCAGTAGATAGAGATTCCAGAGTGGAAGTGGGAGCGGATCACCATGGACTTTGTAGTTGGGCTCCCACAGACTTTGAGAAAGTTCGATGCTATTTGGGTGATTGTGGGTCGATTGACCAAGTCTGCTCATTTCATTCCTATGTGTACTACTTACTCTTCGGAGCGGTTAGCGGAGATTTATATCCGGGAGATTTTTCGTCTGTATGGTATTCTAGTTTCCATCATTTCAGACAGAGGTACTCAGTTCACATCACGGTTCTGGAAGGCCATTCAGCATGAGTTGGGTACTCATGTGGAGTTGAGTACAATATTTCACTCTCAGGCGGATGGACAGTTTGAGCGTACTATTCAAATTCTTTAGTATATGCTCCATGCATGTGTGATCAAGTTTGGAGGGTCTTGGGATCAGTTCTTGCCATTGGTGGAGTTTGCTTACAACAATAGCTATCAGTACAGTATTCAGATGGCACTGTATGAAGCTTTATATGGGAGACGGTATAGATCCCCGGTGGGCTAGTTTGAGCCGGGTGAGGCTAGATTATTGGGCTTGGACTTAGTTCAGGATGCTTTGGAGAAGGTTAAGGTAATTCAGAATAGGCTCTGTATAGCCTAGTCCAGACAGAAGAGTTACGCGGACTAGAAGGTTCGTGATGTTTCCTATTTGGTTGGAGAGCGGGTTCTGCTTCAGGTTTCACCTATGAAGGACGTTTTGAGATTCGGGAAGAAAGGAAAGTTGAGTCCAAGATTTATTGGCCCTTTTGAGATATTGAGGCGTGTTGGGGAGGTTTCTTATGAGTTTGCCTTACCTCCCTGCTTGGCCGGAGTTCATCCGGTATTCCATGTTTCGATGCTCTAGATGTATCACGGTGATCCGTCGTACGTGTTGGATTTCAGTTCAGTCCAGTTGGACAAGGATCTATATTATGTTGAGGAGCCAGTGCCAATATTGGACAGGCAGGTTGTAAAGATGAAGTCAAAGAACATTGCATATGTGAATGTTCAGTGGCGGGGCCAGCCGGTTGAGGAGGCGACCTAGGAGACCGAGCAGGATATGTGCAAGCATTACCCTTATTTTTTCACTACTTCAGGTATGTCTTTATGCTCGTTCGAGGACGAACGAATGTTTAAGTGTAGGAGAATGTGACGACCCGATCGGTCGTCTTAAGAATTTACGCCCCGATCCCCTATTAACTGCTTTCCCCAAGTTTATTTCTGCTAATTTGATTTGCCGGGATGTTCAGTTTTGAGTTTCGGAGAGTTTTGGGACACTTAGTCCGTAAATGAGAGCTTAAGTGTTGGAGAGTTTACCATAGTCGGAATAATGTGAAGACGGTCTCGGAATGGAAATCTAATGGTTTCGTTAGCTCCGTTGGGTGATTTTGGGCTTAGGGGTGTGTTCAGATTATATTTTGGAGGTCCGTAGCTAATTTAGGCTTGAAATGTTGAAAGTTGAATTTTTGAAGTTTCCGGTTCGATAGCAAGATTTTGATCCGAGGGTCGGAAAGGAATTCCGGAAGTTGGAGTAGCTCCGTAGTATTGAATGTGACGTGTGTGCAAAATTTCAGGTCATTCAGATGAGGTTTGATAGACTTTTTGATCGAAAGCATATTTTAAGAATTTTTGGAATTCTTAGGCTTGAATCCGATGAAAAATAGGTGTTTTGATATTGTTTTGTGCATTCCGAAGGTTGGAAAAAGTTCGAATGAGGTTATAGGAGATGTTGGTATGTTTGGTTGAGGTCCCCGCGGCCTCGGGTGAGTTTCGTGCTGTTAACCAGACCATTTCTTGATGTTTGAAGTTGTACAAAAACTGCTGGTGTGTTGCAGACTAGTTGTTCTTCATGTTTGCAACTGGCCATCGCGTTCGCGAAGGGATAGGACATGGATATGAAGGTTTGGCCTTTGCGTTCGCGAGGGAGGTCCCGCGTTCGCGAAGGGTTGGGGTCTTGATCTACGCGTTCGCGAGAAGGGGGCCGCGTTCGCGATGTGCTGGGAGCTGAGCCTTCACGTTCGCGAAGAAGGCGACGCATTAGCGAGAAGGAAAAATGGTCAACATCAATATGTGCTTCACAAACGTGATGGTTTGACCGTGTTAGCGATTAAGGGAATACCTGGGTAGATTTTTAAAACCCAAAATCGAGGGTTTGAGCCATAATTCATATTTTGGACTTGGGAGCTTGGAAGATTGCGATTTTTGAAGAGATTTTCACATCGGCAATTTGGTTAAGTAATTCCTACTCGGTTTAGACTAATTTTCATGAATCTACACTTAAATCCATCCTTTAATTTCAAATTTTTGGTGGAAATTGGGGAAAAGTTCTTAGACCAAGAAATTGAGTTTTGATTGGGGATTTGACATCGGATTGGGATGATTTTGATAAGGTTAGACTCGTGAGTGTGTGAGGATTTTGAAAATATAAATTTTACCCGATTTCGAGATGTGGTCCCAAGGGTCGTTTTGGTCATTTTACATAATTTCGCGTATTAGCTTAGACTTTAAATGTAGAATCAGTTACTTAAAGTGTTATCTACATTATTAAGTTGAATTGAATAGATTTTGGCCATTTAGAGTCGAGTACTCGTGGCAAGAGCGTGGTTTCGGGTTGATATTGAGCCGGTTCGAGGTAAGTGGCTTGTCTAACCTTGTGTGGGGACCTTCCCCTTAGGATATGATATATTTGATAATTGAAATGCCTTGTATGTGAGGTGACGAGTGCGTACTTGAGCTAATTGTTGAAAATCCAATGTTTCTTTAAGTATTTCAATTGAATTCCTTTTTCCTGTTTTATTTTACTTGCGAATTTAGCCGTTGTAAGTTAGAAAAGCATGTTTAGGTGACATAATTGCCTAATTACTTAAAATGCCTCAAATGTATTCCATGAAGCATGTTAGACTAGAATTAACTATTTACTTAGTACGAAATTTAGCAATTACTGAGTATTCTTGCGCTGCTGCTATGTGTTTTTAATTTGGGACTACGGGACAGCATCCTGGGAGATCCCCCGTACGTATTTATGATCTGGACTGAGGTGCGGGATACCAAGAGATCCCTAGTACGTATATTGAGAATACCAAGAGATCTTCGGGATACCAAGAGATCCCCAACATATATTGAGGATACCAAGAGATCCTCGGGATACTAAGAGATCCCTTGTATAAATAGAGGATACGAAGAGATCCCCGGTTATCATCCTTGTTATGAGTGGTACTTCCTTGTGGTTTGCCTTCATTCTCTGTTTCCGTTATTTTACTCTTATTATCCTGTATAGATTCTTACTGTAGATTCTCAATTGTAGTGTTTATCATATCCTATCATCTTTATATTTATTTAATCTCAGTAGGGCCCTGACCTTTCTCGTCACTACCCAACTGAGGTTAGGCTTGGCACTAACTGAGTACCGCTGTGGTGTATTCATGCCCCTTCTGTGCATGTTTTTCATGTGCAGATCCAGGTACCTCTACTCAGGCCTACCATCCTTGAGGGAGGCGACTGCTCTAGAGACATTGAGGTACATCTGCCGCATCCGCAAACCGAGAAGTCCCTTTCTATTTGAGCTGTTAAACATTGACCTTCTATATTTTTCTTTCTTGTTAGATATTCTGGAGTTAGACTGTTAGATATTCCAAAGGCTTGTGTTTCCGTGAGTTTCAGGGTTTTGGGATAGTGTACTGGTTTTGGGAATGTTGTGTTGTATATGCCGAGCGGCATTATAACTATTATTCTATTTAGTTATATTGGTTTTTGATTATTTCTTCCGCAAGTTTTGTTTATGTTACGCATTTGTTAGGATTACCTAGTCGTAGAGACTAGGTGCCGTCACGAAGTTCACGGAGGGCGAGCTGGGGTCTGACATACCATATAAGTGTTATGGAGATAAAAGAAAGTGACATTGGGAAGTCAGTCAAAATATCAAGTCCAGAAGCAACCCTACAATCACAAGGGGGTGGAAGTAAGTAACTACAGATAATTATAGGCAAGAAAGGACATCAAAAGGTTTGTAATAAGCTCACAACTTTACAAGAGTTAGAGAGTCCTCCCTAAAAACTACAATGAAAGACTAGCTGAGAAAGTGAGGAAGAAGGCCTCAACCCAAGCTCAGTGACCTAATGAGGGAATGGTCTTATAACGACAGTCTCACAACAACATTGTAAGCATTCCAAAGGAAAGTGGCACCTACCGTGGCTAATAAACGGGAAGTAAAAATTAAAAGTAATATTCGAGATCATATGAGTTGTATGAAAACTTCGGCAAGTGTGGCCACTAAGATAAGCTAAGTATGGACGCAACAAGGAGGCAAAAAGACCAGGAAAAGTGGTAGCTTACGTTGAAAGAAAGCTAAGATGGAACGAAAGAATTATTCGATCAATGATCCAAAGTTAGTATGTTATGGATACACTCAAGATTTTGGAGCATTATCCAGGCAACATATTTATTGACAATCATAATAGAAGACTCCGGTATAAGTTAAAAGAAAGAATTGAGCCCAGGGCAAAGACAAAGGATTGAATTGTTAGAAGATTGTATCATGGATATTCCATAACGCCCATAGGCAAAGGTAATAACTGATACCATGAGCCATAGATCGGAAGATAGCTTAAGCCTACGTAAAGGTTGATTAGAAGGAAGAGGAAACTAAAGAATTACATCACCCAAGTAAATCAGGAGTCTGATTATTGGACCTAGAAAAATTATAGAAGTTGTGCTTGAGAATATGACAGAATCACTCTTAATATCAAATGTTCAAGAGAAATAACATAACAACCATAATCTATAATGACTCTACAAGGAAGCCAGTTACAAAGTATCAGCCTCATAAAAAGTCAGTACGAAGCTCTCACCGGATTGTGTATGTACCATAGGTGCGAGTATTATAATATATCTTCAAGTTATGGATGTGAATTACACCTAAGTGGAAGGGACGTCAGGAAAGAGATAGAAGATACGATGCAAGATTTTAAGGTAAGTAATCTAAAGGTGAACAACGTACGAGATTCTCAAGTGCAGAAGATCGTGAATAGTCCATACTTCGGATAGAAGGCTACAAGTACGGGGATCCAATAACCAGGAATGATAACGGCATCATCGGCGGCATGTCTTCTAGCCTATGATTTCTAAGTACTGAGAGCTCTAGTTAAGAGAGTAGAGAAAAGTTAGAGACAATGTGATGTCCCGCTTGATGTTCCAGAATAACATCAGGAAATATATGGTGCAAGCAAGTCAAAGGAAAGTTTATAAATGGATATGTATAGGTCGCAAGCTAAAGTATGGTGGAGCAACAAATTTTTAAGAAAACATCAGTAAGGATGAGGAAAGGCAAGTGAAAAGGTGATGATAATGGATAAGTCTTTAGGATTAAGCCCATGAAAACAAGAAGAGAAAACAGTTTCTCTATGTTATACAAATCTCACTATAGCCTTAATAAACTCAAAAGAGTCTAAGATTAATAGCATTTAGAAGGAATGGAATGTTGACCTGGTAATAAAATGAGGGTATAATTGTGACAGATAAAGGATGACGTTTGGACTTTCATTTGAATAATGATTTTCAAAATTAAAAAAAAAAAGAGAAGGAGAAAAGATTTCGCTGGAGGCACGAAATTGAGATACCCCCATAAGGTGAATCACATTGAGACACTATGAAATACGATTATGGGAATCACTTTGAATATTCTTTGAGGTAACATAAGCCCTAGGGGCAAAGTATTGCGTAAGAAGTTTCAAGTTATCAGTAGTATATTATAGATCAATATTGAGATGAATCAACAATAGATGGATAAAAGTTACAAAGTATGAGATGAGATTAGGCCATCATTCTTAAGATGAACAGTAATGAAGAAGCATTAAAGGACTTAGATTTATGTATATAGGATAAGCAACGAGAGTAACCTGGAGTTTGGCAGCAGACCTCAGTAACGATAAAACAAAGTAAGAGTTATGGCAGTAAAGTCAATATGGATGGATAAATGGATCTATGAAATAAGGTATAACAATACTCATAAGTTCGACAAAATACCGAGCGAAGAACTTCAGTATACCTACAAATGCCCAGAGGGACACTTTATTAAGATCTGTATATATTTGCAAAGTGAGGCCTAAAGATTGGCTAAAAGTTGGAGGAAAGAGGAGAGAAGAGTCACATAGGCGCACATACAAGGAAAAAGTCGTACAGGCTGCATGATAGAAGATAGAAAGAATTACGAGATTGGAATAATTCCGACCACAGACTGTGGTGCAAGAAAGAGGCCTAAAGGGGAGAATGCCCTAGCCTTTGGATTTATTCAAAGAGCAGTTTCCTAAACAACAAGAAAAGTATTAAAGTAAGAGCTATGGGATATGAGGACGATAAGCCCATCAGTCAACATGCGAGGACGAATGTTCCAAAGAGGGAATGATGTTACGCCCCATGTTTTTGTACATGGAAGTACGCCATAAGTAAATTGATATAAGCTCGGAAATGAGATGTTACATTCCGCATTTTCGTACGTTAAAGTTTCGTCAAAAGTTAATCAATGTAAGTTCGCGAATAAGATTTATTTTGGGATTATAAGTATTACGCTATTTCGAACAAGTAATAAGTAAATTCGTGAAGGTGAGAGGGTAAGCAATTCGAAGAAAATGAGCTCCATCGAAGTTTTGCAATTTAAGGATAAAATAAGGCCCGAGCTAAAATAACCGATATTTATAAAGTAGTACCATACAAGGTACCATATGACCATGATAGTAAGGTGTATAAGGTATGTTTAAAGTGAGTACTATTATAATTAGTTTGAGATGATTATTAATTATACGGATAATTGGGTAATTGGTTGATTATTGGTTAATGGGAGAATTAACTAGTTAATTAATAATTAGTAACTAATTAATTAAGATCTTGGATTGGATAAACCTAAGAGGCAAAAATGTGGCAGCAAGTAAAGGACTTAATAATGATTACGCAAGTTTTGAAACCTAGGTGGAAGATTTAGAGAATTGTTTGGCCAAGTATTCCAAAAAGGGGGCCCCCTCACTTTATAAAGATATGACCTTCCCACATTATCAAATGAAATATGGAAATCTTGGAAAAGAGACGGATTGAATTCTAGGAAGTCTTTTGAGGCTTCATAACGCAACAAATTGTGAAATTTGCGATTATAAGGGAGTACGGTGCACTATTTCTCAAGAACATCATACGGATTTTTTCCTGCTTCGATCTTGCCGTCACGAGTTTTGTTTCAATTGTCGTGTGTTAGAGGATTGTCCAGAGAACCGGCTCAGGTATGTTAAGGCTATCCCTTCTTTATTTTGGCATGATCCATTGGATACGAACGAAATGTGCAAATGCACAAATTCTATAAATGACTCTATTCATAGAAGTATTATAGATATCTATGTCCTTTAATTTCCAAGTGTCTTAATATTTTATCATCTGTTCATGGGTCTCAGAAAAATATGAAAGTTGAAAAGAGTTTACATTAGGATATTACTCAAAGGCAAAATGATCTTATGACATTCCGAAAGATTTTATTAACGTACTTTTCATTCATTGCATTCATGTACATTCACCCGTGATCAGATGGCGTTATATACGTGTATATATGTATGTATATATATGTATATGGAATAAGGGAAAAGTTATGGCATTATATACGAACCACCACCTGATCAGCTGATATACGTTGATGATTTTGCCCACAATGACCGATATGATACGATGGGATGCCCTCAGAGGCTGATGATGTTATGAAAAATGTACCTATGCATGACATGACATTCATACACATATGCATGACGCTTAAAGTAGTTCATTATTTACAGGGTTATTAAGACTAACAGGTTGAGTCAAGTACTCTATATTTCTTCCATGTCTGTTATGTACTTATTTATGTGCCTTACATACTCGGTACATTTTTCATACTGACGTCCCTTTTGCATGGGACGCTGCATTTAATGCCTGCATGTCTCGATAGACAGGTTAAGAGCCCTCCAAGTAGGCTATCAGTTCAACGGAAGACGTTGGTGCGCTCCATTTGCTTCAGAGTTGCTTATTTGGTTAGTATGATTTAGACGTGTATTGTCTGTTATGGCGGGATTCTGTCCCGACCTTTATGACATTTATGTACTCTTAGAGGCTTGTAGATATACGTCGTGTACGTGAAAGATTGTACGACCTTGTTTGCCTATGTTTTGAGTTTATAAATGATTATGTTGGCCTATTAGGGCCGTATGTCACGTGTATATGATGATGTAATAATAAAGATATGTTATATTGGTACTCGGTTGAGTAAGGTATCGGGTGCTCGTCGCGGTCCATCGGATTAGGTCGTGACATAAACCCGATCTCATAGTTTCGGCTATATATCGATCTTGTAAGACCCCTAAAAAGGCATACCCTCAATATAGATGCTGAAACTACTTCACTCGGGACTTAAAGGCTCCAGCAGAACACAAATGACTCCGGTCACAAGGCTGTACCAGCCGAACTAACGTAACTCAGGGACCCCCGACCGTCACTCCAAAATCACACGCCTTCAATTACTTTGAATTTACTTCAAAAAGAACCGGTTAAACAGGCTACCCTCGATACAGGCAAAAGATCTTCGAACTTGTCAACTCCTAAACATCGCCTTTGAGATACTTAGCCTCCAAGCCAAACCTACCAAGGTGCTCGATCATCACCATATAACGACTCACAATCAAGGATTTTTATTAAGCTGTCAAAGTGCCAGGCAAACACTATTTCAAAAAATCCCTGTCGATGAAAAAATAAAGCCTACATAAAAGGTCACTTCGACCCAAGGCATAAGAGCCATTGCCGCCAGCCCATATAAAAGGTCTCTTCAACCTAAGGCGTAAGAGCCATTGTCGCCAGCCCGCACAAATCCAAAACTTAAAGGTCGAATGAGCTCGAGTCAAAACCCGACTCGGAGACTGAACCCAAAATAGTTAACTAAATATGCCTAAGGGTAAGGTGTAAGAGCCACTGTCGCCAGCCCATGTAAAAGGTCGCTTCGACCCAAGGCGTAAGAGCCATTATTGCCGGCCCACACAAAACTTGAGGGTCAAATGAGCTTGAGTCGAAACCCGACTCGGAGACTGAGCCCAAAATAGTTAACCATGTACTCCCAAAAGCAAGGCGTAAGAGCCACTATCACCAGACTACGTAAAAAGTCGCATCGACCTAACACGTAAGAGCCTAAAGGCCAGCTTGAAATTTTAAAACTTGAGGGTCAAATGAAATCGAGTCGAAATTCGACTCGGAGACTGAGCCCAAACTAATAAAAACGCCAAAGAGCAAAAGCATAAGAGCTCAAATGCCAGCTCACACTAAAAGGGCGTACCGACCCAATACGTACGAGTCCCTATCACCAACGCTAAGATCAAAGGTCGTGCCATCTGAATACATAAAAGTCGGGTCGCCCGACAATAGCAAAGCCTGAGGGTCTAACCCGAGATCTGGGACCTTGGGTCGAAAGTCAAAACATATCACATAGTATTTCCGAAAAACAAAAGGGAAAGAAGGGATAGAAAACAAAAAGCCTTCTTATGGTCCCCGGGAGGGGGGGGGGATGTTTACAAGTTTGGAAAAAAACCCTTACAAAGAGAGAACCAAACAAAATTCTAATTTATTATAAAGCCTACATCTTCGATGGCTCCACCAAAGGTTCACCCCAACTACTACGGGTCCTTCAGCAGCTTCTTTTCGATGGCATCTTCCCCTTCGGGGGATCTGCCTTCATTTTTATCACCTCCTGAGCCACTGCCCGGCGCACCTCCGAAAGCAAGCAAGGAAGAATATCTCTTCTCTAGGGCCTTCACCCTCTCGAGCTCGACAGGTAAAATGATATCTCCCGCATGTATGTCCCCAAAAGCCTGCCTCCGAGATCCCAATCGAGCACGCCCGGAGCTCGGTGCCCTCCCGTCTTGAGCACTTGTCGCAATGGCACCCTCTCCATGCAAAGATATAAGCGACTTGGCTTCAGTTTTGATCCCGAATAATGCATCTACCAACTCAAATGGAGACCTCTGTACTTGTCACTATCCTCCCTCGCGTCACTAAGCTGACGCCCAACTAAGGTCACCTTCTCCTGGAGGGCATCCCTCTTGGAAGTTATCTCTCTCTCACGCCATTTGAGTTCGGAGACTTTGGAGTCTCTGGCCTAGAGCTCCTCCCTCAGCAGGGCACCTTCCTTCTAAAATTACACGAATCAGATCGAAGATGTTAAAATACTGGGATCGGGCAAAGCATTCAGATAATGGAAAACGGGGACTAGATAACCTGTTCAGTAAGAAGACCCTTCTCGCACTCATGACGGGTCACCTCAGCCTGATACCAGGTGGAAGTCTGACTGTAAAGTGCCTTGGCCTGAAGCCACGAAAAACGACAAGTTAGAAAGACAAAGGTCTGAGTAACCGAGGCCTGAACAACAGGCAGGGTTCAAAATGATTACCTGCTCGCAAAGCCTGCTCATCTCGCTAAAGACGAGGGAATCATCGATCTTAGGGATTCCCTTGGGGACGGTTGGAAGCCTTTGGAGCACATCTCCGCTTTTGATAGACATCCCCACATCGAAAAATTCTTCGTCCGGGGCATCTTGCACTCCCTTAGAAGGTAGGGTCGTTCCCTGAAGAGAATCAATCATTACCACGACACTATAAGGGTCAGTAAAGACCATTCCTTGTCAATTCAGGGCCCCAGAACTAGGCCCCTCCGAACCACGTAACGAAGGCTCCCCAGACAGAGGGGAATTTTTGGCCACCGGCCAGCTCTGGGCCAAAAACCGATACTCCCTTAGTTGTCTCTCCACTACGAGGTTGGACCTCAACGACATCAGACTCTAGCTCGGAAGCCACCATCTCTACGGCCCAAGGATCGACAAGGTTTATCCCACCCTCGGGCGCTATCGAGAAGCTATTTTCCCCCTCACCTTAAACTCAAGGGTTCCCCACCGTTTTCGAAATTAGGTCTACCGGGTCGGTCTTAGTTTCTTCCTCCTTAATCTTCTTGGATTTCGAAGGCCTGTCCGACGGATCCCTTTGTCTTTTTTCCCTTCATCGGGTACCAAATCACCCTCCCCGCCGGGTAATGCTCCCTTCATCAAGGGGACTTCCCCCAGACCTACACAAATGCAAGAGGTAACAGTAACGAGAGCGCTGCCAGTAGCGATTTAGGTCGAAAAGGATGACTACAATAGGGGTAGAGGCTCACTATGATCCTTAGCATGCCATCGAGCCTGGGATAAATCACGTCACACTCGCTCAGCATACGGGAAAATCGAGTCCAGAAGGCCGACCCAACTGGGGAGGTTCGCAACCGTGCCAGGATAAAATGTTGTGGCTGCATTAGCAAGAACAATTAAGTGCATGAAAGAACATATTCAAAGAGAAGCGATGGAATGCTAAATAATGTGTCTACTTATGTTCCACATTCCACCTCTCGGGAAACGACATCCTTTCCATCGGGATCAGGTTAGAAGTCCTTACTCGGACAAAGCGGGTTATCCATCCCCCATTCCTGAGCTCCTTTGTACAGCAAAGGGGTCCTCGGGGCTTGGCAACGGAGTTTTATTAGACACCCGCAGAAGAAATAGGGGCTGTACATCCTGATCAGATGATCGAGGGTGAAGGGCATCTCCTCGATCATGTTCATGTAGTACCTGATCATGTAAACAACACGCCGAAATGAAGGATGAATTTGGCGAAGGGTTACTTGATACCGTTGGCAGAAGTCGAAACTCACGGGGTCGATCGGGGGAGAATATGGCCCATCGGCCCTAGGGTAAACAGGTAAGTATACACACTGAGAAAATCGGCTTTGTATGTCGTAATATCCTCCTCCCAAGCAGGGATCTCCACGATCACCGCGTCCCTCCAACGATAATCAGTTTTCACTCTTCCGACGTCTGTTATCGAGCTAATATACTGAGTCACGGGCTCACGGTGCCCCAGCTTCGAAGAAGGCCTCTCAACCTAGAAATCAAAAGACATCGCAAAAAATCCTGGAATGCGTTCCTCGGCACGAGGAGGCATTGCTGCTACATTGAGATAAAATAGAAGAGGATGAGGCCACATTCTCCTAGGAAATAGAGGCGGAAGTTTTCGCCGTTACTAGAAAATTTTAGAAGAAAAAGGGAAGTCGCGTTACTAGGAAAGAACATAAGTAAATGTAGAAGGAAACTTTTTTGGCATTTGGAAATGTAGTGAGTTGGAAAGAACGAGAAGGGGAGTAATAATAAAAGCCCCGCGTGCGCGTTGAAGGAGGCTAAGGGGCAGTTAGGTGTCATAATCAATGCGGAGGTCTTCAAGGGCTGCGTGTACATCGTTTTTTGGCACATTATGACTGCCGTCGTTACAAGAGTATCGGAGGGAGCAAAGGTTCAAGGTCGTTTCTTATCACTTTCGCTTTAAGAAACGCGGAGTCTTTATGTGCATGGTGAAATCGGAGGGTCCAATTTCCTCGTCATTATGATGCTCCGCGAACATACTTCCCAAGGCTCGAGACTGGGGTCGAGGTTCACCTTCGAGGGATGTCAATGCTCGACCTCGGGGCAATGCAGACCAAAGGCTATATTGGAAAAGAGGGGAGTTCCCAAAGGGTGCAGCTAGAGACGACAAAGAATGTCAGGCTAGTCTGAGCCCGCATCATGACGTCGACTAGTTGTCTCATCTCCATATCTTTGTAATAAATGTGTTTGTACTATGATAGGATCCCCCATTTTTCTATATAAAGGGGGTCCTTACCACATTGTACGGATTGATTGCTCCATACTAAATAAACAAGAACATTCTCTTTGCTCTTAACACACTCTCTTGAGATTATTACTTCGATTTGTTATCTTCGTTATAGTTCATCATTTATTTCTTAGCATTGGATATAAAGAGCCTTCATTGATTTAATTGTAAATGTTATTCATACTTCGACCACCTTCGATAGCTCCCAGCCGAGCTCCGCAATCGACATCGAGGCACCCAAATCGACAAGCTCGAGGCCCCGATTGTTAACCTATCGGTTTGGTTATCACCTTATCCTTAACTCTAATTTTGTTTCTAAGTCTCACATACATAGCATCAACTACTTAACAACTAGCATAAAAATAGATCACGTATATTTAGAGTCCCATAATCAAATTTAATTGTTATTACCATTTTCACGGTAAACAATATGCAATTAGTTTTGAGATCCAACCTCAAATTGAGGTCCAAATCCCCAAAATTTAAAAATCCCAAATTCTACCCAAAAACACCAAATTTCCCATGAAAATCCCTAGATTTTGAAGTGAAATTATGTAAAAATATGAATTAGATTGAAGAAGATGAGTTAGAAATCACTTACCTATGATTTGAAGAAGTTTGAGCCTTTGAAAAATCGCCTAAGGATGTTTAGGGTTTGAGAGAAGTGAAAAATGATGAAAAATCTCGTCTGAAATCTCACTTAATAGGTGCAGTTATCGCAATTGCGATCAGGGGTTTGCAATTGCAAAACTTATAAATTTTTGCCCGCTTCACATTTGCGACAATTACGTCGCATTTGTGACTCCTGTGACTTTCGCATTTCCGGCTAGAATATCGCATTAGCGAGAACGGCCCGCCCATGCCTGGTTTACATTTGCGACATAATTGTCGCAGTTCCCAGGCCTGTTCACTTTGCAATTGCGAAGCCTGATCTCGCAATTGCGAGATTAGAGGCCTGTACAAAAATACCAGGTGCACAGCTGAGTTTCCTAAGTACAAATCACCCTGTGGCCTATCCAAAACTCACCCGAGCCCGCGGGGCTCTAAACCAAACATGCACGCAAGTCTAAAAATATCACACGGACTTGCTCGTGTGATCAAATCATCAAAATAACATCAACAACTATGAATTTAACCTCAAATTCATAAAATTCATAAGATAGTTCAAATTTTTCTATTTTCTAAACCTAAGGTCTGATTTATATCAAATCAACTCCGATTCTTACCAAATTTCACAGGTTCGACTTAAATATTATTTTAAACCTGTACCGAGCTCCGGAACAAAAATACGGGCCCGATCCCATCAAGAACACACATCATTTCATTTCAAAAGGTCTTTATATTTTTCGAGCAACCAATTTTCTTTAAAAATTCTTTTCTCGGGCTAGGGACCTCGGAATTCGATTTCGTGCATACGCCCAAGTCTCATATTTTAATACGGACCCTACGGGCCCGTCATATAACGGTCCAGGTCCGTTTACAAAAATAATGTTGACCTAAGTCAACTTTAATAAATTTTAAAGGCTAAATTCAAAAATTTTCTTAAAGTTCACATAAAAGCTTTCCGAAAATATGTCCCGACTGCGCACGCAAATCCAGGTAAGACAAAAGGCGGTTTTTATGGCCTCGAAACACAAATTTGACTTCTAAAACAAGAGATGACATTTTGGGTCATCACAAAACCAAGCATCCGATTCGAGTCTGCATCAATCCGGAATGAACCCAAATTTTGCATACCAGTTCCAAATAACATATATAACCTAATCTAACTCTTAGAATAATAATCCAAACCCGATAACATCTAAGTCAACTTTCGGTCAAACCTATGAACTTTCCAAACCTTTAAAATGCCAACTTTCGCCAAATAGTGCTGAACCTTTTAGAAATATCCAAATACAAATCCGGGCATACGCCCAAGTCCAGAATCACCATTTGGACCTACCGGGTCCATAAAAACTCTAATCCGGGTTCAAATGCACAAAAGTCAAACTTGGTCAATTCTTCCAACTTAAAGCTTCCTATATAAGAATCATTCTTCCAAATCAATTTCGAACAACTCGATGACTAAAACCAATGATACATGCAAGTTATAATACATAATATGAAGCTACTTATGACCTCTAACCATCGAATTTAATGCAAATACTCAAAATAACCGTCCGGGTCGTTGTACATCATTAGCTGCCATATCTGATTTTTCTTTTACTAAGGAACGAATCAAAACTTGTTAATGAACGAATGGGTGAACACAATTACACTATTGTCTATTCCCCACAGTGGATGCTAAATTGTTTACCCATAAAAATGGTACAGCTAAATTTGTATCGTAGCTTATATACAAGTGAATCGATTTGACCCAAAATAGTAAATATATAAGAATAGAAATAAGATTATGAAATGAAATTAAAGAAGATTACAAGCCTGACTAAGAACTTATCCCTTCTGATGGCAATAGTGAGAGCCATGCTGAAGAACTAAGACCGAGAGTAATATGAAAGTAGATTATATCTTTTTTGTGTACAAAATGTTTCGTCCACACCAAATAGTGCTAGTTCTCGGGTACTCCACCTTCAAAATTCACTCAACATCGGTCACATACTTGTATTCGGTGCCAGTTATTTGCTGACTTACATTCCATCAGTCTTAAATTTCACGTGTCACTTCGTCATTCGTCGAACCGTCACAAACCAATTTTATCCCATACAGTGGGCGCACGACGAGATATTTTATCTTATAAGGGGCAAGGCGTCTCGAGGCACTGAGCAAAAGCCCTATGGGTCTATAATTAAGAAAAACATTATAAACTAACTTGAAATAGCAAACTAACTTGAAAAGAAAGAAAAATAAAGAAGGAACCTACCATTAGAATTATCAAACCAGAGCAAATTATGAAGGATGATGCATTTTTGTTTTTTAGTTGATAAATTAACCTTTTTATGGTGTAAGAATTATAATATAAAGATTTTGTTTGGTTTATTGCATTAAAGAAATAGATTCATATATCGTCTATATACTTATGATCTAAAGGATATGAGGTAGCTTTTATAGTTGTTTAGCTCACGTATCGAGGATACTAGTACGCATATTTCACATTCTATCTTGTCTAATGTAATATATGCGCTCTTGTATAACTTGTGGGGATATATATATATATGGGCGACAAAAATAATAACCAGGCAATGCATTATTAATGCTAAATTTTAAGCAGGTAAAAGTACAAGACCTTATGCTTCAACAGGAACTAAACGAGCTACTGATTTATGCTCCTATGATTTTCCGCTTATTTATTAATGGTGGATAAGAATGGAATGAATTGTGAAATGATTCCATTAGTTATATATTATTCAGCAAGCTTTATGATTGGCTAAAACTCACTAGGTCATTTTCTCACTATAAATATTTGAGAAATGTTCATGTGTCACGAATAGATGGGTTATCTAGAGGTGTCTAGTGATAATGGAAGGACATATAAGGAATTTGGAGCGAGTAGTTTCCAACAAAGGTGGATTTACAGTTTTGACATTGTTTGTATTTGCGTCCACTATATTAACTTTTTAAAGTGTAAGAAGTTAATTTTACGAATGATTATGGAATTGTTGCAGTGAAGTCAAAAAACTAATTTGCGATTCAAATGTACATGAAATATTCTAATAACTCACATAAAATGGAATTGGCCAATAATCCCTTAATTCATGCAAAAAATTACGATTAAACTGTCACGTTTTTTTTTATATATATATACTAGTTTGTCCGTGCTTCATGCGGGGATGAAGAAATCAGTAAAATTATTACATAATTTTTTTGTGTAAATGTAGTCAATATAAAGATAAAGTTTTCATGTATATGTATGCAAAAAATTTAATTTTATAAATTGATAACAACAAATATAATCTTTTTACAATTAGCTCGAACCCTCTTCATATCATCAATTTGACATGACCGGCGCACAACATGAAAAAATTAATTATGTTAAAATATATTTGACAGAAAACAACAGCAGATTTTAATTTTCACATTAGCTTATCAAAAATTTAATTTCTCGAAACCAATTATGTATTTGTAATTAGTTCTAGAAATAGTTCCCATCAAGATTTCGTCTCAAGTTGAGCATCTTAGTTGATCTCTTAAACACACTTAATGTTTCTACAAGGTTTACAAACATTCAAAAGCATAAACTTTTTAAAAAATATCTAAACACTTTCATATGCTTTTAAGTTATTTTAAAAGCTGATTACATTTATAATATTTTCAATATTAATAAAAGACTGAGGTGGGAGGCGCATGTTTAGCAAGTTTTACCTAACCTGCGCTTCAACCATGGCTAGACATAGGAAGAAGCTTCCATCGCCATCGGAAGCTAAGGAATATGAAGGAAAGGAGGAAACACCTGCTCACAATCAACCTAGTCGCTGGTTAACATGAATGGATAGTGCACCTACAGTTTTTCATTAACCAGCAAAGGATGGGTAAATTGACAGAACGACTGTGATGCCGGACACATGTATTCAATAGAGATTACTTCCGGTAACTTTTGGTAGTTTTTTACCACAACAATTTCAGCCAATTAGGGAAGAAATTGAAGAAAATGAAGCGCAAACTCTGCTGAAGGAAACCACGAAAGCTGCGCAAGTCCATCGGCGATTGCAATTTTCAGCACAGGTAAACTCAGGGCAGATCCGGCAAGATATGACATGTCCAGTGGAAGTTGAGAGGAAAAAGGAAACCATGCAGAAGAATCGAAGCTCTCAAAAGAGGAAAACATTATGCTTAATACCGCCTGCTATGAGGGATGGTACTTTTGTCGTGCAAATTGAAGATGGGGATATGAAGGAACATGAGACCTACTGGAGCACAACTTTGATTGGGTCTGTGCTAGGTGACAACCCTTATGAGAAAGCAATGGACAACTATGTCACAAATGTATGGAATTTTGTTGAGAAGCCTCAAATTCTATACCATGAGGATGGATACTATATTTTCAGGTTTGAAAATACTGAAGATAGGGACCTAGTACTCCAAGCAGAACCTTATACATATCACAAACAAGCCTTTTGTGCTGCAACAATGGAGAATGGATTTCAAATTTTATCCAGGAAGTGTGAGTGTGATTCCCTTGTGGATCACATTTCCAGGTCTACCATTGAGTTTTTGGTCTACCGAAGCACTCAGTAAACTAGCTAGTGTTATTGGGAAGCCATTGTACACTGATAAGATCACTACTGAAATGGAAAAGGTGTCCTATGCAAGAGTTTTGGTGGAAACTGACATATCCCAACAACTACCAGATAGTTTTGAAATGGAAACTAAGAGGGGAGTAATAATTCAGCAACTTGAATATGAATGGAAGCCAAAGTATTTTTGTGACTGCATTAGATTTGGGCATACTTCAAACGAATGTTGGCTCAAGGAAGTGCAGGAAAATGCAGTGGAAATAAAAGTCCAACAAAGGGATGCTGGGAAAAAGAAGCAACAACATAGAGGGACCTTGAAATGGATGCCAAAAGATAAGAGGAAGGATGATGTGATTCAACATACTAGAAATGAAGGGGACATGCAACAAACAAATGACAAAGGAGATAATAAGCTTACTAATAATGGAAAAATGAAGGGGAAAAGTGTACAGCAAAGTGCAGTAGTTATGATGCAGTCCACAAACAGGTTCTCATTGCTGCAGATAGAAGATGATCCAGGGGACGCTGGCCCATCCAGCTTCACCCAAAAATGATCCTATGCACCTGGAATATAAGGGGTCTGAGCAAGGCCCATAAGCAAAATCTTTCTGAGGAAACATAAGGTAGAGTTTATAGGCTGTTTAGAAACAATAGTAAAGGAAATGAAGACTAACAGGATAATGAATAAAATATGCAGTGATTGGAAATTTTGCTGTAACTACAAGGAACATCCAAATGGAAGGATTTGGCTATTGTGGAAACAAAATGTTGAGGTGCATATACTGTTGCTTGATGAACAGTTATACATTGTGAAGTCCAAGAAAGAAGTTCCACTTTCAAGACTTTGATAACTGTGATGTATGCAAGTAACGAGGTAAACAAAAGGCAGCAGCTATGAGATAAACTTGTAAATTTAGGAGCAACTATTAAGGAGAGTTGGCTACTTAGTGGAGACTTCAATAATGTTCTCCACACTGATGATAGGATACGGGCTCCAGTTACACAAAGTGAGATCAAGGGGTTCCAGGATGCAATTATTACCCTGCAACTCACACAATTAAAGAGTTTGGGATGGTTTTATACTTGGTGCAACAAACAACAACTGGAAAAGCGGGTATACAGTAGAATTGACTGGGCACTGGAGAATGTTGAGTGGATGCAGAAGTACAGTCATATTGAAGCAGATTTTCTAAATCCTGAGGTGTCAGACCACTCCCCTATTCTACTACAATGCAAGGTTGTGGATCAAAAAAAGGAACTTGCATCCTAAACCTTTTAAATATAGCTCTGTGATGGATCATGGTGACTTTGCAGGCATAGTGGAAAAGGTATGGAATCAAGAGGTAAATGGAGGCAACATGCACAGGGTATTGAATAAGCTTAAAGATTTGAAAACTGAATTGAAGGAATTGAACACTTATATGGCTTCGTATAGGCTTCAGCTCAATAAGGCCAGGCAGAAACTTGAAGCCATTCAGAGTGAACTAAAGCACAAACATATGGATCAAAGGTTGATTGATCAAGAAACAATGGTTTTGATGGAAGTAGAGAAATGGAGCAGCATAGAGGAACATATTCTACATCAAAAATCTAGAGCACATTGGATAGCTTATGGAGACTCAAATTCTAAGTATTTCCATGCACAGTTGAAGTTGAAGACAAACACAAATACTATAAACTCTATCTACACTAACTTGGAAGGCAAGGTATCTGATCTTATACTGGTGAAAGAAGAGTTTGTCAAGTTTTTCAGGAAGCTACTAGGAGAGAATAACACTACATGTGAATGTCCAAACTCTGAGGTCATACGTCAATGACCTTGTCTTAATATGCAGCAGAAGGAGGACCTAATCAAAGTAGTTACAAGAGATGAAATACTTCAGGCAATAAAAGATATTCCCCATGATAAGGCACCAGGAGTGGATGGGTTTCCAATTGAATTTTTCACAAGACATTGGCAAGTAGTAGGTGATGACATATATGAGGCTGTGAAGAATTTTTTTGTGACTGGGAGGCTGCATAAAGGAGTGAGCAGTACTGTTGTAACACTTATTTCTAAAGTGCAAAATCCTAGTCAAGTTAAAGACTATAGGCCCATAGCATGTTGTACAACACTGCATAAGATAATCACAAAGGTCCTCACAGCAAGACTAAAACCAGTCATTGGAGGTCTAATTGGGAGATTACAGTCAGCATTTATAGAAGGTAGAAGTATTACAGACAATATTTTGTTCACACATGAATTGTTCAAAGGATATAATAGAAAGGGTATCTCCCCAAGATATGTTCTAAAATTGGATTTGATGAAAGCTTGCGACACAGTAGAATGATTATTTTTAGAAAGATTGGTTACTGACATGGGGTTTCCTTACAAATTCACAAGATGGGTACTGGAATGCATTTCATCAGTTACATATTCTCTAAACATAAATGGTGGACTCACAGAACCTTTCAAAGGCAATAGGGGTATAAGGCAAGGAGACCCAATGTCTCCCTATTTCTTTGTTCTGGCCATGGAATATTTGCAAAGGGAGTTCATGCAATTGACAAAGATGAAAGACTTCAAATTCCATCCTAGGTGCAAGAAATTGGGTGTGGTACATGTCTGTTTTGCGGATGACTTGCTAATGTTCTGCAAGGCTGATATACAATCTGTTAGGCTATTAAAACAGGCTTTTCATACATTCTCTATGGTATCAGGTCTTCAAGCAAATGCTAACAAGAGTTCTGTCTATATAGCTGGAGTTTCAATTTGGAAAAAAAAGAGAGGAAATTTTACAAGAGCTGGGGTTCCCTGAAGGCATTCTACCTTTCAAGTACCTTAGGGTACCATTGGATTCCAAAAAGCTATCCATTGCGCAGTGCTGGCAACTAGTAGAGAAGGTAACTCAGAAGATAAATTGCTGGACATCGAGATTATTATCATATGCAGGGCGACTTCAATTGATAAGATCAGTTTTATTTGGTGTGCAATCGTATTGGACACAAAGATTTTTATTACCAAAGAAAGTGATGAATATGATTGAGGCAATCTGCAGATCATTTTTGTGGACTGGTTCAGCTACTGTGTCAAGGAGAGCTTTGATTTCTTGGGAAACAATATGTTTTCCACGTAGTGCAGGGGGGCTTAATGTAATAAACATGCTATACTGGAATAAAGCTGCTATTGCAAAGCATCTATGGGCAGTGGCAAAGAAGAAGGATAGTCTATGGATAAAATGGATGCACATTTACTACATAAAGAACTATACGATTGAAGATATGCCTATACCTAGGAATGCAGCCTGGGTAGTTAGAAAAATTATTGAGGCAAGAAGGATGATAAATGAGCTTCAAGGAATTCAAGGGGATCTGGAAAGCAGATTGCACCAACTACAGAGGGGTGAATTGTTCAGCATTAAAAAATAGTACAAGCTTCAATTTCCTCAACATCAAAAGGTCTAGTGGAAGAGCATTATCTTGTAGCAGATTCAAATTAATATTTTGGCTTGCATTACATAATAGATTGGCAACAACAGAGAGGCTACTGAAGTTTGGTATACAAACTCCACAGCAGTGTATTTTTTGCGAGCAAGCTGTTGAGACTTTTGACCATCTTTTCATTAAATGCTCGCTGACAAAGGAACTATGGTTAGGGTTGCTAAGACGGTTGGGATATGATAGAGCTATTTGTGACAGGCAGAGTGAAGTCGAATGGGTAAGCAAGAATGCTAAAAGGAGAAATGGACAATGTGCAATAGTTACCTGTGTATTTGGCATGTTGGTGAATGCTATATGGAGAGAAAGAAATAAGCTGAGATTCCAAGGAGGTAAACTGATAATCAACAACATCTGCAAAGAAATAGCTATCCACATACACCTGAAGGGGGTCTCAATACAAAACTGGAAAGAAGCTCTGCAGAAGTTAAACTGCTACCCTTAGTATGCTAGAGTCTTTTACTGGTTTCTTGTGTAATAGCATTAGAGTATTGGATTGTCATGTATAGTCCTAGCTTAAGAAGGAACCTCGGACTAGATTTTATAACAAAGGATGAGTAGATGGTCAGCATCTACTGAATGTAATGTATATTCTTTTGATGGAATGAAATAGAAAAGTTGTTTATCAAAAAAGAAAAAAAAAAGATGACTACATTTTTTCTACTAAATTTGTTTTATATTTCAAACAAAATAATTACTCTTTGACCAAAAACTTACAGTGAAAAATAAAAAGGAAAGATAAGTTGCTAGACACTAAGGTCAGAATAAAGGAAATTAAACCCTTCAAATGTCTCCAATGTATGGTTAACGATTTATATTAGAGTCAACTCAATTCCAACTTAATCCTAATTGATAATAGCATTTGAAGAAGCTTAAGCTTCTAAAGTCTATTTTGGGTATTTAAAACACTTGCAAAACGATACATTTTCGCTATGTGCCACCAAATATCCATAGCCTTCTCAGCAAAAATTTGGACTTTGCGATGTGAGGCAACATCTAAATAAGAACTGAATCTTAGTGATACAATCCCACATTTGAAGACTTCTTTTAGAAGAAAATATGAACGAGGAAATAAGATTTTTGCAGCTTTGACCAAGTCCAACTTCTCTCCACCATGAAGAAAATGCCCTAGGAAGAAACTGCCTCATTAATTATCTCCAGCAGTTTTTTTTTGAACGAAAAGAATATTATATTAATAACTAAATATTCAACATATTACACGATATTAGCAGTGCCTTGCAAGGCATCTAAGTTTTCCAGCAGCCAACTTCAAACAAACACTAGCACAAACATATTTAACAGAAGAAAAATCCTCCAGATCTTATTGATACTGTTGTATTGCTGGTTCCGGTGGAGTTGCCAGAAGGGACATTTTATTAATGTTGGGCTGAATTAGTGCCATATTTGCCAAGTCATGCGCCACCTCGTTCCCGTGTCTGAAGCTATGCCTGAGTACCACCTGACCCTTCCTCTTTGTTTGCTTCATCAACCACCTGCATTCATAGATTAGTTTTGTATAAGTAGGGTGATCATTGTCTAACATATGGATAATCTCTGATGCATCTGTCTTTATTTTCACTGGCATTAAGTTGTGCTGCATTATGATTTGCAGACATCCTCTCAAGGCTTGGAGCTCCACTTGTGTTGCTGATATGGTCGGAACTTTCATGTGAAACCCTAGTATCCAGCTTTCTGTGTTGTTTCTTGTTACTCCACCTATACCACCTTGGCAATTGTTGCCATTGAAAGCGCCATCTATGTTGAATTTGTACCAACCTTTTGGTGGTTTATGCCAGTGTTGTTTCTTGCTACTCCACCTATACCACCTTGGCAATTGTTGCCATTGAAAATGCCATCTATGTTGCTGGTAGTATCCAGCTTCCTATGTTGCATTATCTCCAGCAGTTACTAAATATTGCAACCTACTATCTGATTAGGCTTTACAGTTTTCTAGTTATTTTAAACAATATGTATTCTATAAATATCTAGTCATGATTAGTTTTAAGGCATTGAATGTTTGTCTAAATATTAGTATCTAGGAGTTTTGTCCACTCCATACTGACAAATTTGTTGGTTGTAAATTGTGTTTAAGATTCTTGCACAATCTATTGCCAATATTAATTTCATTCTCTTCTCAATTTCTCTGTCATAAATTTTCAGGAACTAAAATTTTGGCATCAGAGCAGAAAGATCCGAAATGATTAATACCAGGTCTTCTAGCATCCAAGATTACCCACCTAACGCAGATTCCATTACACACCAATTAATGGCTATAGCATCAAAATTAAACACAGTAGATACGTTGGTAGCCGAAGTTGCAGCGCTGAAAGCCCAAAGTGGCCACACCCAACAAGCAGAAACTAATCATCAAAAGCGTAACGAAGGAAAATCTGGTTGGTTAGAAGAGGAAGAAGATGTTGACAGTCCATGGGGACCCAAAACCACTTCCCGGAGGCCTCACACAAAAATGGAGTTTCCCGAATTTGAAGGAGGAGATCGTAGAGGATGGATTTTGAAGGCATAAAAATACTTTCGCTATTATCAGACGTCTGATGATCTCAATGTCAACATTGTGGCTATATATCTCTAAGGAGATTCTCTTGACTTGTTCTCTTGGATCAATCGTGAGCGCACCTTGCTTTTCTCGGAGGAACTAGTTAAAGCATTGCAAGAAAATTTTGGATCGACTGAATTTCAAAATCTTGATGAGTATCTTTGTAACATAAGGCAAATAGGATTTGTTCAAGAATATCGGCAGGAATTTGCTAAGTGATCGTCAAGAGTCACAAACTCGCCAGATCACTATCTCTTAGGTGTGTTTTTAAATGGATTAAAGGGGGAACTCAAATATGATGTAAGAATTCACAAACCTTGAATAATGTATAGAGCTATGAGTTTGGTTCTTGAATTTGAGAAAAAATCAGGCCCAAATCGCAGCACCAGAGGACCTAATTGGACCACAACTAATAGATCCAACTCACAAACCTCATCTTCCTTCGTCAAAAATGTCCCATTCAGCGCTTCTTCTTTCCCTGTAAATCACTATACCAGAAACCCTTTACCATCTAACCAAACAACAACCCAACCCTAACAAGCTCGAGTATGGGATGTTGAACGGAAAATCCAGATAGTTAATGGACTGTGTTACCGCTGTAATGAAAAATTCTCGCCATGCCACAGATGCAAATTTTCGAATTTATCTCTAATGGAGATTGCTGCTGAGGAACAAATAATTGGCGACGAGATGGCTAATGCTGAAGTTGATGAAACACCGGAAGCTGATCTCACTGAAATCTCTTTTCATGCAATTTTGGGGCATTCAGTTAGTGCTGCAATAAAACTTCAAGGTTCAATCAACCAGCGACAGATTTTGATCCTTCTGGATAGCGGGTCAACACATAATTTTGTGGCTGAATCAGTTGTGGAGGAACTTATAATTCAAATAGACATTGTTCCAACATTCGGTGTCCCGATTGGAAATGGCGACATAATTCATTGCAACAAAATTTGCAAAGATGTGACTTTTCAGTTGTCGGGCTTAACCACTACGCAAGATTACTATCCTTTCTCCATCGGGGGTGCTGATTTGGTCTTTGGTATCAAATGGTTAGCTTCTGTCAACACTATTCAAGCCAATTGGAAGGACATGTTCGTCATTTTCAACTGGCAACGGAAACGTTACAAGTTGCAAGGAGTTAGGTCAGCTAACTCAGCAACAGATTCACTTCAAGTTTATAACAAAATTTTAGAGACGCTAGGTAACCTGATTAAGATGTTTTTACAAGAATTCCAATCTGTGTTCAATGAGCCAACATCTCTTCCACCATTTAGGGTACATTCCTATGCTATTTACCTATTACCAAATTCTAAACCACCAAACATTAGACCATATCGTTACCCACATGCTCAAAAGACTGAAATTGAGAAGAGAAGGAAATTACTATTGGCAGTAGATTGTGCAAGAATCTTAAACACAATTTACAACCAACAAATTTGTCTGTATGGAGTGGACAAAACTCTCAGATACTAATATTTAGACAAACATTCAATACCTTAAAACTAATCTTGACCAAATATTTATAGAATACATATTGTTTAAAATAACTAGAAAACTGTAAAGCCTAATCAGATAGTAGGTTGGAATATTTAGTAACTGTTGGAGATAATTAATGGGGCAGTTTCTTCATAGGGTAATTTCTTCACGGTGGAGAGAAGTTGGACTTGGTCAAAGATGCACAAATTGTCACGACCCCGGTTCGCCTTCCGTAAACCATCATGATGACACCTAGTTTCTACGACTATGTAAGCCAAAAATGCGGAAGATAACCCAATTTGCGGAAGAAAAACAATTTAAAACAGAAATAGTGTAATAAAACAGTGTTTAAAAGTGCCGCTCGGTATACACAATATTAACTCTCAAAAACTAATACATTTTCCCAAAACCCAGAAACCCATGAATCACAAGCTACAAATATAATAAAAATGCTCTAACTCCGGAATGTCTACATCAACAGAAAAGATAGAAGGGCTATCACAACAAGATAGAATGGAAAGGGACTCCTCGGTCTGTGGACACGGCAGATATACCTCGACGTCTCTGGAGCATTTGCCTTGCCTCAAGTGTGATAGGACTAAGTCGAAGTTCTTGGATCTGCACATAAAAAACATGCGCAGAAAGGGCATGAGTACACCACAACGGTACTTAGTAAGTGTTAAGCCTAAACTCGATCGGGTAGTGACGGGGAAGGTAAGGACCCTACTGAGATAAATAAACATATAAGGTATGACAGAGTAAGCTAAATAGTACAATTGAAAGCTAACAATAAGAATTTAATACAGGAATATAAGGAACTCAATAATTGAAACAGAGGCAAAAACAATCACAAGGAGATACCATTCTTCACAAGGATAATAACCGGGGATCTCTCAGTATCCCGAGGATCTATTAGTACCCTCAATATATGCTAGGGATCTCTTGGTATCCCGAGGATCTCTCAGTATCCTCAATATATGCCAGGGATCTCTTGGTATCCCGAGGATCTCTTGGTATCCTCTATATACGTGCTAGGCATCTCTCGGTATCCCGAGGATCTCTTGGTATCCTCAATATATATGCTAGGGATCTCTCGGTATCCCGCACCTCAGCTCAATCATAAATACGTGTAGGGGATCTCTTGGGATGCCGTCCTGTAGTCCCAAAATGATAACACAAAGCAGCAACACAAAGAATACTCAATTAATCTCAATTTCGTACCAAGTAAACAGGTAATTCTAACCTAACATGCTTCACATAATACAATTACGGCATTTTAAGCGAATAAGTAATTAATTTAAATAAACATGCTTTTTCTAAGCTAACAATTAAGGCTTAAATTGCAAGTAGTATAAAGCAGGAAAAAGGAACACCATTGAAATTACTTAAAGAAAATCGGATTTTCAACAATTAGCTCAAGTACACACTCGTCACCTAACGTACAAGCCATTACAATTACAAAATATACCAAATCCTAAGGGGAAGGTCCCCCACACAAGGTTAGGTAAGCCAGTTAGCTCGAACCAGCTCAAATCAATCTGAAACCACGCTCTTGCCACGAGTACTCGACTCCAAATGGCCCAAGTCTATTCAATTCAAATTCATAATGTAAATAACACTTCAAGTAACTGATTCTATAAAGAAATTCTAAGCTAATACTTGAAATTAGGTAAAATAACCAAAACGTCCCACGGGCGCACGTCTGGGAATCAGGTAAAATTTTCATTTCCAGAATCTTCACACTCTCACGAGTTCAGTCATACCAAAAATACCAAAATCGGACCTCAAATAGTCCCTCAAATCATCACTCAAAGGTCTATAATTAGTCAAGCCCTAACCCCCAAATTACCACTGATTTTCCTTAAATTTTCATGTTTATAATGGTAAAAATTACCCCAATAACTAGTTTAGGGACCAAAGACCTTACCCCAACAAATTCCTCTGAAAATATCTCCTGAAAATGTTCTCCAAGGCTTCTTCCCGTTTGGAAAGAGGTGAAAATAGCTCAAATTCGTGAAGGCAAGAATTTATATGTTTTGGCCCAGCTAATCAGCTTCTGTGGTCATGGGATCGCACCTGTGGTCCCGCTTCTGCAAGGACATGGTCGCTTCTGCGACATTTCACTTAAACTTAACCTTCCGCACTTGTGACTCCCCATACGCAGATGTGGTACCAATTCTACGGTAAATTGCCCGCTTCTAGGGCTACGCACCTGCGGGACCCAACCGCAGGTGCGGTTATGACAGAAGACCAGCAACTGAAGCTGCTCAAACAAATTCCAAATTATTTCGACAAACTTCCGAAACCATTCCGAGGCCCCCGGGACTTCGACCAAAGGCACCAACAAGTCTAATACCACTGTCCAAACTTATAGCAATCCTTAAAATACCTAAAACAACATCGAAACGACGAATCAACCGCGGATTCAAGCCTAAGAACTCCAAAACTCTAAAAATACGCTTTCGATCAAAAAGTCTATCAAACCTCGTCTGAATGACCTGAAATTTTGCACACACGTCTTATTCAATACTACAGACCTACTCCAACTTCCGGAATTCCTTTCCGACCCTCGGATCAAAATCTCACTATCGAACCAGAAACTTCAAAATTTGACTTTCGGCATTTCAAGCCTAAATTAGCTACGGACCTCCAAAACACACTCCGAACACGCTGTTGATACCCAATTTTTCCCTATATGTTTTTATATGCATAAATACCTTTGAAATAGCATATATATGCATATATACGCATGCACAAGGTTTTTATAGTTTTTTCCATAATTTTAATGATTTAAATTGATTTATTTCCTTCCCTTTTATTCATAAAATCCCCAATATTTATTTCTCAAATTATTGTTATGATGATTTATTCATTTAATCTCTATAAATATGCCAAAATATGGTTAATATATTTTTTATGCATTTTATAATTGCATTTGGTATTTTTAAGCAAAATTGCATATAATTGCAATGTTAGCCCATTTAATGGATAATTACATTTTATATGCGTAATATTGGTCCCTATATTTTTATAATGATAAATATATATATTTTAAATCATTTTGATACATAAATTATTTTTCAGAAATTGTTTATTACTTATTATATATTAAATAGAAAAAATTGGCTATTTAAATTATAGCTAGATTTACATTTCGATTGTAGCCTAAATTTAACCCAACCCCCGCCCAATTGCCCAACCCAGACCCTATATACACTTACCTAAACCCGGAACCCATCTACTGTTACGACCCAAACCGATGGGCCGCGACAGGCACCCGGTACCTTACTCAACCGAGTACCAACGTAACGTATCTTTCTTATTACATCATCATATACAGGTGTCATACGGGACTAATAGGCCAACATAATCATTTATAAACTCAAAACATAGGACGACAAGTCCGTACAATCTTTCACGTACACGACATATGTCTACAAGCATCTAAGAGTACATAAATGTCATAAAGGTCGGGACAGAGTCCCGCGAAACCAAAAAAATACACGTCTAAATCATACTAACCAAACATGCAACTCCAAAGCAAATGGAGCGCACCAACATCTTCCACTGAGCTGATAGCATACTTGGAGGGCTCTCGACCTGTCTATCGGGACCTGCAGGCATGAAATGCAGCGTCGCCAGGCAAAAGGGATGTTAGTATGAATAATGTACCGAGTATGTAAGGCACATAAATAAATACATAAGAGACATGGAAGACATATACAGTACATGACTCAACCTGTATGTCTGAATAACTTTGTAAATCATAAATTATTTTTAGCGTCATCCATATGCATATTAATGTCATGTCGTACATAGGTACATGTTTCATAACACCATCAGCCTCTATGGGCATCCCATCATATCATATCGGCCACTGTGGGCAAAATTATCATTGTATACCAGCTGATCAGGTGGTGGTGCGTATATAACGCCATAATCTTTTCAATATCATATATATATATACATACATGTATACGCGTATATAACATCGTTTGAATCATATTTCTTCCACTGTGGGCAACATCATCATCATATACCAGCTAATCAGGTAGTGGTGTGTATATAACGCCGTAACCTTTTCCCATATCCCATATACATATATTTACATATATACGCCTATATAACGCCATCTAGTCATGGGTCAATGCACATGTATGAAATGCATGAGAAATATGTAATAATCTCAATATTCCTTCCGGATAAATTTTTCCAACTGCGTATTATTCTAAGACCCATGAACATAAGGTAATAATATTTCTCATGATGAATCAAGAATATAGACATCTTTACAATTTCTATGAATATAATAATTTATGAAAATTGTGTATTTGCTCGTTTTTCAGTATAATTTGGACCATGCCAAAAGAAAGAAGAGCTTAACCTTAACATACCTGGAGTAGGAAAAACCCAGTATAATATTTTGTTGGAAAATCTTTGTTGGTTGAACTAAATTTTGCCCCCGCTCCTTAGAAATTCACGGACGAAATTTGTTTCTTGTTCCTAAAGATCTTGGAACGAAATAACGTTTTCAATTTCAATAGAAAAGGTCTTTTGGTACTTTGTTTGGAAGGAATAACGTCCCTTTTGGTTTGAAATTAAGAAAGGAAAATGTTATGATTCTTCATGTCTTGGAGAGAATGTGCTTGATTCACTTGATTCCTTAGCAGATAAGATCCATGTTTTTTTTAAACCAAAGCATAATGTTTGAATAAAGATAATGCTTACTAAAGTCTTCTTGATAAGACTTATAACTTAGCCCTTCTGAAACTTTTTTCTTTTAAAACACATGTAAAGGTGAATTAATGAGTCACCTTAAACAAAGGGGTTATCCACTTTTTAGTTAACCGGGTAATGTTTCGTTACCCAGTAATTAATCAATTACCCGTAAAATTGAGAATTATTCCCACTTACTTAAAATATTAATCACTTTTTACATACCTTATACACCTTACTATTATGGTCATGTGGTACCTTGTATGGTGTTAATCCATAAATACCGAGTATTTTAGCCCGAGCCATATTTTATCCCAACATGCCAGACTTGGACGAAAATTTATTTTTTTTGACTTGCTTCCCCTTTCACCTTTATGAATTTACTAATCACTTGTGAAATAGCAAAATCCTTATAATCCCCAAATAATCTTTTCCTTGTACTAATGTCAATTACCTTACAAGAATTTTAACGTAAAATACTGCAGGGTGCAACATCGTAACTTATTACTGCAAAGTGTAATATCACAGTAATATAATACTGTCGTGTACAACACTATCATAACTTAATACTATAGGACATAACATCAATTGTAATATATTACTGTAGAGGGTAACATCATCGTAATACATTATTACAGAGCATAACATTGACGTAATACTGCGGGGCGTAACATTATTCCCCCCTTTGGAACATTTGTCCTAGAATGTTAACTGATGCACTTATCATTTTTATAACTTATATCTTTTGAATACTTTTAGAACTTCCCTTTCTATCTAGGCGACTGTTCTGTGAATAAGTCCAAAGTCCAGGGTATTTCTCCCTCAGGCCTCCTTCTCACACCACAACTTGTAGTCGGAATCCTTCCAATCTCGTAACTGTTGCTACGTTTCATTATGCAGTCTGTACGATTTTGACCTTTTAAGGGTGCCCAATATCTAGGCTTCATATGTAGAGCGTGATAAGATGTCCCTTTGGGCATCTATGAGTATATTGAAGTTCTTCTCTCGGTACTTTGTTGAATTCACGAATATTGCTATATCTTATCGCATAGGTCCGTTTAGCCATCCGTATGAATTTACTGCCATAACTCTTACTTTAATTTATCATTGTTGAGGTCTGCTACTAAATCCAAGCTTACTCTAGTTGCTTATTCCATATGTATAAATTTAAGTCCTTTAATGCTTCCTCATTTCTGCTCATCTTTAGAATGACGGCCTAATATAATCTCATACTTTGTAACTTTTGTCCATCCATTGTTGATTCACCTCAATATTGATATACAATATACCACTGATAACTTGAAACTTCTTACGTAATACTTTTCCACTAGGGCTTACTTTACATCAAGGAATATTCGAAGTAATTTTCCTGATCCAGTTAGCGGCGATACTGTACTTCAATAACTGTATTCTATAGCATCCCAAGGTGATTCTCTTACGTGGGTATTTTAATCCAGTACAATTCATGAATCCCTTTTTCTAAATCATTACTCAATCGAAGGCCTAAACGTCATCATTTATCTATCACCATTACATCCTTATTCTACTATTAGGTCAGTATTCCATATTTTCTAAATGCTACTTATGAAGAATAACTCCTTTGAGTCCATTCGGGCTATACTGAGGTTATTATAACATATAGAAGCCATTAGCTCCCTTGTTTTCATGGGCATAATCCTGAGGACTAATCCATTCTCGTCACCTTCTTACTGCCCTTTCTTATCTGTATTCCTGTCTTCCTAAAACCTTGTCGCTTTATCATACTTTAGCTTGCGACCTATACATATGTATTTATACTACTCATAACCTTCCTTCAACTTGCTTGAATTTCCTTGTTTTATTTTAGAACATCAAGCGAGACATCACATCATCTCCAACTTTTCTCTATTCTCTTAACTATATCTCTTAGTACTTAGAAACCATAGGCTGGAAGACATGCCACTGACGATGCCGCTATCATTCCCGATTATTGGATCCCCGTGCTTATACCCTTCTATCCGAAGTATGGACTATTTACGATCTTCTGCCTTTTAGTTTCTCGTACGTTGTTCACCTTTACCTTACTTACCTTAAAATCTCGCATCGTATCTTTTATTTCTTTCCTGACCTCCCTTCCACCTAGGTATAATTCATGCCCATAACTTGAAGCTCTATTATAATACTTGCACCTCTAGTACATACACAATCTGGTGTGAGCTCTGTACTGACTTCTTATAAGGCTGGTACTTCTTCTAACTAGCTTACTTATAGAGACATTGTAGATTATGTTTGTTGTGTTATTTCTCTTGAACTTCTGATATTAAGAGTGATTGTTGAATGTTCTCAAGAACAACTTCTATAATTTTTCAAGGTCCAATAATCAGACTCCTGATTTACTTGGGTGATGCAATTATTTGGTTTCCTCTTCCTTCTGATCAGCCTTTACGTATGCTTAAGCTATCTTCTGATCTGTCGCTCATGGTATCAGTTATTACCTTCGCTCTTCATGGGCGTTATGAAATATCTATGATACAATCTTTTAACAATTCAATCTTTTGTCTATACCTTGGGCTCAATTCTTTCTTTTATCTTATACCAGAGTCTTCTATGGCTGTATGATTGTCAACAAAATATTCCTCCCGGATAATGCTCCAAAATATTGAGTGTATCCATAACATACTAACTCTGAATCATCGATCGAATAATTCTTTCATTCCATCTTAGCTTTCTTTAAACGTGTGCATTTACTTTTCCTGGTCTTTCTGCCCCTTGTTGCGGCCATACTTAGCTTATATTAGTGCCCACACTTACTAGAGTTTTCATACAACTCATATGATTTCAAAGATTAGTTCTAATTCTTACTTTCCGTTCATTAGCCACGGTAGGTGCCACTTTCCTTTGGAGTGCTAACAATGTTGTTATGAGATTGTTGTTACACGACCATTTCCTCTTTAGGTCGTTGTGCTTAGGTTGAAGCCTTCTTTCTTATCTCCTCAGTTAGTCCTTCATTGTAGTACTTAGGGAGAACCCTTGACTCTCATAAAGCTGTGAGCTTATTGCGGACCTTTTTGATGTCCTTACTTGCCTATAATCATTTGTAGTTGCTTACTTCCATGCCCTTGTGCTTGCATGGTTGCCTATGAACTGATATTTTGGCTGCCTTCCTAGTGACACTTTCTTTTATCCCCGTAACACTCATATGATACCTTTAACTACCCCGACTCGTGTTTGAATATATCTCAAGTATTATGATGATATTCTTTGAGGCTGAATTCTTCACGTTAGGCTCTACTATGTTTATCTTACATGATCTGATGACTCGTCTGTAACCTCCTATTTAGCCATAACCAGGATCTTCCTGACCACTAACTACTCGTTGGCCCATTCTCATATCAATATTCCTCGTAATCTTTCTTGGGTTATTTTTTTGGTCTTAACTTTTGTCTCGCACTAGATCCTTAATTATCAATAACATCTTGGGAATGAACCCTTAGTTCTTCTCCTTGACGTCGTATTTGCATAACGTTCTGGAATCGTAGCATATCTGTAGCATTTGGATAAGTGCAATCTCATCCATTTCTTATTTTTATCGCATTCTTCCTTTTATCATTCCATATTCCCCCCTTTAGGGGAGTACTAAGAGTTGGAGCTACTACAACCTGCCTATAGATGTTTCACCTTTTCATCTTTGGCATCCTTTCACATTATCGATGACCCTTACTCGCCTTGCGATAATACTTCCGTACCAATGATAGCAAAATTGCTTACTTACGAGGGTGAAACTTAGTATAAATGACACATATAGTCCCTTAAGTTGAACTTTGCTCACATTGCTTGCTGTAGGGAAATGTTTTTCTAAATGACCATTCTCTGAATTTCTCATAAATCTCCTTTTGTAGTCCTTTCTATTATTGGCGGAACAAAATCTTAAATTCTTATGATGGTGACTATCATCAGTCACTTCGTCCCTAATTCATGTTTAGTTTATCTTGTTCACCAATCCATACTGGTTTTATTACTCTGGGTTCTAACTTTTCCTCTTGGTAACCACGCTAGATTTGCCTACTTATTTCCCGAAATGAGGACATGATTGTATGGCCTATACTCTTTTGTCGTCCTAAGGCCTGTCACTTCTTGTTTCTTCGTTTACTTGACTATAGATTTTGTAATATTGTCATATTTTGATCTACCGTTGTCATCCATGTATCATATCTTTCTCATAATGCTTCATTAACTCTTTTCTTTTTTTCCCCGCTAACATTTATGCCTATCATTTTATTTTGAAAACTCGAACAAGACATTCTTTTGCTTTTAACTTCCCTTTTCTCCATCCAGTGGCTCTTCAAATTGCTTAACGTTCTCGCTTTACTAGGGATGCGAGCCACACTAGGGTAATATGTATCCCTTCAAGGCTTATAGTTCATGTCTTTGTAGTACTCATATCTGGCTGCACTATTTTAAAGTGCATCATCTGGGTGTCTCACAAGGAGATTTACTAGCACACTTGCAATATCCTTTAGAAATGTCAACTAACACAAATAATCTATTCACCATTTTGGTTTACTCTAACCCCAGCCAGGTCCTAATGTTCCGTCCTTTTCTTAAACTACACCTGTTAGCCCCCATAGGGCATAAATGCGATGGGTACAACCAATTGTACATACCTTTGTTGTTGTTGAGGATAACTCTTAATGCTTATATTTTTCTGCCGGAACTGTAATACTGATAATCTTCATTAACTGGGCGCCTTGTACCCTTCTTCACCTTGCTTCTTTTACTTTTTGAAAGCATTGTCTTTCACCATAAAGGTGGATAAATATTCTTCCCCTAAGGTTCCTTATTAAGAGGCTTACACCTTTCAGTACGCACATGATCTGCTGAAGACCTCACAGTTACTCATCATAAGCATGATGCAAAGTCGAGTTCCTCTGACTCAACTCTTCCATAGCAATGTCTTTTACCAACCATCTTTGTGGAAGTAAATATCATCGTATTATGAATAAGATAGAGTTTAGGAAATTGAGTACTTACAATTGAGCTCTACCATACGATCTAAAGTAAGAAGAAAGAGTGACAACCCTAAATGTCTTGTACCCTCCTGCTTATAAGTGTGGTGCATGACACACCCATAAACAAGATTCTACTAGACATGGCTTGTAGACTCCCAAGGACAGAATTGCTCTGATACTACTTTTGTCACGACCCAAACCGATGGGCTGCGATGGGCACCCGGTACCTTACTCAACCGAGTACCAACGTAACGTATCTTTATTATTACATCATCATATACATGTGTCATACAAGCTTAATAGGCCATCATAATCATTGATAAACTCAAAACATAGGCCGACAAGGCCGTACAATCTTTCACGTACATGACATATGTCTACAAGCCTCTAAGAGTACATCAATGTCATAAGGTTGGGACAGAGTCTCGCCAAACCAAACAATACACGTCTAAATCATATTAACCAAACAAGCAACTCCGAAGCAAATGGAGCACACCAACATCTTCCGCTGAGCTGATAGCCTACTTGGAGGGCTCTCGACCTGTTTATCGGGTCATGCGGGCATAAAACGCAACATCCCCAGGCAAAAGGGACATTAGTACGAATAATGTACCGATTATATAAGGCACATAAATAAATACATAAGAGACATGGAAGACATATAGAGTACATAACTCAACCTGTAAATCTGAATAACTTTGTAAATCATAAATTACTTTTTGCGCATTCATATGCGTATGAATGTCATGTCGTGCATAGGTACATGTTTCATAACATCATCAACCTCTAAGGGCATCCCATCATATCATATTGTCCACTGTGAGCAAAATCATCATCGTATACCAGCTGATCAGGTGGTGGTGCGTATATAACACCATAACCTTTCCCATATCACATATACATACATATATATGCGTATATAACGCTGTTTGAATCATATTTCAGCCATTGTGGGCAACATCATCATCATATACCAGCTGATCAGGTGGTGGTGCGTATATAACGCCGTAACCTTTTTCAATATCCCACATACATATATTTACATATATACGCGTATATAATGCCATCTAGTCATGGGTCAATGCACATGTATGAAATTCATGAAAAATACGTAATAATCTCATTATTCCTTCCGGATAATTTTTTCCAACTGCTTAATTCTCATGGGGAATCAATAATAGAGACACCCCTACTATTTCTATGAATAGAGTAATTTATGAAAACTGTGTATTTACTTGTTTCTTCATTATAATTATGACCATGCCAAAAGAAAGAAGAGTTTAGCCATAACATACATGGAGTAGGGAAAACCCCGTATAATATTTTGTTGGAAAACCTTTGTTGGTTGAACGAAATTTTGCCCCTGCTCCTTAGAAATTCACGGACGAAATTTGTTTCTTGTTCCTAAAGATTTTGGAACGAAATAACGTTTTCAATTTCAATAGAAAACGTTTTCTTGTTCTTTGTTTGGAAGGAATAACGTCCCTTTTAGTTTAAAATTAAAAAAGAAAAATGTTCTAATTCTTCAAGTCTCCGAAAGAATGTGCTTGATTCACTTGAATCCTTAGCAGATAAGATCCTTGTTTTCTTTAAAACCAAATCATAATGTTTGGATAAAGATAATGCTTACTAAATTCTTCTTGATAAGACTTATAACTTAGCCCTTTTGAAACTTTTTTCTTTTAAGACACATGTAAAGGTGAATTAATGAGTCACCTTAAACAAAGAGGTGGGGGCTGCCACGTTCTCTTGGGTTGATTTGTTAATTTTTATCCACTTTTTAGTTAACCGGGTAATATTTTATTATCCGGTAATTAATCAATTACCCGCAAAATTTAGAATTATTTCAACTTACTTAAAATATTACTCACTTTTCACATACCTTATACACCTTACTATTATGGTCATGTGGTACTTTGTATGGTACAAGTCCATAAATACCGAGTATTTTAGCTCGAGCTGTATTTTATCCCAACATGCCAAACTTGGACGAAAATTTATTTTCTTTGTCTTTCTTCCCCTTTTACCTTTACGAATTTACTAATCATTTGTGAAATAGCATAATCCTTATAATCCCCAAATAATCTTTTCCTTGGACTGACGTCAATTACCTTACGAAACTTTTAACGTAAAATACTGCAGGGTGCAACATCATCGTAACTTATTACTGCGAAGCGTAATATCACAGTAACATAATAATGTTGGGGACAACACTATCGTAACTTAATACTGCAGGACGTAACGTCAATCGTAATATATTACTGTAACGGGTAATATCATCATAATATATTACTACAGAGCATAACATCGACGTAATACTGCGGGTCGTAACATCTACCCGATCAAATCCTGACCGTTGATCTCCCAAATTAACAGTCCATATCAATCCTTTCCTTTTTTAATTCCAACAACCCTAACCCCATCTCATTTCAAAAATTCTGCCCCCTTCAAATCCTCTCATCTCCTCTCTTCTCTCAACCTAACCCTAGCCTCTTTCAATTGCCTCCCTTCTCCGGTCTTCTCCGGTGACCAGCCTTCAACCCCAAGCCTCCAATGGCTCCTACGTTTCCTTGCTCATATTCTCTGAGGCCTTCAAGGGCCCTAGGCCACGCCGACTTATATCTACGGTTTGCTGTTTTGGCTGTTCATGGCTACTCTGATGTGATTCGCGCAAAATCGCACTGTATTTGTTAAGATCTTTGAAGTTCTAAACAGGTTCTTCATCTCTATTTGGGTTTCCTTTGAAACCCTAATTTTTGTTTGCATCTCTTAGATCTGTGCTATTTTTAAAAGATTCAAGTCTGTTCCTTCTATGTTTTGCACTGTTCTCGAACCTCTTTTGCAAAAATCATTGATTTCAAGTGGTTTTACTTTCTTTTAAAGTTAGGGTTTTTTGGAACTTCTTCTACACTTTGTTTAAATTGATTCTTCATGTTTTAACTTCTATCATTTGCATATCTTGATTGATTCTATATTTTTACTCCCTTTTTAAATCGCCTATGTGGAAAACCCTAATTTCTTAGTTCCAATCTTGGGTTTCTGGGTTCTGTTTGATAACGTGTTCAGTAAATCCGTATGTTTCTATGATTCCATGATTTTTTGCCCTATGTTTGCTTGTTACGGTTCTTAATTATGGTTATCCCTGCCTATTGTGTGATTTTGCCTTATTTGGTTCACCAATGTTTCTGATTCTTCACTTCTCCTACCTATATCATGATTAGCTTATTAATTTAGACTATGCTCTACATGAATCCCTAATTTTATATGTGATTCTTGTCCTACTCGACCTCTTAGGGTTCTGATTTTGCTTACAATGTGCTTGTTCTTAGAGAATGGTGCTCAATCAATGCTACCTCCTGTTCTTGCATCCTTGAATCTTTGTGATTGATATTTTTACTGATTCTGCATGTTATTTCTAATGATTTTTACCTTGTAGAATTCTTTCTGACCTTATTCTATGGTCAATCATGCTATTAATTGATTTTCTAAGACTTTCCTTGATTGAAATGTGCTGAACCTAGCCTCTATTACCTATTGTGTACTTGTACTATGCAGAAAATATTTCCTTATTTTTCATGTTCAGCCTTATACGATTTCTTTCCTTACTTGTCATGTGTCTATGACCATTTGAGATTAACTCCTCAATTAAAGGGAGTACTTGCCTTAATTTTCTGATTGACTGATTTTGAGTTCCATAATTACTAATGGACTCTGATTTTTACCTTATTTACTACCTGCTTTCAACCTATAAGTACCCTAGTCTTTCATTAGTACAACACACGAACTCTTGGTTAAAAAAACTATCTCTCACACTCAAACTTTTTGTTCTCTCTTTTGTACTACTTGCTACTGCTTTAAGTTAGCCTGCTGCAAGCCAAGGCTAACCATTGTGTTCTCTTGTTCTTTTATTTTGCTCACTGTCCTCTTTACTGGTATGTTCTAGTTTCAATTCAAAGTCCCAACAACAATATGATTTTTTTATTGCTTCAGTTAATTTTGTTTCTAGTTTGCTTCTATTTGTGATTTTGTTGCGAAACTTGTAGTTGATGGTTACATTATTAGCATGTTATTATGTCTTCCCCTTCCTTGAGATCAATATATTCACCCTTATGTGTGTTTCTGAGCATGTCTTACCAACCATCCCTTACTTGTTAAGTGTTTACCACCATGAATCCCCAAATCCCTATCACCCCCCTGTAAGTGATCTTGTTCTTTGTGTCTGTCACACCTCCTTTTTTACTACACCACGTAGAGGGTATACATATAAAGGAGTTTTTCCAATTAAAGGACAATCGAAATGGGATTTGTTTATTTAAAGATTCAGAGTCGCCACTTGGGATAATTTATGGTGTCCCAAGTCACCGATTTAAAATCCCGAATCGAGGAAAGTTGGCTCTATTTACGGTCTGCGAACACAGAAATCTGGGTAAGAAATTCTGTTAACTCGGGAGAAGGTGTTAGGCATTCCCGTGTTTCGTAGTTCTAGAATGGTCGCTTTGATCATACTTGGCTTACTAAATTGTTCACTTACTCATTTTGGAACCCATGTGCTTTCACCTCTTAACTGCTTTTAAATTAAGAAAATTATCTTGGAAAAGGGTCACGTGTACGTGTACCCATTTGTTTGGTGCATCAAAAATCATGTCACGCGGACGTGTCCACAATTAGTGACCCTTTATTATTATGAAGAAAAGTTTGGCCAAAGTTGCGCGAGTGCATACTCCGGTTTGGTTTTTTAGAAATCATAATAACGTCACGCGAACGTGTACACAATCACAATTGTATTTTCCTACAAATATTCATTTTAGGAAACGTACTCTTACCTAAAAAAACATGTTCATAAGGCTAATGTTCCCCTATTAGTTATAAGCTTCAAATGCCCCCCAAAAAAAACATTATTGAAGTACTGCAAATTAGAGAATTTGAATGCCAGGAAACGACACATACTACTGCAAATTAACAAATGTGATTCTAACAAATTCTTAATGATGCCTTAAAAATGAAGGCAAATGTCATCCAGAAGCAATTTATGCCTAAGTGCCACTCCTAGAGATCTTGTACATATGTGAACAATTCCCAAGCCATTGTATTGTCATTTACACGAGTAGATTAACCCTCTAATTAAAGAAAAATCCAATTGAAATCCAATGCATTCAGTATAATTGACGGGGGAGGGGCTTATCAATCCTTACTTCATAGTATTTTCACAAAATTAATGTCCAAAGGGGCTAAAAATGATCTATAGTTGACAATACAGTATGAGTGAATATAAAGTTAATGAAGTCGAACACATTTAACAAAATCATCAGCACTCAAGAACTTCGTTGAAGTAGAATGATGGGAAGGGGTCGTTTTTGGTTGAAGGTCTTTTTCGTTGTTTTACTGTTTAGGCAGATGAACAACGGGGGAATTTGATCGAATCAAATGGTTTCAGCAATGCTTAAAGTCTGCTACTCTAGACCTCTCAAAGCAACATATTTGCATAAGCTCGAACCACCCTCATAGACTCACAGAAAAAGAAAACAAATAAGAAGAACAGGCTTCTCCAAATCATTCAAATCCATCAATAGCTCAACTCAAAGAAGAAGAAGGCAAACAAAACAATGCAGAACAGAAGAGGTTTAACAGCTTAACAACCCTGGCAAATGCCCTTAAAACACTGCATGTTTCAGCCTAATTCACTGCTCGAATTAACTGCTTTTAGCAGCACTAAAGAACTGAGCTCTTAGAGATGTAACAAAGTAGGTAACTTCCGAGCAGGAGAAGGAGAATAGAGCACATCCAAACAAGCAGTGAAACAACATAGTTTTAACACTATTTTAAACCAAGATTTGATAAGAATGGATCTTCAAGCTGCGTACCACATTCACACATTCTGGTAAGTAACAGAGAATCCTCCTACTCGTACCATCTAGCATGAAGAAACCAAGACAAACTAGCAAGGGTCTAACTCAGTACAAACATGAACCAACACAGCTTTGATCCAGTTTTTTTTTTAAAATCGAACAGAACATGATACCACATGGATCATTAAAATTCAGCCCAGACAAACAATAATTCTAAGAGTATATTTCCAGCCCAGAACATGATACCACATGAACCAATACAGATTTGATTCAAATAGTATATTTCCAGCACTACCTCAAAAAAAACAAGAATTCTACTAGAAAATATTTCATGAACACAGCTGATGCATAATTTTACAGAAAGATTTGAGGTCAGCTTTAGCACAACCATCGGCTAGTTGTGTGCTGAATTCTCAATCAGAACACCACAGCTAATAGTGAAAACCCTTCTAGGACGACCACACATTTCCAGTATAACATCTACAGAACCATTAGTTAAATCCCTGAGCTTATGGCTCAAACAAATCATCATGAATATCAGAGCATATTGCGAAGGAATTTCACCAGAAGAAACTGCACATGTCGTTCAACTGAACGCGATGAAATTTAACTCATAATGTACCTCGAGCCCGAATAACAATCACGACATACTGGAGATGGAAGATGATTACTCAAATCGACTCTTATTGACTATGTATACTCAAACGCATACCACCACTGGTATTCGATCATAACATAGAACAAACCACTCTATACTGAATCTCATAGCTCAAAAACACTAAAACAAAACAGAGTCGCATAGAAATAAAGAGAGGAAAATTGAACCTGAAGTTGCAAATCTCTTTTATAACAATTATGGACTCGACAATACAATTCTCGACTCCAAATCCTAGCGAGGTTCAGCAGCAAATCAGCAAGACGACAATAGAAAACCAAGCTTGAACTTCAATTTTTATCTCCTTGGACCTCAAATCCCGATTCAGAAAAGTAAAACAAATTGTATATACGTTTCTCTTAAACTTTTAAAGAATTTTTTCAAAGAAAAAAGAAAATCCGAAAACCATCAGTTCAAGAAGCCTTTCAGCCTTTTTCTTTTCCAATTTTTTACCAGAGTCCCCCCCTCACAAAATCGGATCAGGCTTCTTTTGAAAATGAATCCTTTATGAATGTGGGGCTCGGATTGAGTGAAATCAATCCAACGCCTCACACTCATCCAACATCTCGTCTCCAGAACCTTCCAATCGTATGTTGCAACTCGGATTCGAGCGAGTGAGAGGGGAGGGGAATATTGCATCAGAAACCGTTAGCAACAACAAGATGAGAGAAGGAGGGACGCGTGGGTTAAGGATTTGGGATTCACTCGCCCAAATTTGGACTGAATTTGGGGCTTGGTTCGAGTGAGAACGACGGAGGAACACTGAGCTCTTGAGATTAGGGCTCTGTGTTTGTGTGTGTGTGACTGAAGCTAGGTCAGGTTTAGAGGGCATCTAGGTCGGGTTGGGGCGTGGGGTTGGACCGGGTAAGGGGTCATTTGGACGAGCATTTTGGGGAAAATCTAATTGGGCTTACTACTCAGCCCAAAATCTGATCCACTCCTTTGTTTTCTCTTCTCTTTCTTTTTCTTTTCTTTTTTTTCAATCTTTCCTTTTAATTTCTTTAAAATTAAATTGAAATTAAAATAAAACCTAAATTAATTCCTAATAAAATTATCTTATCAAATTGAATTAATTAATTCTAAATAATAATTACCTCCACTAATTGAATATCAAATTAACTAAAAGCTACCAAAATTTGGCCTCTTGTGCCTGCATATCATTGTTGAAGGTGACATTTCTCAACTCTTCTCGTAGACCATGGATGATGGACTTATATTCCTTTTCCTTCTCCCCCAAGCTAACCTCTACTGAATTTTATCATCAAAGGCTTGTACATGAGGCCTTTTGGCGGGCCCTTCGGGCTCTGGCTCGTTGTTTACATAAGATGTTTTCTCAAACCAAGCAGCATAATTTGGATCTACTTCCCCCTTGGCGATGTCTGGTACCTGGTGCCATTTTTTAGATACCGGCAACTATTCCAACCCTGCTGAACTACAGCCTCGGGCAATGCAGCTTCTGGATGTAACCATATGACCTGGGTGCTTAGATCTTCATCTTCAGGCACAATCTGATTCCTTCTCAATTGCCTCAAGACCCTCTACAGTGCATATGGCTGAATACTCCTTACGTCCATTAACCTCGGGTAGCCTTTGGTAGAAGTCATATAGATGGATTCTATCCTTGGGAGCCATCCTATAGTCCACTCGACCTGACCTGCGTTAAGAACTTTCAAGTGAGAGACCCATGCTTCAAACCCTTCTGGTGCGTTGTAATCTTTTACCCTTTCCTCGTAACTAGTGATGAAGTTATTCGGGCTCAAACCATAACTCATGAATATGGGATGAGGGAGAAGGTGCTCGATCAGCCACATTTGCAGAGGGATGCTACAACCTTCAAAAAATTGAGCCCCTGCTTTGCACAAAGTCAATGCTCGATAAATATCTACCAGCACCAACGGGGTGAGTGTACGATCTTCCTTGGTAGTGAGGATTTGTGCAATTCCAGCCATATGAATATCCACCGTCCCTTATTATTTGGAAAAACCATGATCCCCAAGAATGCCACAATAAATTCAAACCGGCGATGAATTTGCCACAGGCCCTTGTCTTGTTTGTTGCGTAGACCCTTTTCATGTGTTTCAAAACCAGCAGAGTGCCCGAACCTGAAGTATAAGAAATGGAAAGCACAACACCCATTTCTCACACGTTCTTTATTCTTCTGTTTACTGATATTCAGGAGGTCAAAGAACTTGTGCACTGATGGAGCCCTTGGAAATATAAGTTGTTGCTTCCTCAAATCTCGTCCGAATTCAATGTATCCGTCTATTTCCTCCAAAGTAGGGGTGATCTCAAAATCTATGAAACAAAAGACATTGTGGATAGGATCCCAGAAAGTTACCAAAGCCTTGATCAGATCTTCCCGTGGTTTGATCTCAAAAATGTTTATAAGAGCACCCAATTGCTTTTTCACCCATTTCTGACCATCTTCATCTAGATCATTCCTCCACATACGCAAGTTCAACTAAGCATGTTCCCTGACCACTTCTGGCAGATCCTGGTGGTATTCATTCTGTTCCTGTGGAAGGTTAAGATTAGGGCTGACTCGAGTGGACCCTTTTGTAAACAGGTTTTTGAAGAAGAAAAGGGAAAAGAGAGAGAAAAGAAAAAAAAACAAATCAAAGGACCATGATTTCTTCCCCTGTATGCCAATTTTAGCCAAGTGACTATTTTTGCAAATGCAGCTCCTTTCCAATTTCACATGAATTTTGAGGCCGGGGAGGATTATTTTATTACCCTTCACAAACTTGTCCATTCTTTTACTAAAATAGCCTTTCGACAACTGAAAAATACTCCGAGGCTATCTTGGCAAGAACGGTTTAAGGCATTGTCGAAGATGGATTGACTTATTTTGACCAAAATCTAGACTGTATTCACTTAACCACTGACTCTCTTTTTCTTTTTTTTTTTTCAAAAATGAGGCCAAACCTTATGTAGGTTGCCTATGTATCCCACATCCGATGAGAATCAGACCTGCGTAGTTCGGTCATCTTGACACATTTGGAAGAACACAGTGTTTGACTCTTTCGAAATAACCTTTTTCTGAAAAATTTTGGCAGAACTTCGGAACGTTTTTCAAATACCAGGGTTTTCTTTGAAACCGGGCTTTATTTACTTCCCTACATCACTCTCGGTTTTTCTTTTTGCTTTATTTTCCCTAGCCGATCAACATGCAAGCCAAACAAATAAATGTACACATAGCACATAGAATGCATTAGGATGGTCTGTTGTTTCGGGTACACCTGTCCTAGACAGACCCAATCCCCGTGTTGAGTCCCCTAAGCCAAATGCACATGATGCAAACAAAAGTTCCTACTAGGGATCTGGCATGAAGCTGTATTTTTCTAGGTTTAAATCCTGAGGTTTTGGTCTAGACTTTGGTACCCGAGCGGACAATTGGGGCCGAAGAGGGGGCGACATACCGGGAGCACTGAAGTCTACCCGGCCTTGTCGCTTGCCCAGCCTCGTTCTATTTGGTATAATTTCTACAGAAAGAGCGGGCCCCTCAAACGCGTGCACCATTTTCAGAAGACTCGGAGAGATGGCGTAAGAAAACATTTATATACAATTGAAACAATAATAAAGCAGTAAACAAATAACATTTAGCACAAAAGATTCACAGAATACAGTAATATTGACAATAAATGAAGCTAAGTAAAAATCATTAACAAGCTCGAAATCTTGAACCCTGAACCAGAGATTCTGGGTTGATGTCCCCAGCAGAGTCGCCAGAGCCGTCACACCTCCTTTTCTACTACACCCCGTAGAGGGTATAAATATAAGGGAGTTTTTCCAATTAAAAGACAATCGAAACGGGATTTGTTTATTTAGAGATTCAGAGTCGCCACTTGGGATAATTTATGGTGTCCCAAGTAACCGGTTTAAAATCCCGAATCGAGGAAAGTTGACTCTATTTACGGTCTGCGAACACAGAAATCTGGGTAAGGAATTCTATTAACCTGGGAGAAGGTGTTAGGCATTCCCGAGTTCCGTGGTTCTAGCACGGTCGCTTTGATCATACTTGGCTTACTAAATTGTTCACTTACTCATTTTGGAACCCATGTGCTTTCACCTCTTAACCGCTTTTAAATTAAGAAAATTATCTTGGAAACGGATCACGCGTATGTGTACCCATTTGTTTGGCGCGTCAAAAATAATGTCACGCGGACGTGTCCACAATTAGTGACCCATTATTATTATGAAGAAAAGTTTGGCCAAAATTGCACGAACTCATACTCCGGTTTGGTTTTTTAGAAATCGTAATCACGTCACGCGAACGTGTACACAATCACAATTGTAATTTCCTACAAACATTCATTTTAGGAAACGTACTCTTACCCGAAAAAGACATGTTCATAAGACTAATGTTCCCCTATTAGTTCTAAGCTTCAAATGCCCCCCAATAAAAACATCATTGAAGTACTGCAAATTAGAGAATTCAAATGCCAGGAAACGACACATACTACTGCAAATTAACACATGTGATTCTAACAAATTCTTAATGATGCCTTAAAAATGAAGGCAAATGTCATCTAGAAGCAATTTATGCCAAAGTGCCACTCCTAGAGATCCAGTACATATGTGAACAATTTCCAAGCCATTGTATTATCGTTTACAAGAGTAGATTAACCCTCTAATTCAAGAAAAATCCAATTGAAATACAATGCATTCAGTATAATTGAGGGGGGAGGGGCTTATCAATCCTTACTTCATAGTATTTTCACAAAAAAATGTCCAAAGGGGCTAAAAATGATCTATAGTTGACAATACAGTATGAGTGAATATAAAGTTAATGAAGTCGAACACATTTAACAAAATCATCAGCACTTAAGAACTTCGTTGAAGTAGAATGATGGGAAGGGGTCATTTTTGGTTGAAGGTCTTTTTCGTTGTTTTACCGTTTAGGCAGATGAACAACGGGGGAATTTGATCGAATCAAATGGTTTCAACGATGCTTAAAGTCTGCTACTCTAGACCTCTCAACGCAAGATATTTGCATAAGCTCAAACCACCCTCATAGACTCACAGAAAAAGAAAACAAATAAGAAGAACAGACTTCTCCAAATCATTCAATTCCATCAATAGCTCAACTTAAAGAAGAAGAAGGCAAACAAAACAATGTCGAACAGAATTGCTCAACACAATGCATAACAGAAGAGGTTTAACAGCTTAACAACCCTGGCAAATGCCCTCAAAACACTACATGTTTCAGCCTAATTCACAGCTCGAATTAACTGCTTTTAGCAGCACTAAATAACAGAGCTCTTAGAGATGTAACAATGTAGGCAACTTCCGAGCAGGAGAAGGAGAATAGAGCACATCCAAAGAAGCAGTGAAACAACTTAGTTTTAATACTATTTTAAACCAAGATTTGATAAGAATAGATCATCAAGCAGCATTCCACATTCACACATTCTGGTAAGTAACAGAGAATCCTCCTGCTAGTACCATCTAGCATGAAGAAACCAAGACAAATTAGCATCGTCAAACTCAGTACAAACATGAACCAATACAGCTTTGAGCCAGGTTTTTTTTTAAAATCGAACAGAACATGATACCACATGGATCACTAAAATTCATCCCAGACACTTCTGCTACCCCAAGAGCACAATAAAAATTACCAAGACTGGGTTTTAGGATTCAAATAGTATATTTCTAGCAATGCCTAAAAAAACAAAAATTCTAAGAGAAACTACTTCATGAACACAACTGATGCATAATTTTACAGAATGATTTGAGGTCAGCTTTAGCACAACCATCGGCTAGTTGTGTGATGAATCCTCAATCAGAACACCACAGCTAACAATGAGAACCCTTCTAGGTCGACCACACATTTCCAGTATAATGTCTACAGAACCATTAGTTAAATCCCTGAACTTATGGCTCCAACAAATCATTATGAATATCAGAGCATACTGCGAAGGAATTTCACTAGAAGAAACTGCACATGTCGTTCAACTGAACGCGATGAAATTTAACTCAGAATGTACCTCGAGCCCGAATAACAATCACGACATACAGGAGATGGAAGATGATTACTCAAATCGACTCTTATTGACTATGTATACTCAAACACATACCACCACTAGTATTCGATCATAACACAGAACAAACCACTCTAGAGTGAATCCCACAGCTCGAAAACACTGAAACAAAACAGAGTCGCATAGAAATAAAGAGAGGAAAATCGAACCTGAAGTTGCAAATCTCTTTTATAACAATTATGGACTCGACAATACACTTCTCGACTCCAAATCCTAGCGAGGTTCAACAGCAAATCAGCAAGACGACAACAGAAAACCAAGCTTGAACTTCAATTTTTATCTCTTTGGACCTCAAATCCCGATTCAGAAAAGTAAAAGAAATTGTATATACGTTTCTCTTAAACTTTTAAAGAATTTTTTCAAAGAAAAAAGAAAATTTGAAAACCATCAGTTCAAGAAGCCTTTCAGCCTTTTTCTTTTCCAATTTTTTACCAGAGTCCCCCCCTCACAAAATCAGATCAGGCTTCTTTTGAAAACGAATCCTTGATGAATGTGAGGCTCGGATTGAGTGAAATCAATCCAACGCCTCACACTAATCCAGCATCTCATCTACAGAACCTTCCAATCGTATGATAAAACTCGGATTCGAGCGAGTGAGAGGGGAGGGGAATCTTGCGTCAGAAACCGTTAGCAACAGCAAGATGAGAGAATGAGGGACGCGTGGGTTAAGGATTTGGGATTTACTCGCCTAAATTTAGACTGAATTTGGGGCTTGGTTCGAGTGAGAACGACGGAGGAACAGTGAGCTCTTGAGATTAGGGCTCTGCGTTTGTGTGTGCGTGACTGAAGCTGGGTCAGGTTTAGAGGTCGTCTGGGTCAGGTTGGGGCGTGGGGTTGGGCCGGGTAAGGGGTGATTTGGACGGGCATTTTGGGGAAAATCCAATTGGGCTTACTACTCAGCCCAAAATCTGATCCACTCCTTTGTTTTCTGTTCTCTTTCTTTTTCTTTTCTTTTTTTCAATCTTTCCTTTTAATTTCTTTTAAATTAAATTGAAATTAAAATAAAACCTAAATTAATTCCTAATCAAATTATCTTATCAAATTGAATTAATTAATTCTAAATAATAATTACCACCACTAATTGAATACCAAATTAACAAAAAGCTACCAAAATTCGAAACTAAAATTGAAAATGCAAAAATAAGTTACTTTTTTGTGATTTTTCCATTTTTATAAAACAATTAAATTAATAATTAATTTTAAGAAAATTCAAAGTTAAACTCTAAATGCAAATGCAGCATATTTTTGTATTTTTCATTAACTAAAATGCGCACACAAAATGCAACAAATACCAGAACATGTCACGAAAATCCACAAAATTGCGAACACTGAAAGAAATTATTTTATTTTAAATTTATGGGAGTAATTCATATAGGGAAAAAATCACGTGCTCACAGTGTCTAGTTTTGTGACCATGCCTGGCCAGCTGTTTCTGAAAATGTCTATACTAATTCCTAGACCTCTTCTTGATTATGTGCTTGCAATCAAAGTGTTCTATGTATCCCAAACCCCCTTGTCTCCTCTTTGTGACTACTTTGGTTTTGTGACTACTACTATGTACAAACCTATCCTAAGGTGTTTGGACTTCTGTTAATTTCTTCAATCTCTTTCCAAATAGTCTATGTTGTTTTACTACATTACTTTCAAATAGACTTCCTCTTTTAATACAGTTTTTTACTAAAACCTCTCAACTTGTGTCAATTACTTTCACTCTACTCTTAGTCAATAAGTTCTTCCCCCTCCATTATGTGTATTGTGTTGGGATCCTCTTGAGAACCCTCTGAACTCTGGCATACTGAGGCTGGCCTTTCCACACTGTATTTGTTCAATTTTTGGTTACCAAGTCTAGGTGTAAGCACTGCCCGTGATCCTTGAGATCCTTAGGGAACTTTGATGCACCCAGACTATGTCATTGTCTATGGAATTGAGGCATTTGAGGCCATTGGAGTCTTTGGGAAATCTGGGCCTAATTGGAGGCTCCCTATAGAATAGCTTCTTTATTTTTCTTTTACTTATGTAATTCATTCATTGGTATGTAATAACTTGTAAACAAATATTGGGGTATTTAGTGAAAAGGGTGGGTAGATACATGTTTATGGGGTAATTCAGGTAGAAATTATATTTATATGACTTTACATTTAATCTTATTGCTTTACCAAGTAGAAATCATGTTTATAAGGCTTTACATTTTGTCATGTTTAGAAACCATGCCTATAGGTTCCAAATAATCATGCCTTAAATGTCTTAAAATCAGATTAAGTAATAGATGTCATGCCTATAGGACTTAATTCAGATTCTGTTACAACAAGTGTTATGTATGTTTCCATGCCTGTAAGTCTTTAAAATCAGTATCAGATGTAGATATCATGCCTATAGGAAATCATACTCAAATTCCTGTCTGTTAATCTAACCTAGTTTGAATAATTTAACTTAGTCCATGCTTAGTTCATTTCTGAATTGGTTTAATTAAGTATTCCACATTTCCTGAAACAAGTTCTTTAAAACTGCCTCAATCTCATTAGATATCATGCCTATAGGTGTTACAGAAAATCCGTCTCAAAACCTACTTTGTTACACAAATGTGCTAATCAATGCTCCGCGTATTGGCAAGCCCTTAGGCGTTTTGAAAACTGTATTTCTGAAAACTATTTCTATTGCTTAATGTTTTCTGATCCTAACAGGCTTTAAAAAATCCATAGGCAACTGCTAGGGTCACTACTCCTAAGTTTCTAAAAATAAGTTATTTGTTTCTGCATATTCACCTAGATATCCTGCCTTAGGACACTGTCTGATAAAAGACCTTAATTGTGCTTGAGTCGTGCAGTTAAGTGCTTATTTGAGGAGGAAATTTTGTACCTCTAATTGGTTCTTTCTATGTGTTGAAAGTCCTAAATGTTTTGCTTGTCATCTTAGATTTTTCGCATTTTAAAGCCTTAGGGGTCCATCTAGAACCACCTATAGGTAGAGATCCTAACTCCCTCTGGGACCATTAAGACGGGACGGGTAGCAGCACGCAATAGAGATTGCTGACCAAGCACTCGCTTTGCATGACCAATAAGGGGATGGGAAGGGTAGATATAGGATATGATGACTATGCGCTAATGTCACGTGTAGCCTCTCATTGAGGAGTATTTACCATACATTGTGTGGGGTGATCCTATAGGATAACCAACCTAGGACCCCTCTTTTACCAAAACTCCCTTTAAAACCTTTGTTTCACAACTTGTCCCAATCTTTATCTTATTACTTGAGTTATCCAACGTGCTTTACTTGCAACCTATTTAATTCAATTATTTACTTGTAATGGACTAATTTTTGAATATAAGTTCAGTCGTGACCCACAGTTGTGGACCAGGAGGGGTGCCTAACACCTTCCCCTCGAGGATACTTCGAGCCCTTACCCTAATCTCTGATAATGCAAACAAATCCAAGAGTTAATCACTCTAGGTGCCCTAACGCACTGTAATTCGTTAGGTAGCGACTCTTCAAATACCTAATTCCCAAAAAAAATGAGTCATTACACCCCATGGAATGTCGGAACTCGGACTTTCCCGTAAAAAGGGGGTGCGACAGCATGGCGACTCTATTGGGGATATCTTTTAGGCTCTTACCATAACGAACTTGTCTTTTACAAAATTAGTCCAAGCATGCTTATCTCGTACCCTTCTCCCTTATTTGAATTTAACTGTCTATTTTTTCAAGCATTTATGATTTCTTTATTGCCTTGACACTGACTTGTCTCTTTGTTTTCTTTTCCTGTAACTGTCTTTCAATTATTTAAATGTTGTATTTACTTTTCCTACGTGAAAATACTTGACTACATGTTATTTAATTGCTTCATAAATCATGCTCTACATCATATTCCACTCGTGCGTATCAAATACTATAGTAATGCTTTAATGAGTGGTTGCTCTTCCTATTTAATACCCTTAAATTCGGAAAGATGTATTTGTTGTAAAACCAGTCGATCAGTGGTGTAGTCAACGGTTCCGTGCCTTCCTTGTCGAGTTGTCCGCTTGAGGGTACCAGTCTAAAACCCCATAGAAACCTTACTCTAGTTAAAATTATGCATGCATCATGGTCAAACCTAGTCAGATCAGTTATGTTGTCCACATAATTATCCTTTAAGTTAAGCCTTATCCAATGTCCATTAGGGTTTCCATAATCCCAACGAACACAACCATGTTCTGTGCATTAATTTGGAGAAGTAAATGTGGATATGTCGATCATAAATGTATAAATAGTCGAGTCTGGTGGGGGTAAGGTATAACCCTTTTGTTTTGCAGAAAATGAGGCACGAGGTCCCCAGCTTCTGTATGGTTAGCACACCCCCACTCTTGCTAGACTGGTGGAGGAATCTTTCGTCAAGTGACCTAATCGATTAATGGAAAGAGAGGGTCGTCAAAGCTAGCGAAAAGCTGGAATATCTGGAATACAGTCTGCTAGAATTGGAAGGAAAAGTGAGGAAGAGAGTCAGTGACTACCTGAACAAAGAGGGAAATGAAGGAGAACATTTGAAAAAGGCATTTTTACTGGTGAACCTACATGATCTGGAGGATTTGATCAACGAGAGCATTCAACCTGAGGGGGGCCCTTCCGAGACTAAATAGATTATATTTACTCGCGTTCCAAATGTAATAAGTCCAAGTGCCAATAGTGACTTAGTTTATTATTACGTTAGTGTCATTTTGGGATTCGGCTATTTTTATATTATGAAATGAAGCATTTATTTGCATTAAATGTTCTCCAAGTTTATTTGTTGCTAGGCCTACCTTGGGCAGAACAAGGTTCCCAAAATAGGACACGAGTTTACATTTCGCAATATGTGTTTAAATACTGCAAACGTTTTAGAATCCTCACTAACTTGTTACCTTTGGTTTTTATTTTTCTTTATTTTTTTATTATTCCCATCCCCTTAGGTTGGTTCACTCATACTATCCTCATCCGCATATCACACCAGATCTAGAGGCCCTCCACCTCCTCCTCCTCCAAGAAACACAAAGGGCAAAGGAAAGACAAAGATGGACGACTTAAGTAGCATCCGAAAGGAAAATGTTGAAAAGACAGAGACTTTCGATGGCCGTAGTACTCCGGCCCCAAATGACTTGGTTTTGAGACTGGAACAAAAGATACTAGAACTGCAAGGAGAACTTGAGTAGGTCCGTAACTTGGGAAACCTACCTCTTACTCGTAATGTCCCTGATATCCACCAACAAAATACAAAGAACTCAACACCTCCTCAAAACACACAAAACCAACAGCCACAAAATCCTACCGCACCAAATCAATATGCAACTCCAACCCAAAATATCAATCCATTGCCGATACCAACCCCACCACAACATCATCAACCAATTTAGTACCCACTAACCACCACTTACCACACTCCCCAAAATACACCATCACTCATTCTCGATCCACAAAACTCCACCAATGACCATCAATACCCAAGTCCCTAGCATCCATCAGAGAAACCCTATATACGTGGAAACAATACCACATTCTACCCAACCAATCTCCTGTGCATCGGAACCCTCCGAGAAGGACCTGTTCATTAAGAACATGGCCGAGGAAGTCAAGAAGTTAACAAGCCGAGTTCAAGGTGTTGAAGGCAATAGAGGAATAGAAGGTTTGAATTTCGAGGATCTGTGCATACAGCCGGATGTCAAACTTCCAGAGGGGTACAAACCTCCCAAGTTTGAAATGTTCGATGGTACAGGTGATCCCAGGTTTCATCTAAGGACCTACTGTGAGAAGCTTGTCAGGGTCGGAAAAGATGAAAAAACTCGAATGAAGCTCTTTTTGAGGAGCCTTACTGGGGATGCATTGTCTTGGTATATCAGCCATAATCCCAAGAAATGGGCTAATTAGGTAAGCATAGCGTCAGAGTTCATGGAAAGGTTCAGGTTTAACACAGGGAATGCACCGGATGTCTTTTATATTCAGAATCGTAAGAAAAATAGTACTGAGACTTTCTGTGAGTACGCTACTCGTTGGAGGTCGGAAGCCACCAAGGTCAGGCCCGCTTTGGACGAAGAATGAATGAAAATTTTTTTTCGTCAGGGCACAGGATCCACAATATTATGAGAGACTGATGGTCATCGAAAAACACAAATTCTCTGATATCATCAAGCTCGAGGAAAGTATTGAGGAAGGAATCAAGAGCGAGATGGTAACGAATTTCGAGGCACTACATGCCATGAATAAGGCACTACAATCAGGTGGCGTATCAAAGAAGAGAGATGTTGGGGCAGTAATGGTGGCCCAGGGCCCAAAATCTCCACTAACCTATCAAACACCTCTACCCGCATATCAAACACCTCCATCCACATATCAAACACTTCCACCAATATATCAAACACCTCCATCCATGTACCAAGCATCACCACCTATATATCAGCTTTTATCTCCCAGATGTTCCCAACAAGCCACTGTTTATCACACCTATAATTCCCAACCATCCCACTTCCAATCACCACCAGTTCGCCAAAATTATCCAAGACCAAGACCCAATTTTGACCGCAAGCCACCCAGACACTACACCTCCATTCCTGAGCCCATCGACCAACTATATGAAAGGTTGAAAGCCGCAGGTTACTTCACTCCTATTCCTGCTATGCCATTAGAAAATCCATCCCAATGGGTCAATCCGAACAAAACCTATGCGTACCATTCTGGTATGAAAGGACACACCACTTGTGAGTGCCGAACATTGAAGGATAAGATCCAGACACTCATTGACAACAAGGTAATACAAACAAAGGAAGCCGCGCACAATGTCTGCAACAATCCCCTCCCTGATCACAGAAGTGATGGTGTACATGTGATAGAGACAAATGAAGAATGGGACCCTGAGGGGTCAATCAGGCTTATTCGAGAAGGCGATGACTTCAAGGTTGCAGTCACACTTACTCCTATTGTGGTTCAAGCTCAAGCACCGATTGATGTTGAGGTAACTTCATCAGTTCCATTCGAGGTAGAAGTAGCTCTGTCCGCAGCCACCTTCGCTCACTTTGAAGTAGAAGTGGCCACACCTTTCACTATAACAGTATCAAAACTACACCCCCATTCAACTCAAAAGCAATGCCCTAGGATTATGTTGCTGAGGCCTGGCAAAAAGGGAAGATTAAGGTAGAGGAATATGACACTGCAGGAGTCTATATACCTGAACCCCTGAGAGGTTCGAGTAAGGAGGCCACTCCTAGGTAGCTTATCATTGAGACTGGGCCAGATGACCTGTAAAGGAAAGTGTAGGCAAAGGAATACTCCGTTGTTGACCATCTAAACAAAGTCCCTACTCAGATATCTATCCTGTTACTATTGCAAAATTCAGAGGCATACAAGAACGCCTTGAGAAAAGTACTGAGCGAGGCTTATGTACCCAATAACATCACTGGTGGATAAATGGCCAACATGGTCGATCAAGTGTTGGAGAGCCATAAGATTATCTTCCATGAAGATGAGCTACCGCCCGAAGGTCTGAATCACAATCGAGCATTGCATATTACGGTATAGTTTGAAGACAAGTTCAGTGCCAGGGTCCTGGTTGATGGAGGTTCGAGCCTAAATATTTGTCCATTGGACACCCTGAAAAGGTTGGACAAAGGTTTCCATGAAATACGGACAAAAAACATGAATGTGAAGGCTTTTGATGGGTCCCAAAGGGCCACGATCTGCGAAATCAACCTTTGCTTGCAGATGGGGCCAACTTGGTTCGACGTTGAATTCCAAGTGCTTGACATACCAGCCTCATATAATCTTTTGTTGGGCCGTCCATGGATCCATGATGCTGGAGCCGTGCCCTCCACACTACATCAAGCTGTGAAGTTCGAATGGAACTTCCAGGAGATAATCATTCACGAAGATGGAAGTAACCCCATCTACACTAGTCAAACCATCTCGGCCATTGGACATAGAAGAAGGCTAGGAGGGGAAACCTATCATCACATCGAACAGGTCAATGCCATCGAGAAGGATAAGTGGTGGAGTAACAAAATAGAAAGCATACAAGCATGGTCTGGATACGAACCCGGCAAAGGGTTGGGAAAGAACCTCTAAGGTATCACCAAACCAATATGGCTGAAAAATCATGGTACCACCTTTGGGCTCGGATACCAGTATACATGGAAAGAGTACAGGGAGTGGTCGCCTCCATGGCGTGAACCATATTACCCTCTTGAGCAGTCAATGCCACGTTTGTAACAAGTTTTCCACCAGGCCGACACAATATGGGGAACTGCATAAGAAAAAGCACTAGCTAGGCTGAAGGATCTATTTTTGGAAGACGAGGACATAGATTGTTGTGCCATAATTGAGGAGGAGGAAGAAGAAGTCCGCACCATTTAGACTATAGAAAAGGGAGATGTTCTCAGAAACTGGACCGCCACACCATCCCGAGCCCGTAAAGTCCCTAGGTTGCTTGGTAGGATTTACTTCTACAGTCGTTTTAGGCATTTCAGATTTCCTATAGTTTCGTTTTAATCTTTACTTGTTTCAAAATAAATGCTCGATTCATCGAGCCATGTTTTGTTTGAACAATTTCTCAAGTTTAATCAAATGCATTTGCTCTTTATTATTCACTACTATCTTTACACTTTCTCTTTCCACAGTGCTATTATTACTTTTCCTGATGAACCAGTGACTGTGACATGTAATGAGGCAACGCAACATAAGAATAGTGACTCAGAGGAAGAAGATGAGATACGCGAGGAAATTGTTAGGGAGGTTGAGAATTTTGAGAAAAAGCCTAAGTCCAATCTGGACGAAACCGAAGTAGTAAATTTGGGAGACGCCGAGATCATCAAGAAGACATGCATCAGCATTCACTTATCGCCAACAGAGAAAGAAGAGTACATTTGTTTCCTAAAGGAGTATGAGGACATTTTTGCCTGGTCATATGATGACATGACTAGTTTGAGCACTTCCATAGTGGCTCACAAGTTGCCTACTAATCCCATGTGTCCGCCAGTCAAGCAGAAACTCAGAAAATTCAAACCAGACATGAGTTTGAAGATCAAAGAGGAAGTTACCAAGAAGATCAAAGCCAAAGTTCTCAGGGTGGTTGAGTACCCAACCTGGTTAGCTAACATTGTGCCAGTTCCGAAGAAAGACAAAAAGGTCAGGGTATGTGTTGATTATTAGGAATTAAACAAAGCATGTCCCGAGGACAATTTTCCACTTCCAAATATACATATCTTAAACGATAACCGCACCAAGCATGAACTCCCATCCTTTGTAGATTGCTTCGCGGGTTATCACCAGATTTGGATGGATGAAGAAGATGCAGGGAAGACAACTTTTATTACACCATGAGGTGTATATTGTTACAAAATGATACTGTTCAGTTTGAAGAATTCTGGGGCCACCTCCATAAGAGCCATGACAACTATCTTTCATGATATGATACACAAAGAAATAGAGGTGTATGTGGACGACGTCATTATCAAATCCAACAGGGCCGCAGATCACATAGCAGACTTGAGAAAGTTCTTCGACATGTTAAGCATGTACAATTTGAAATTGAACCCCGCAAAGTATGCATTCGGGGTTCCCGCAGGAAAGTTACTGGGATTCATTATCAGTCATCGAGGGATCGAACTGGACCTGACTAAAGTCAAGGTTATTCAGGAATTACCACCACCTAAGAGCAAAAAGGATGTGATGAGCTTCTTAGGGCGTCTCAACTATATCAGTTGCTTCATAGCACAGTCCACAGTGATATGTGAACCTATCTTCAAGATGCTAAGAAAGGATGCCGAAACGAGCTGGATCGAGGATTGCCAGAAAGCTTTTGACAAGATCAAGGAGTACCTGTCTACACCACCAGTTGTGGTCCTGCCAGAACCAGGATGACCTTTGCTACTCTATCTGTCTGCATTGGATGGAGCTGTCGGATGTGTTCTTGGACAATATGATGAGATAGGAAGAAAGGAGCAGGCCATATATTATTTGAGCAAGAAGTTCACACCCTATGAAGCACGGTATTCTCTGTTTGAATGCACTTGCTGTGCTTTGACCTGGACAACCCAGAAATTGAGGGATTACTTCTTTGCCTACACTAAATACCTCATATCATAGATGGATCCGCTGAAATACATATTTCAGAAACCCATGCCGACTGGAAAGTTGACCAAATGGCAAATACTGCTAAGTGAGTTCGATATTGTCTATGTAACTAAGAAGGCAGTCAAGGGACAAGCATTGGAAATTCGCCTTGGTGAAAATCCGGTGGGAGGAGAATAGAAAACATATTTTCTTGATGAAGAAGTATCATTCGTAGCAGGAGACATTACTGAAGCATATGACGGTTGGAGGATGTTCTTTGACAGAGCCGCAAATTTCAAAGAAGTAGGCATCGGAGCAGGTCCTGTATCAGAAATGGGTTAGCATTATCCAGTATCTGCTAAACTCAGATTTCCCTGTACCAACAATATAGCACAGTATGAAGCCTGTATACTAGGGCTCAACATGGCAGTCGACATGAACATTCAGGAGTTGTTGGTGATCGGTGACTCAGACTTGCTTGTGCACCAGGTACAAGGAGAGTGGGCCACCAAGAATTTCAAGATATTGCTATATCTGCACCATGTGTAAGAATTGAAAAGGAGGTTCACAAAGATAGAATTCTGACACGTGCCTAGAATTTAGAATGAGTTTGCCGATGCATTAGCCACTTTGTCATCCATGATATAACATCTAGATAAAAACTACATTGATCCCGTCCCGGTAAGGATCTATAACCACCATGCGTATTTTGCTCATATCGAGGAAGAAGCAGATGGAAAGCCTTGGTTCCATGACATCAAAGAGTACTTATCAAAAGGAGAATACACAGAGCATGAAAATCACATTCAGAAATGCACTCTCCAGAGATTGTCGAATCATTTCTTCCATAGCGGAGGTAGCTTGTACAGAAAAACTCCTGATTTGGGTTTACTAAGATGTGTCGACGCAAAGGAAGCCTATCAGCTACTAGAGGATGTGCATGCTGGGACCTGTGGTCCACATATGAATGGTTTCGTTCTGGCTAAGAAGATACTTAAGGCAGGTTACTTTTGGATGACCAAAAGGACGAATTGCATTCAGTATTTCCGTAAATGCTTTCAATGTCAAGTGCACGTTGCCGCCAAATGAGCTCAATACAACAAGCTCACCTTGGACATTCGTCACCTGGGGAATGGATGTTATTGGTCTAATTGAGCACACTGCTTCAAATTGACACAGGTTTATTCTGGTAGCCATTGATTACTTCACAAAATGGGTAGAAGTTGCATCTTACAAAGCTGTTTGTGGTTCTCTACAATGCCGCCAATCTCAATAGTGATATGATGAAAGCTATATGTGAAACTTTCAAAATCAAGCACAAGAATTCTACAGCCTATAGACCTCAGATAAATAGAGCCGTAGAAGTCGCCAACAAAAGCATTAAAAATATACTAAGGAAAATGGTAGAGAACCACAAACAGTGGCATGAAAAGTTACCCTTTGCTCTATTAGAGTACCACACCACAGTTCGCACATCAACTAGGGAAACTCCCTACATGTTGGTTTATTGTACCGAGGTTGTCATCCCAGCTGAGGTGGAGATTCTTTCTTTAAGAATCATACAGGAAGTTAAACTCATCGATGCGGTGTGGATAAGGAGCCGCTATGAACAACTGGTCCTTATCGATGGAAAGAGAATGAATGCAGTGTATCACGACCAACTTTATCAAAACAGAATGTCCAGAGCTTTCAACAAAAGGGTCAAACCAAGATAGTTCGTACCAGGACAGCTGGTATTGAAGAAAATCTTCCCATATCGAGATGAAGCCAAAGGCAAATTCTCTCCTAACTGGCAAAGTCCGTTTATGGTTCACAGAGTACTAACAGGAGGAGCACTCATAATTGCAGAAATGGACGGGGAGGTCTGGCCAAAACTAATCAATTCAGACGCAGTCAAGAGATACTATGCTTAGATACTTTACATTTCCTCTTCTGATATAATTGAACTGTGCTTGACCTAATTCTCGTTTAAGAGGGGATAGGTATGTAGCCTTATGGGTTCGGTCATATCATAATAAAATTTGCATTTTTGCCAAAATCAGAAACTGGGGCAGAATTTGGAAGAGGGTCCTCAAAATTTTGGAGAAAGTCCAGCCAACTCCATCACATGCCAGGAAGTCAGTAATCAGTCAAAAACTGGGCAGAATTTTGAGAAGGATTCTCAAAATTCTGAAGAAGATTCAACAGGGTCCGTCATCCGCAAACAGTTAAAGATCATCCACAAAATTGGGACAGAATTTTGAGGTGGACCCTCAAAATTCCAACGAGAGATAGCTGCAATGCCTTTGAAATGTGTCACGGTCACTAGTTCATCAAAAATTACTTGATATATCAATACGTTTCCAAAAAACTCTATTTTAATCAATAACTGCATATTTTCAAAAACTCTAATTCCATAAATAGTCAAGTTCTACCCAGGGGGACTCGAAGGGGCTTTCAGAATAAAGTAGAGCAAGGCCGGCAGACAAAGGAAAAACCAACCTTCCCTCATAAAACTTACGATTTTCCTTGAATGCAGGCACATTTGACGTAACGGTAGCATTCGCGAAACATGTATACACAAAGCAAATCCACCATCCATCCGGCCATCAGACACTGAAAATATATCTCTAGCTAAGACATACACTACCCTTATCTGCTATTCGCTCTTTGCATGGGACTAATCCATGTCCCCCACATTTGCATGGGACTAATCCCTAGCCCCCACATTTGCATGAGGCTAATCCTTGCCTCCATATTTTCATGAGTCTAATCCTGGACTCCATATTTGAATGAGTCTAATCCCTGACTCCATATTCGCATGAGGTTAATCCTTGCCTCCATATGTGCATAAGTCAAATCCTTGACTCCATATTTGCATGAGTTTAATCCTTGACTCCATACTTGAATGAGTATAATCCATAACTCCATATTTGCATGAGGCTAATCCTTTCCCCTATATTTGCATAAGTCTAATCCTTGACTCCATATTTGCATGAGTCTAGTCCTTGATTCCATATTTGCATGAGGCTAATCCTTGCCTCCATATTTGCATGAGTCTAATCCTTGACTCCACATTTGCACGAGGCTAATCCTTGCTTCCTCGTTTGCATAAGGCTAATCCTTGCCTCCCCACTTGCACGGGACTAAGCACTATCCCTCTTTGCAGAGATATTGCTCTATTTCTACTACTATCTATTTGCTTTTCAATCGGGCTAAGTTCTATCTCCACTTCACAAGACTAAGCATTGTCTTGATAACATCATATTATTGCATATCATAGGCTAAAACATCGCCAATCTATCCGAAGGTGTCACATTCTAAAGGCATCATTCTCATAGCCGGAAGACACCATGCCATTGCTTGAGGATCTTTCGAACTTGCATATCATTATTCAAAGGTGTCATGGTTCGGAGGTATCATCTTCATGGCCCTAAAATATCATTTCATGGCCTGCGAATCCCTAATCATACACTTCATGTCCCAGGACATCATGGTTCAAGGATGTCATCTTTAATCAACCAAAGACAACCCTCATGGTCCGAAGGAAATTTGCATCATGTTTAAAGTTTCGCAAAATACGTTTGTAGTGTCTTTGTTCTGCAGGTAACCAGTAAGCAACCGTTATCCTATAAGGAGTAATCTCTCTCCAGTCCCCTCCAACTATACCGAGCCTCAACCGCTCACCATAGCCGCTTCCGCATCTCGTATCCGTTCTTGCAATAATTTCATCGCCATACTCCGCGGTTGAATCCAGAACTACACATGGCCTGATTCCTCTAAAACTAGGGATATGTAGGCAACTCGAAAACTGGAGTCCAACCTCTGTCTTTCAAAACATCCCGGGTAAAGAGGGGCAACTGTTGATACCCAATTTTTCTCTATATATTTTTATATGCATAAATACCTTTTAAATAGCATATATATGCATATATAAGCATGCACAACATTTTTATAATTTTTCCAATAATTTTATACATTTAAATTGATTTATTTCCTTCCCTTTTATTCATAAAATCCCCAATAATGATTTCCCAAATTATTGTTATGATGATTTATTCATTTAATCTCAAGACTTATGCCAAAATATAGTTAATATATTTTTATGCATTTTTATAATTGCATTTGGTATTTTTTAAGCTAAATTGTATATAATTGCAATGTTAGCCCATTTAATAAATAATTACATTTTATATGCGTAAAATTGATTCCTATATTTTTAAAATGATAAATATATATTTTAAATTATTTTGGTACATAAAAGTATTTTTCAAGAATTGTTTATTACTTATTATAAATTAAATAGGGAAAATTTGCTATTTAAATTATAGCCAGATTTGCATTTTGATTATAGCCTATATTGAACACAACCCCCAGCCCAATTTCCTACCCAATTGCCCGACCCAGACCCTATATACACTTACCCAAACCCGGAACCCATCTACCCGATCAAATCCTGGCCGTTGATCTCCCAGATCAACTGTCCAAATCAATCCTTTCCTTTTCTAATTCCAACAACCATTAACCCTATCTTATTTCAAAAATTCCGCCGCCCTTAAATCCTCTCATTTCCTCTCTTCTCTCAACCTAACCCTAGCCTCTTTCGACCGCCTCCCTTCTCCAATGACCACCCTTCAACCCCAAGCCTCTAATGGCTCCTCTGTTTCCTTGCTTATCTTCTCTGAGGTCTTCAAGGGACCTGGGTCACGTTGACTTATATCTAAGGTTTACTATTTTTTAGCTGTTCATGGCTACTCCGGTGTGATTTCGAGAAAAATCGCACTGTAATCTAAACAGGTTCTTCATATCTTAATTTTTGTTTGCATCTCTTAGATCTGTGCTATTTTAAAACAATTCAAGTCTATTCCTTCTATGTTTTGCACTGTTCTGGAACCTCTTTTGCAAAAATCATTAATTTTAAGTGGTTTTGCTTTCTTTTAAAGTTAGGATTTTTCGGAATTTCTTCTACACTTTGTTAAATCGATTCTTCATGTTTTAACTTCTATCCTTTGCATATCTTAACTGATTCTATGTTCTTACTCCCTTTTCAACTTGCCTATGTGGAAAACCCTAATTTCTTAGTTACAGTCTTTGGTTTCTGGGTTCTGTTTGATAATGTGTTCAGTAAATCCGTATGTTTCTATGATTCCATGATTTTTTCCCATATGTTTGCTTGTTATGGTTCTTAATTGTGGTTATCCCTGCCTATTGTGTGATTTTGCCTTATTTGGTTCACCAATGTTTCTTATTCTTCACTTCTCCTTGTATCATGCTTATGTTACTAATTCAGACTATGCTCTACATGAATCCCTAATTTTATATGTGATTCTTGTCATACTCGACCTCTTAGGGTTCTGATCTTGCTTACAATGTGCTTGTTCTTATAGAATGGTGCTCAATCAATGCTACCTCCTATTCTTGCATCCTTGAATCTTTGTGATTGATTTTTTACTGATTCTGCATGTTATTTCTGATGATTTTTACCTTGTAGAATGCTTTCTGACCTTATTCTATGGTCAATCATGCTACTAATTGATTCTTAAGACTTTCCTTGATTGAAATGTACTGAACCTACCCTCTATTACCTATTGTGTAATTGTACTATACAGAAAATATTTCTTTATTTGTCATGTTCAGCCTTATACGATTTCTTTCCTTGCTTGTCATGTGTCTATGACCGTTTGAGGTTAACTCCTCAGTTAAAGGGAGTACTTTCCTTAATTTTCTGATTGACTTAAATATATATATAGCAAGTATGGGAAGTACATAAGCAAATAAGGCTCAAACAAACCTCCTTAAATCAAAGAAAAGCATATAGTTTAACATGTCTTACACGTACTGATTAGGGTCTGATTAAACTTAAAAGTTGAGGCAGACTTATTTATTGCATATTTGAGATTAGACGCCCGAATCAGGCCTGCTTGCTGGTTGTAGTTAATAAAATTTGATTCAGTTTATAAACTGTCCTATGACTTGCCTAAGTGTTAGACAAAAACCTATAGGCATGATATCTACTGATTTTAGAAAAGATGAAGTATACTGATTTTAGAAAAGGTTGTCAGTTATTTAGGAAAGACGAGTTTTGACAAAAGATCATAAATTCTGCAGACATTAGACATTGTTTTTACTGGTTTTAGACTTATAAGCGAGTGAAACATTTCAGACTTGGTTGATAGTTCCTATAGGCATGCTTTCTATGCGTTGCTGATTTTAAAAAAAAAACTTTTAGACATAATAAGAATGCAGAAACCCTATAGGCATAACATCTAATTGTAGTTGATTTTCAGAACCTATAGACATGTTCTCTACATGCATATGCAGAAGTCACGATATCTGCATGAAAGTGCAGGGTCCCTATAGTCATGGTATCTAAATGAGAATGCTAAAGTTCCTATAGACGTGGTAACTAAATGAGAATGCAGAAAATCTTATAGACATGGCGACTAAATGAGAATGCAGAAATCTTATAGGCATGGTAGCTATATGAAAATTGCAGAAATCTTATAGGCATGGTAGCTGTAAAAAAAATGTAGAAATCTTATAGGCATGGTAGCTATATGAAAAAATGTAGAAATCTTATAGGCATGATAGCTATATGAAAAATGCAGGAATCTCAAAGGCAAGTTATCTACCCTTTTTTACATGCATGGTTATCATTCCCTTTCACTAACCATCCCCAAAAGTTATTACAAATTATTACAGTCCAAATAAAATAAAGAAACATACATCAGAAATTGAAAATTACAACTAAGGAGAGCCTGATTCAGACTTCCTGTCTGAAGTATGAAGTAAACCAACTCCAAAGATCATGTTTCAAAGTCTTTCTCCCACTTGGGTATGTCAGAGTTCCCTAAGAGTTTCATAAGAACTCCGGGCAGTGCTTACACCCAAATGTATCACCATATTATGCCAAAGTGCAGTGGGGAAGGGCCAGCCCTCAAGTGTCCAAGTTCAGAGGGAACTCAAGGTCCCAAGGCAAGGCTCACAAGATGGGGACAGAACTTAGGAACTAAGAGGGAGTGTAAGTGCAGAATTCTGAAAGGGGGGAAAGGGAAACAACACACAGGGATATAGGGAATGGGGAGTTGCAAGAGGTAAAAGCATGCTAGTGGGTATAACCCAACAATGGGAGATGCTGGAACACCCATAAGCCTACTGGAACACATTGTTTAGAGGTTAGGATCCCCTAAGGGATTAAGTTCAATCCATAGACAATAACTTGTATATTTCCATGTTTTAAACTGTAACTCAAAGCACATAAAGGGAAATAGGGAATAGGGATTCATAGTAGAAACAAGCAAAATGGAATCAACATGCTATTTTAAGTATTTAACTCTGCAGAAGTAGAAAAGTAGACATAGATGCAGAAAGCTTTAAGTAAACACATTGTGGTGATGCTGAGGTTAAATTAAGATTTAACAGTTTCAAAGAAACAAACAGGGAAAAGCAGTAGTCTTGTGAAAGTTAGAATGAAGACAAGAAGAAAGAATTCTATTATGTGAGTAAGAATTCAGAAGAGATTGTGAATTATGAAGTGTGTAGTGTAGTGAAGAAATGTCGTGCCCTTTTATAGTGTAAAAACCAAGTAGAAATAAGGTAAGAAATAATTGAAGAGCTGATTGTCAATCAATTACACTCCCTTTAGTTAAGGGATTCAGATTCAAACGAGTATAAACCAATTAAGGAAATAAATTAATCAAACACTTTGTGCAATGTAGGCAATTAGGGGTGAATACATAAAAGTTATTTAAGGACAGGGTTTTTGAAATACACGGTTTGTGCGAATAAGGTAAGAGGATCAATTAACAACCAGTAAATCAAAAGGGTTTGAGATTTTGTATGAATGAATCGAGTCAAAATATGGGAAAGGTTTTTAACTTAAGGGAAATCAGCAAACAATGGAAAGAGAATCAATTAGACCCAAATTCAGAGGGAAGTAGGAACTAATCACAAATTCAAAAGCTATTTTAAAGGGAAGTCTATCATATATAAGGAGCATGTAAACATGTTAAGCATGAAGGAAGACTGTAGTGTCTTTGTATAGTCAGTAGAAAATCCAGTATAGAATAGTTTAGCAAAAGGTCAGAGTCATATAAAAGCAAGGAATGGGTCTGAAAGAGTTAGGGGTTTTGAAATAAACCCTAAGTTCAATCAAATCACATAATAAAGCTTGGCGGAACCCCCAAATTCTAGGGTTTTCACATTGAATCAAGTACAGAGATGAGAAGGCAAGTAGTTGAAACAGGCTCAGAGGTTTCAGATTTGAAACGTCTTGCATGCTTCTTTCATCAATAGAAACTCATGAGAAAAACATGATAGCAAAGTAACATGCGGAACACATAAGAAGCACTCAAAAGAAAAATACTGCTAGGAACAGTAAAAGAAACATGCTTAAGAGATTTTTTAGAAGAAACTTAAACTGGGCCTAATAGAAGGAAAATAAGGAAACTTAAGAACATAGCAGGAAAATATAGTAGGAGAAACATGCTGGAACATAGTAGAAGAAAAAAAATATAAGAACACAGTAGAAAAGCATAAGAGAGCATAGTATTGAAAACATGGTAGAAGAACATACACGCATGGAGTATATAAAACTCTGTAAAATATCATACAAGAACGAAGTGTAAGAACTTAGTAGAAGAACATACAAGAACGGAGTGTAAAAACTCGGTAAAAGAACATACAAGAACAGGGTGTAAAAACTCAGTAGAAGAACATGCAAGGTAGAAGAAAACATAAGAACACAGTAGAGGTAAATAAATACGAAAGAAAAGGAAAGGAAAGTCAGAGAAACACTTAAGCATTTTCAGAAAACCCTAGATCGGAAATGAAGCGGTTTTGAAAGTAATTTTTGCAAGAAATGTTAGGGAAATCATTTGAAAAATCAAGGAGAGCACATATACACAACAGATCTAAGGAAATCGGAGAAAACCTCGAAGGGTTAGGGTTTCAGAGGAACCCTAGAAGTGAGATAGGCTTAGAAAGGTCACCGATGTGAGTCGGAGAGGTCAGAACCAGGATCAAAACACCATGGTACGCCGGAGCAAGGCCGGCGATGACTGTGGAACCTTGAATTGGTAGAGGTCTGGGTTCAACCCTTCATGGTCAGGCCTCGAATCTTCAGGTATCAGGCGCATGGGAGCAAGAGAAGGTGAGTATAAGACTCCCATAGCCTGAGAAGCCATGGATTCTGGTGAGTTTCAAGGTGGAGGTGGTGGTAAGAGGCGGTTAGGGTTTGGGCATGTTCGAGAGGGTTTGAGAGAGTTTGAGAGTTTAGAGGTGGTTGGTTAGGTGAAATGTTTTAGGGTTAAGAGGTGTTGGTGGATTAAAAAATGAAAGGAGGGATTGTGGTCGTTGATCAAAATGATCAACGGCCTGGATCCAAAGGGAAGCCGGGCAGGTTGAATTGAATGGGTCAGGGGTCGGGTAATTTAGAAATAGGGCTGGGTAATTTGAAATTGCAATTGGGTTCAATTGGGGTGTTGATTTGGGCTAAAATTTAAATAGTGAGGGCTAGTATTTAAATGGCCACTTTTTCCCTTTTTATTTTATAAAAAATAGTAAAATGATTTCTGAAAACAAATTAAAGGTACTAAATCGATTAGTAATACACAAATATTAAATTAAAAATACTGGAGTCAATTTTTTAATTATGAATACAATTAAATCTTAAAATAGGCAAATATTGCAATTATACGAAATTTAGCTTTAAAAATACTAATCAAATTTTTAAAAATATACAAAAATTATGCCAGCTATATTTTATTATAAATATTAGAATCCAATAAGTGAATCATCAAAAAATGATAATTTTGGGGATAATTATTGGGTTTTTCTTGATAAAATAGGGTAGTAAATAGATTTAAAAATCTATAAAAATTAAGAGAAAAATAGTAAACCTTGGTCCATACATATATATCCATGGGAAGGATGAAAGAGTTATCGGGTAAAGATATGATGACCAATTTTGACCGTACAGTATGGTTTGAAGAATTTGACCGAGCTCTGGCTCCTGAGCTGCCTACATATCCCTGGTCTTATAGGAATCAGGCCATATGTAGTTCAGGATCCATCGGCGGAATATGCCGATGGAGATTTTCCAAGGCGGACGTGATTTTTGGGTTAGGATACATGGTTAAAGTCTAATAGGGCTGCGGGAACTGGAGCGAGATTGCTCCTGCTGAGACGGTCGTTGCTCGCTGGTTTACCTACAAATGAACAATATGTTGTGCGAAAATTTAAACATGATGCAGTTCCCGTCGGACCATGAAATGTTGTCTTTGGACGATTAGGATGACGTCCTGGGCCATGAAGCGTATAATAAGGATTTGCAGGCCATGAAATGGTGCTCTCGGTCTATGAGAATAATGCCTCCGAACTATGGCGCCTTTGAATAATGACATGCAAAAGATAAAAGGGGTCCTCAGGCCATGGCATGGCGTTCTCAGGCTATGAAAATGGTGCCTCCGAACAATGACGCCTTTGGATGATTTGGCGATCTTTCAGCTCATGAGATGCAGTAGGTGGCGATCTTTCAGCCAATGCAAATGTAAATGCAGTAGCGATCTTTTAGTCGATGCAAGATGTAAATAAAGTGGCGATCTTTCAGCCGATGCAAGATTTAAATAAAGTGGTGATCTTTCAGCCATGCAAGATGTAAATGAAGTGACGATCTTTTAGCCATGCAAGATGGAAGTAATGTTGCGGTCTTTCAGCTATGCAAGATGTAAGTAAAGTGGCGATCTTTCAGCCATGCAAGATGGAGGTAGAGCTTAACCTCGGAAGGCAGAATGGTAGCCTTATGCAATGCGGAGAATACAGATGGAGGTAGAGCTTAACCTCGGAAGGCAGAATGGTACCTTTAGGGGATGCAGAGAATGCAGATGGAGACAGAGCTTAGTCTCGGAAGGTAGAATGGTAGCCTTATGCAATGCAGAGAATGCAAATGGAGGTAGAGCTCAACCTCGAAAGGCAGAATGGTAGCCTTATGCAATGCAGAGAATGTAGATAGAGACAGAGCTTAGTCTCGGAAGGCAGAATGGTAGCCTTATACAATGTAGAGAATGAATATGGAGACCGAGCTTAGTCTCGGAAGGCAGAATGGTAGCCTTATGCAATGCAGAGAATGCAGATGGAAGTAGAGCTTAACCTCGGAAGGCAGAATGGTAGCCTTATGCAATGCAGAGAATGCAGATGGAGATAGAGCTTAACCTTAGAAGGCAGAATGGTAGCCTTATGCAGGAAGTAAAAATGGCAAATGGCAATAGAGTTTTCTTAGCTGATAGCAGATTGCGGTATCGTGATTACTGGGGATATAGTGCCTGCTGGGAACACTGTTGTGCGAATAGCAGTTGCGAGAAAGTGCAATGGTTTGGAGAGTTGTATTCTTGAACTTTGTGAGTAAGCGTATAGTATATTTGATGATTTTGCAACTCAAGTGCCTGTATCCAAAGAAAAATCGTGAGTTTCTAAAGGGGGAAAAGTTAGTTCGTATCCCCCTGGCTTTACTTGACCTGCTCGATTTTGATCCGCTGATGCCGTATATATCACCGGGGCAGTGTTGCTAAACAAGGCAATTTTAGTAATAAACATGCATGATTTAGTAAAAGCATAATATAAGTAGATAATTAAGAATAGTTCTCTTTAGATGAACCGACGACTGCAATGTGGTTCAAGACATTGCAACTTCTCTTGCTCCGGAATTTTGAGGGTCCTCCTCAAAATTCTGCCCCAGTTTACTGGGTTGTTGCTTCTGACGGCTGTTAATGATAAATGGCTGGAATCGACTTCGGAATTTTGAGGGTCCTCCTCAAAATTCTGCCCCAGTTTCCAATAGTGGGGGAAGTGGAAAATTTTATTGGATTGTGACCGAACCCATACGGTTGCCTACGTATCCCCTCTTAAACGGGAATCAGGTCAGGCGTAGTTCAAATTACATCATAAAAGAATGAATAAAGGTTACACATTGTATCGCTTGACTGCGTCTGAATTGATTGGCTTTGGCCAGACTTCTCCGTCCATTTCTGCAAGTATGAGGGCTCCTCCTGTTAGAACCCGGTGAACCATGTACGGACCCTATTAGTTGGGAGAGAATTTTCCTGTGACTTCATCTTGATGTGGAAAGATTTTCTTTAACACCAGCTGCCCCGGTGCGAACTTTCTCAGCTTGACTCTTTTGTTGAAGGCTCTGGACATTTTGTTCTGATAAAGCTGACCATGGAAAACTGCATTCATTTTTTTCCATCTATAAGAGCCAGCTGCTCGTAACGACTCTTCACCCACTCTACATCGTCGAGTTTTGCTTCCTCTATGATCCTCAAGGAAGGGACTTCCACTTTGGCAAGAATGACCGCTTTTGTACCATATACTAACATGTAGGGGGTTGCCCCTATTGATGTGTAGACTGTGGTGCGGTATCCTAATAAAGTAAATGATAGCTTCTCGTGCCACTGCTTAGGCTTCTCTATCATTTTTCTTAGTATCTTCTTGATATTCTTGTTGGCGGCCTCTACAGCTCCGTTCATCTGAGGTCTGTAGGCTGTAGAATTCTTGTATTTGATCTTGAAGGTTTCACACGTGGATTTCATCAAATCACTGTTGAAGTTGGAGCCATTATCAGTAATGATTGACTCTAGAATTCCGAACTGACACATGATACGGTCGTCGATTAAATCCGCCACAACATTCTTAGTCAATGCCCTGTAAGATGTTGCTTCAACCCATTTGATAAAATAATCAATTGCTACTAGGATAAACTTATGCCCATTTGATGCGGTAGGTTCGATTGGTCCGATAACATCCATTCCCCAGGCGGCGAACGACCACGACGAGCTTGTTGAATTAAGCTCATTTGGAGGCACCTTTATCATGTACGCATGTATTTGGAAGCGGTGGCACTTTCAGCCATATTGGATGCAGTCTGTTTCCATAGTAATCCAAAAGTAACCAACTCGGAGTATTTCTTTGCTAAAACAAAGCCATTCATATGTGAACCGCAAGTCTCTGCATGAATTTCCTCTAATAGCCTGGATGCTTCCTTTGCGTCAACACACCTTAATAATCCCAAATCAGGAGTCCTCCAGTACTGGATTCCTCCGGTATGAAAGAAATTGTTGGATAACCTCCGAAGCATGCGCTTTTGAATAGCGTTTGCGAGCTCTGGGTATTCTCCTATTGCCAAGTATTCCTTGATATCATGAAACCAAGTCTTTGCGTCTGCTTCTTCTTCGACATGAGCACAGTAAGCGGGCTGATCATAGATCTTTACTGGAATGGGATCAATGAAATTCTTATCTGGATATTGTATCATGGATGATAGGGTAGCCAGTGCATCAGCGAATTCATTCTGGATCCTGGGAACATGCTGGAATTCTGTCTTTGTGAACCTCTTTCTCAACTCATGCACATGATGCAGATAAGGGATTATCTTGGAGTTCTTGGTCTCCCATTCTTCTCGGACCTGATGTATAAGCAAATCTGTATCCCCAATTACTAGCAACTCTTGGATATTCATGTCAATGTCCATCTTGAGCCCTAAGATGCAGGCTTCATACTCGGCCATATTGTTAGTGCAGGGGAACCTAAGTTTGGCAGACACTGGATAATGCTGACCGGTTTCTGATACTAGGACCACTCCTACGCCAACTCCTTTGAAATTTGCTGCTCCATCGAAAAGCATTCTGCAACCGTCATAGGATTATGCAATGTCTTCTCCTATGAATGATACAAAATATGTTTTTAAGGGTTCGTATTCTCCGTCCACGGGATTTTCAGCAAGGTGATCTGCTAGTGCATGTCCTTTGATTGGTTTCTGAGTCACATAGACAATGTCAAATTCACTCAACAGGATTTGCCACTTGGCCAGCTTGCATGGGCTTCTGAAAGATGTACTTCAAGGGATCCATTCTTGATATGAGATATGTAGTATAGGCACAAAATTTGTGCCTCAACTTCTGAGCTACCCAAGTCAAAGCACAATAGGTGCGCTCTAACAGAGAATACCGAGCCTCGTACGGGGTGAACTTCTTACTGAGGTAATAGATGGCCTGCTCCTTCCTCCCTGTTTCATCATGTTTCCCCAGAACACAACCGAACGCTCCATCCAATACTACAAGGTAGAGTAATAGAGGTCTGCCCGACTCAGGTGGAACTAAGACTGGTGGTGTTGATAGGTATTCCTTGATTCTATCGAAAGCTTTTTGGCAATCATCAGTCCATGTGGTAGCGGTGTCCTTATTCAACATCTTAAAGATCGGCTCACAGATGACCATAGACTGTGCTATGAACCGACAGATGTAGTTAAGTCTTCCCAGGAAGCTCATTACATCCTTCTTGTTCTTTGGCAGTGGCAGTTCTTGAATAGATTTGACCTTAGATGGATCAAATTCTATCCATCGGCGACTCACAATGAACCCAAGTAGTTTTCCGGCAGGAACCCCAAATGCACATTTTGCGGGATTCAGTTTCAGGTTGTATCTTCTCAGTCTGTTGAAGAACTTCCTCAAATATTCCATGTGGTTAGTGGCTTTCTTGGACTTTAGGATGACATCATCTACATACACCTCAATTTCCTTATGTGTCATAGCATGGAAGATAGTAGTCATGGCCCTCATGTAGGTGGCCCCTACATTCTTTAACCCGAATGGCATTGTCTTGTAGCAGTACATCCCCCATGGCGTAATGAAAACCATTTTCTCAGCATCTTCTTCGTCCATCCAGATTTGATGATATCCAGCAAAGCAATCTAGAAATGATTGCAACTCATGCTTGGCGCAATTGTCGATCAGGATGTGTATTTTTGGCAAGGGGAAGTCATCCTTTGGACTGGCCCGATTGAGATCACGGTAGTCGACACAGACTCTGACCTTTCTATCCTTCTTCGTCACCGGCACAATATTGGATAACCATGTCGGATATTCTACTACCCTGAAAACCTTAGCTTTGACATGCTTAGTAACTTGTTCCTTGATTTTCAGACTCATGTCGGGTTTAAACTTTCTGAGCTTCTATTTTACCGGTGGACATGTTGGATCCATTGGCAGTTTGTGGGCCACAATAGATGTTCTCAAACCAGTCATGTCATCATATGACCAGGCGAATATGTCCTCATATTCCCTTAGAAATTGTGTGTACTCTTCCTTTTCAGATGGTGACAAATAAACGCTGATCCAAGTTTCTTTGATATTTTCTGCATCTCTCCGGTTAACAATCTCGGTCTCGTCCAGGTTATACTTAGGTTTGTTCTCAAAATTTTCAACCTCTTTAACAATCTCTTACGGTATATCATCTTCCCCTGAATCAATGTACGTTTGTTGCATTGTCTCATTACATGTCACAGCCATTGGTTCATCAAGATAAGTAATAGTAATGTTGTATAAGTAAAGTAATGAGAGAAAACAATAAGAGTAAGATTTGTAAGGAAACCGAAATGCTTTGATAAATTTCATAACTATTTTGAACATTGGAAGATCTTATTGTGAAAATTCAAAAATGCGAAATCAACTAGTAAAAATAAAAGATAGTGCATAATGCTTTGTTTAGCCTTGCTACCCCGAGGCTTTCTGGGCTCTGGTGGTTCTGATGGTCCAATTGTTGAGGCATGCTCCTCGGCTTACGGCCTATATGGAAGGGCCTTCATCCCCTCCTCCTCGAAAATGACACAACAATCCATGTCATCATCTTTTAAGAACAAATTCCTCACTGCTGCCAGTGCTTCCTCTTCTTCCGACCCATAGATAACATCGGGCGGCTGTAACGTCTTCTCCAAATGTTGTATTTGCTACTCCAGCAGGTAGTATTGACCGCGCCATGGTGGCGACCAGTTGTTGAATTCCTCCCAAGTATACTCGTATCCCAGACCAAAAGTGGTGCCATGTTCCTTCAATTTGATAAGCTTGGCGATTCCTTGGAGGTTCTTCACAAGTCCCTTGCCATGTTCATATCCGCACCAATTTAGTATGCTCTCAATTTTGTTGCCCGACCACTTGTCTTTGTCGACGGCATCGACTCGCTCGATGTGGTGATAGGTTTCCCCGCCTATCCTTCTCCTTCCCCCAATCGCTGGGATGGTTTGGCGACTATATATGGGATTGCTACCATCACCGTGAATGATCACCTCTTGGTGGTTCCACTCAAATTTCACTGCCTGATGCAGTGTCGATGCTACGGCCCCAGCATCATGAATCCATGTCTGTCCCAATAGCAAGTTGTAAGATGCCGGCACGTCTATAACTTGAAAATCAACGTCGAACCAAATAGGATCCATTTGCAAACACAGGCTGATTTCCCAAATGGTGGATCTTTGGGAACCGTCGAAAGTTTTAACATTGATGGCCCCATCCTTGATCTCATGAAGCCCCTTCCCCAATGTTCTAAGTGTTACTAACAGAAAAATATTGAGGCTGGACCCTCCATCAATCAGGACCCTAGTGATAAAATAATCTTCGCATTGCACGGTGATGTGCAATGCTTTGTTGTGACTCAACCCTTCTGGTGGCAGCTCATCTTCATGAAAAGTGATCTTGTGACTTTCCAATAACTACCCTACCATGTTTGCCATTTCTCCTCCGGTGATGTTTCATGGTACATATGCCTCACTCAGCACCTTTAACAAGGCATTCTTATGTGCATCAGAACTTTCAGAAAAGCTAGGATAGAAATATGTGTCGGTGTTTTGTTCAGCTGATCAATGACTGAGTATTCCTTGGCTTGTCTCTTTATCCAAAGATCATTAGGCCCGGTTTCAATGATGGTCGGCCAACTAGAGGCCTACTTACTCGAATCAACTAAATGCTCCAAAGTATAAACCCTGTCGGTTCTTGTCATACCCTGTGCCGCAACCGTTTCCCCGAATTTACCTTTCTATTTCCTTCTCGCCTCGGCTGTGTAAACCCAAGGTATGGCATTTTTGGAACGGTGTTACGACAGACATTGTTACTGGGATTGAAACCTTTACTCTGAACGGAGCACGTGTATTGGAGGGTAAAACTGCAACTTCAAACGGTGCTGGTACGTTTGCTGGAGATCCAAAATCGACCTCAATTGGTGTTGCCGTCTTTGTACGGGGTGGTGCTTCAAACTCAAGTGGTACAGACATGTTTACCTCGGCATCCCCAGAAGGCTATGTCTGGACTACAATCGGATTGAGGGTGGCTATTGGCTTCCTTTATTCGTCACCTTCTGTGATTAAACCGATCGATCCTTCAGGATCCCAATCAACCTCTATTTCAATCATGTGAACACTTCCACCCTTATGGTTTGGTAGAGGGTTGTTGACGACGTTTGGAGTAGGCTCCTTTGCTACAATGTTCTTGTTATCGATCAAAGTCTGGATCTTATCTTTCAGAGAGCGGCATTCATCAATGGTATGTCCCTTCATGCCGAAATGGTATGTATAGGATTTATTTGGATTGACCCACTGAGAAGGGTTTACAGGGGTTATAGTAGGGATAGGGGTGATATAACCAACAACTTTGAGCCTTTCATACAGCTGGTCGATTGGTTCAGCAATGGCGGTATACTATTTGGGAGGTCCGCGATCGAAATTTTGTCGAGGTCTAGGAAAGTTTTGATGTGTGGGAGGTGATTGATAGTGGGATGACTAAGCATTGTAGGCTTGGTAGACATGCTCAGATTGGGAATATCTGGGTGAAGTAGGTTGATATGTAGGAGGTGGGGATGATTGGTAAGTAGGTGGTAGAGTTTGATAAGAGGGTGAGGGTGCTTGGTAATTCCGGGTAGGCTGACATGTTAGTGGAGGTATCAGATAGGCTTGGTATTTGATAGGGGATTTGGCTCTTTGTGCAACCATTACAGCACCTACGTTCCTTTTCTTGGATGTACCACCAGACTGTAAAGCCTTATTGGTAGCTTGCAAAGCTTTAAAGTTTGTAACCATACAACTTTTGATGCCTTCCTTGATCCTTTCCCCTAGCTTGATGATGCCGGAAAATTTCTAGCTCTCAATCAACATCAGTCTTTCATAGTACTGTGGGTCTTGAGCCCAGACGAAAAACTTGTTCATTTGATCTTCTTTTAAAGCAGGTCTGACCTTAGCAGCTTCTGATCTCCAGCAAGTGGCATACTCGCAGAATGTTTTCGTGGGCTTCTTCTTTAAGTTCTGGATGTAGAACACATCTGGTGCATTTTTTGTGTTGAACCTGAACTTGTCCATAAAGTCGTATGCCATACTCACTCAGTTCGACCATTTCTTCGGGTCTTGGCTAATGTACCAAGATAGATCATCTCCCTTCAGACACCTCATGAAAAGCTTCATGCGAATCCTTTCATCTTTCCCTACTCCGACCAGCTTGTTGCAGTATGTTCTCAAGTGGACTCTCGGATCCCGTGTACCATCAAACATATTGAACTTAGGAGGTTTGTACCCCTCGAGCAGTTTGACATCTGGTTGTATGCAAAGATCTTTGTAGTTCAACCCTTCAATCCCCTTAATTCCCTCATCACCCTGAATTCAACTAGTGAATCTCTTGAGTTCTGCAGCCAGGTTCCTGATGAGTGAGTCTTTATCATCAGACTCTGGTATGCTTGAGATAGGTTGGGTGGAGGGTGTCATAGTTTCCACCTAGATGGGGGTGTTATGGTGGAAATGGTTATTTGTGGAATTCAGAGGTTTTGGGATGAGTAGTGGAGTGTGGCAAGTATTGCAGTGGTGGTGAGGGAAAATGACAAGTTTGCTAGATTCCGAACCTGATCAAGTTCCTCCTAAAATTTCATCAGTTTCTGCTCGAGGTGGGATGCACTTTCTTTGGAGACCTGAGCACCATGAATGACCTCTACCCGTTCAATTGAGTTTTCCTTTCTAGTGTTGTTCAAATCTTCCATCTTACCTTTGTTCTTGCTTCTGATAGGACTATGAGGAGCTGTGGGTGGAGGGCCCTTTGATCTTGTGGAATATGATGACAATGCCAGAGTGCACGAACTAACCTTTGGGGAGGGGAGTAAATAAAAAAAAGTAAAAACAAAAAGGTAACAAGTCAATGGGGATTATAAGAAAGTGTTACGATATTTAAAGACATAGTGCAAGAATGTAAATCGCGTCCTAATTTGGGAGCCTCGTTGTGCCTGACGTAGGCCTAGCGACAAATTGATTTGGGGAACTTAGAATGCTAAATGCCTCATTTTATTGATAAAAGTAGACGAATGCCAAAACGATACTAAATAAAAAGGAATAAAATGTCACTAGTGGCCATTGGCCTTGTTACATTTCATAAAGTAAAAGAAAACTCCTATCTATTTGGTCCCAGAAGGACCCTCCCCAAACTTGACATCTTTGACTCCATCGAACAGCTTCACTAGATCGCGAAGTCCCAGCAACAGGTAGGCTCTGGCTAGGTGTCCACCCTCGTTTCCTTCAACATTCTGGCAGTCCTCGATCCTCTTGAGAAACTTCCTTTGCAGCTCCACTAAACCTCGTTCCAGGTATCCTAATCGTTTGTTGGCACTGACAACCATGTCTTTCCACTCTTCAATTAGTTTTTGGTGGGCTTCTTGAATCTTGCGGTGCTCTCTTTCACATTCCCGAATCCTCTTGTGCAGTTGGTTGTATTTGACCTATGCTTCAACCTTTTCATCGATGATTCTGTGACCTCGAACAAACCTGGATTGGCCCAGACCATTGTGATTATCCTCCATCCAGCCTGAATAGTATGGGGTGCATCCAGCATGGTATCTGTCTCGTTTGATAGTATTTCTTCCCATGATGATCTTGCAATGCCACATATGCTGAGCTTGGCACATATAAGAACTGTCACCAGCATGGAAGACAGCCCGGAAGTGACTCATCTTATTGACCCTTGGTATAACCTGCTTCCTACCAGCCTGTCTCATAACTCGGAGAGGGACATAAGGGTACCTCTCAAACCGATCAATATCAGAAATGGTGCATCCCTGGATTGGGAGATGAACTCTTCAGTAGGGAACCACTCGAACATCCATTGTATTTGATCCTTAGTTAGATTTTCAACCAGCTCCACCCACCCCTTGGCATCTTCTGGCTGAGCAAACATGTTGGGCATGTAGTTCATTCGCCTTGGTATATGGAAGGAAATATGATCGTCCCAGTCTCTACACTGAATCTCTTGCCGATATTCACCTCTTTGAAGATGCTCCATGAGCCAGAGCTGGAGTAGCAAGTTGCAGCCCTCGAAGTGTGGTGCTCCTTGTTGACACTTTTCCAAGGCTCAGTATATCTCTGCGATGATCATGGGCACTATGCTAAATGGTTGTCCACCAATTCCCTCCATCAAAGTTTTGGTGACCATGGCTAGCCCGGTGTGGATACTTGATTTCTTTCTTGGAAACACTATCATCCCCAAGAAGCAGAACATGAAGACAAAGACCCTTCGGTGAATATGCTCCGACGATGTAAGGGCAATCATCCGGATATGTACGGTAGGATTTTCTGTGACCGTACCTCTTGTACAAATAATCAAAGGGAATATAGGACTCCTTCAAACATGTTAAGTCTAGATTCTTCTTTAGGCCCATCATTTTGAGAAAACCTCTACCCTTGCGATTTTCCGGAATTAACAAACCCGGGGTCTCCCATGGTATACTAGCCAATCCTCCTATTTCCACTAGCAGGGGTGTCATCTCAATCTCTCCGAAGCGAAACACAGACCTATCACAATCACAGAACAAAGTAGCAGCTTCTATGATATTGTTGTTGGGTTGGACCTTTAGGAGGGTAGATAAATTTCCTAGGTATTTCCGGACAAGAGTCTGATCACTGGAATGAAGATCCTCCCACCAGCTTAGCAACCTTGGGTGGATGTTTGTGACCATGCCGAATCTGGGGACTTCGTGCCTCATGATTCTGCAAGACAAAAGGGTTAGGCCCTTACCCCCACCAGACTCGACTATTAAATACCAATAATTGGCATAAAAGCATGTAGTTCTCCAAATAAATGCACAAAACATGATAGTGTCCGTTTGAGTTTTTGGGAAACCTAGAGGACTTTGGACAAGGCTATCTTAAAGAGTCATTATGTGGACAACATAACTGACTCGGCTAGGTTTGACCGTGATGCATGCATAGTTTAAACAGAGTAAGGTTTTTATGGGGTTTTAGACTGGTACCCTTAAGCGGACAACTCAAGAGGGATAGGCACGGAACCGTCGACTACACTGTTGATCGACTAGTTTTACCGCACATACTCCTTTGCCGGATTTAAAGGGTGATAATATCGGAAGAGCGCAACCACTCATTATAAGCGTTGCTATGGTAATTTGTTTGGCACGAGTATAATATGATGTTGAATATGCAGTTGCAATAATAAAACAAGTTGTCACGTATTTGCACATAAAGTAATAATTACAACAATTCCTCAGAATTTAAAACGGTAATAAAGGAAGCAGTAAAGGAAGGCAGTAAAAGAAATAAAAGAAAGAAACAAAGAGCCAAGTCAGTTTTGTAGTTGAAGAGGGAAATAAATATTTAAAAGCATTAAATAAAGACATGTAAAGAAGCATAAAGTCACAAAAAGCATGAAATGGTAAAAGCCTAAAAGATATCCCCAGTAGAGTAGCCATACTGTCGCGCTCCCTTTTTCTCGCAAAATTGGGTTTATGACATTTGGGAGGACAACTCGTTCCCTTTTGGGAATTGGGTTTGAATTGAAGAGTCGCCACCTAATGATTAAAGTGCATTAGGACACTAAGAAGGGTTTGATTTAGAAAACCAGAGATTTGGGTAAGGGCCTGAAATTATCCCGAGGGGAAGGTGTTAGGCACCCCTCAGGATCCACTAGTGTGGTTCCTGCCAGGCTATGGTTGTGACTCTAAGTACAAATAACATGTAGGCAAGTAAAGCTTCCAAATAAAAGGAGATTTTCACGTAATGGTTACAAATAAACAAAAGTAAGAAAAAGGAACTAAAAGAGTTGATTTTCTTAAAAGAAATGGTAAAAAAAGATTTAAAAGAAACAAAGAAAACAAAGGGAAGGGGGGGGGGGTTCCTAGGTTTATTAATAATATGGATCACCCCACACAACATCCAGTAATCACTCCTCAATGAGGGGCTACACGTGATGTTATCGCGTGGCCATCATTTCCATATCTACCATTCCCACCCCGTTAAGGTATTAAAGCGCAGATCGATCTCGTTTACTTATTGCATGCTATTACCCGCCCCAATCCTATCAGCCCCGGAGGAACTTGGGACTACTATTCCTAAAAGAGAGGAGAAGTTGGGCTTATTTGTGGTTTCAAAGATAAAAATACTAAGGCAACAAGCAAATATATATATATAGCAAGTATGGGAATCACATAAGCAAATAAGGCTCAAACAAACCTCCTTAAATCAAAGAAAAACATATAGTTTAACATGTCTTACATGTACTGATTAGGGTCTGATTAAACCTAAAAGTTGGGGCAGACTGATTTATTGCATATTTCAGATAAGATGCCCGAATCAGGCCTGCCTGCTGGTTGTAGTTAATAAAATCTGATTCAGTTTATAAACTGTCCTATGGCTTGCCTAAGTGTCAGACGAAAACCTATAAGCATGATATCTATTGATTTTAGAAAAGATGAAGTATACTTATTTTAGAAAAGGTTGTTAGTTATTTAGAAAAGATGAGTTTTGACAAAAGATTATAAATTCTGCAGACATTAAACATTGTTGTTACTGGTTTTAGACTTATAAGAGAGTGAAACGTTTCAGACTTGGTTGATAATTCCTATAGGCATGCTATCTATGCGTTGCTGATTTTAAAAAAAAAAACTTTTGGACATAATAAGAATGCAGAAACCCTATAGGCATGACATCTAATTGTAGTTGATTTTCAGAACCTATAGACATGTTCTCTACATGCATATGCAGAAGTCACGATATCTGCATGAAAGTGCAGAGTCCCTATAGTCATGGTATCTAAATGAGAATGCTGAAGTTCCTATAGATGTGGTATCTAAATGAGAATGCAGAAAATCTTATAGACATGGTGACTAAATGAGAATGCAGAAATCTTATAGGCATGGTAGCTATATATGAAAAATGCAAAAATCTTATAGGCATGGTATCTATATGAAAAAATGTTGAAATCTTATAGGCATGGAGGCTATATGAAAAATGCAGGAATCTTATAGGCAAGTTATCTACCCTTTTGTACATGCATGGTTACCATTCTCTTTCACTAACCATCCCCAAAAGCTATTACAAGTTATTATAGTCCAAATAAAATAAAGAAAAATACATCAGAAATTGAAAATTACAACCAAGGAGAGCCTGATTCAGACTTAATGTCTGAAGTATGAAGTAAACCAACTCCAAAGATCATGTTTCAAAGCCTTTCTCCCACTTGGGTGTGTCATAGTTCCCTAAGAGTTTCATAAGAACTTCGGTCAGTGCTTACACCTAAATGTATCACCATATTACGCCAAAGTGCAGTGTGGAAGGGCCAGCCCTCAGGTGTCCAAGTTCAGAGGGAACTCAAGGTCCCAAGGCAAGGGTCACAAGAGGGGGATAGAACTTAGGAACTAAGAGGGAGTGTAAGTGCAGAATTCTGAAAGGGGGGAAAGGGAAACGGCACACATAGGGATATAAGGAATGGAAAGTTGCAAGAGGTAAAAGTAGACTAGTGGGCATAACCCAACAATGGGAGATGCTGGCACACCCATAAGCCTACTAGAACACATTGTTTAGAGGTTAGGATCCCCTAAGGGATTAAGTTCAATCCCTAGACAATAACTTGTATATTTCCATGTTTTAACTGTAACTCAAAGCACATAAAGGGAAATATGGAATAGGGATTCATAGCAGAAACAAGCAAAAGGGAATCAACATGCTATTTTAAGTATTTAACTCTGCAGAAGTAGTAAAGTAGACATAGATGCAGAAAGTTGTAAGTAAACACATTGTGGTGATGCTAACGTTAAATTAGGACATACAAGTTTCAAATAAACAAACATGGAAAAGTAGTAGTCTTGTGAAAGTCACAATGCAGACAAGAAGAAGGAAGAATTCTATTATGTGAGTAAGAGTTCAGAAGAGATTATGAATTGTGAAGTGTGTAGTGTAGTCAAGAAAGGTCATGCCCTTTTATAGTGTAAAAACCAAGTAGAAATAAGGTAAGAAATAATTGAAGAGCTGATTGTCAATCAATTACACAAGACTCCCTTTAGTTAAGGGATTCAGATTCAAACGGGTATAAACCAATTAAGGAAAGAAATTAATCAAACACTTTGTGCAAAGTAGGCAATTAGGGGTGAATACATAAAAGTTATTTAGGGACGGGGTTTTTGAAATACACGGTTTTTGCGAATAAGGTAAGAGGATCAATTAACAACCAGTAAATAAAAAGGGTCTGAGATTTTGTATGAATGAACCGAGTCAAACGATGGGAAAGGTTTATAACTTAAGTGATATCAACAAACAATGGAAAGGGAATCAATTAGACCCATATTCAGAGGGACGTAGGAACTAATCACAAATTCAAAAGCTACTTTAAAGGGAAGTCTATCATATATAAGGAGCGTGTGAACATGTTAAGCATGAAGGAAGACTGCAGTGTAATTGTAAAGTCAGTAGAAAATCCAGTATAGAAAAGTTTAGCAAAAGGTCAGAGTCATATGAAAGCAAGGAATGGGTATGAAAGAGTTAGGGGTTTTGAAATAAACCCTAAGTTCTATCAAAGCACATAATTAAGCTTGGTGGAACCCCCAAATTCTAGGGTTTCCACATTGAATCAAGTACAGAGATGAGAAGGCAAGTAGTTGAAACAAGCTCAGAGGTTTCAGAGTTGAAACCTCTTGCATGCTTCTTTCATCAACAGAAACTCATAAGAAAAACATGATAGCAAAGTAACATGCAGAACACAGTAGAAGCACTCAAAATAAAAACACTGCTAGGAACAGTAAAAGAAACATGCTTAAGAGATTTTTCAGAAGAAACTTAAACTGGGCTTAATAGAAGGAAAATAAGGAAACTTAAGAACTTAGCAGGAAAATACAGTAGGAGAAACATGCTGGAACATAGTAGAAGACAAAAAATATAAGAACACAATAGAAAAGCATATGAGAGCATAGTATGTAAAACATGGTAGAAGAACATACAACAATGGAGTATATAAAACTCAGTAAATGATCATACAAGAACGGAGTATAAAAACTCAGTAGAAGAACATACAAGAACGGAGTGTAAAAACTCGATAAAAGAACATACAAAAATGGGGTGTAAAAACTTAGTAGAAGAACATGCAAGGTAGAAGAAAACATAAGAACACAGTAGAGGTAAATAACCACAAAAGAAAAGGAAAAGAAAGTTAGAGAAACACTTAAGCATTTTCAGAAAACCCTAGATCGGAAACGAAGCGGTTTTGAAAGTAATTTTTGAAAGAAAAGTTAGGGAAATTATTTGAAAACTCAAGGAGAGCATAGATACACAATGGATCTAAAGAAATCGGAGAAACCCTCGAAGGGTTAGGTTTCAAAAGAACCCTAAAATGAGATAGGCTTAGAAAGGTCACCGATCTGAGTCGGAGAGGTCAGAACCAGGCTCAAACACCATGGTACACCGGAGCAAGGCCAGCGATGACTCTGCAACCTTGAATTGGTAGAGGTCTGGGTTCAACCCTTCATAGTTAGGCCCCGAATCTTCAGGTATCAGGCGAGTAGGAGCAAGAGAAGGTGAGTATAAGACTCCCATAGCATGAGCAGCCATGGATTCCAGTGGGTTTCAAGGTGGAGGTGGTGGTAAGAGGCGGTTAGGGTTAGGGCATGTTGGAGAGAGTTTGAGAGTTCAGAGGCGGCTGGTTAGGTGAAATGTTTTAGGGTTAAGGGGTGTTGGTGGATTAAAAAAGGAAAGGAGGGATTGTGGTCGTTGATCAAAATGATCAACGGCCTGGATCAAAAGGGGAACCGGGCGGGTTGAATTAAATGGGTTAGGGGTCGGGTAATTTATAAATAGGTCCGGGTAATTTGAAATTGCAATTGGGTTTAATTGGGGTGTTGATTTGGGCTAAAATTTAAATAGTCAGGGCTAGTATTTAAATGACCACCTTTCCCTTTTTATTTTATAAAAAATAGTAAAATAATTTCTGGAAACAAATTAAAGGTACTAAATCGATTAGTAATACACAAATATTAAATTAAAAATACTGGAGTCAATTTTATAATTATGAAAATAATTAAATCTTAAAATAGACTAATATCGCAATTATACACAATTTAGATTTAAAAATACTAAACAAATTTGTAAAAATATGAAAAAATTATGCCAACTATATTTTAATATAAATATGAGAATCCAATAAGTGAATCATCCAAAAATGATAATTTTGGGGATAATTATTGGGTTTTTCTTGATAATATAGGGTAGTAAATAGATTTAAAAATCTATAAAAATTAAGAGAAAAATAGTAAACCTTGGGCCATACTTATATATGGCTTAAAGCCATAGAAAATATTCTTGATCAATTGAATAGCGTAAAAGAGGTATGAAGGTTGACTAGAAGATTGGCAGCCCTTAGTAGAATTATATCTAGGTCCCTCGAAAAGTGTGACAATTCTTTTCATTATTAAAAAAGAAGAATGACTTCTCATGGACATTGAATGCCAGCAAGCATTGAACGATTTGAAAAAATACCTGTCTAGCACACCTTTGAGGTCAAAACCGAAGGATGAAGAACAATTGTTAGTATATCTGGCGGTGTCAAAAGTAGCGGTAAGTGAAGTTCTAGTCTGGAAAGATGAATGTACGTGTTTCCCTATTTATTATGCTAGTAAAATACTCTCAGGTGCGGAAACTCGATATCCGCACCTAGAAAAATTAGTTCTAGCTCTCGTAGTTCCCTCTCTAAAGCATAGGCCTTACATTTAATGTCACCCTATAATAGTTGTGATGACTTTTCCATTAAGGAATGTCCTTCATAAACATGAGTTATTGGGTCGATTGGATAAATGGATGGTTGAAATTAGTCAATTTGATATTGATTATAAACCGTAGACTACAGTCAAATAGCACATTTTGGCCAACTTTGTGTCTGACTTTAGTTCGAGGATGATGCCTTCAGTTGCAAAAGATGTAGTTTTGGTATCGAAGAATGTGTCTGGAGTCTAGAACTTGTTTATGGATGGAGCATCCAATGTAAAAATGTATGATCTTGGGATTGTATTAATTATTACTTTGGGAGAAATTCTAAGGTTGGCCGTACAAACTTTTCCTCTAATTAACAATGAAGCTGAGTATGAGGTTTGGTTTGCAGGACTTGAATTAGCCTAAGGACTAGGCTCCGATGTTATTGAAGTAAAGTGTGATATCCAACTGGTCGTTAATCAGATGTATGGGATTTTTGATAGTAAAATATAGCATATGAAGCAATACTTAAACAAAGTCCAAGTTTTACTTTTCCGATTCAAAATGGTTGGTGATCTATGTTCCAAGAGAGAAAAATATGGAGATTGATGCATTAGCTGACTTGGGTTCTTCAACAGAGTTAAAAAGTGTTGATTCTGGCTCAGTTATATAGTTGTTGCATTAGGTCCTAGATATGGATGGTTATTGTGAAGTTACTTCAACAAACCTAATCTAGGATTGGAAAAATGAATTTATTGAATATCTAAGGCATGTTTCCTAAAGATTCAAAAGCCTCCCAAGCACTAAGAACAAAAGTTGTCCAGTATTGTCTTGTTGATGGACAATTATATCAGAGATCTTTTCTGGGTGGTTTGGCTCGATTCTTTTGACCACCTGAAGCGGATTATGCAATGAGCGAAGTTCATGAAGGAGTTTGTGGCAATCATTCCGGAGCAGATTCATTGGTGCTCAAATTAATAAGAGCCAATTACTATTGGCCTTGAATGGAGCAAGATGCTATGATGTTTGTGCAAAAGTGTGATAAATTTCAATGTTATTCTCAATTAGTACATCGGTCGGCTAAACTTGTGCATTCAGTTTATTTGTCTTGGCCGTTTATGAAATAGGGGATGGATATAGTTGGACCTTTGCCTCAAGGAACCGGACAAGTAAAATTTATTTTTATTATGACTGATTAGTTTACTAAATGGGTTGATATAGGTGTTTTCAAAAAGTTGGAGAATGAGAGGTGATAGATTTCATTAGGAAGAAGATTATTTGTCAATTTGGAGTGCCAAAAGAAATTCCCTGTGACAACGGGTCACAATTCATAGGCTCCCAAGTAAATAAATTCCTAGAGGGGTTGAAGATTAAAAGGATCACATCATCTCTGTATCATACAAGTGCTAATGGTCAAGCGGGATCAACAAACAAAGTAATAATTCAAAACCTCAAAAGGAAATTAGAGGATGCAAAGGTAGGTGGCCTAAGGAGTTACTGGGTATATTATAGGCGTACTGAACCATGGAAAATCATGCACTAGAGAAACATCTTTCTCTTTTGTATATGGAGATGAATCATTGATTCCGATGGAGATAGGTGAACCAATTATGAGCTTTTCTCGGAAAAACGAGTAGGAAAAAGTTGAAGCTATGTTGATTGACTTGGATTTTCTTGATGAGCACCGAGATTTGGTTTATGTGAGGATGATTACATATAAGCAATGAATCTAAAGGTATTTTAATAGTAGAGAAAATATTCATCATCTTAAAGTTGGAGACTTGGTTCTATAAAATGTGACTCATAATACCCGAGAGGTCAACGCCAAAGAATTGGGATCAAATTGAGAAGGACCTTACCAAATTTCTACTATAACGAGTAAAGGTTCGTATCAATTGGAAAATAAAGTTCGAGTTAATTTATAAAGAAAATTGAACGTGACTCATATTGTTGAAGATCGCTGATTATACTGAAACTACGCACTGTACTCTTTTTTTCTTCGTCCAATTTTTGTCCCAAATGGATTTTTCTTGTAAGGTTTTTAATGAGGAAGCAACATAAAATGTACTGCAAACATGAATTGCTAATGGCAATAGAAAATGTAAGGTTTAAATACTCATATTTTGCATTTGAATACTGGGGGAGAAGCTACTCCTACCAAAATAGTAAAAGTATCAATGATAGCTTCAAAAGGAAAGTGAAGTATCTGGTAACACAATAATACCAGGGACTGCTTAAACCGAGAAACATATTTTGAACTTAAAAGTTTAGTTATTATGAATCACTTCAAGTCAGGATCGGGGGTTGCATATCAATCCCTATATAAATAAGAAGTATAAATTACCTATATGTATTGACAATTCATTTATTTCGCAAATGTAAAAAATTTCTTGCTTGACTAAATGTACTTTTGAAAATTGAAGGAATAAATGAAATGTGACGACCCGACCGGTCGTCTTAAGAATTTATGCCCCGATCCCCCATTAACTGCTTACCCCAAGTTTATTTCTGCTATTTCAATTTACCGGGATGTTTGATTTTGAGTTTCAGAGTGTTTTGGGACACTTAGTCCCTAAATGAGAGCTTAAGTGTTGGAAAGTTGACCGTAATCAAAACAGTATGAAGACGGCCTCAAATCTGATGGTTCCGTTAGCTCCATTGGGTGATTTTAGGCTTAGGGGCGTGTTCGGATTATTTTTTGGAGGTCCGTAGCTAATTTAGGCTTGAAATGCCAAAAGTTGAATTTTTGAAGTTTCCGGTTCGATAGAGAGATTTTGATCCGAGGGTCGGAATGGAATTCCAGAAGTTGGAGTATCTTCATAGTGTTTAATGTGATGTATGTGCAAAATTTCAGATCATTTGGATGAGGTTTGATAGACTTTTTGATCGAAAGTGTATTTTTAGAGTTTTTGGAATTCTTAGGCTTGAATCCGATGAAAAATAGGTGTTTTGAGGTTGTTTTGAGCGTTCCGAAGGTTGGAACAAGTTTGAATGATGTTTTAGGATTGGTTTCCAGGTTTGGTTGAGGTCCCGGGGGTCTTGGGTGAGTTTCGGGTGGTCAATCAGACCATTTCGTGATGTTTGAAGTTGCAGAAAACTGTTATGTGTGTTGCAGACCAGTTGTTCTTCGCACTCGCGAGTGGACCCTCGCGTTCGCGAAGGGTTAGGATGTGGAGCTGAAGGTTTGGCCTTCACGTTCGTGAGGGCGGTCCCGTGTTCACGAAGGGCTGGGGTCTTTGAACTATGAGTTCGTGAGAAGGGAACCGCGTTCGCGATGGGCTGGGAAGCTGATCATTCGCATTCGTGAAGTAGGGGACGCGTTCGCGATGAAGGAAAAATGGTCAACGTCAATTTTTACTTCACAAACGCGAGGCTTTGACCGCGTTCGCGAAGAAGGATTTAAATGCCTGGGCAGTAAAAGGCCTATTCCACGATTTTGAGGCTATATTCCTCCATTTGTGGGCGATTTTGAAGCTTTTTGAAGAGGATTGAAGATGGATTCAAGGGACATCACTTGGAGGTGATATTTTTGACTTCATAACTCATTTATATGTGAATAAAGACCTAATGGTGGTGAGAAATTTGGGAAAAATGGGTAATTAGGACTTGAGATTAAGAGACCTTAACATAGGTATTTGAGGGGCCTATTGAAATCCGATTTCAGTGTTCTTGTTATGTATAGACTTGTGAGAGTATGAGATTTCTGAAATATAAATTTTACCCGATTCCGAGACGTGGGCCCGAGGGGCGATTTGGTCATTTTACCTAATTATACGTATTAGCTTAGAATTGCTTTGTAGAATCAGTTACTTGAAATGTTATTTACGTTATAAAATTGAATTGAATAGATTTGGGCCATTTGACTTGTCTAACCTTGTGTGGGGGACCTTCCCCTTAGGATTTGGTATTATTGTTAACTGAAATGCCTTATACGTAAATTGAAGAGTGCGTACTTATACTAATTGTTGAAAATCCTATTTTCATTAAGTACTTACTAGTATATTTCCTTTCCTGTTTATATTACTTGCACTTTAAGCCTGTTGTTAGCTTAGGAAAGCATATCTAAGTGATTTAATTGCTTTATTTGCTCGAACTCTTTTACCTGAATTCTGTGCAGCATGCTAGACTAGAATTACCTATTTGCCATAATATGAAACTGCCATTTGCTGAATATATTTCCATGTTGCTGTTGTGTATTTATATTTGGGACTATGGATGTGGGATTCTGGTAGATCCCCCTTGTCTGTTTATTTGGGACTACGGATGTTGGATTCCGGTAGATCCCCCTACACATTTATATGGAACTATGAGACTGCACCCGGTAGATTCCCCCAGTACTGGGTATTTGCATTTGGGGACTATGGAACGGGATTCCGGTAGATCCCCAGCGCATTATGAGTTGGACTACAGGACGACACCCGGGAGAACCACTGGACATTTACATTTTGGGGCTACAGGACGGTATCTTGGCAGATCCCCGATTGATATCTCTGTGTTGAGTTGTGTTCCCTCGGTGAGTATTTTGCCTCTATTCTAGTTGTTGTTGTTGTTGTTGTTTCTATTCTATGTTATTTCTTACTATTGCATTTAATTATACTATCTTGTTCTACACCAATACTTTGTGTTTTATTTAACCTCAGTAGGGCTTTGACCTTCCTCGTCACTACCCGACCAAGGTTAGGCTTGGCACTTATTGATTACCATTGTGGTGTACTCATGCCCCTTTCTGCGCATGTTTTGCATGTGCAGATCCAGGTACTTTCACTAGGTCTTATCATCCTTGAGGCGAGGCGCTTCTGTAGAGACTTCGAGGTATATCTGCCGCGTCCGCAGACCGATGAGTCCCTTTCTATCTTTCTGTAATAGTATAGCCCTTTAGTACATCCCTTTTGTTAGACATTTCTGGAGTTAGAGCTTCTTATGTATCTCTTAGCTTGTGATTCATGGGTTTCCAGGTCTTGGAGATATGTATTGGTTTCTAAGAGTTAAATATTGTGTATGTTGAGCGACACTTTTAAACGCTATCTTATTACTCTAATTATATTTTATATTGTTTTACTTCCACAAATTGGTTTATTTTCCGCAATTTAGGCTTACATTGTCATAGGGACTAGGTGTCGTCAAGATGGTTCACAGAGGGTGAACCGGGGTCGTGACAAGTTGGTATCAGAGCTCTAGGTTCATAGGAGTCATGAATCACAAGCTAGTTTATTAGAGTCTCGCTGGTCGGTACGGAGACGTTTGTACTTATCTACGAGAGGCTATGTAACTGTTAGGAAAATTCCACTTCATTTGATTTCCCTGTCGTGCGAGATTTTTGACATCACAAATCCTAAACTTCTGTCTTCCATTCTTTCACATATGGTGAGGACACGTGCTACCAGGGATGATTAGACACCCGCGGCCCCAGCGAGAACCGTCAGAGGTCGGGGCTGGGGTAGAGGCCAAGGACGCGCATGTGGTGCAACCAGAGCACCTACGTAAGCTTCCGCCGAGGTACTGCCAAAAGTTCCAGCTGGAGTTCAGGCACCTGACACACCTACTGCTACTACTACTCCAGCTCTTCAGGAGACTCTGGCACAGTTCATGAGCATGTACACCACTCTAGCTTAGGCAGGGTTGTTTCCCTTTGCTGCAGCTACATCTCAGGCCGGGGGAGGAGCATAGACTCCTGCCGCCCGCACTCCTGAGCAGCGACTGCATGTTGAGCAGGTCCCTGAGATTATTCTTGTACCGCCTGCAGTGCCAGTTCAGCCCGAGGATAGGGCAATGGCTTCCGAGGATGAGCAGCTGAGGCTTGAGAGGTTCAAGAGGTACTAGCCTCTTGTATTCAGCAGTCTAGCATCGGAGGATGCTTTGGGATATCTAGATGAGAGTTGCCCCATTCTCCGTACCATAGGTATATCAGGATTGAGCGGGGTTTCCTTCACTACTTTCTAATTTCGAGGAGACATCTATGAGTGGTGGCGCACCTATGAGTTAGACAGTCCGGATGAGGCTGCTTCACTAACTTGGACTCAGTTTTCAGATCTCTTCCTGAGAGAATATGTTCCTCAGAGCCTCAGATATGCATGGCGTGCAGAGTTTGAGTATTTTCACCAGGGTACTATGACTATCTCAGAGTATGCTGTCTGTTACACCAGTTTGTCTAGGCATGCACCAGCCTTGGTTTCTACTGTTCGCGAGAGGGTTCACCGGTTTATTGAGGGCCTTATTCCGAGCATCGGGTCTAGCATGGCTCGTGAGCTGGAGATGGATATTTCTTATCAGCAGGTGGTGAGAATTTCTAGGAGAATTGAGGGTATGCATGCTAGGGAAAGAGAGGAGAGGGAGGCCAAGAGGTCTCGAGAGTCGGGCCATTTCTCTAGTGCTCGTGCCCCAACAACAGGTCGTCATGGTAGGGTTTATATGAGTCGCCCTGTTCATTTAGCTCTTCCAGCAGCCAGTGGTATTCCAGCTCCACCTAGACCTCAGGAGCCTTATTTGCACCTCTGGTATCTAGCGTGCCTCCTGAGCGGGGTGCTTTCAGAGGTCAGTCCAGCAGACTTGGCCCGAGCCAGTCACAGCCACCACCTCCTCCCAGAGCTAGTTTTGAGTGTGGTGACACACTTCATATGGTGAGGGCCTGCCCTAGACTTGGCACGGGTGCACCTCCACAGACTTCTCAGCCACAACGTGCCCCACAGAGTTCTCAGGCTATAGTTACAGCTCCAGTTGCTACCCCACCTGCTCAGCCAGCTAGAGTTAGAGGTCAATGAGGTAGAGGTCACCCTAGAAGGGGAGGCCAGGCCAGATACTATACCTTTACTTCCCATACTGAGGTTGTTGCCACTAATTCTGTCATCACAGGTATTATACTGGTTTGTCACAGAGATGCATCGATTCTATTCGATCCAGGCTCCACTTATTCTTATGTGTCTTCTTATTTTGCTCCGCATTTGGGTGTATCTCAGGATTCTTTGAGTTCCCCTGTTTATGTTTCTACTCTTGTGGGAGTTCTCTTGTTGTGGATCGCATCTATCAGTCGTGTTTGTTTGCTCTTAGTGGTTTTGAGACCAGAGCCAATTTATTGTTGCTCAGTATGGTAGATTTTGATATTATCTTGGGCATGGACTGGTTGTCGCCCCATTATGCTATTGTTGATTGTCATGCCAAAACCGTGACACTTGCTATGCCAGGTGTATCGCGTGTTGAGTGGAGGGGTACTTTACATCACACTCCCAGTAGAGTTATCACTTTTATTTAAGCTCAACGTATGGTTGAGAAGGGGAGTGACACATATTTAGCTTATGTGAGAGATGTCGGTATCGATACCCCTTCAGTTGATTTAGTCATAGAAGTACGAGATTTTCCCGATGTGTTTCCAGCTGATCATCCGGGCATGCCGCCTGATAGAGATATTGATTTTGGCATTGATCTGTTGTCGGGCACTCAGCCCATTTCTATTCCTCTGTATCGTATGGCTCCTCCTGAGTTTAAGGATCAGTTACAGAAATTGCTTGATAAGGGTTATATTCGGCCTAGTGTATCACCTTGGGGTGCTCCTGTCTTGTTTGTGAATAAAAAGGATGGTTCTATGCGTTTGTGTATTGATTATCGCCAGTTGAACAAGGTTACAGTGAAGAACCGTTATCCTTTGCCTCGTATTGATGATCAGTTTGACCAGCTCCAGGGCGCACGAGTGTTTTCTAAGATTGACTAGCGCTCAGGTTACTATCAATTGAAGATTCGGGAGCCAGATATCCCGAAGACTACTTTCAGGAATCGATATGGTCATTACGAGTTCCTTGTTATGTCATTTGGGCTGATTAATGCCCCAACAACCTTTATGCATTTGATGCACAGTGTGTTCCGATCGTATCTTGACTTGTTCGTCGTTGTCTTTATTGATGATATTTTTGTGTACTTCCGAAATCGGGAAGATCATGAGCAGCACATGAGGACTGCTCTTTAGACTCTGAGAGAGAAGAAGTTATATACTAAGTTCTAGAAATGTGAGTTTTAGTTGGATTCAGTGGTATTCTTAGGCTACGTGGTATCGAGTGAGGGTATTCAAGTGGATCCAAAGAAGATAGATGTCGTGCAGAGTTGGCCCACACCATCCTCAGCTACTGAGATTCGTAGTTTCCTTGGCTTGGCGGGTTACTACCGTCGTTTTGTGGAGGGGTTTTCATCGATTGCAGCCCCGATGACCAGGTTGACCCAGAAGGGTGCTCTATTTTAGTGGACGAAGGAGTGTGAGGCAAGCTTTCGGAAGCTCAAGACAACTTTGTATACAGCCCCACTTTTGATATTAACTACAAGTTTGGGGTCGTATATGGTCTATTGTGATGCCTCGAGGACTGGCCTCGGAGCAGCGTTGATGCAAGACGGTAGGGTGATTGCCTACGCGTCCAGACAATTGAAGATACATGAGAAGAATACCATGTCCACGACCTTGAGTTAGCTGCCATTGTTCACGCTCTGAAGATCTGGTGCCATTATTTATACGGAGTTCCCCGTGAGATTTATAATAACCATCGGAGCTTGCAACACCTCTTAAAGCAAAAAGATCTAAATTTGCGCCATAGGAAGTGGTTAGAGTTGCTGAAGGACTATGACATCACTATTTTGTATCACTCAGGCAAGGCCAATATGGTGGCCGATGCTTTGAGTCACCGGGCAGAGAGTTTGGGTAGTTTGGCTTATTTACCAGCATCGGAGAGACCTATGGCGATGGATGTTTAGGCCTTAGCCAGCTAGTTTGTGAGATTAGATCATTTGGAGCCCAGTCAGATTCTAGCTTACGTGGTTTCTCGGTCTTACTTATTTGATCGTATCAGGGAGATTCAGTATGATGACCCCTATTTGCTTGTCCTCAAGGACAAGGTTCAGCGCGGTGACGCCAGAGATGCGACTATTGGTGATGATGGGGTATTGAGGATGTAGGGTCGGATTTGTGTATCCAATGTTGATGGGCTTCGAGAGTTGATTCTAGAGGAGGCCCATAGCTTGCGGTATTCCATTCATCCGGTTGCCGTGAAGATGTTTCAGGATTTTAGGCAGCACTACTGGTGGAGACGGATAAAGAAAGATATAGTTGGATTTGTAGCTCGGTGCCTTAACTATCAGCAGGTGAAGTATGAGCACCAGAGACCAGGTGGATTTCTTTAGCACATAAAGATTCTGGAGTGGAAGTGGGAGCGTATCACCATGGATAATGTAGTTGGGTTCCCATAGACTTTGAGAAAGTTCAATGCTATTTAGGTGATTGTGGATTGGCTGACCAAGTCCGCTCACTTTATTCCTATGTGTACTAGTTATTCCTTGGAGCAGTTGGCAGAGATCTATATCCGGGAGATTGTTCGTCTGCATGGTATTTCGGTTTCCATCATTTCATATAGAGGTACTCAGTTCACATCCCGGTTCTGGAGAGCCGTTTAGCATGAGTTGGGTACTCGGGTGGAGTTGAGTACAACATTTCATCCTCAGACGGACGGACAATCCAAGCGCACTATTCAGATTCTTAAGGATATGCTCTGTGTGTCTATGATTCAGTTTGGAGGGTCTTGGGATAAGTTCCTGCCATTGGCAGAGTTTGCCTACAACAACAGCTATCAGTCCAGCATTCAGATGACACCGTATGAGGCTTTATATGGTAGGCAGTGTAGATCCCCGGTGGGTTGGTTTGAGCCGGGTGAGGCTAGATTATTGGGCACAGAGTTGGTTTAGGATGCTTTGGAGAAGGTCAAGGTTATTCTAGATAAACTCTGTACAGCCCAGTCCAGACAGAAGAGCTATACGGATCGGAAGGTTCGTGATGTTTCCTATATGGTTGGAGTACGGGTTCTGCTTCGGGTTTCACCTATGAAGGGCGTTATGAGATTTGGGAGTAAAGGAAAGTTGAATTTGAGGTTTATTAGCCCTTTTTGAGATATTGTGGCATGTTGGGGAGGTTCCTTATGAGCTTGCTTTACCTCCCAACTTGGCTGGAGTTCATCCGGTATTTCATGTTTCGATACTCCGGAGGTATCACGGTGATCCATCGCACATGTTGTATTTCAGTTTAATCCAGTTGGACAAGGATCTATCTTATGTTGAGGAGGTAGTGGCAATATTGGAAAGGCAGGTTAGAAAGCCGAGGTCAAAGAACATTGGATCAGTAAAGGTTCAGTGGCGGGATCAGCCGGTCGAGGGGGCGACCTGAGAGACCGAGCAAGATATGCACAGTCGTTACCCTAATTTTTTCACTACTTCAGGTATGTCTCTATGCTCGTTCGAGGATGAACAAATGTTTATGTGTAGGAGGATGTGATGACCCGGCCAGTCGTCTTAAGAATTTATGCCCTGATCCACCACTAACTACTTTCCCCAAGTTTATTTCTGCTATTTTGATTTTCCGAGATGTTTTGTTTTGAGTTTCATAGAGTTTTGGGATACTTAGTCCATAAATGAGAGCTTAAGTGTTGGAAATTTGACCGTAGTCAGAACAGTGTGAAGACGGCCTCGGAATAGAAATCTGATGGTTCCGTTAGCTCCGTTTTGTGATTTTGGGCTTATGTGCGTGTTCGGATTGTGTTTTGGAGGTCCATAGCTAATTTATGCTTGAAATGCCGAAAGTTAAATTTTTGAAGTTTCCGGTTCGATAGTGAGAATTTGATCCGAGGGTCGGAATGGAATTCCAAAAGTTGGAGTATCTCTGTTGTGCTTAATGTGACGTGTGTGCCAAATTTCAGGTCATTCGGACGAGGTTTGATAGACTTTTTATCGAAAGCGTATTTTTAGAGTTTTTGGAATTTTTAGACTTGAATCCGATGAAAAATAGGTGTTTTGATGTTGTTTTGAGCGTTTTGAAGGTTGGAACAAGTTTGAATGATGTTTTAGGATTGGTTGGCAGGCTTGGTTGAAGTCCAGGGAGCCTCGGGTGAGTTTCGGGTGGTCAGTCGGACCATTTTATGATGTTTGAAGTTGCAGAAAACTACTCTGTGTGTTGTAGACCAGTTGTTCTTCGCGTTCACAAGTGGACCCTCGTGTTCGGGAAGGCTTAGGATGTGGAGCTGAAGGTTTGGCCTTCAGGTTCGCGAGGGCGGTCCCACGTTCGTGAAGGGCTGGGGTCTTTGAACTACGCGTTTGCGAGAAGGGAGCCGCATTTGCGATGGGATGAGAGCTGATCCTTTGCATTAACGAAGAAGGGTAAGCGTTCGCGAAGAAGGAAAAATGGTCAACGTCAAGAATAAGGATGTAAATGCCTGAGCAGAATGATTTAAAAGGCCTATTCCACGATTTTGAGCCTAAGTCCCTCCATTTGTGGGCGATTTTGAAGGTTTTTGAAGAGAATTGAAGAGGGATTCAAGAAGAATCACTTAGAGGTAACATTTTTGACTTCATAACTCATTTATATGTGATTAAAGACCTAATTGGTGATGAGAAATTTGGGAAAAATGGGTAATTAGGGCTTGAGATTAAGAGACCTTAACATGGCTATTTGAGGGGTCAGTTGAAATCCGATTTCAGTGTTCTTGTTATGTTTAGACTTGTGAGAGTATGAGGTTTTTGAAAATGTAAATTTTACCCATTTCCGAGATGTGGGCCCGAGGGGCGATTTGGTCATTTTACCTAATTTCGCGTATTAGCTTAGAATTTCTTTGTAGAATCAGTTACTTGAAGTGTTATTTACATTATGAATTTGAATTGAATAGATTTGGGCCATTTAAAGTGGAGTACTCATAGCAAGAGCGTGGTTTCAGATTGATTATTGAGCCGGTTCAAGGTAAGTGGCTTGTCTAACCTTGTGTGGGGCACCTTCCCCTTAGGATTTAGTATTATTGTTAATTCAAATGCCTTGTATGTGAGGTGATGAGTGCGTACTTGTGCTAATTGTTGAAAATTCAGTTTTCAATAAGTAATTACTAGTATGTTTCCTTTCTTGTTTATATTACTTGCACTATAAGTCTGTTGTTAGCTTAGGAAAACATGTATAAGTGATTTAATTGCTTTATTTGCTCAAACTGTTTTACCTGAATTCAGTGTAGCATGCTAGACTAGAATTACCGGTTTGCCTTAATATAAAACTGACATTTGCTGAATATATTTCCATGTTGCTACTGTGTATTTACTTTTAGGACTACGGATATGGGATTCCGGTAGATCCCTCTTGCCTGTTTATTTGGGACTATGGATGTGGGATTCCAGTAGATCCCCCTTGTCTTTTATTTGGGACGACGGATGTGGGATTCCAGTAGATCCCCCTTCACTGTTATATGGAACTACGGGACTGCACACGGTAAATTCCCCCAGTACTGGGTATTTACATTTGGGGACTAAATAACGGCATTCCGGTAGATCCCCGATGCATTATGAGTTGGACTACAGGACGACACCCAGAAGATCCACTAGATATTTAACTTGGGGGCTACAGGACGGTATCCTGGTAGATCGCCGGTTGCTATCTCTGTGTTGAGTTGTGTTCCCTCGGTGAGTATTTTGCCTCTGTTCTAGTTGTTGTTGCTCTTTCTATTCTATGTTATTTCTTACTATTGCACTTAATTATATTGTCTTGTTCTACACTATTATACTTTGTATTTTATTTAACCTCAGTAGGGCTCTGACCTTCCTCATCACTGCCCGACCGAGATGAGGCTTGGCACTTACTGAGTACTGCTGTGGTATACTCATGTCCCTTTTTGAGCATGTTTTCACGTGCAGATCTAGGTCTTTCACTAGGTCTTATCATCAATGAGGCGAGACGCTTCTGTAGAGACTTCGAAGTATATCTGCCCCGTCCGCTGACCGGGGAGTCCCTTTCTACATTTCTGTAATAGTATAGCCCTTCAGTAATTCCCTTTTGTTAGATATTTCCATGGGTTTCCGGGTCTTGGAGATATGTATTGGTTTCTGAGAGTTAAATATTTTGTATGCCGAGCGGCACTTTTAAACATTGTCTTATTACTCTTATTCTCTTTTAAATTATTTTACCGCAAATTGGTTTATTTTCTGCAATTTAGGCTTACGTAGTCGTAGGGACTAGGTACCGTCATGATGGTTCACGGAGGGCGAACCGGGGTGGTGACATGAAAGTCCTTTTGTTTTTATATCTTATTTCTTTTCCAATAGATATGGTGTTTGCCTTATTTGAATGTTACTTAAACTTCAAATGCATGTGCCGGAATAAACAAGAGACTTCCTCCTCAAGAGCATCGCAAACATAAGGGCCTCTCTTATGAAACCTTTTCTAGTTAAAGGTTAAAAATCAGAAGTGTAAATATATGGTAATAAAGTTAACTGGAGACAAATATTTGCGGACTTCATCAAAAGGAAAGCATAGATGAAAAGATATCTTTGTGAAGAACTCCGAGAAGCTAAGGAAGAAAGGTATCTTTCATTAAAAAAATTCGGGCCCAAAAACGAGTCTGGATAGTTACAAGAGTTGCTAAAAACTAACATTATAAAATATTTCAATCTGCTTTAATACCAGAGGTTGAAGGTTGAGAAACTTCTTCTACTCATTTGGACTTAAAGGTTGCTCATTTTCGGACTCAACGCTTTCACTTTTGTCTTCACCTTCCTTTTCAAATTTTAAGGAATCAAAGCATATGTTCGAAGAGCTTGAACCAGCGGGCTGGGCAGGAATGTTCTCGGAGAAGATTGTTTCTAAAGTAATAGCTTCGGCAATGCAGTTATCTATATTTGTAATACCTTTTTTGGCATCCTCTAGAGTTTCAAAATGTAAACAACATGAGTTTTCTCAAGCAAGAAAAAAAAATTCTCTTAAGCTTAGAATCTAGATTGGTGTTTTCGAATCTTCGACTACAGCTGCTCGTTGTCAACCTTTAAAATAATGTAGACCCTTGATAGATCAGTATTGGTTTTAACATGTTAATGGTTTTATTCCTTGACCTTTCGGAGCCTTTCCTCCTTTCTGGCCATCTTCTATTTGGTCGCAACTACTTCCTTAGTCTTGGAGCGTAAGTTAGCTTTCAAGTTTTTGATTCTTTCTATGAAAGCAGACTCACGCTCAACAACCAAAGTAATAGAATCCTGCAACTCTGCCCATTTAAACTTTAGTTGAGCAAGCTCAGCATGTAATTGAGTGGCTTCTTGACTATAAGCAATTTTTTCTAGCTCTGTGTGCTCTACCAGGCTTCGAGTTCACCCATTTGAGAAAATTTGGCCTCTAGGATGAGAAGGCGCTCAACAAGTTGGTCTAGTTCATATTGAAGCACTTTCTTGTTCAGTATCATCATTGTAAACCTTCGTAGGCAAGAAGGTCAGCCTATAAAATTAATTTTAAAATTATCAGAAGATCTTGTAATATAAGTATAATGAATATGAGAGGAAGATGAATGCTACCTGTGTAGAAAGTTGCATGTTGTTGTTGATTAAACATTCAACGGAAAGAGCATCCATTTTTCTCCAATCCTTTTCCGTAACCAAAGGTTTCAAGTAATTGCCTACCCCAACAATTTTTAGAGTAAGTGGCATTCATCCAAAACTCACGTAACACTACGTTTATTGTTAGGGTTTTGGATGAAAGTCAGGAAGTCATTCTCTATGTTGCCTTGAACAGGTGATCGGGGGGAATGCACACCTTTCTCGATCGATTGTGAATGATGGTGGGACAGGAGCCATAGTTGGAGCAGAAGTTAGGGCAGTACCTAGAGTAGTACCCTATTGGCCGGTAAGAACAACTGGAGCGCGGAAAGGAGAGTCAGCCAAATTAGACTGTCGAAAGTGTCCCTCCACATCCTCCAATGGAGTTATTGGAGATTTTCTTCACCTTATTTGGAGAGAAACCATTGTGGCACTGTCCTTAGTTTCTTCTTCAACAAGGACCACAATGTTTGGTCCTTCAAGAATTTCCTACGTAACTGGGGGCTTCTCTTCAGCCCCAGTCTTAAAGAAATGCATTTTTTTTGGTTTCTATAACGACTCGACAAGTAATTTTGAGCATTTTCATTCTATTTGGTGGTTTGAAGTCTTAGTAGCTTCATATGATGCGTTATAACTTGCGTGTATGATCGATTTTGGTTTTCGAGTGGTTTAGATTGATTTGGAAGAATGATTCTTATTTTAGAGGCTTTAAGTTAGAAGAATTGACCAAGTTTGACTTTTGTATATTTGACCTTGGATTAGAGTTTTGATGGTCCCGTTAGGTCCGAATGGTGATTTTGGAATTAGGCACATGCTCGGATTTGCATTTGGATGTTTCTAGAAGGTTTTGGCTCTAATTGGCGAAGGTTGTCAATTTGAAGTTTTGGAAAGTTCATAGCTTTGATGGGGAGTTGACTTCGATGTTATTAGGTTTGGATTGTTGTTCCCGGAGCTGGAATAGTTTTGTTATGTTATTTGGCACTTGTGTGAAATATTTGAGGTGATTCTATGTTGTTTAGACAAGTTTGGAATAAGTTTGGAATATGGAAATTTGAAATAGGTCATTAAACTTGATTTAAAGTGAAGTTCATGGTTTTGATGTTGTTATGTGGGATTTGACGCCTCGAGCAGGTTCGTATTATGTTTTTGGACTTATTTCTATGTTTAGGAGTGGGTCCCAAAGGCCTTGGGTGTGTTTTGAATTAGTTTTCAGATAATTTTTATTGAGCTGTCATGGCTGAAGGTTTCTTATTTCTAGTGCTTTCGCACCTGCGACCCTTCTTTCGCAGGGTCAGTGTTGCTACATATGCGGTGCTGGACTGGAAGGGCTAGGTACGCATATGCGGACTATGAAGTGAGGTGTGTAGGAGCTTCCGCAAAAGCGGCTGGTCGGGAGGTTAAGTGGATTCCGCATCTGAGATGGATTTTTTGCAGATGCGACATCGTGGACCGCATTTTTTGTATTTTTCTTACTTTTTTGAGCTATGGAGATCGGTTGGAGGCGATTTTTGGAAGGCTTTTCATCACAATTGAAAGGGTAAGTAATCCTTACTTGATTTTGGTATTAGATATTGATTACCCGTAGATTATTACGCCTAGTTTATATGATCTAAAGGTGGGATTTGGGGTTTTTTGGATTATGATTTTGGAGAGTGATATTTGATGATTTGAGGGTCGATTTGATATTGGATTTGGATGAAACACATATATTTGGACTAGTTTTGGAATGAGTGTTGTGAATTTATGAATTTTGTTGGGTTTCGGGGTGCAAGCCTAGGGTTGACTCTTTGGGTTGACTTTGCATATTGGATTTAAGATCTTAGCTTTACCATTTGGAAGCACTTTATATGTCTTTGATTGATGATGTAAAGTTATTTTGGCACGATTCGAGCCTTCCGGAGATTGTTTTATGCAAGAAGGGCTTCTTAAAGTACTAATTTGGTTTGCTTGAGGTAAGTATCTCACCTAAAGTTGGTTGAGGCACTAGTTGAATGAGTTATTTGTGATAGCTACATGCTATGAGTGGCGCATATGTGTGGGGTTGAGCCCATGTGCGTGCACGGGGGTATTTATTCATACTGGGTAGTGCTTAGGCTATGATATGCCTTGAATTGATTGCTAAGCTTCATACTGTGATGTTTCTTATACTTGTACCCCTGTGGTGAGCTATTTAAGCCATGTTTGAGGTTCCATACAGGTTAACCTCCTGATTGAAATTAATAATTGCTACTTTCATGATAAATTGCCTGATTTGAGCTATGATAGCACACTTTTAACATAAATACACCTTAGCATGTCACTTATGCAAGTATAGGAATATAAAGTTTGATTATGATTGGTCATATACATGTATTCTTTTATACATGCTTTCTGTGTGATATGGTTTGGACTGGTAGGCTGAGACCACAAAGAGCGGATTGTGATATTGATCATGTGACCATACCGGGCGTATTGTGATATTGAGCATATGACCATGTAGAACAGATTGTGATATTGAGCATGTGACCACGCTAGACGGATAGTGATATTTAGGATGTTACCATGCCAGGCGAATTATGATATTAATTTTGTGACCATGGCGAGCGAATTGTGATGATTAGAATGTGACCATGCATGCCGTGTTGATCCAAGATAATGATAATGAGTATGTGACACGCCGGGCGGATTATGATTATTTGGACTTGACTATGTCATGCAACGTGTGGATATGAATCCACTCCCCTAGGGTCACTCTCTCATGTTCCTTCTAGATAGTATACAAGTGGATTGTGAGAAATCGACGGGTTTTTGGTTGATGTGGTATGAGGAAAGTTGATAAGTGGTTTCGTTCAATTATGATATTTCTTAGGAAAGACTGGCTAGTGTTTGATTTGGTTATTGCATTTTACTTTACTTGCAATTTCCTTGGTTGTTTACCTGATTTATTTGTATATCCTCTTTATATGCTGGATTGTTTACTGAGCATAGTACTTTGAGTTATTGCGTTCACCAAGGTAGTTTTTATCCGTGATTCATGACTTGATCATATTATTATTCTGTACTTGTAAGAGTTATGAACTATACAGGTTATTAACGAGCATCATTTATAATTCCTGCTTTTATTTCCTCACCAAGGTTAGTTATGATACTTTCTAAGTGCATGGGGTCAGTTGTACTCATAATACACTTCTGCAACTTGTGTGCAGATCTTGGAGAATTTTTTTTATGGATGGTAGAATCTAGCATTGAAGATGTACCTACTTTTCGGATAAATCTACCACTTGTCCTTCGTAGTTTGAGATTTGTAATTTTTTATGCATATTCCAAATAGATGTATTTATTTTTCTATCAGCTTTGTAAATCTAAGTCTTAGTGGCTCATGACTTGTACTACCAATCCTTGGGTTATTGCATGGGAGTTCAGTTATTTCACTTATTGATTTCTTATTTATGTTCATTAGAATTGTATAACTATTATTTAGCTTACAAAGCAGGTTGGGTTGGGTGCCATCATGACTAGGTAGATTTTGGGGTTGTGATAAGTTGGTATTAAAGCTCTAGGTTCATAGGTTCTACGAGTCATGATCAAGTGTCTGGTAGAGTTTTGTAGATTGGTATGATGACATCCATACTTATATTTGAGAGGCTACGAGGTATGTAGAAAACATTTCCAAGTTTCTTTCCTTATCGTGCGGCATTTATTTAGCTTGAAGTGTATATCTTTGATATTCTTCCACCCACTAGTATGTTATGTAAGCACTCAGTACCAGTGGTGCATCGGCGGCTTGTGAAGTCATGGATGAGGTACGAGATATGTTCTTAGTGTTGTGGAGATAGGCTAGTCTAGAGGACTTGAGGCGAGGTTCTAACCACAACTTAGCCTCGGTGGTTTCGATTGTGTGAGTATGTTCTTTTCTACTTATATGTCTTATAGTGTCCCTAGGTTTGGGACTGGTGTCTCAGTGAGTGGTTGGATAGCTAAATGATGAGTATTATGTGAATGCAAAATGTGCTTAGATGGTTTGGATATAACAAGAAGAATCTTGCTCTAGATTTTTAGGACTATGGACGCTTGATTTTTGTCTTGATGTGCTGTACAATCTTGAGTTATGAGTATGCTAGGGATCATTTAGTTGTTCATTTGTGGAATGAAGTAGATTGTTGTGTCTTGCTGACAAGTTTAGACTCGGGAGTATTAAGTGGTTATGACCATCACAGGGTCATCGAGAGATGCCAGTTTGAGGTTAAACAGGTGGGTTATCTCCTATAGGATGTGAGGTTGGGTGATCCTTATGATGTTTTTGTGAAGATTTTTCTTCCTACCAGAGGGGTGCTTATGTGCTACAATTTGAGTTCAAATCGATTATGGAAGTTCGCACAATTATCAGGAGAATGTGTATGCGCTAAACAGATGATTTTGGGTATTTTATGACTAGTACCACAAGAGCTTATGAATGATTTAGTAGAGTTACAACGCGAGATCATATCAATTATGGAGTATGAGTATTGTGGGTTATCGAATGTTATGTGCTATGTCTTCGAGTCAAGTGGGTGAGAGTCTGCCATCGTCGATCAGATTGCATGGTTATGTGTTATATTAGTTTTGGATTGAGGCAAACTTGTGGATCAGTTACGATTTACAGAGGTCGATTTTGAGGAAGACTTGAGCAAGGGAATTGCTGGATGCATGATGTGCTATATTTTATGGGCATATGGAAACCTAGGAATGAATCGGGTTTGTTATTCGTTACGGATATAGTGTGCAAAGAGAAGAGATTCACTAAGTCATTTAAAGGTGGGGTTACATCTTTGGATATTGGTGTGCTAATGGAGCACAAGTCGTTCGACCCATATTGGTAGTGCATGTGAGCACGTGATTTTTGCCCTATATGAATTACTCCTATAAAATTCAAGAAAATAACATTTTTCCATTATTTGCAATTTCATAAGATTTTGTGAGAACTTGTGCCAATTGTTTGCATTTCTGTGCATGTTTATTTCTGTTAAAAATCATGAAAATATCAAAAATACCATGCATTTGCATTTAGAATTTATTTTTACATTCTTAGGCTAATTAGTAAATTAGTTTCTTTATTAAAAAATAAAAATCACAAAAATGGCTTACTTTTGCATTTTTAGCCTTTTAATTTTAAATTTATAATTTCCCTTTTAATTTAGGAATAATTTATTTTCATAAATATTCTAGTAGTTGATCAGCTTAGTGTTTTTTTTCAAATTAATTATTTTTAGGAGTTTTAATTTACATTTTAATTAATTAAAATAGGAAAACAGAGAAAAAAGAAAGAAAGGAAAAAGAGAATTAAAAACAAGGCTGTTGTAATGGACAAAAATGCAAAGCCCAATACCAATTCTTCGCCCCAAACCCGCCCAGGTCCAACTCTTCTACCCGGTCCAACTCCCCCTACATCAAAACGACCCCATTTCAGTTGATATCATCTCAGCCATTGGATTTTCATCATCCAACGTCCCGAAACTGAGGCTTCCCTTATATTAAACTATCTGAAGAGGTCCCCCCCAGTCCAAACCACTTCAGTCCCTTCTTCGTATTTAACCTTAGAACCCTAGAATATGTCGCCCCAAATTCCCAAACCCCCACCGGCCAGCAGCGCAACCCCAATCTGCCCCAAATTCACAACCTAGATTCCCTGTCACCTCCTCTCTCACAATATCCGAACCATACCCTCTGAATCCCACAAATGGCTCAGATTTTAGATCTAAAATCAAAAAGCCTAAAGTCCCAAATCCACCCGACTTCGAATCTGTGGCATGCAAGGTTAAACCTCAAGCTTTCAAGTTCCAAAGATCGATTTAGCGTGAGATTGATGTTGGTAGTTTGTTCTTAACAAAGAACATGCGATTAACATCAATTTTGGGTTTAAATCAGAGCAACCAGAGTTCTTTAAGTCAATTGCTAGGTATTTCCTTTTGTTTTTCCCGTTATCTAAGTCTGTGATTTTCTCCTCCTATTTTCTGTTCTTTTCTTCCTCCTATCTTTAAATTGCAAGGGAGTCAAGGGTGTTTTGGGTATTTGAGGGAAGGGAATATTTTCTGTTGTAGGAAACTTCTAGATGATAAGGGTAGGCTAACTTGCAGGCTAAGAAACAAAAGTTTTCAGATATTTTTTGAAGGGTTATAAAGGGTAAAATAACTATGAATAAAGAGTAGAAAGGGAATTAGAAAGCCAGGCTAGGGCTGCCTTAAAAGTGCCTATTTAAGGACTCTTTCCCTTCATTTTTTAGGGGCAAACATTGGAACCCATAGAAAAATATACAAATTTCTGCATTGTGTGAGAGAGTTTAAGTGGCTTTTTTCACTTCTGATTTTCCTTCCTGGAAGAAAAACACACTCTAAATTTCTTCTTTTATGGATTTCTTGTTTTAATATGGGTTTGAGCTAAAGCTATTTGCTAGCTGGTCATTTGCTGCTTCTTTGTTTGCTTTACTTCACTGAACTTCTGTGTTTTCTCATCACTTTGCTCTTTGTTTCCAGGTATTTTCTCGAATTGTGATGACTACTGAAGCACAAAAGTATTTTGATATATGTAGTTGTAATGAGAATGTCAATGAATGATCAAGGACTTTCAATTCTTCCTATATGTGTTTTCTGGAATTTTGTATGTCTATTCTTAGTTTATTTCCTTTCAGCATATATGGTTATTATGGGATACGTTCAATGAACAATGGTTTAGGAAGAATTTCATAGGTGTTAGAATTTAGACTAGTTCAGTTTCATAAACTGTTCACTTGGTTAGTCAGTAGTTAGTTCCTGTATTTTTCTTTCTTATTTAAGGTTGTTAGTTTGGATATCATATTAACATTGGCTATTGAAAACTTCATGGTTTAGTCATTTAAATGTTAGTTGGCTATTGGAATTGCATTTTAATCATCTAATTGTAACAAATTTAGGATATTTGGTTGGTGCAAAAGTTAGTATGTTTTAAAGAGCATCTTGGATCAATGTTCATCTTACTATTGGTTTGTAAGCAGGTGTAAAAGTTTGAATGCATGATCTGATGATGCATGTCTAATTCTTGTCCTATGTTTTTTCTTTTTTTGAAAATTCTTAAGGGGATTGGGCCTGACTTTGGCCCATGTCAAGCAGTTCGTTTGGGGCTAGATTTAAAGCAGTGTTTCCATTGTCTTTATCACTCTTAGGGGCTCGATCCCAAGCCCTGTTAGGTTGAACAGTTCCCATTCGTTGAGTTTCCATATGCTACACAATAGAAATAGTTCTCTCATAATAACTGAAAGTTGGATCATGGAAGGCTGGGCCCAATAATTGGCCATTCATCTTTGGTGGCCTCTTGCCTTAGTCTACATCGCTGGGCCTAATGTTGAGCCCAGGTGTCTTGTTTTCCTCTTGAAATTTTTAAAAGATTTTGGGCCTATTGCTTGCCCAGATTTTTAATTTGGATTAAAACCTGAACGTCTTTAGGCTTCTCTAGTTAAATACAATTCTCTTTTTGTTAAAAATAGACTGAGGTGTGCCATTTAGTTAAATCGCCTATGGCCCTCACCAATTTTATAATTAGTTGTTGGAAATGAACAATCGTAGAAAAGCCTTCAGGCGCAGATAAAATACTATTGTGATTGTGAACACGTTCGCGTGACATAATTACAATTCTAAAAAATCAATTCGGAGTATGCGTTCGCGCAACTTCGATCAAACTTTCTTAAAAACAAAATTGTCTTAATAGACCACTAGTTAATTTAAGTTCATATAGTTCGAGGTGCGCCATCCACAATTTAATCATACATGGCCCTCGTATTAATATCATAACCTAGATATAAAAATGATAAATGTTCGAAGTTTGCTTCAGGAACGTGTAATATAATATCGTGGTTGTGGACACGTTCGCGTGACATGATTTCGATTTTAAAAACAAAATCGGAGTAAGCGTTCGTGCAACTTTGACTAAACTTTCTTAATAATAATAAAGCATTATTAATTGTGGACACATTCACGTGATATAATTTTTGACGCGCCAAACATATGGATACACGTCCGTGTGACCCGTTTCAAGATAATTTCTTAATTAAAAGAGGTAAATGCACATAGGTTCTAATCAGTAATTAAACAATTTAATAAACCAAGTATGATCAAAGCGACCGTGCTAGAACTACCGAAGGTTAACAGAATTTCTTACACTGATTTTTGTGTTCGCAGACCGTAAATAGTGTCAACTTCCTCAATTCGGGATTTTAAACTGGTGACTTGGGACACCATAAATTTTCCCAAGTGGCGACTCTGAATTTCAAATAATTAATCCCGTTTCGATTGTCACTTAAATTAGAGAAACTCCCTTATATACCCTTCCGGGGGTAGGGTAAAGGAGGTGTGACAGCTCTAGTGACTCTGCTGGGGACAAAAACCTAGAACTTCTAGTTTAGGGTTCAAGAATTCGAGCTTGTTTTATGATTTTTACTTGGCTTTATTTATTGTTCATATTACTGCATTTTGTGAACCACTGTGCTAATTTCTATCTGTTTACCGCTTTAATATTATTTGAATTGTATATAACCGTCTTCTTACACAACCCCTCTGAGTCTTCTGAAAATGGTGCACACGTTCGTGTGGCCTGCTTTTCCTGTAAAAATTATACCAAATGGAACGAGGCTGGGCCAGAAACAAGGCCTGGTAGACTTTAGTGCTCCCAGTACGTTGCCCCTTTTTCGGCCCCAGTTGTCCGCTTGGGCACCCAAGTCTAGAACATAACCCCAGGATTTAAACCTAAAAAAATACAGCCTCATGCCGGATCCCTAGTAGGAACGATTGTTTGCATTATGTGCATTCGACTTAGGGGACTCAGCACAGGGGTTGGGTCCGTCTAGGACAGGTGTACCCAAAATAACAAACCATTCTGATGCATCCTATGTGTTATGTGAACATTTATTTATTTCGACTTGCATGCTGACCGACTAGGAAAAATAAAGCAACAGAAAAACCAAGAGTGATGTACGGAGGGAAATAAAACCCGGTTCTAAAAAATCCCCGGTATTTGTAAATGTCCCGAAACTCTGCAAAAAAAAATTCAAAAAAAGAGGAAAAGAAAGAGAGTCATTTCAAAAGAGTCAAATACCGTGTCGTTTTCAAATGTGTCAAAGCTAACCGAACTACGCAGGTCTGATTCTCAGCGGATGTGGGATACATAGGCAACCTACATAAGGTTCGGCCTTATTTTTGAAAAAAAAATAAAAAAAAAGAGTCAATGGTCAAATAAAAGTAGTTTGGAGTTTTGGTCAAAATAAGTCGATCCAGCTTCGGTAATGTCTTAAACCGTTCTTGCCGAGATAGCCTTAGCGTATCTTCAATTGTCGAAGGGCTATTTTCGTAAAAGAATGGACAAGTTTGTCGGTGAAGTGTCATTTTTCCTATAAAGTAGTCCTCCCTGACCTCAAAATTCATTTGGAATTGGGAAGGAGCCACGTTTGCAAAACGGTCACTTTTACTAAAATTAACATATAGGGGAAGGAATCATGGTCCATTGATTTTTCTTGTAGAAATTGGAAAACCTGTTCTATAAAAAAAGGGTCCACCAGAGTCAACCCTAACCTTAACCCTCCACAGATACAAATGAATATTATCCAAGACCCGTCATAAATGAACACTACCCAGAACCCGTCAGAGGTGGTCAGAAAACAGGCTCAGTTGCAGTTGCGTATGTGGTGGAATGATCTAGATGAAGATGGTCAGAAGTGGGTGAAAAAACAGTTGGGTGCCTATATAAACATTTTGGAAATCAAAATGCGAGAAGATTTATTCAAGGCTTTGGTAACTTTTTGGGACCCTTCTCACAATGTGTTTCATTTCTCGGACTTTGAGATCATCCCTACTTTGGAAGAGGAAACAACAACTTATATTTCCAAGGGTTCCTTCGGTGCACAAATTCTTTGACCTCTTGAATATCAGTAAAGAGATGAAGAAGGCCCATGTAAACAAAGGGAGTTGTTCTTTCTGCTTCTTGTACTTCCGGTTTGGGCACTCAGCTGGGTTCAAAACGCATAAAAAGGGCTTGAGCAACAAACAAGATAAGGGCCTTTGGCAAATCCATCGTCGGTTCGCTTTTATTGCAGTATTTTTGGGGATCATGGTCTTTCCAAATGCGGAAGGGACAGCGGACACTCATATGGTTGTGAGCACGTGATTTTTTCCCTATACATGAATAATTCCTAAAAATTCGAACAAAATAATTTTTCTTTATTTTTACATTTTTTGTGAATTTTGGTGTCATTTGGTGTTAATTGTTTGCATTTTATTTGTGCATTTTTATTCATATGAAAATAAGAAAAAATGCATTTGGCATTTGCATTTAGGATTTAACTTCATATTTTAAGATTAATTAGGGGTTAATTTGTTTTAGAACAAAATAGAAAGAAAATAACAAAAATAGTCCACTTTTGCATTTTTAATTGTTTAATTGCGAATTCGTCCCGGAATAGTTGTTTAAAATAATTTTAGGAATTAATTAGTTTAATTTTGAAATATATTAGGACTTTATTTTAATTTTTTGCAATTTTATAAAATTAGAAATTATACATACAAGAATTAAATAAAAGAAAACAAAAGAAAGGGAATGGAAACATTAAAAAGGGTTGCCCATGATTTGGGCCAATTAATATCCCAGCCTAATCTAAAAACAAATCCGCCCAGGCCCAGCTATGCCCAACCCGCTCCGGTCCCAAGAGGAGCCAAACGATGTCGTCGAGGTTGTTAGATCGAATGGTCCAGAAGCCCCACCCTTTAAAATATATATGTCTGAATATTACTTCCCCCCCCCCACCTCGGTCCCTTGCTTTCCTCACCCTACCTCTCCTCTCAAACCCTAATCCAAGCCGCCCCCAAATCCTTTCATCGGAGCTCGCCGACGGTGAACGTCACCTATGCCAATCCGTCCCAAATTCACACCATAGATTCCCCATGAATCCCCCTTTCTAACCATGCCATTGGTGTCCCTCGAATCTTTCCCCAGCTCCTCGAATCTCCGATTGAAGTTTTCCGGCCAAGTCGCAAACTCATCCAAACTGGACCAAAATCACACCACACCATCCCCAGACTTCCCTCAACCCAAATCCATGACCATCTTCCTTCGAATCTCGGTGAAGTGGCTCGAATTTCAGATCTAAGAATTTCTGGCCAAAACCCTAACCCAAAATCTTTGTTATTTTGGACCGTAATATCCTTAACCATGTGTTCTCTTGTAAAAACACATGGTTAGGGATGTTATGTGTCAAAAATCTGGAAAGATTCGGACCTCAGCAACTGGCCGGAGTTTCTCGTGCTTCAGTGAGCTTTCTTGTTTCTTTTTATTTGCATGGTCAAAGTTTTAATTATAGTTTTGATTTCATTAAGTGTTCTGTTAATTTTATGTATAGTTTAAATTTTCTTTTTTCCTTGTTCCATCTGTTTTAATCAGTGAAGCATCTTCGCATATTTAGTTTTGTTTTAGTTTGATGCATGTGTCATTTGTTAGTTAATCATAGTTCTAATTTCAGAATCGTCGTAATTGATTAGTTTGGATTCAATACCATTTTGTCCATTAATGTTAGCTAGATGTTTAGGTTGATTTCAATTGCTTTTTAGTTCTGAATTTAATGTTCGAATGGTCAATTGTGAGCTTATTGGTTAAAAGTTAGTTTAATTTCATTTAATGTTGACTGATCCTGGTCTCCTGGTTTTTCTAAGTTGTTTGGGTTTGGGTGATTGAATAATTGGGATTGGTTAGTTCAATTGGTTAATTTCTGAGTTCTAATTAATCAGTCCTAGTTAGTTTTGAATTAATTTAGGGGATTGGTTATAGCTGTTGAGAATGTAGGTAAAATCAGTAACTTTAAGAAGCTTCAGGGGTAGTTTAGGCATGGAAAAAGGTAATTCTGATAAGAATAGTAATTTTAAAGTAGGGGTAAGGGTAGTATAGGTATTGTGGGGGTAGAAGAGCATCCTAGGGCCTTCTAGAAGGGTACTTTAGTGTAGGTGTTAGCACAATAGAGGGATTTACTTGTTGAGCAAGTCAAAAATAAAGGGACTAAACTAAAAATAAGGGAGGGACTAAAAAGAAAACCCGAAATCTGATTGACCCTCTTGTATCACCTATAAAAGGGCATCAAGTGCCTTGAGGAAGGGGATTGAATTTTCAGCCCAAAAATCCCCACCAAAAGCTCTCCTCATTGCTTTCAATTTTAGCTAGCATTTCAATTCCAATACTTAAGAAAAAAACATCAAAAAATGGAAAAATCAAAAACAGTTTTACTATTTCATCACTAGTGTTAGTGATTCTCAGTCCTTCCTTGGGCATTCCTCATTCCAGCTCGAGGTTCTATTTCTAAAAGTGTTCGGGCGTGATTAACGACTGATTCAAGTGAGTTTAAGGCCTATTAGTTTGGACTTCAATTGAGATTTAGGTCCAGCATGATTTCAGAGGCATCTAGGCTCAGCTGTGAGGGCTAGGAGTGCATTTCAAGTGTGTGTTGGACTGATCTGTTGAGTCTGCTTATATTTCTGATTTTTCAAAAGCATTTCCTGGCCTTTTCTGTGATGATATACTGCTGAGTTTTGTTGCTATTGCTGTTCAAAGTAGCTGACTTCTTTCCTTCTCATACTTTCCCTTATCCAGGTACACAATTGTACCTCTGATGACTGTGAGCTAAAGTGTGCAGAAACGAATTTATGTGAAGAATGAATTTACTTGCAGAATTGAGTTCCGATTTAGCTAGTTTCCAGATCTACGTATTCAGTGTTTAGTTCATGGATATTGTTTAAGTTTTGCTTGCTTTTGTGCTAAATGGACTATATAAACTGTTATGTTTCGGATTCATGTGATTACTATAAAGTGAGCACTAGTGTTAGTTGATTACATGATAGGTTGATAGCAATGTTGGCATGAATTAATTCAGAAGTAGTTAGTCTGCTTTGTGTTGTTGAAATCGTGTCTACAGCTTGGTTCTCACCTTAATGATATCTAAGGACTCACTGGAATACCAGTAGCTAAATTAGTCTATGCATAAAACTGGAATTCAATTGACTAATATCCCTCTAATTCGAGTAGATGCGTATTGTTTCCCCTTTGCTATAATTATTGAACACTTAAAATAATTTAGGGGTAATTTCAGTGGGCGTTTGGCTGAACTAAATCGAGGCTTCGCTGGGCTCAGCGATAAGCCATCTCAGGTTGTCACACGGACTGCCTTCATGAGTTTGGGCTTCCTAGGGGATTCGATCCTAGGTGCTGTTATCTGTCACATGGGCTTCCCTTTCTCCTGCCTGACCGAATTTTTGGGCCGTTTCTGAAGCCCATCAGTGGTCCAGCTCATTGTTGAGGTTGGACTACTGAATTTTAGTGCATAATCTCAGTTCAGTTTTCACGTAATTAAGTTTTCTTTCTTCTTTTAGGGACAATTGATCAATAGAAAATTGTAGTCACTCTCAAATGGGCCTTTTTAATAAAATGTTGAGACGAATCTCGCCAAACAAAATCATGTATGCGGGGCCCTCAATGAATGGTTATTAAAATTATTAAATTTGGAAAGGTTGTTTAGTAAATTCCACATCCTTCCCCAAAATAATAATACGTTAGAATCTTTAGGCATGATTTAATTAAATCACTTTCTTAAATTTGGGTGCTCATTGATGCGGCCCAAATCCAAATCTCGACGAAGTCGAAATGTGTTGACAATCACGGGTACATTGATTGCGACGTGGTTCGAAACGCGTTTTCACGACGTCGCAATTCTTTTAAAATAAATAATGATAAAAAGTGGTTTACGAATAAAAGGCACATAAGCTAGCAGGTATTAAAATCAGATAAAATCAAATGCAACAGTTGAGCGACCGTGCTAGAACCACGGAACCCGGGAATGCCTAACACCTTCTCCCGGGTTAACAGAATTCCTTACTCGGATTTCTGGTTCGTAGACTGTTAACAGAGTCATATGTTTCCTTAGTTCAGGATACAACCGGCGACTTGGGACACCATTAATCTCTCAAGTGGCGACTCTGAATAATTAATAATTAAATCTCGTTTTGATTGTCCTTTAAATGGAAAAACTCATTTACGCCCTTTGCGGGGTGTAGTGAAAAAGGAGGTGTGATAGCTCTTGCGACTCTGCTAGGGACCGAACCCAGAATCTCTGGTTCAGGGTTCAGAATTCGATCTTAGATAAATTGTTGTATTTGGTTGTATCCGATTTTCTTACATGTTTTGTGCTGAATGTGCCAAATGTTACCGCTTTGATATTATCTGAACTGTATATAATCTGTGCCGACACCCTTCTCTCTTCACCTCCGGGGATGTGCTTATTGGTTGAGACTCCCTATTCTGTTAGTGTCATACCTTGAAATAAGAAAGAGGCCGGACAAGTTACGAAGACGGATGGCCTTTTGGTTCCCGGTAAGTTGCCCCCTCCTCGACTTGAGTTGTCCGCTCGGGTACACAGTATAGAACACCGACCCAGGTTTTGAATATAGAATAACGTGACTTCATGCCAGATCCCTAGTAGGAACGATTATTTGCATCATGCTGCATTTGACTTAGGGGACTCAACACAGGGGTTGGGTCCGTCTAGGGCAAAGCAACCTGAAATGAAAGGACCATCCTGATGCATCCTACTTGCTCTGTACATATATTTGTTTCGAACCGGCATGTTGATCGGTTTCTGAATCTCGGGAATGTTGAAAATCGAGGAAAAAAAAGGGAAAAAGAGAGCAATAACAGAAAAAACACGTATTCTCGAAACTCTGCTGAAATTTTGGGAAACGGAAAAAAGGAAAATAGGAAAAAAGAGTCTTTTATTTTAGGACAGTTGTTGTGGAAAAGAGTCTTTATTTTAGTTGGGAAAAGTAAGTTGTTTTATTGTTTGTCGAAAATGAAAAAAAGTCGTTATTTTGTCTTGTTTTCAAATAATAGAAAAGGAAAATAGTTTGTCTTGCCATGAAAAATGAAAATCAAAAAGAGGCTTGTTTTAAAATGGTTCGGTTGATTCGCCCGAACTACACTGGTTTGATTCTCACAGGGTGTGGGATACGTAGGCAACCCTCATCGGGTCCAACTTTTCCTTTGCAAAAATAGCCAAAAAAATGTCAAAATTTTTATTTTCGTCGTAAATAAGTTAGGTGATGCCGTTTTGTCAAAAATATCCAAATGTTCCCAAACGGAACGCTGGAAGGCTGCCCTTGCATAAATAGCCACCTTTGGTCATGTTTTCATTTTTTTACCCTCACAGCCTTAAGTTTCCGTCCTCGAGTCGTTGAAAGGCCGTGTTGCAATACCGAGTCTTTTATCTTAAAAAAAAAAAGTAAAGAGTTGTAAATAAGTCAAGTAAGGCCGTCTTGTCATAAATAGCCGAATATCCCCAAAAGGAACGCTGGAAGGCTGACTTTGCAAAACGGCCATCTTGGTCAATTTTTGATTTTTGACCGGTTGACTTTCGCAGCCTTAAAATCTTTGTTCCCAAAGTGCTGAAAGGCCGCGTTTGAGAGTCGAGTTCTTCATTTTTAAAAATTTGAAAATATATAGGTAATTTTGAGTCGAAAATATAGATAGTTTTTTTTAGTCGAATAAAAGCTTTTCTTTTGCTTAATCGCCTTAAAAAATGTCCAGGATGAGCACGATGCTAAATGAGCCCTTTTCAATAATGACCAAAATCCCTTTTGAGTTGCGATTATGGTGGAATGATTTAGGCAAAGAAGTGCAAGACAAAGTGAAAAAGTATTTGAAAGATCTCCCGGATTTATTAGACATTCAGCCTCAGGGTGATATTATCAGGGCATTAGTCGCTTATTGGGATTCGGCACATAATGTATTTCATTTCTCGGACTTTGAGCTCACCCCGACATTGGAGGAAATAGCGGGGTACATCGGAAGTGGTCAAGCTCCGTTGAGGTTCAAATACTTAATTGCTCCCAGGGCCATTACCGTACACCGGTTTTTGGATTCCTTGAAAATACCCCGAACAGTTCATCATCCAGATTTTACAAAGGGTTTCTGCAGTTTCCGCTTCATATATGATAGATATGGCCACGTGGGCGGGTTCAATAATCCAGACTTTAAGCTATGCAGTAGAAGTAACCGACAAAAATGGGAGGAACACAGACGGGTGGCTTTTATGATAGCCTTTTTGGGCCTCATAGTATTTCCAAGGAAAGATGGAGATATTGATTTGAAAGTAGCTGGGGTCGTCAGTACCTTGCAAACCATGGGGAAAAGCACTTTAGCACCTATGATCGTTGCTGACATCTTCCGGGCTCTCACTACTTGCAAAGCTGGGGGAAAATTTTTGTGGGATGTAACTTGTTGTTACAAATGTGGATGACTGAGCATTTGTGCCTCCGCTCTCAGCTCTTGAGTTATGGTTCATTTGAGAATACTTGTATAGGAGAATTTTACACAAGAATCAAAGGGGCTAGTCTACCTGAAGGAGTCACGGCTTGGACATCATTATTTCGGACCCTCATTGCCAGCCAGATACAGTGGGTGCTTGGATGGTTGCCTGTCGAAGATGTCATATATATGCCAGCAGCCCGGCCGCATTTTCTGTTGATGGGACCCAAAAGCGTCCAGCCCTATGCACCATATCGGGTTCTGAGGCAACTCGGGAGGTATCAAGTAGTACCGAGAGATGAAGATCTGAGTACCCAAGTGGTCGAAATTAGTCCTGACGGTCGGTTCCCCGAAGAAGAGGTTCGCCAAATCTGGAGTGAGTGTCAACATTTGATGGCGAACACTTGTGTGTCAGATAGGGCTGAAGGGGAAGTTACTCCGGGGTATCATGATTGGTTCAGAGGTGACGTGGCGTGCGGGAGACCGGCTAAAAGACCTCATCTCAAAGATTTCGCCGAGTCGTCCCAAGAGCAGTGGGACTGGTTAGCAAAGGAAGAAGGCTATTGAGTTGAGATTGGTAAGCTGAAGCAGCAAGTTGAGAGTCTGAAATTCGAGAACAGTGTACAGGTTGCCACGGAATAAGGTGAGAAGAACAGACTGGCTCGAGAAAACGAAGCGCTTAGGGCCCAAATCCGGCAATTAAGGATAACCGTCGATAAGCAACCAAGGAACGATCAGATGAGCAATTGATAAGAAGATTGGAAAATGAAATCAGGGAATGGCGGGATGAATTAGAAAAATATGAGAATATCATGGCAGAGCTTAAAGCGCAGTGGGCTACAAGACCCGAGGAGCGTCGCCAGTACTTGAATTAGTTGAAAAGGGACCATGAGAAAATTGTTGCCGATTTGAAGAGAAAAGTGGTTGCCTTTGAGGGTAAAACGGTTAGGTAGGCTAGAGATTTTAGAATTGAAAGTGGACATTGTTACGACTTGTTGGCCCAAATGGAGGTAGAAGTGCAGCAGTTGCAAGATCACCACCTGCATGATTCTCGAGCTTTAAAGACGTGCAGCGATTAGATAAAACGCTTGATTATAGAAAAGAAGCAAACAAAAGACAGGATTAGAGCCATTGCTCATGCCATTTTCAAGAGATGCCGGGTTTGTGAAGACATGACCTATACTACTTTTGTCTCAACAGTAATGATCTATGTGAGGCGAACCATGAATGAATTAGAGCAGCTTGAAAGGGATTTGGATCCTAGGCCCGCGGCGAGGCCGAACGACGCCCCGCATACACCTAAGTTTGAAGCACTAGAGTATGCATAGTTCGTGTTTGTAGTTTTCTACCTTTTGAGTCTGTCTTTTGTCTGTCCGTTGTCTTTTCAGGTCAAGTATGTTTGCAGTCGTAGAGTCTCTGTTTGCTTTTCATTTGCGTCTGTTAGTTTCATTTCGTAAAGTATTTAGTTTGTAATAGTTCGTTTTAGTAGTGAAAATTGAAAATTTCAAAAAAATATTTATTTCCACCCTTTATTTTTGCATTTATTTTCACGAACTACGCCTGGTCTGATTCGTGCAGGGTCACGTTACGTAGGCAATCTCCATAAGATTCGACCGTAATCATAAGAACAAAACGTAAGAAAGAGAGAGAGATAAAAAGAAGGGAGCGAAAAAAGAGAGAAAGAAAGAAAAGAGCGGAAAAACCTTAAAGTATAAGTAGCTTTTAAGAATACCATTGTTTTGTTGAAATGAATAACCAGCTTTGTCCAAAAGGGAAACCGGAACTTATTTCCGTATCATAGATGATACAAAAACAGTATTTTCTAAAGGAATACTAGAATTATTTTTAAAAGGTAAAATAGATGTCCCTATAAAATCTACTTTTGCTTTGAGTTCATTGCCCACAACAACACTGGCTTCATCCTCTTTTGTCTTCCGTCTGCTTACTAGATCCTGCAAGTCATTAGTTACATGAACAATTGCACCACTATCCAACCACCAAGAATTTAAAGGAACATGAACAAGACTAGATTCGAAGCAGACAAAAGCCAAAAGATTACCTGATTTCTTTTTCAGAGGACAACCAAATTTTTTATGACCTACTTGTTTGCAATCTCATCACTTGATTTCTTTCTTAATTACAACTTGAGGACCAAGAGGATTATGAGACTAACCTTGTTTAATACCAGGCTTATTAGTATGATCACTATTACCACCTTGATGATGAGACTGGCCATGTTTCCCTTTGTGAAATTTGGGTCCACCTTTTCTTTTATAAGAGGGATAATCAGCTGATCTAGACGAACTAACAAAGTTCACTACACCCTCAAATTTCTCCTTTTGGATCCTCTCTTCCTCTACCACATAAACAGTAATAAGCTCATCAACATTCCACTTATCTTTTTGTGCAATATAGGTTGTCTTAAGCTGGTTAAACTGCTCAGGAAGGGACCTTCGAGATTGGTGAATAAGAAAATCATCGGTAGTGGTTACACCTAAATTGTTCAGTTTGGTAGCAATGTTAACCAATTTCATAATATGATCACGGACACTACCTACAAGGTCATACTTTATGGTAGACAGGGAATCAATCAAGCTACTTATCTCAGCTTTATCAGATTCTAGGAATTTCTATCCAATGACACTCAAGAAATCTTTGGCATTCTTTACACGAGACAGGACCCCGGCCGATGGTATACATGGGATGATTTGGCACAGGCATTCATTGGCCAGTTTCAGTATAACCTTGAGATAGTCCCCGACCGTCTGTCATTGTTGAAGCTGGAAAAGAAGCCTGGGGAAAGTTTTAGAGAGTTTGGTTTCCGCTGGAGGGAACAAGTAGCAAGGGTTGATCCTCCAATGAGGGAGAGTGAGATGGTAGATTACTTCTTGCAAACATTGGAGCCTACCTATTTTGGTCATCTAGTGACATCTGTCGGAAAGTCGTTTAATGAAGTGGTAAAGATGGGAGCCATGATTGAAGAGGGATTGAAGTCTAACAAAATCTTGATCTACTCGGCATTGAAAGCAACCACCTAGGCCATCCAAAGCGGTACTGGTGGTGTGCTCGGAAAGAAGAAGAAGGAAGAAGTTGCTACGGTTGAAACTAGTACTTGGTCCAGGCCCAATAACCCTCCACCCTACTACAACCAACCCAGACCCCACCATCTAAATTATCTATATACCCCATATGGCCCACCAAACCATTACTACCTACCACCAGAACCACACTTTTCTGTTCACCACGCCCAGACGTATACTCAATCCCCGACGCACTCACAATGGCGTGCACCGGTTCTCCAAAACACATATCCACCTCCACAACACACCTACCCACCTCCCAGGGCTAGTAGACCAGGAACTGGCTTTCGCCCAAACCAAGCTTTTAGAAATGAGAAGGCCCCGAAACAAAAAACATTTACTCCGTTGGGAGAATCTTACACCTCTCTTTTCCACAAATTGAAACAGTTGGGAATGTTGACCCCAATTGAGCCCAAAGTACCAAATCCCCCTCCTAGAAACCTGGACCATTCTGTTAGCTGTGAGTATTGCTTAGGGATACCGGGGCATGATACTGAGAAGTGTTGAAATTGAAGAATGCGGTGCAGGAACTTATTGATAATCGCTGTATTGAGGTACAGGCTCCGGAGGCGCCAAACATTAACCAAAACCCGTTGCCAGCACATCATGAGACTAGCATGATTGAACTAATACATAAGGGAGCAGAGCCTTAAAAACCCTCGCAGAAGGTCATGGTGATCCGTTCTACGGAAGCCAAGGTCAAAGAAAAGACAGTTAGCGCGAGGCCAGCGGTTTAGCTAAAAGCGATAAAAGATAAGCCAGTGTTGGTAATGGGAAAAGGACCATTTTTTGCTGCAAAAAAGCCAGAGCCAGTCAAGTTAGTGGTACCGGAGTCATCATCTGCACCTGTGGTTGTTGTGAAAGGGGCCTACATATAACCAGTTGTCATAAAGCCGGTAGTCCAATTACCCGTGGTTGATAGCAAAGCCGTACCGTGGAAATATGACAAGGTAGTGGTGACATACAAAGGAAAGGAAATTGAGGAAAAGAGTTGTGAAGCACAAGGACTAACTCGGTCGGGACGTTGTTTTGCTCCCGAAGAGTTGAGAAAGGCTAGGGGCGCTAAAGACAATACGGTGCTAGTCAAAAAGGTTGTGACGGAAGAAGAGGCAGAAGAATTTCTGAAAAAGATGAAAGTGCAAGATTATTCCATTGTTGAACAATTGAGAAAAAGACCGGCCCAGATCTCGTTGTTGTCATTATTGATCCATTCTGACGAGCATTGCCGAGCTCTGATGAAGATATTGAATGAAGCTCATGTGCCCGACAAAATTTCAGTGAACCATCTGGAGACAATTGCCAACAAAATCTTTGAGGTAAATAGGGTAACATTTTCTGATGATGAATTGCCTGTGGAAGGCACAGAACACAATAAAGCTCTCTACTTGATGGTCAAGTGTGAAGATTCAATGGTTACTCGGGCGTTGATCGATAACGGGTCAAGTGCTAATATTTGTACGTTGTCCACATTGAACAAGTTGAAGATTGATGATGATAGAATCCGCAAAAATAGTATTTGTGTTCGAGGGTTCGACGGATGGGGAACAAACACAGTGGAGGATATTATACTCGAATTGACTATTGGCCTAGTCGAGTTCACTATGGAATTTCAGGTTTTGGATGCTGCAGTGTCCTACAATATTTTGTTGGGTCGACCATGGATCCACGTGGCCAAAGCAGTGCCTTCCACACTGCACCAAATGGTCAAGTTCGAGTGGGACAGACAAGAAATCGTGTTATATGGGGAAGATCCCACATGCGCCATGAATGATGTCATTGTGCCCTTTATAGAAACCGAAGATGATAAGGGACCATGGGTTTATCAGGTCTTCAACACGGTCCCGGTGAATAGAGTGCCTGAGGGTAAAAGCATTCCATGTCCTAGGGTGGCAGCTGCGACCGTCATGGTGGTATCAGAAATGCTGAGTAATGGGTTCGTGCCAAGAAAAGGCCTGGGGGCTGAGCTTCAAGGCATTGTTCAACCTGTTTCTCTGCCCAAAAATCTAGACACCTTCGGACTGGGGTTCAAACCAACAACGGCAGATGTTAGAAGGGCTCATAAATTGAAAAAGAAAGCTTATGTTCATCCTAAACCGATTCCACGCTTGTCCAGGTCCTTCGTCAGGCCGGGTGGCAAGAAACAGTCATTGGCAAAGGTGTCGGGTCCACTGATTGTGCAGAGGGGAACTTGGATAAGGTGTTCGAGAGGGTATTTGCTGAAGTGAATATGGTTAAGGCCGGGGAAGGGTCAAGCGGAGCAGATATACAATACATCGGACCGCATGCTAACATCAACAATTGGGAAGCTACTCCTCTTCCAATTCGGAGGGAGTCATGGTAGTGGGTTTTGTTTCCCTTTTGTCACTTGGATTATTCCAGGGTTTGTAATTCAGTTGCTATGTTCCGTCCATTTGGATGAGTTAAAACCCTGTTATCTTTACATTCAATGAAATGCAATTTTTTTTCTTTCTTCATTCCTAATTTTGTTTCCATTTTTTCTTTTCTTTTGTACAGTTCTTTTATGCTGATATCAATGATATGACATGCATGAGGAATCTTCGGCCCAGTTTTAAAAGCCAATCTAGCTCAGAAATAATAATACAAGAAATCGAGTGTAATGATGGGGTGGATTGTAACGACGATGAGACTTATGAGGAAATTAGTAAAGAATTAAGTCACTTTGAAGAAAAACCCAAACCTAACCTAAATGACACAGAAGCAGTTAATCTAGGGGACCAAGACAGTGTGCGGGAAACTAAAGTAAGTGTTTATCTGGAGCCACAACTCAAGGAGGAGATAATTAAAGTATTGCATGAGTACAAAGATGTTTTTGCATGGTCGTATGATGATATGCCGGGTCTAAGCACTGATTTGGTGATTCATAAATTGCCCACTGATCCGGCACTCCCTCCTGTCAAGTAGAAGTTGACAAAGTTCAAAACGGACATAAGTGTGAAGATCAAAGAAGAAATTACCAAGCAATTTGATGCAAAGGTCATTCGGGTTACACGGTATCCCACTTGGTTAGCTAATGTTGTGCCTGTGCCGAAGAAAGATGGCAAGACCAGGGTGTGTGTCGATTATCGAGATCTTAACAAGGCGAGTCCAAAAGACAATTTCCCACTGCCCAACATCCATATACTGATTGACAATTGTGCCAAACATGATATTGGCTCTTTTGTGGATTGTTACGCGGGTTATCATCAAATTCTAATGGACGAGAAAGATGCAAAAAGACGGCATTCATCACGCAGTGGGGAACGTATTGTTATCGGGTCATGCCATTCGGTTTGAAAAATACTGGGGAAACTTATATGAGGACCATGACAACCATCTTCCATGATATGATACATAAGGAAATCGAGGTATACGTGGATGATGTGATCGTGAAGTCTAGACAGCAATCCGACCATGTCAGAGATTTGAGAAAGTTCTTTCAAAGGCTTCGCAGGTACAATCTTAAGCTCAATCCTGCAAAGTGTGCTTTCGGGGTGCCATCTGGGAAGTTGTTGGGGTTTATAGTCAGCCGGCGGGGTATTGAATTAGACCCGTCGAAGATCAAAGCTATTCAGGAATTGCCACCTCCAAGAAACAAAACTGAGGTGATGAGTTTGTTAGGAAGATTGAACTATATCAGTAGGTTCATTGCTCAGCTCACGACAACTTGTGAGCCGATTTTCAAATTGTTGAAGAAATACGCCGCGGTCAAATGGACTGATGAATGTCAGGAGGCTTTTGATAAGATAAAGGGGTATTTGTCGAACCCACCTGTGTTGGTCCTGCCAGAACCAGGGAGGCCTTTGATTCTATATCTGACGGTTTTGGATAATTCATTCGGCTGTGTACTAGGGAAGCATGATGTTGCGGGTAGAAAGGAGCAGGCTATCTACTATCTTAACAAGAAATTCACATCTTACGATGTTAAGTATACTCATCTGGAGAGGACGTGTTGCACCCTAACTTGGGTAGCACAGAAGTTGAAACATTATTTGTCATCCTACATCACTTACCTCATATCTCACTTGAACCCAGTGAAATATATTTTTCAGAAGCCTATGCCCACAGGAAGGCTTGCAAAGTGGCAGATCCTGCTTACAGAGTTTGACATTATCTATGTGATACGGACTACGATGAAAGCATAGGCACTAGCCGATCATTTGGCTGAGAACCCCGTAGATGAAGATTACGAACCTTTGAAAACTTACTTCCCTGATGAAGAGGTGATGCACATTGACGAATTGGAACAAGTTGAGAAGACGGGATGGAAACTTTTCTTTGATGGGGCTGCAAATATGAAAGGCATGGGAATAGGAGCGGTACTTATTTCTGAAACAGGTCAGCATTACCCTGTTACAGCTCGGCTTCATTTCTAATGTACGAACAACATGGCAGAATATGAGGCGTGTATATTGGGATTGAGATTAGCTGTAGATATGGGTGTACGGGAAGTCTTGGTCATGGGTGACTCAGACCTACTGATACACCAAATTCAAGGAGAATGGGAAACACGGGATTTAAAGCTTATACCGTACCGACAATGTCTGCATGAGCTTTGTCAGCGGTTTCAGGCTATAGAGTTCAAGCACATTCCAAGGATTCATAATGAGGTTGCCGACGCTTTGGCTACTTTGGCATCGATGTTGCATCATCTAGACAAGGCTTATGTTGATCCGTTGCATATTCAGGTCCGTGATCAGCATGCTTACTATAATATGATAGAAGAGGAAATCGACGGTGAGCCGTGGTTCCATGATATTAAAGAATACATCAGGACGGGAGTATATCCGGTACAAGCCACCGGTGATCAGAAAAGAACGATTCGGCGATTGGCAAGCGGGTTTTTCTTTAGTGGAGGAGTGTTGTACAAAAGAACTCCAGACCTCGGGTTGTTGAGATGCATGGACACAAGACAGGCCACATCTATCATGACTGAGGTACATTCCGGAGTTTGTGGACCGCATATGAGTGGGTACGTTCTAGCAAAAAAGATTCTCCGAGAAGGTTATTATTGGCTCACTATGGAGCGGGATTGTATCAGTTTTGTGCGTAAATGTCATCAGTGCCAAGTGCATGGAGATTTGATCCATTCTCCAACATCAGAATTACATACGATGTCCGCACCATGGCCTTTTGTTGTATGGGGCATGGATGTTATTGGGCCAATTGATCCAGCATCGTCAAATGGGCACAGGTTTTTTCTGGTAGTTATAGACTATTTTACCAAATGGGTGGAAGCTAAGACGTTCAAGTCCGTGACTAAGAAAGCTATGGTCGACTTTGTGCACTCAAATATCATCTGTCGGTTTGGGATTCCGAAGGTAATCATCACGGACAATGGGGCTAATCTTAATAGTCATTTGATGAAGAAGACATGTGAGCAATTTAAGATTACCCATAGGCATTCTACTCCTTATCGTCCTAAGGCAAATGGTGCGGTTGAAGCAGCCAATAAGAATATAAAGAAAATACTCCGGAAAATGGTTGAAGGGTCTAGACAGTGGCATGAGAAATTACCTTTTGCATTATTAGGGTACCGCACCACCGTTCGTACCTCGGTGCGGGCGACTCCTTATTTATTGGTGTATGGCACCGAGGCAGTAATACCTGCAGAGGTGAAAATCCCGTCTCTGCGGATCATTGCAGAGGCTGAGATTGATGATGATGAATGAGTGAAAAGCCGCCTTGAGCAGTTGAGCTTGATTGACGAGAAGAGATTGGCATCAGTGTGTCATGTTCAACTGTACCAACGAAGAATGGCAAGAGAATACAACAAGAAAGTGCGTCCAAGGAAATTCGAAGTCAGACAGTTAGTACTGAGGCAGATTTTGCCTCATTGGGCCGAAGCAAAAGGAAAATTTGCCCCAAACTGGCAAGGACCATTTGTAGTCACCAGAGTGTTGTCTAACGGTGAATTGTATTTGACAGATGTAGAAGGGAAATGTATAGAAATGGCCATCAATTCTGATGCGGTCAAGAGATATTATGTATGATTTCTTTATTTATGAATGTATCTGTTTGTATTTGGCATATCTTAAAGATTGAAATGACGAAGTCGTTTTGTCTTGCTACCCAAACACTTTTATCCCTTGTCATCCCCTTTGAGCCTTACTTATTTTTCATACCCCTCTTTCGGAATCAATGGCACTATCAAGGAACACAGGTGCCGAACATAAAAGAAAGAAAAAAAGTAAAGAAAAGAAAAGGAAAAAAAAAAAGAAAAAAAGAAAAAAGAAGAAAAATGAAAAATGAAAAGTGAAGGAAAAGAGAAAGAGAATAAAAGAAAAAGAAGAAAAGAAAGAAAAGGAAAGAAAAAAAACGCACAACAACAAAGGTAATTATGATACAGTGAACTACGTTTGACTTGATCCCGAAAGGGTACGTAGGCAGCCTTACTCCGAGGTTCAGTCATACCAAAATAAAATCCAAAAAAATCCCCAAGCAAGAAACTGGGGCAGAAATTGTGATTGTTGTGAAAAGTTGGATTCCGAAAGTTGTAATTTGAACCCATTTGAATTGTTTTTGAGCCTTTTATACCTTTCTTTCTAACCCAATCCAAAAGCCTACATTACGGTCCAAAGAAAGACCTTCTGATCAATTTTTGAGAAATGCCAAGTTGAGCAGGTAGCAGTAATTCGTGGCAATGGCAACACTCTGGTTCAAGCAAGAAGAACAAAAGATAAAAATGAGAGAGTTTTATGGGTGAAAACCCTCACGGGTACCGTAAGGCGACGAGAGCTAAGAGAGAATAAAATGAGAGAGTCTTAGTGGTGAAAACCTTCACGGGCACCTCAAGGAGAAAGTGAGTCGAGAAATGGCAAACTGAGAAAGGTCTGTTGATGGAAACCGTTTCGTGGTACCGCAGGAAAACAAGGTTAAGGTCTGGATAATTCAAACAATTGATGGAAGTTCTGGGCAATGAAGTATGGCAACTGAGAGTTGTTCAGTTTGATCGGTTGGGCCGATTAGTCCGAAATGCATGTCATGACCATTGGTGCCAGTTGTTCCGGTCAGATAAGTTTCTTTTCTTTACTTCATTTTTAGTAGTCATCAGGTTTTGGATTCTTCTTATCCTTAACCCGTAAAACCATTGCATTTCATTCTCTTTTGGGGGTTTTATTTGTCTAAATGTTCTAACGTCAGTCATGTTCAAAAGCAAGTGGGAAAGGACTTCAAGGCTCACTACCAGCTTCCGAAATTGTGAAGCACAACGTGGTCAGAGCATGTCAAAAACAACATGATGTCAAGTGGAATACAGGGAATTAACGGAAGTTTCATCGGTGGAATGATTGGGAAATGTCGTGGGAAATGCAAAGGTTCAAACAAAAGGGTCAGAAAAGTGAAATAACAGCATGGGTGTAAAACATTTAGGTCGCCAGAGGTTGGGGAATTTAAAAGTTGGTCAGAAAGTCAAGCGGTTCAGGGTCAGTGCGTGGAAGGCAGTCAATACAAAACAATGTAGGGGAGGGATCTTTCAGCAAGAATGCCATCAACTAACCACCATTTTAAGCTAACGAAGTTTTCTTTGATTGAAACAGGGGAAGTAAAGTTAGTTGTCAAGGATGAATTCTCCGTGAGGGAAGAGGAGGTATTAACCTAGTTTAATCGCAAGGGTGCCATGGTTAAGATACAAGAAAATGAAGAGTAGCATAGAGAGACGTAAGTTGTTTCAGGTTGGCATTTTAGAGCAAATTGCACAGTGTTGAGGTGGGGAGCCCGCCCCTATAACAGAGGAATACATCTCGGGCTGTAACTTTTGAAAGCATGCAAGTTTCAATTTTCAACCCTTGTTAGTAGGTGGTAACAAGCCTCAGTTTCCCCAAACTAGGGCAGAAAGTTTTCTTGGTTCGTTTATTTTTGTGAAATCAGGAACTCACCTGGATAATAGAGGAATACATTTCAAGCTCAGAAGTCAGGAGTCCGCCTGGAGAATAGAGACATTCAATTTCAAATTCAGAAATCAGGAGTCTGCCTGGAGAATAGAGACATACAATTCAAATTTTAAGCAGTCAGGAGCCCGCCTGAAGAACAGAGGTGATACAATTCAAATTTTAGTTATCAATCAATTTCTTGTCTAATTTGAATCAGGGGTCCGCCTGGAGAATAGAGACATTCAATTTCAAATTCAGAAATCAGGAGTTCGCCTGGAGAACAGAGACATACAATTTAAATTTTAAGCAATCAGGAGCTCGCCTGAAGAACAGAGGTGATACAATTCGAATTTTAGTTTTCAATCAATCTCTTGTCTAATTTGAAATCAGGAGTCCGCCTGGAGAATAGGGACGTACAGTTCAAGTTTTTGAAATCAGGAGTCCGCCTGTATAACAGAGAGGAACACATTCATGTTCAAGTTCAGCAGTCAGGAGCCCGCCTGGATAACAGAGGAATACATTCAAGTCCAAGATTGTTCAAGTTCAGAGATTTGGAAGAGAGGGAACAACACCTCAGTTAACAGTTTGAAATGACAACAAGGAATTTCACCTGGAGAACACAAGACAACAAGGCAACAAGGAAGTACAAGAGCAAGTTTGAAGAATATAGATAGGACTTTTGTAGTTCATAGAGCATAGCTAGTTTATCTTCTTTTTATCTTTGACGTGGTGTAAAAAGGGAGGCCAGCAAGCAGTAACAGCAGCAAGCGCAGTGAAATCACAGCTCCTGGTAGTCCCAGCTACCAGACACTCCCGAACTACACTGACCTGATTCCTGTTTAGCCCAGGATATGTAGGCAACCTCTGAAGCAGCGTGCGGTCAAAACTTTTCAAAAAATGCTTCACAGCGGAATATTTGAACGGGCAAAAATCGCTCGTATTCGCTCACTTATCTTTGCACGAAAACTCCTCGCGTTTCCGAGTAAAGAGGGACAGCTGTGAGCACGTGATTTTTTTCCTATACATAAATAATTCCTAAAAATTCAAACAAAATAATTTTTCTTTATTTTTACAATTTTTGTGAATTTTGGTGTCATTTTGTGTTAATTGTTTGCATTTTATTTGTGCATTTTTATTCATATGAAAATACGAAAAAATGCATTTGGCATTTGCATTTAGGATTTAACTTCATATTTTAGGATTATTTAGGGGTTAATTTGTTTTAGAACAAAATATAAAGAAAATAACAAAAATAGTCCACTTTTGCATTTTTAATTGTTTAATTGCGAATTCGTCCCAGAATAGTTTTTTAAAATAATTTTAGGAATTAATTAGTTTAATTTTGAAATATATTAGGACTTTATTTTAACTTTTTGTAATTTTATAAAATTAGAAATTATACATACAAGAATTAAAAAAAAAAAGGGAATGAAAACATTAAAAAAGGGCTGCCCATGATTTGGGCCAATTAATATCCCAGCCCAATCTAAAAACAAATCCGCCCAGGCCCAGCTATGCCCAACCCGGTACGGTCCCAAGAGGAGCCAAACGATGTCGTTTCTCAGTGCATCAGATCTCAGCCGTCGAGGTTGTTAGATCGAACGGTCCAGAAGCCCCACCCTTTAATATATATATGTCCGAATATTACCCCCCACCCCCTCAACCACCCCGGCCCCTTACCTTCCTCACCCTACCTCTCCTCTCAAACCCTAATCCAAGCCTCCCCCACATCCTTTCATCGGAGCTCGCCGACGGTGAACGTCACCTATGCCGATCCGTCCCAAATTCACACCATAGATTCCTCATGAATCCCTCTTTCTAACCATGCCATTGGTGTCCCTCGAATCTTTCCCCATCTCCTCTAATCTCCGATTGAAGTTTTCCGGCCAAGTCGCAAACTCATCCAAACTGGACCAAAATCACACCACACCATCCCCAGACTTCCCTCAACCCAAATCCATGACCATCTTCCTTCGAATCTCGGTGAAGTGGCTCGAATTTCAGATCTAAGAATTTCTGGCCAAAACCCTAACCCAAAATCTTTGTGATTTTGGACCGTAATATCCTTAACCATGTGTTCTCTTGTAAAAACACATAGTTAGGGATGTTATATGTCAAAAATCTGGAAAGATTCGTATGTCAACAACTGGCCAGAGTTTCTCGTGCTTCAGTGAGCTTTCTTGTTTCTTTTTATTTGCATGGTCGAAGTTTTAATTATAGTTTTGATTTCATTAAGTGTTATGTTAATTTTATGTATAGTTTAAATTTTCTTTTTTCCTTGTTCCATCTGTTTTAATCAGTGAAGCATCTTCGCATTTTTAGTTTGATGCATGTGTCATTTGTTAGTTAATCATAGTTCTAATTTCAGAATCGTCGTAATTGATTAGTTTGGATTCAATACCATTTTGTCCATTAATGTTAGCTAGATGTTTAGGTTGATTTCAATTGCTTTTTAGTTCTGAATTTAATGTTCGAATGGTCAATTGTGAGCTTATTGGTTAAAAGTTAGTTTAATTTCATTTAATGGTGACTGATCCTGGTCTCCTGGTTTTTCTAAGTTGTTTGGGTTTGAGTGATTGAATAATTGGGATTGGTTAGTTCAATTGGTTAATTTCTGAGTTCTAATTAATCAGTCCTAGTTAGTTTTGAATTAATTTAGGGGATTGGTTATAGCTGTTGAGAATGTAGGTAAAATCAGTAACTTTGAGAAGCTTTCAGGGGTAGTTTAGGCATGGAAAAGGGTAATTCTGATAAGAATAGTAATTTTAAAGTAGGGGTAAGGGTAGTATAGGTATTGTGGGGGTAGAAGAGCATCCTAGGGCCTTCTAGAAGGGTACTTTAGTGTAGGTGTTAGCACAATAGAGGGATTTACTTGTTGATCAAGTCAAAAATAAAGGGACTAAACTGAAAATAAGGGAGGGACTAAAAAGAAAACCCAAAATCTGATTGACCCTCTTGTATCACCTATAAAAGGGCATCAAGTGCCTTGAGGAAGGGGATTGAATTTTCAGCCCAAAAATCCCCACCAAAAGCTCTCCTCCTTGCTTTCAATTTCAGCTAGCATTTCAATTCCAATACTTAAGAAAAAAACATCAAAAAATGGAAAAATCAAAAACAGTTTTACTATTTCATCACTAGTGTTAGTGATTCTCAGTCCTTCCTTGGGCATTCCTCATTCCAGCTCGATGTTCTATTTCTAAAAGTGTTCGGGAGTGATTAACGACTGATTCAAGTGAGTTTGGGGCCTATTAGTTTGGACTTCAGTTGAGATTTAGGTCCAGCAGGATTTCAGAGGCATCTAGGCTCAGCTATGAGGGCTATGAGTGCATTTAAAGTGTGTGTTGGACTTATCTGTTGAGTCTGCTTATATTTCTGATTTTTCAAAAGCATTTCCTGGCCTGTTCTGTGATGATATACTGCTGAGTTTTGTTGCTGTTGCTGTTCAAAGTAGCTGACTTCTTTTCTTCTCATATTTTCCCTTATCCAGGTACACAATTGTACCTCTGATGACTGTGAGCTAAAGTGTGCAGAAACGAATTTATGTGAAGAATGAATTTACTTGCAGAATTGAGTTCTGATTTAGCTAGTTTCCAAATCTACGTATTCAGTGTTTAGTTCATGGATATTGTTTAAGTTTTGCTTGCTTTTGTGCTAAATGGACTATATAAACTGTTATGTTTCGGATTCATGTGATTACTATAAAGTGAGCACTAGTGTTAGTTGATTACATGATAGGTTGATAGCAATGTTGGCGTGAATTAATTCAGAAGTAGTTAGTCTGCTTTGTGTTGTTGAAATCGTGTCTACAGCTTGGTTCTCACCTTAATGATATCTAAGGACTCACTGGAATACCAGTAGATAAATTAGTTTAAATGATATCGTGTCTACAGGGGTAATTTCAGTGGGCGTTTGGCTGAACTAAATCGAGGCTTCGCTGGGCTCAGCGATAAGCCATCTCAGGTTGTCACACGGACTGCCTTCATGAGTTTGGGCTTCCTAGGGGATTCGATCCTAGGTGCTGTTATCTGTCACATGGGCTTCCCTTTCTCCTGCCTGACCGAATTTTTGGGCCGTTTCTGAAGCCCATCAGTGGTCCAGCTCATTGTTGAGGTTGGACTACTGAATTTTAGTGCATAATCTCAGTTCAGTTTTCACGTAATTAAGTTTTCTTTCTTCTTTTTAGGGACAATTGATCAATAGAAAATTGTAGTCACTCTCAAATGGGCCTTTTAATAAAATGTTGAGACGAATCTCGCCAAACAAAATCATGTATGCGGGGCCTTCAATGAATGGTTATTAAAATGATTAAATTTGGAAAGGTTGTTTAGTAAATTCCACAGCCTTACCCAAAATAATATTACGTTAGAATCTTTTGGCACGATTTAATTAAATCACTTTCTTAAATTCGGGTGCGCATTGATGCGGCCCAAATCCCAATCTCGACGAAGTCGAAATGTGTTGACAACCGCGGGTGCATTGATTGCGACGTGGTTCGAAACGTGTTTTCACAACGTCACAATTCTTTTAAAATAAATAATGATAAAAAGTGGTTTACGAATAAAAGGCACATAATCTAGCAGGTATTAAAATCAGATAAAATCAAATGCAATAGTTGAGCGACCGTGCTAGAACCACGGAACCCGGGAATGCATAACACCTTCTCCAGGGGTAACAGAATTCCTTACTCGGATTTCTGGTTCGCAGACTGTTAACAGAGTCATATGTTTCCTTGGTTCGGGATACAACAGGTGACTTGGGACACCATTAATCTCTCAAGTGGCGACTCTGAATAATTAATAATTAAATCCCGTTCTGATTGTCCTTTAAATGGAAAAACTCATTTACGTCCTTTGCGGGGTGTAGTGAAAAAGGACGTGTGACAATGGTCAGAATTACACAAATCCTCACCACCAAGGAAGATCATACACTTGTCCCGTTAGTGCTGGCAGATATTTATCGATCATTGACATTATGCAAAGCGGGGGCTCAGATCTTTGAAGGTTGTAGTATAATTCTACAAATGAGGTTGACAGAGCATCCCCGCCATCATCCCAAATTCATGAGTTATGGTTCGAGCCCGGATAACTTCATTAAAAGTTATGAGGAGAGGGTAAAAGACTACAACGTGCCAGAACGGTTTGAAGCCTGGGTCACCCACTTAAAAGCTCTCAAAGCAAGTCAGGTCGAGTGGACTATAGGATGGCTCTCGATGACAGATGCCATATACATGATGGCTACCAAGGGTTACCTGAGGTTGATGGATGTGAGGAGTGACCAGCCATATGCACCGCAGAGGGTCTTAAGGAAATTGGGAAGATATCAGGTGGTGCCCGAGGATGAGGATTTAACCACCCAGGTCATTGAGCTACATCTAGAAGCTGCATTGCCCGAGGCTTTAGTTCAGCAGGATTGGAATAGCTGCTGGTATCTGAAAAATGGCACCCAGGTACCAGATGTTGCAAAAGGGGAAGCAGATCCAAATTATACTGCATGGTTCGAGAAAAGGTCATGTGTAAACATCGAGCCAGAGCATGAGCCCGAGCCCGAGCATGAGAGGTCTGCCAAGAGACCTCATGTTCAAGCCTTTGACAACAAAATCCAAGAAAGGTTGGCCTGGGGAGAAAAGAGAAGAAATATCAAGTCAAGATTCATGCCTTGAAAGAAAAGGTGAGAAACATGGAATTCAACAATGATATCCAAGCACAAGAAGCCAAAGGTGAAAGAAGAAAGTTGTCCCAAGAGAATGAATCTCTCCAAGCCCAAGTTTGAAAAATGAGAATAGCAGTTGAGAACCCGGGCAGGAGCAGAAAAGATGAAAAGCTCGTCTACATCCTTACGTAAAAAGTACATGATTTTGAGGATGATTTGCAAAAGACTGAAGCTGAGCTAGCAAATGTCCGAGCTAAGTTAGCTAAGAGTGCTGAGGGACGGGCCAATTTCGTTCGACAACTTAAAGAAAATTATGACAAAGGAATGGTGAGTATAAAGAAAAAGGTCAAGTTCCTTGAGAACGAAATGGCCAAGACGGCAAGAGACTTCAAAGCAGAAAGGGAACACTACTATGCCCTGATGTCACAACTAGAGAAAGATTTGCAGCAGCTTCAAGAGCAAAATCACACAGCTGAACAAGTTTTGGATGCCAGATCTCAGCAGATCGGACGGTTGTTACAGGAGAAGGGTATTATCAGGGAAAGGGTTAGGAGGATTGCGGACTACATTGTGATGAAATGCAATGAGTGTGAAGACATGACCAGGTCCATGTTCTTCGCTTCAGTTATGATTTTTGTCTGACATATCATGGATGACTTGTTTCGTCTCCAAGAAGACATGGCGTAAAGGCCCGCAGCAAGGCCAACTGGAGCAGCAGTTGAAGCACTTATGTATTCTTGACTTTGTTTGTTCGAGTTTGTTTTGGTTAGTTTATATTCAAGTTTGTATTGTCAGTTTGTTAGTTCAGTTCGAGTCTATATTTTCAGTTTGCTTTTGAAATTGTCAGTCCACTCAACGAGTCTGTTAGTCTTTATGTTTAAATCTGTAGGGGAAGTGGTCGTAATGAAGATGTTTTATTTTATTTTATTTTATTTTATGAAATTTGAAAACCCCAAAGAATGTTTTTTTTATTATTTTATTATTTATTTCGCTCTTGTTCCCATAACTATGTTTTGCCTGATTCATGCTGCGTCATGATACGTAGGCAATCCCCATAAGATTCGATCATAACCGTGAAATGAAAATAAATGAAAAAAGAGAGAGAGGAAAACAAGAAAAATTGCGAAAAAAAGGGAGAGTAAAAATGAGAGAATTAGAGAATAAAAGCGAGAATCAAGCAAAGAAAAGCAGGAATGAAAAAGGAGATAAAAAGAAATTTGAAATTAGTGAAACCCAGGATGACGCAAGCGGCCGTTCAAATGCATAATAGAAATGGTTAATCTTAGGTGCATTGCATCCCCAACGTGCAGTTGTCTATCTGTTAAGCTCTAATTGCTAACAAGTTTGTTGTTGTCATCAAGTTCAGGTAAGTGGTTACTTTGTTTGGTATTCTGGCAACTCACTCGTACAACACCAGATCCAAAGATAAGTTGATTATGGCTGGCCAAGAACTGGATGCAAGTGTTATTGATCCGTCAAGGGAAGGGGAAGAATCTGATATTAATCTAAAAGAGGAATTACATAAGTTGAAAAACCAGATGGCAGAGATGTACCAGGCATGGGTGAAAGGGCATCCACTATCATCATACCCTGCCAACCCTGCTTTCGTCCCACTGTTGGCTCAATCCCAAGAACCTCCCATTGTTGATTCATCTCCAGGCTGCCATGTTTGCCACTACTACCAAGGTACCACTTCCCAAACCCCACAAGCACCACCACCCAAACCAGTCCCATACCCCCCTCCACCAGCCACCCCGATTTTCGTGGCACCCCCACCCACTACACTCCATCGATCCTCCAGTGAACCCATATTCTAGACCCAAGATAACAAATATTATCCCTCGAAGCCTATTTTCAAGGCCCCATAATATTACTCTTACACTCCTCGTTTCGACCTCCCAGTAGAGACTGAGAAACCACCTAAAAACCCAGAACAGGAGGAGATGTTCAGGTAGGTTAGAAGCTTGGAATAGTCATTCAGAAACATGTAGGGATTGGGAGGCCAGGTGAGCGTAGCCTACAAGGATTTGTGTCTATTTCTCGATGTTCAATTGCCGGTGGGATTCAAGATGCCTAAATTTGATCTATATGACGGGCACAGAGACCCGATGGCCCATTTGAGGGGATTCTGCAATAAAATGAGAGGAGCTGGTGGAAAAGATGAGTTGTTGATGGTGTACTTTAGCCAGAGTCTGAGTGGTGCGGCATTGGAGTGGTTCTCTCATCAGGATCACAACAGATGGTATACCTGGGATGATTTGTCCCAAGCATTCGCTCGTCATTTCCAGTACAACATAGAGATTGTTCCAGATCGTTTGTCGTTGACTAAGATTAAGAAGAAGCCTAGTAAAAGTTTTAGAGAATATGGTTTTTGCTGGAGAGAAAAAGTGGCAAGAGTTAACCCCCGATGGAGGAGAGCGAAATGGTGGAGTACTTTTTGCAGGATCTGGAGCCTACTTACTTTGGCCATCTGATATCGGCCATAGGCATGTTTTTCAACGAGGTAGTGAAGATGGGTGGCATGGTGGAAGAAGGTCTTAAATCAAGTAAAATTAGGAGCTACTCGGCCATCAAAGCAACTACCCAAGCCATTCATAATGGTAATGGAGGAGTGATCGGAAAGAAGAAGAAAGAAGATGTGGCAACAGTTAATTCAGGATCATGGGGCCCGTCACACCATTATACCCAGCCTCGACACCATCACTGAACCTACACCCAAACTCCATATAATCCACCCCAACACTACTTCCCATCACCAGACCTTCATATTTCTGTCCACCATGCCCAGACAGATACTCAACCTCCTGCCTACTCACAATGGTGTGCCCCAACCCCACGAAACACCTACCCAGCTCCACAAAATGCTCACCCACCCCCACGAGCCTACCGAAACCCAGTCGACCCAGGTTTCCGGACCAATCTAGCCTTCAAAATCAAGAGATTGCAGCGGAATAAAACCTTTACCCCGTTGGGAGAATCTTATACCAGTTTATTCCATAGATTGAGGCAGTTAGATATGCTGAGGCCAATTGAGTCAAAATTGTTGAACCCTTGTCCAAAGAATCTTTATTACTCCGTGAGATGTGAATATTGTTCTGGTACTCCGGGGCATAATAATGAGAAGTGCTAACACTTGAAAAATGCCATCCAGGAGCTCATTAACACAAATCGGATTGAAGTCCAATCTAGATAGTATATAAGGGGGGGAGCCCAAGAAGCCTTCACAGTCCATCATGATGATTCGGTCTAGTGAGGTCAAGCCAGTTAAAAACCAATGGTTGAAGGATCAGTGAATAAGTTGAGCAGGACAAACGGTGAACCATTTGTGGTAGTTAAGAAAATATACCCAAGTGATGTTACAACAAAGCAAGAAAAGTCAAAAGTGGTCGTGCCAAGATTGGAAAATAAGCCTATCATAATTTTAAAGGGTGCCCGTATGTATCCTATCATCCTCAAGCTTATAACCCAGTTGTCGGTAATCAGCACCAAGGCTATCCCATGGAACTATGAACGGGTGATAGTGACCTATAAGGAAAAGGAAGTGAAAGAAGAAGTCAATGAAGCCCAAGGATTAACTCGTTCGGGGAGATGCTTTGCCCCGAAAGAGTTAAGGAAAGCTAAAACATCCAGAGATGATCCAGTTCTAGTAAAGAAAGCAGTCACTGAAGAAGAGGCAGAGGAGTTCCTGAGGAAAATGAAGGTACAAAATTATTCTATCATGGAGTAGTTGAGAAAGACGCCTACTCAGATTTCCTTGCTATCATTGCTGATCCATTTAGACGAGCATCATTGGGCCCTGATTAATATTCTGAATGAGACTCATGTCCGCGACAAAATCTCAGTGAACCACCTGGAAAATATCGCAAACAAAATATTTGAGGTGAACAGGGTCACCTTTCTGATGATGAGTTGCCTGTGGAAGGTACTAAACACAACAAAGCTCTCTATCTCATGGTAAAATATGAAGATTCTGTGGTCACCAGGGTGTTGGTTGACAATGGTTCCAGTGTGAAAATCTGCCCTCTCTCTACTCTGAACAAGTTGAAAATTGATGATGAGAGAATTCACAAGAACAACACATGCGTCCGAGGATTTGATGGTGGAGGGAAATATTGAGTTTGTGATATAGTGCTTGAATTGAGAGTAGGACCAATGGAATTCAAATGGAGTTCTAGGTACTGGACGTAGCCGTCTCCTACAATTTTTTGTTAGGTCGACCTTGGATTCATGCCGCCAAAGCAGTCCCGTCCACTTTGCACCAGGTGATAAAGTTTGAATGGGATAGATACGAGATCGTCGTGCATGGTGAGGATAATTTGTGTGCTCACAGTGATGCCTCAGTCTCGTTTATTGAGGCTGAAGATGACAAAGGGCCCTAGGTCTATCAAATTTTTGAAATAGTGCCGGTCGAGAAGGTTCTAGAAGGGAAAGGTGTTCCAACTCCAAAGAAAGCCTCTGCATTTGTCATGGTGGCCTCTGAAATGCTGAAAAATGGCTTTATGCCAAGTAAGGTCTGGGTGCATCCTTATAGGGTATCATACAACTAGTGTCTCTCCCTGAAAACTTGGGTACATTCGGTCTTGGATTCAAACCTATAGCAGCAGATGTGAAAAGGGCTAGAAAGTTGAAATAGAAGGCATGGGCACTTCCAAAGCCTATCTGGGCGTCTTTCTAGGTCTTTTGTCAAGCCCGGTGCCAGGAAATTCCCAGTGACGACAGTTCCAAGTTTTGTGGTTGACATTGATGAAGAGTTAATCGAAAGGTTCCAGAGGTTGTTTAACGATGTGAATATGGTAGAAGTTGGAGAAGGTTCTAGCAAAGCAGACGTGCACTTCGTCAGGCCGAATGTAAAGCTTAACAATTGGAAGGATACTCCTCTCCCTACTCGGAAAGAGTCTTGGTAGTTCGTTTTGTTTTCTTTTCTATCTGGGTCATTCGAGGGTTGTGACCCGGATTTTTAATTTTCGCTTGTTAGTGTACAAACCCTGTTATCCTTTATATTTAATGAAATGCAATTTCCCTTTTCCACCATTCCTGATAGCTCTTATTTTTGTTTTTCTTTTCTTCTTTGTACAGTTCTTTGCATGTTGGTTTCAATGACATGACATTCATGAGGAATCTTCGGCCAAGTCTTAAAAGCCAATCTAATTCTGAAATAATAATTCAAGAAATAGAGTGTGATGACGAGTCAAAATATGATGAGGATAATGCCTTTGAAAAGATTAGTAAGGAACTAAGTCATTTCGAAGAAACACCCAAGCCTAATCTAAATGATACGGAAGAAATCAATCTAGGGGATCCAGATAATGTCAGAGAAACTAAGATAAGTGTTCATCTTGAACAGCAAATCGGGGAAGAAATAATTAAAGCATTGTTTGAGTATAAGGATATTTTTGCATGGTCGTATAATGACATGGCAGACTTGAGTACAGATCTGGTGGTCCACAAATTGCCAATTGATCCAGCATTCCCTCACATTAAGTAGAAATTGAGAAAGTTCAAAACTAACATGAGTGTGAAGATTAAAGAAGAAGTCAAAAAGGAGCTTGACGCAAAGGTCATTCGAGTCACGTGGTATCCCACGTGGTTAGCCAACGTTGTGCCCGTGCCAAAGAAAGATGGTAAGACCAGAGTGTGTGTTGATTACCGTGACCTCAACAAAGCCATTCCAAAGGATAATTTCCCACTTTCAAATATCCACATTTTGATCGATAATTGTGCCAAGCATGAGATTGGATATTTTGTGAACTGCTATGCGGGGTATCATCAGATTTTAATAGATGAGGAAGATATCGAAAGACGGCATTCATCACGCCGTGGGGAACATATTGCTACTGGGTCATGTCATTTAGTTTGAAAAACGTTGGGGCAACTTACATGAGGGCAATGACTACCATATTTCATGACATGATACACGAGGAGATTGAGGTTTACGTGGATGATGGGATCATAATGTCCAGGAAGCAGTCCGACCACGTCAAAGATTTGAGAAAGTTTTTCCAGAGGCTCTGCAGGTACAAGCTCAAACTCAACCCTGCAAAGTGTGCATTTGGTGTTCCATCCAGAAAATGGTTGAGGTTCATAGTCAACCGACGGGGCATTGAGTTGGATCTGTCAAAGATCAAAGCTATCCAGGAGTTACCACCGCGGAATAATAAGACCTAGGTGATGAGTCTGTTAGGGAGACTAAACTACATCAGCAGGTTTATTGCTCAGCTCACGACAACTTGTGAGCCCATCTTTAAGTTACTAAAGAAGGATGTTGCGGTCAAATGGACTGAAGAGTGTCAAATGGACTGATGAGTGCCAGGAAGCGTTCGATAAGATCAAAGAGTATTTGTCGAATCCACCTATGTTGGTCCCACCAGAACCAGGGAGACCTTTGATTCTTTATTTGACAGTCCAGGATAATTCATTTGGATGTGTATTGGGTCAGCATGACATCACCGGCAGGAAAGAGCAAGGCATCTATTATCCTAGCAAGAAGTTCACATCTTATGAGGTTAAGTATACTCCCCTTGAGAGGATATGTTGTGCCCTGACTTGGGTAGCATAGAAGTTGAAGCATTATTTGTCATCTTACACTACTTACTTCATTTCTTGCCTGGATCCTTTAAAGTAGATCTTTCAGAAGCCTATGCCCATACAGAGACTTGCGAAGTGGCAGATTTTGCTCATAGATTTCGACATTATCTATGTGACTCGGACCGCGATGAAATCCCAAACATTGGCCGATCATTTTGCCAAGAACCCAGTAGATGAAGAATATGAACCTTTAAGGACTTACTTTCCTGACGAAGAGGTAATGCATATCGATGAGGTCGAGAAGGATGAAAAGCCCGGTTGGAAACTCTTCTTTGATAGGGATGCTAACATGAAAGGCATTGGGATAGGAGCTGTACTCATTTATAAAATAGGGAATCACTACCCTGTCATAGCTCAGCTTCATTTCTACTTTCCCAACAACATGGCCGAATATGAAGCGTGCATTTTGGGTTTAAGGTTAGTTGTGGATATAGGAGTCCAGAAAGTGCTGGTTTTGGGAGATTCAGATCTGTTGGTGCACCAAATCCATGGAGAATGGGAGAGCCGAGATTTGAAACTCATACCATATCGATAATGTCTGTAATATATCTGTCAGCGGTTCAGATCAGTAGAGTTCAGGCATATCCCTAGGATCCACAATTAGGTTGCTGATGCTTTGGCTACTCTAGCGTCAATGTTACATCATCTAGATAAGGCTTATGTTGACCCTTTGCATATTCAGGTCTGCGATCAGCATGCTAACTGTAACATGGTAGAAGAAGAACTTGACGATGAACCTTGGTTCCACGATATCAGGGAATACATCAGGTCGGGGGTATTTCCAGTACAAGCCACAGAGGATCAAAAGAGAACAACTCGATGTTTGGCAAGTGAATTTTTCTTCAGTGGAGGAGTTTTGTACAAAAGAACTCCAGATTTGGGGTTATCAAGATGCATAGATGCTAGACAAGCCACGACTATCATGTCTGAAGTGCATTCTGGAGTCTGCGGACCGCATATGAGTGGGTATGTTCTGGCGAGAAAAATTCTTCGAGCAGGTTATTATTGGCTCACCATGGAGCGAGATTGCATCAGTTTTGTGTGCAAGTTTCATCAATGCCAAGTACACGGAGATTTGATTCATTCTCTGCTGTCTAAATTACACACAATGTTCGCGCCATGTCCCTTTGTTGCTTGCGGTATGGATGTCATTGGACCAATTGAGCCAGCAACATCCAATGGTCACAGGTTCATTATGGTAGCCATTTATTATTTCACCAAGTGGGTGGAAGCTAAAACTTTCAAATCTGTGACTAAGAAGGCAATGGTCGATTTTGTTCATTCAAGTATCATTTGTCAGTTCGGGATCCCAAAGGTGATCATCACAGCTAATGGTGCTAATCTTAACAGTCATCTGATGAAAGAGGTGTATCAACAACTTAAGATTACACATCGAAATTCCACCTTGTACCGCTCCAAGGGGAATGGAGCAGTTGAGGTAGCCAACAAGAACATAAAGAAGATACTTCGAAAAATGGTGGAAGGTTCCAGGCAATGGCATGAGAAGTTGCCCTTTGCGTTGTTGGGTTATCGTACTACTGTTCGCACATCAGTAGGTGCAACTCCTTATTTATTAGTATATGGCACTGAAGCAGTGATACCCGCGGAAGTTGAGATTCCATCCCTTTAGATCGTGGCTGAAGACGAAATTGATGATGATGAGTGGGTGTGACGGCTCGTCTAGTTGTCTTAAGAATTAACACCCTGATCCCCTATAACTGCTTTCCCCAGGTTTTTTTCTGCAAATGTGATTTTACGGGATGTTCGGTTTTGAGTTTCGGGGAGTTTTGGGATACTTAGACCCTAAATGAGAGCTTGAGTGTTGGAAAGTTGATCGTAGTTAAAATAACATGAAGACGGACTCGGAATGGAAAACTAATGGTTCTGTTAGCTCCGTTGGGTGATTTTGGGGTAAGGAGCGTGTTCGGATTGTGTTTTGGAGGTCCGTAGTATTTAGGCTTGAAATGCCGAAAGTTGAATTTTGGAAGTTTCCGGTTCGATAGTGAGATTTTGATCCGAGAGCCAGAATTGAATTTCAAAAGTTGCAGTAGTTCCATTTTTTCATTTGGGATGTGTGTGCAAAATTTCAGGTCATTCGGACATGTTTTGGTTGGGTTTTTGATCGGAAGCGAAATTCAGAAGATTGTAGAAACTTAGGCTTGAATCTGATTTGTTTTGGTTGTTTGATGTTGTTTGAAGTGTTTTGAAGATTTGTACAAGATTGAAGAAGGTTTTAGGAAATGTTGATGCCTTTGGTTGAGGTCCTAGGGGCCTCGGGATGAATTCGGATGGTTAACGGAGGATATTTTAGCATTGAAGTTGGTGCAGCAGATGTTCTTCCGGTATTTTTGCATATGTGGTTTGGGGACCACAGATGCAAAGCCACAGAAGCGACGAAGAGGACCGCAGAAGCGAAATTTTTGATTTCCTTCAGGAACCGTAGATGCGGTGAGGTGTCCGAAGAAGTGGAACCGCTCCTGCGGTTAGAGTTCCACAGATGCGAAAGCTGGGTCCTCCAGTGAAAGTTGCAGATGCGACACTTATTCCATAGAAGCGGGACCGTAGATGCGGTCCCAGGGCCACAAATGCGGAAAATCGCTGGGCAGAACATATAAATAGTTGCCTTCGCGAATTTGAGGGATCCTTTCACCATTTTCATCCGGGTTTGAAGCTTTTAAGAGAGATTTTTGAGGAAAACAAAGGGGAATCACTTTGAGGTAACATCCTTGACTTCATAACTCGCTTTTATGTAATTAAAGACCTAATTAGTGGTGAGAAATTCGGGAAAAATGGGTAATTAGGGCTTGAATTTAAGAGGCCTTTAAATGAGGATTTTAGGGGCCATTTGGACTCCGATTTTGGTCTTCTTGTTATGTATAGACTCGTGAGAGTACGAGGTTTCTGAAAATATAAATTTCACCCATTTCCGAGACGTGGGCCCGAGGGGCATTTTGGTCCTTTTACATAATTTCGCGTATTAGCTTAGAATTTAATTGTAGAATCAGTTACTTGAAGTGTTATTTACATTATACAATTGAATTGAATAGATTTGGGCCATTTGGAGTCGAGTACTTGTGGCAAAGACGTGGTGTTGGGTTGATTTTGAGCCGGTTCGAGGTAAGTGGCTTGTCTAACCATGTGTGGGGGACCTTCTCCTTAGGATTGGTATATTTGGTAATTGAAATGCCTTGTATGTGAGGTGACGAGTGCGTACTTGTGCTAATTGTTGGAAATCTTGTTTCTTATGTAATTACTAGTATGTTTCCTTTCCTGTTTCTATTTCTTGCACTATTAAGCCTGTTGTTAGCTTAGGAAAGCATGACTAGGTGACTTAATTTCTTTAATTGATTTAACCTGCCTTACTTGAATTCAGTGCAGCATGCTAGGCTAGAATCACTTATTGCCTTAATATGAAATTTTGCCATTTCTGTATACCTTCCTGCTGCTACTGTGTATTTATTTTGGAACTATGGATGTGGGATTCTGGTAGCTCCCCCTTGTCTGTTTACTTTGGGACTATGGGTTAGATTACCGATAGATCCCTATACACATTTACTTTGGGACTATGGGTTAGATTCCCGGTAAAATCCCCTACACAATTATATGAAACTATGGGAATGCACCCGGTAGATTCTCCCAGTACTAGGTATTTACATTTGGGACTACGGAACGGGATTCTAGTAGATCTCCGTGCACTATGAGTTGGACTATGAGTCGGGATTCCGGGAGATCCTTCGGACATATATATATGATGGACTACGGGACGGTATCCGGGGAGATTCACTGAATATGTAAATATGGGACTACATGACGGTATCCTGGGAGATCCTCGATTGTTACTATTGGTGCTGAGCTATATTTCCTTTCCATGGTTACCTTGTTCTGTATAGTTGTTGATGTTCTGTTCATCCTGTGTTATTTTACTGTTGTACTTATTTATACTGTTTCGTTCTATACTGTTGATCTTTATATTTTATTTAACCTCAGTAGGGCCCTGACCTTCCTCGTCCCTACCTAACCGAGGTTAGGCTTGGCACTTATTAAGTACCGCTGTGGTGTACTCATGCCTCTTCTACGCATGTTTTTCATGTGCAGATCTAGGTACCGCTGATCAGGTCTACTATCCTTGAGAGAGGCGACCTCTCTAGAGACTTCGGGGTACATCTACCGCGTCCGCAGACCGAGAAGTCCCTTTCTATTCCTTCTTTTAGTATTTAGCCCTTTTGTACCTTCCTGTTCTTATTAGACATTCCAGAGTTAGAGCTTTGAAGTATTGATCTTAGCTTGTGATTCATGGGTTTCTGGGTCTTGGATTTATGTTTGGTATTGAGAGTTAAACATGGTGTATGCTGAGCGGCACATTTAAGCACTGTTACTGCTTTATTTATATTTAAAATTGTTTATTTTTTGCAAATTTTGGTTTTTCTTCCGCAAATGAGGCTAGTCGTAGAGACTAGGTGCCATCATGATGGTTCACGGAGGGCGAACCGGGGTCATGACAAGTTGGTATCAGAGCGCTAGGTTTATAGGAGTCATGGATCACAAGCCGGTTTAATAGAGTCTCGCTGATCGGTATGGAGAAATCTGTACTTATCTACGAGAGGCTATGTAACTGTTAGGAAAATTCCACTTCATTTGATTTCCTTGTCTTACGATATTTTGACATCACCATTTTAAACTTATGTATTCTATTCTATCACAGATGGTGAGGACACGTGCTACCCGAGATGATAATGCACCTGCGCCCCCTACTATAGCCGTTAGAGGCTGGGGCCAGGGTAGAGGCCGAGGACGTGCACGTGGTGCAGACAAAGCATATGTACGAGCTGTCGTCGAGGTACCATCAGCAGATCCAGCCGGAGTCCAGGCATATGACATGTCTACTGCTACTACTACTCTAGCTCTTTAGGAGACTCTGGCACAGTTCATGAGCATATACACCACTCTAGCTCAGGCAGGGTTGCTTTCCCTTACTGCAGCTACATCTCAGGCCGGGGGAGGAGCACAGACTCCCGTCGCCCGCACTCTTGAGCAGCAAGTGCATGTTGAGCAGGTCCTTGAGATTATTCTTATACTGCCTGCAGTGCTAGTTCAGCTGAGGACATGGCAGCGACTTCCGAGGATGAGCAGTTGAGGCTTGAGAGATTCAAGAAGTACAAGCCCCCTGTATTTAGTAGTCTAGCAATGGAGGATGCTTTGAGATTTCTTGATGAGTATTACCGTATTCTCCATACTATGGGTATTTTAGGATCGAGCGGGGTTTCTTTCACTATCTTCCAGCTTCGAGGAGCTGCCTATGAGTGGTGGCGCACCTAACAGCTAGACAGTCCAGATGAGGCTGCTTCACTGACTTGGGCTTAGCTTTCAGATCTGTTCCTGAGGGAGTATGTTCCTCAGAGCCTTAGGGACGCATGGCGTGCAGAGTTTGAGCATTTGTGCCAGGGTGCTATGACTTTTTCAGAGTATGCTATTCGTTACACCAGTTTGGCTAGGCATGCACCAGCCTTGGTTTCTACTGTCCGCGAGAGGGTTCGCCGGTTTATTGAGGGCCTTATTCCCAGCATCAGATCTAGCATGGCTTGTGAGTTGGAGATGGATATTTCTTACCAGCAGGTGGTGAGCATTGCTAGGAGGATTGAGGGTATGCATGCTAGGGAGAAAGAGGAGAGGGAGGCCAAGAGGTCTCGAGAGTCGGGCCATTATTCTGGTGCCCGTACCCCAGTTGCAGGTCGTCATGGTAGGGATTATATGAATCGCCATGTTCATTCGGCTCTTCTAGTAGCCAGTAGAATTCCAGCTCCTCCTAGGCCTCAGGAGCCTTGTTATGCACCTCCGGTTTCTAGCGCGCCTCCGGCGCGGGGTGTTTTCAGAGGTCAGTCCAACAGACCTGGCCCTAGCTAGCCATAGCAACCACGTCCTCCCAGAGCTTGTTTTGAGTGTGGTGACACACGTCATATGGTGAGGAATTTCCCTAGACTTGGGAGGGATGCACCTTCATAGACTTCTCAGCCACAGCGTGCCCCATAGAGTTTTCAGGCTATGGTTACAGCTCCAGTTTCTACCCCACCTGCTCAGCCAGCTAGAGGTGGAGGTCGGGGAGGTAGAGGTTACCCTAAAGGGGGAGGCAGACAAGATACTATGCCCTTCCTTCCCGTACCGAGGTTGTTGCCTCCAATTTTGTCATCACAGGAATTATACTAGTTTGCCACAGAGATGCATCAGTTCTATTCGATCCAGGCACTACTTATTCTTATGTCTCTTCTTATTTAACACAACATTTGGGTGTATCTCGGGATTCTTTGAGTTCCCCTGTTTATGTTTCTACTTCTGTAGGAGATTCTCTCATTGTGGACCGCGTTTATCGGTCGTGTTTGGTTGCTCTTAGTGGTTTTGAGACCAGAGCCGATTAATTGTTACTCAGTATGGTTGACTTCGATATTATCTGGGTCATAGATTGGATGTTTCCGCATTATGCAATTCTTGATTGTCCTGCCAAAACTGTGACGCTGGCTATGCCAGGTGTATCACGTGTTGAGTGGACAGGTACTTTAGATTATGCCCCCAGTAGAGTTATTTCTTTTCTTAAAGCTCAGCATATGGTTGAGAAGGGGTGTGACACATATTTAGCTTATGTGAGAGATGTTAGTATTTATACCCCTTCAGTTGATTCAGTTCTAGTACTATGGGATTTTCCCGATGTGTTTCCAGCTGATCTTCCAAGCATGCCGCCTGATAGAGATATTGATTTTGGCATTGATCTTTTGCTAGGAACTCAGCCCATTTCTTTTCCTCCATATCGTATGGCTCCTCCTGAGTTGAAGGAGTTGAAGGATAAATTACAGGAATTGCTTGATAAGGGTTTTATTCGGCCCAGTGTATCACCTTAGGGTGTTCCTGTCTTATTTATGAAGAAAAAGGATGGTTCTATGCGTATGTGTATTTATTATTGCTAGTTGAACAATGTTACAGTGAAGAACTATTATCCTTTGCCTCATATTGATAATCTGTTTGACCAGCTTCAGGGCGCATGGTTATTTTCTAAGATTGACTTGCGCTCAGGTTACCATCAGCTGAAAATTTGGGAGCCAGATATCGAAGATTGCTTTCAGGACTCGGTATGGTCATTATGAGTTCCTTGTTATGTCATTTGGGCTGACCAATGCCCCAGCAGCCTTTATGCATTTGATGCACAGAGTGTTCCAGCCGTATCTTGACTCTTTCGTCATTGTCCTTATTGATGATATTCTGGTGTATTCCCAGAGTCGAGAAGACCATGAGCAGCACCTTACGACTGTGCTTCAGACTTTGAGAGAGAAGAAGTTATATGCTAAATTCTCGAAATGTGCATTTTGGTTGGATTCAGTGGCATTCCTAGGCCACGTGGTATCGAGTGAGGTTATTCAGGTGGATCCGAAGAAGATAGAGGCCGTGCAGAGTTGGCCCAGACCATCCTCAACTACAGAGATCCGCAGTTTCCTTGGTTTGGCAGGTTACTACCATCGTTTTGTGGTCATCGATTGTAGCCCCAATGGCCAGGTTGACCAAGATGGGTGCTCCATTTCAGTGGACAGAGGAGTGTGAGGCGAGCTTTCAGAAGCTCAAGACAGCTTTGACCATAGCCCCAATTTTGATACTACCTACAGGTTCGGGGTCTTATACGGTCTATTATGATGCCTCGAGGGTTGGCCTTAGAGCGGTGTTGATGTGTGACAATAGGGTAATTGCCTAAGCGTCCAGAGAGTTGAAGATACATGAAAAGAACTACCTTGTTCACGACCTTGAGTTAGCTACCATTGTTCACGCCCTGAAGATTTGGCGCCATTATTTATACGGGGTTCATTGTGAGATTTATACTGACCATCGGAGCTTACAGCACTTGTTCAAGCAAAAGGATCTAAATTTGCTCCAGAGGAGGTGGTTGGAGTTGCTAAAGGTCGATGATATCACTATTTTGTATCACTTGGGCAAGGCCAATGTGGTTCTTTGAGTCGCCGGGCAGAGGGTTTGGGGAGTTTGGCTTATTTACCAGTATAAGAGAGGCCTATGGCGATGGATATTCAGGCCTTAGCCAACCAGTTTGTGAGATTGGATCTTTCGGAGCCCAGTCGGGTCCTAGCTTGTGTGGTTTCTTGGTCTTCCTTATTTGATCGTATCAGGGAGCGGCAGTATGATGACCCTAATTTACTTATCCTCAAGGACAAAGTTCAGCACAATGATGCTAGGGATGTGACTATTGGTGATGATGGGGTATTGAGGATGTAGGTTCGGATTTGTGTACCCAATGTCGATGGGCTTCGAGAGTTGATTCTAGAGGAGGCCCATAGCTCGCAGTATTCCATTCATCTGGGTGCCACGAAGATGTATCGGGATTTGAGATAACACTATTGGTGGAGGCAGATGAAGAAAGATATAGTTGGATTCATAGCTTGGTGTCTCAACTATTAGTAGGTGAAGTATGAGCACCAGAGACCGGGTGGGTTGCTTCAGCAGATAGAGATTCCGGAGTGGAAGTGGGAGCGGATCACCATGGACTTTGTAGTTAGGTTCCCATGGACGTTGAGGAAGTTTGATGATATTTGGGTGATTGTGGATCGGCTGACCAAGTCCGCTCACTTTATTGCTGTGTGTACTACTTATTCCTCGGAGCGGCTAGCGGAGATCTCTATCCGGGAGATTGTTCGTTTGCATGGTATTCCGGTTTCCATCATTTTAGATAGAGGTACCCAATTCACAACACGGTTTTGGAGAGCCATTTAGCATGAGTTAGGTAATCGGGTATAGTTGAGTACAACATTTCACCCTCAGATGGACGGATAGTCCGAGTGCACTATTTAGATTCTTGAGGATATGCTCCGTGCATGTGTGATTGAGTTTGGAGATTCTTGGGATCAGGTTTTGCCATTGGCGGAGTTTTCTTACAACAACATCTATCAGTCTAGCATTCAGATGGCACCGTATGAGGCTTTATGGTAGGTAGTGCAGATCTCCGGAGGGTTGGTTTGAGCTGGGTGAGGCCAGAATGTTGGGTACAGACCTGGTTTAGGATGCTTTGGAGAAGGTTAAGGTGATTCAGGATAGACTTCGCACAGCTCAGTCCAGACAGAAGAGTCACACAGACCAGAAGGTTTGCGATGTTTCCTATATGCCTATGAAGGGCATTATGAGGTTCGGGAAGAAAGGGAAGTTGAGTCTGAGGTTTATTGGCCCTTTTGAGATATTGAGGCGTGTTGGGGAGGTTGCTTATGTGCTTGCCTTACCTCCTAGATTGGCAGGAGTTCATCCGGTATTTCATGTTTCGATTCTCCGGAGGTATCACGGTGATCCATCGCATGTGTTGGATTTTAGTTCAATCCAGTTGGACAAGGATTGATCTTATATTGAGGAGCCAGTGGAAATATTGGATAGGCAGATTAGAAAGTTGAGGTCAAAGAACATTGCATCAGTGAAGATCCAAAGGCGGGGTCAGCCGGACGAGGAGGCGACCTGGGAGACCGAGCAGGATATGTGCAATCGTTACCCTCATCTTTTCACTACTTCAGGTATGTCTCTATGCTCGTTCGAGGACAAATGAATGTTTAAGTGTAGGAGGATGTGACGACTCGGCCGATCGTCTTAAGAATTAATGCCCCAATCCCCTATTAACTGCTTTCCCCAAGTTTATTTCTACTAATGTGATTTGCCGAGATGTTTGGTTTAGAGTTTCCGGGAGTTTTAGGACACTTAGTCCCTAAATGAGACAAGTGTTGGAAAGTTTACCGTAGTCAGAACAGTGTGAAGATGGCCTCGGAATAGAAATCTGATGGTTCCGTTAGCTCCATTGGGTGATTTTGGGGTTAGGAGCGTGATCGGATTGTGTTTTGGAGGTCCATAGCTAATTTAGGCTTGAAATGCCGAAAGTTGAATTTTGGAAGTTTCCGGTTCGATAGTGAGATTTTGATCCGAGGGTCGGAATGGAATTCCGAGAGTTGGGGTGAGATGCAGTGAGATAGTGCGAAATTTCGGATTTCACTCAGGAACCGTAGATGCGGTGAGATGTCCGCAGAAGCGAAACTGCTCCTGCGGATAGAGTTCCGCAAATGCGAAAGTTGGGTCCTTAAGTGAAAGTTGCAGATGCGACACTTGTTCCGCATAAGCGGGACCGCAGATGCAGTCCTAGGGCCTCAAATGCGGAAAATCGCTAGGCAGAACATATAAATAGTTGCCTTCGCGAATTTGAGGGATCCTTTCACCATTTTCATCCAGGTTTGAAGCTTTTAAGAGAGTTTTTTTAGGAAAACAAAGGGCAATCACTTGGAGGTAACATCCTTGATTTCATAACTTATTTTTATGTGATTAAAGACCTAATTAGTGGTGAGAAATTTGGGAAAAATGGGTAATTAGGGCTTGAGTTTAAGAGGCCTTTAAATGAGGATTTGAAAGGTCATTTGGACTCCGATTTTAGTGTTCTTGTTATGTATAGACTTGGGAGAGTACGAGGTTTCTGAATTTTACCTGATTCCAAAATGTGGACCCGAGGGGCGTTTTGGTCATTTTATATAATTTCGCGTATTAGCTTAGAATTTAATTGTAGAATAAGTTACTTGAAGTGTTATTTACATTATGCAATTGAATTGAATAGATTTTGGCCAATTGGAGTCGAGTACTCGTGGCAAAGACGTGGTGTTGGGTTGATTTTAAGTCGGTTCGAGGTAAGTGGCTTGTCTAACCTTGTGTGGGAGACCTTCCTCTTAGGATAGGTATATTTGGTAATTGAAATGTCTTTTTATATGAGGTGACAAGTGCGTACTTGTGCTAATTATTGGAAATTCGATTTTATTAAGTAAATAATAGTATATTTCCTTTCCTATTTATATTTCTTGCACCATTAAGCTTGTTGTTAGCTTAGGAAAGCATGTCTAAGTGACTTAATTGCTTTAATTAATTAAACATGCCTTACTTGAATTTTGTGTAGTATGCTAGGCTAGAATCACTTATTGCCTTAATATGAAATTTTGCCATTTCTGTATACCTTCCTGATGCTGCTGTATATTTATTTTGGGACTATGGATGTGGGATTCCAGTAGCTCCCCCTTGTCTATTTATTTTGGGACTACGGGTTAGATTCCCGGTACATCCCTCTGCATATTTACTTTGGGACTACGGGTTAAATTTTTGGTAGATCCCCCTGCACAGTTATATGGAAATACAAGAATGCACCTGGTAGATTCCCCCCAATACTGGGTATTTACATTTGGAACTACGGAACGGGATTCCGGTAGATCCCTGTGCACTATGAGTTGGACTACGGGACGAGATTCTGGGAGATCCTTCGGACATATATATATGATGGACTATGGGACGATATCCCGGGAGATTCACTGGATATGTAAAGATGGGACTACAGGACGGTATCCTAGGAGATCCCTGATTGTTACTATTGGTGTTGAGCTGTATTTCCTTTCCATGTTTACCTTGTTCTTTATAGTTGTTGTTGTTCTGTCCATCATGTGTTATTTTACTGTTGTACTTATTTATACTGTTGATCTTCATATTTTATTTAACCTCAGTAGGGCCCTGATCTTCCTCATCCCTACCCAACCGAGGTTAGGCTTGGCACTTACTGAGTACCGCTATGGTATACTCATACCTCTTCTGCGCATGTTTTTCATGTGCAGATCCACATACCGCTGATCAGGTCTACTATCCTTGAGGGAGGCGACTGCTCTAGAGACTTCAAGGTACATCTGCCGCGTCCATAGACTGAGAAGTCCCTTTCTATTCCTGCTTTTAGTATTTAGCCCTTCTGTACCTTCCTGTTCTTATTAGACATTCCGGAGTTAGAGCTATGTAGTATTGATCTTAGCTTGTGATTCATGGGTTTCCGGGTCTTGGATTTATGTTTGGTATTGATAGTTAAACATGGTGTATTCCGAGCGGCACATCTAAACACTGTTACTGCTTTATTTCAGTTTTAAATTGTTTACTTCCGCAAATTAGGCTTACCTAGTCGTAGAGACTTGGTGCCGTCATAATGGTTCACGGAGGGTGAACCGGGGTCGTGACAGTGGGTCAAAACGTATCTGGAACAACTGAGTTTGATTGATGGCAAAAGATTGGCAGTAGTGTGCCATGTCCAGTTGTATCAAAAGAGAATGTCAAGAGCATATAACAAGAAGGTGAGTCCGCGGAAATTTGAAGTGGGTCAGCAAGTATTGAAATGCATCCTTCCTCATTAGGCTGAAGCGAAAGGCATGTTCACCCCAAATTGGCAGGGGTCGTTTATTGTCACAAGAGTGTTGTCCAATGGTGCTTTAAATTTAACAGATGTAGAAGGCAAATGTGTAAATATGTCTATCAATTCTGATGTAGTAAAAAGATATTATGTATGATTTCTTTGGTTAGTCTAAACTGTTGTTTGTACTTGGCATATTTTGAAGATTGGAATGATGAAGACATTTTATTCTGCTATCTAAACACTTTATCCTTTGATACCCCCTTTGAGCCTTATTTATTTTCTTTCATACCCCTCTTTTGGAATTAGTAGCAAAATTCAGAAACACGAAAGCAAAAGGTGAGTAAAGAAGAAAAAGAGAAAAAGAGAAGAGAAAAGAGAAAGAAAAGAATGGAAAAGAGTGAGAAAGAAAAAGAAAAAGAAAATAAAGGAAAAAGAAAAAAATAGAGAAAAGAAAGAAAAAGAGAGAGAAAAGAAAGAAAAAAGAGAGGAGAAAAGGAAAGAGAGAGAAAGAAAAAGAAAAGAGAAAAGCAACAACAACAAAGCAATTCCTATGACATTAAGTATGTTCGACCTGATTCCTTTTAAGGATACGTAGGCAGCCTCACGGTTTGGTCCCATCAAAATAAAAATTCAAAAGTCCCCAAGCAAAGCAATTGGGGTAGAAAGTTGTGGTTATTGTAAGAGATCTGATTCCAAAAGTTGTAATTTCGAACCCATTCAACCTGTTTTGAGCCTTTGTGATATCATTTCTTTCTTTCCCTATCCAAAAGCCCACATTATGGTCCAAAGAAATACCTTCCGATCAATCTTCGAGATGCCAAGTCGATCAAGTATAGGTGTGATTCATATCAAGGGAAACACTCCGTTCTGAGCAGGAAAAATGAAAAATAAGAGAGTCTTATTGGTGAAAACCCTCACGGGCACTGTAAGGCGATGGAAAGCTAAGAGAAATTAAATATGATAGAGTCTTATTGGTGAAAACCCCCACGGGCACCATAAGGCGACAGTGAGTTGAGAGATGAATAAATGAGAGAGGTTTGTCGGTGAAAACCCTTCAGGGCACCGCAAGCCGAATAAGGTTGTTAAATTTGAAAAGGAATCAGATTATGGGAACCCCAGGCATAAAGTGTGAAGACTAAAAGAGGATTGAGTGAATGGACTAGGCTGATTAATCAAAAATGTCTGTCATTTTCATTGATGCCGGCAGCCTCACTCAGATAAGTCCTTTTTCGTTTTTTCCATCAAATAGTCCTTCTGTTTTGATTTTTCTTCTCTATTCATAACTCTCGAGGTCATTGCATTTCATTTCCTTTTGGGTCTACTCCTCTAAAACTTTTCCAATGTTAGCCTTGCTAAGCAAAAGATAGGATTGCAAAGCTTATTACAAATTTCCAAATTGCACAAAGCAAAGCGCGGCCAAAGCATATCGGAAATAGCATGATACAAAAGAGAATATTAAGGTGTTAATGAAAGTTCAAGCAGTCGAGTGGTTTGTGAATTTTGTGGAAGATACACAGGTTCGAATTGGAAGGACAAAAATGTAAAATAGCGGGTTGGGTGTAGAGCACTTGGGTCATTCAGGGTTTTGTGTTTGAGATTCAGTCAGAAAGGCAAACAATTCTTAGCCAGTTCAAGGCGGCCAGTCTAAGCAAAGCACGGTAGTGAAAGGGCCACCCACAGCAAGAATGCCGCAAACTAACCACCACATTTTCAAACTGACAAGATTTTTCTTTGATTGAAATAGGGGCAGAAAATTTTGTTTGTTTCGGGGGGAACCTCCGTAGGCAAAACAGGTGCCAGACAGGCTCGATAGCAAGTGTCAGTACCCTCCTGGATACCAGGATTTAGTAAAGTTTTGAGACCCCCACAAATGACAAAGTTTGACGAGAGGTCCACTTTTGGGAAGTACAATTTGGCATTTAAGTCTTTCACTTTTGAGAGGAGGTTTGGTTTGAAATTGTCAGGATAAAGGAATTTAGTTTAGAATTTGTTTTGATAAAAAGAATTGGTTAACACTCACAGATGTTCCCAATATCAAACTGGGGCAGAAAATTTTCTTTTGTTTTGTCCGTTTTGTTGAAATCAGGCACCTACCTAGAGAAACAAGGGAAGGCAGTTCAAAAGGAAAGCAGTTTCAAGAAGAGGACAATTCAGGTTCAACAATTAGGCACCCACATGAAGAAACAAGGGAAGACAATTCAAAGGAAAAGCAGTCTCAAGAGAAAGCAGTTCAGCTTCAGCAATCAGGCACCCACATGAAGAACAAGGAAAGATGACACAAGTTTAAAAGAAAGCGGGTCGAGTTCATCAAACAGGCACCCACCTAGAAAACAAAGGGAAAACAATCCAAGTTTCGAGGAAAAGCAGTACAAGTGTTGGAAATCAAGCACCCACTTGGAGAACAAAAGGAAAGCAACAATGTTCAAAGGAAGACAGTTCAAGTTCAGCAATCAGGCGCCCACCTAGAAAACAAAGGGAAAACAATTCAAGTTTCAGAGGAAAGGAAGATAATTCAAATGTTGGTAATCAGGCGCCCACCTGGAGAACAAAGGGAAAGCGACAATGTTCAAAGGAAGATGGTTCAAGTTCAGCAATCAGGCACCCACCTGGAAAACAAAGGGAAAACAATTCAAGTTTCGGAGAAAAGGAAGATAATTCAAATGTTGGTAATCAGGAGCCCACCTGGAGACAAAGGGAAAGCAACAATGTTCAAAGGTAGACGGTTCAAGTTCAGCAATCAGGCACTCACCTGGAAAACAAAGGGAAAATAGTCCAAATTTCGAGGAAAAGCGGTGCAAGTATTGGCAATCAGGCGCCCACTTAGAGAACAAGGAGAAGGCGGTCCAAGTTTCTAAGTAAGATAGTTCGAGTATTGACAATCAGGCGCCTACCTGAAGAATAAGGGAATTCACTTCGGAATGCAATTCAAGTCAGCAACAACGGAAGCTCACCTGGAGAGCACAACTCAACCGAGCGGCTGCAAGATCAAGTTTGAAGATGTGTAGATAGGATTTCTGTAATTCCTAGATCATAATCTAGTCTAGCTTCTTTTATTTTGTCTTGGTGTAATAAGGAGTACAACAAGCAGTAGCAGCAACAGTGAAATCACAGCTTTTTGGTAGTCCCAGCTACCAAAACTTCCCGAACTACACTGACCTCATTCCTTTATAGCCAAGGATATGTAGGCAACCTCGGAAGCAGGGTGCGGTCAAAAATTTTTAAAAATGCTTCCCACGGAGTATTCAAACGGGCAAAAATCACTCGTATCCGCTCACTTTATCTTTGCACGAAAATTCTTCGTGTCTCCGAGCAAAGAGGGGCAGCTATGAGCACGTGATTTTTGCCCTATATGAATTACTCCTATATAATTCAAGAAAATAAAAAAATTCCATTATTTGCAATTTTGTAGGATTTTGTGAGAATTTGTGCCAATTGTTTGCATTTCCGTGCATGTTTATTTCTGTTATAAATCATGAAAATATCAAAAATATCATGCATTTGTATTTAGGATTTATTTTTATATTCTTAGGCTAATTAGTAAATTAGTTTCTTTATTAAAAAATAAAAATCACAAAAATGGCTTACTTTTGCATTTTTAGCCTTTTAATTTTAAATCTGTAATTTCCCTTTTAATTTAGGAATAATTAATTTTCATAAATATTTTAGTAGTTGATCAGCTTAGTTTTTTTTCAAATTAATTACTTTTTAAGAGTTTTAATTAATTAAAATAGGAAAAGAGAAAAAAAAGGAAAAGGAGAATTAAAAACAAGGCTGTAATGGACCAAAATGCAAAGCCTAATACCAATTCTTTGCCCCAAACCCGCCCAAGCCCAACTCTTCTAACCCGATCCAACTCCCCCTACATCAAAACGTCCCTGTTTCGGTTGATATCATCTCAGCCGTTGGATTTCCATCATCCGACGGCCCGGAACTGAGGCTTCCCTTATATTTAACTGTGTGAAGAGGTCCCCCCCAGTCCAAACCCCCTCAATCCCTTCTTCGTCTCTAACCTTAGAACCCTAAAATCTGCCGCCCCAAATTCCCAAACCCCCACTGGCCGGCGGCGCAGCCCCAATCCGCCCCAAATTCACACACTAGATTCCCTGTCACCTCCTCTCTCACAATATCCAAACCATATCCTCTGAATCCCTCCCAAGTGGCTCGGATTTTAGATCTAAAATCAAAAAACCTAAAGCCCCAAATCCTCCCGACTTCGAATCTGTGGCATGCAAGGTTAAGCTTCAAGTTTTCAAGTTCCAAAGATTGATTTAGCATGAGATTGATGTTTGTCGTTTGTTCTTAATAAAGAACATGCGATTAACATCAATTTTGGTTTTAAATCAGAGCAGCTAGAGTTCTTTAAGTCAATTGCTAGGTATTTCCTTTTATTTTTCCTGCTATCTAAGTCTATGATTTTCTCTTCCTATTTTCTGTTCTTTTCTTCCTCTTTTCTTTAATTTGCTTCTTTACGTTTCTCTTCTCTTGACTGAAGAAATAATAATGGAACTAGAGCTAATAGAGTTTGTTTAGTGCTTGGCTAATACCTCAGCTCTTCTCTTTGTTTTCTTTATATATATATTTTTCTTTGTTTGTTTTCTGACTTCCTCCTTCAATTTCTAAGCATCTGTTCATCTAAATTGTTTGGGTTATTTATGTGCTCTATGTAGCGGTATGTTATCCAGTTTATGTGAATCAAATCAGGCGTTGTTCGTGATTAGGATAAATTCTTAAGTTTAGGGCAATCATCAGGCAGGTTATTTTTAATTTTTTTTTGTTGTTTTTATTATCTAATTATTAATTCATTTTCAGCATGTTTTTGTTCAAAGGGCACTCACAGTTTGCATTTTTTATTTTAATCTTGTTTGTTTATTAAATCAGTTTCTTAAGGTTTCACTCTGAAAATCTTTTATATTTCATTGCTTGAGTCTCTTCTGGGTTGCTGGCCCATTACTGATTGGACAGGAGAGGCCCGTATTTTTCCTTTGGGTTTTTGGCTCAGCATTGAAGAGTAAATTGCAAGGGTGTCAAGGGCGTTTTGGGTATTTGAGGGAAGGGAATATTTTCTGTTGTAAGAAACTTCTAGAGGATAAGGGTAGGCTGACTTGCAGGCTAAGAAACAAAAGTTTTCAGAAATTTTTTGAAGGGTTAAAAAGGGTAAAATAACTAAGAATAAAGGGTAGAAAGAGAATTAGAAAGCCAGGCTAGGGCTGCCTTAGAAGTACCTATTTAAGGACTTTTTCGCTTCATTTTTAGCGGCAGACATTGGAACCCATAGAAAAATATACAAATTTCTGCATTGTGTTAGAGAGTTTGAGTGGGTTTTTTCCCTTCTGATTTTCCTTCCTAGAAGAAAAACACACTCTGACGTTCTTCTTCTACGGATTTCTAGTTTCAATATGGGTTTGAGCTGAAGCTGTTTTCTAGCTGGTCATTTCTACTGCTTTGCTTACTTTGCTTCATTGAACTTCTATGTTTTCTCATCACTTTGCTATTGGTTTCCAGGTATTTTTTCGGATTGCGATGACTGTTGAAGTACAAAAGTATTTTGATATATGTAGTTGTGAATAACAGAATCAAGGACTTTCAGTTCTTCCTATATATGTTTTCTGTAATTTCTATGTCTATTCTTAGTTTATTTCCTTTCTTCTTATATGGTTATTATGGGATTTGTTGAATGAACAATGGTTTAGGAAGAATTTCATAGGTGTTAGGATTTAGACTAGTTCAGTTTCATAAATTGTTCACTTGGTTGGATCAGTAGTTGGTTCCTGTATTTTTCTTTTATATTTAAGGTTGTTAGTTTAGATATCATGTTAACATTTGCTGTTGAAAACATCATGATTTAGTCATTTAAATGTTAGTTGGCTGTTGGAATTGCAGTTTAATCATCTAATTGTAACAATGTTAGGATATTTGGTTGGTGTAAAAGTTAGTATGTTTTAAAGAGTAGCTTAGATCCATGTTCATCTCACTATTGGTTTGCAAGTAGGTGTAAAAGTTGGAATGCATGATCTAATGATGCATTTCTAGTTCTTGTCCTATGTTTTTTCCTTTTTTGAAAATTCTTAAGGAGATTGTGCCTGACGTTGGCCCATGTCAGGCAGTCCGTTTGGGGCTAGATTCAAAGCAGTGTTTTCATTTTCTTTCTCGCTCTTGGGGGCTCGATCCCAAGCCTTGTATGGTGGCCTCTCGCCTTAGCCTCCATCGTTGGGCCTGATGTTCAGCCCAGGTGTCTTGTTTTCCTCTTGAAATTTTTAAAATTATTTTGGGCCTATTGCTTGCCCAAATTTTTAATGTGGATTAAAACCCAAACATCTTTAGGCTTCTCTAGTTAAATACAATTCTCTTTTTGTTAAAAATAGATTGAGGTGTGCCATTTAGTTAAATTGCCTATGGCCCTCACCAATTTTATAATTAGTTGTTGGAAATGAACACTCGTAGAAAAGCCTTTAGGTGCAGTTAAAATACTATTGTGATTGTGAACACGTTCGCGTGACATAATTACAATTCTAAAAAACCAATTCGGAGTATGCATTCACGCAACTTCGATCAAACTTTCATAATAACAAAATTTCTTAACAGACCACTAGTTAATTTTAGTTCATATAGTTCGAGGTGCTCCATCCACAATTTAATCATACATGGCCCTTGTATTAATCTCATAACCTATATATAAAAATGACAAATATTCGTAGTTTGCTTCAGGCACGTGTAATATACTATCGTGGTTGTGTACACTTTCACGTGACATGATTTCGATTTTAAAAACAAAATCGGAGTATGCGTCCGTCCAACTTTGACTAAACTTTCTTAATAATAACAAATCTTTATTAATTGTGGACACGTTCGCGTGACATAATTTTTGACGCGCCAAACAAATGGGTACACGTGCGCGTGACCCCTTTCAAGATAACTTCTTAATTAAAAGAGGTAAATGCACATAGTTTCTAAAATTAGTAATTAAACAATTGAATAAGCCATGTATGATCAAAGAGACCATGCCAGAACTACGGAACTCGGTAGTGCCTAACAGCTTCTCCTAGGTTAACAAAATTCTTTACCCGGATTTATGTGTTCGCAAACCGTAAATAGAGTCAACTTCCTCGATTCGGGATTTTAAATAGGTGACTTGGGACACCATAAATTATCCCAAGTGGCAACTATGACTTTCAAATAATTAATCATGTTTCGATTATCACTTAAATTGAAAAGATTCCTTATATACCCTTCCGGGGGTAGGGAAAAGGAGGTGTGATAGTGCATTGGAGATTAGAGTAGAGCGGATGACTCTCGAGGAGATCTTAATGAGTTCAAGATTCATATGTGGTATTTGAGGATTACCTAGATTTGTAAATGAGATTTGCATTGGATGGTGCTGAGACTTGTAATATTTCTGCATCATTAGTGGTCCTACATTTTGGTATCAAAGAGGTTAAGGAAACAGCTTCAGATTCACAGAAGGTCTTTACATAGTGGGTATCTCAGCTGCAGTATGATTATATGCCTAATAGTGAATATAATAGCTTGTGGCTCTTAAGACGATGTGGTTTCATGCTAGGATCTCTTGTGGTGAGCTTTGGGTTAAGGATCATAGTATACTAGCAAGGACAAGTGTTAACTTTAAGGTAAGTCAAGAGGGACTCAAAGAAATAGGACAACTTGGTAATGGGATTGATCAGCATCGTAATAGAAGTGATCGGTTCTTTTGGTGTGGTAAGACTCTGTAGGTGTTTTGTGTTAATTCTCTCAGGTTGAGCAATCTGCGTAACTTGGTTGAGTTAGAGGGATCCGGTTGTGATAGCTTGGTTAGGTGCAAATTGGTTTCAAAGATTTCTCTATGGTTTCACCCACAACTTGGGATGGATGTTTTCGACAGGCGAGTACGTTGCGTGTTATGATTTTCTCTTGGACGGGGTCGAGTGGAAGATTTTGGTTGACGGAATGTGTACCCTGCTGGTGATTTAGGATTGATAATGGGGTTCTCGTGTTTTCATATGATGGTATGATAGATGCGGTGCGACGTGTATGATTGATGCGTGCATGTTTGTGTCAGTCAATTGAGTGGTGGAGTTAAGATCAGACATGAAGATTCTTGTATTCTAGGAATTTTGAATACTTGGAGGGTTTTCAAAGGTAGATTATTCCTTGGTTGTGGACGGTAAAGGTAGGTTAAAAGGTTGACGGCTGAGTGAATGTGTTATGTATAGGTTAATATGGATTTTTGAAAGGTTATTTACCTAGTTTGGGAGGATCGGAATTGATTTTGGGGCCACTAGTAGGCCTAATAGAATGTGTATTCTATATTAGGTGGGATTTGTTTACTCAGCGCGGCTATTGTTGAGGGTGTTTCATCTATTAGAGTTGATCGTATTCGTGTTCTTATATCCATGTGTTACTCTCATATGCTATGATGGGTTGTGGGACTAAAGACTATTTACCCATATGATGCGGTTCTGTTTGGACCTTGTGGCGGAATTCGAGCGAGATGGCTCTTGAGGTGTTGAATGGTTGATTGCGCCTTGGTTAAGGTCTTCCTTTTGTGGTAGATTGTGCTTTCTGTTTCTCCATGGTTATGGTCATTCTCTTGGCATGTTTTCTGTTGGTACACAAATGCTCATTGATTGTGAGCATTACCGCCCGATGGGTATTTCATGTGGATCGATATGTTGGATTGGGCTACGTGACGCAGAAGAGTTATGTTGTGGAGTGATTCTTTGTGTTTATTCATATATCGTTTTTCCCTTCCGTGAGATGGGTTAATAACATTGTGCTTTGCGGTGGTATCTACTGAGCTTGCCGGATGGTTCTCTCATTTGGTTCTCCTTCCATCATTGGTCACATTTGAGTTGTTGCTTGTTTGGTGCACAAATTGTACAGTATATGGCTTGAGGTTGTGTTGGTGTGGTGTATCGGTCGAGCAGCTTGTACTGGATGAGATAAGGTTATTGGACCTGCAATGAGTGCTATCGAATTTGATTAAAATATGTTTGGAAGAATAACGTCATCAGTCAGCTCGGAATTTGGCTATGATTCTTGGTAGGGGAGACACCTCCACGACTTGTTGATTTGTTGAGTAGTTATGAGTTTCTTAATGTTTCATTCATCCTTGGCAGTGTAGAGAGGTTTAGAACAAGGTTTTATATGATATTAGCCATGTCACTGGTACTGGGTTGCTATTGGGCAGCTATTATGGTCTGAAGTTATTGCTATGAGCATATGAGTTATGCAGAACATTATGTGATTATATTTGAAATATGGTTATGGCTTGATACATCATTGTTACATCCCGTACTTTAATATTAGGATAAGAGGTAGTTAGCTCTCATGACTCATGATTTATTCTGAACTTTGGTCTAGCATACAAAAAGTACTCAAGAAGTTACTTAGTAGTTAAACGTGCTAGTCAAGTGACTGGTTTAACGGAGATTAAAAGGATTATTAGGAATCTAAAGGTAGACTTTACAGTCAAAAAGAAAAAGATGATTAGCTTGTTATTGTTGGATTGCAATTTGAGAACCATTAGCTACTTTATTGGCTAAAGTTGACGACAAAGAATAGCAAAGAAAATGATCAATCACCAAGGAAGGATGACTATGTTATTGTAAGATTTCGTAGGTTTAACAATCTTGATACCGTCATATATATTTGATATTGTATTTTGAGTGGAATATTTTTGTAAAAGTTATAGTTATTAATATTACTACTTTCGGATATGCTTCAAATTTTACACATATATATAATATGAGAAAGTTTATGAGATTTTCTGTATTGTAAAGATAGAAATTATTTTCTCACAAGAAAAGAAGGTTATCATTTTACCATTTTAAGAATTAAGCGTACAAAAATTTATAATTTTTAGATAAGATTAGGAAGAATTATGTGCTACTTGTTCATACGCCTCTTTTCTACTTATGTGCTCAAGATACGCTTTAATTATTTGGTTACTATAAACACTAGTCTTTCTTGTAGGAGATGATAAAGTTTATTTTCTTTTACATGAAAATACCATAATTGGCATTTGAGTAGTACGTTGGCTTCTTTAATATAGTTCATATCTTATTATGGGTCTATTTTTAGCTTTAAACTAAAGGCAGAACTTTCTTTTATTAAAATCATATTTATTCATCCTTTTATTAGTTATTTCAATTTCTAAACACTTAAGGAATTTTATGTTCAATCTTATCATTAGTTTTTGTGGTTTTTATTACGTGATGGACTATTGTACAATAGACTAATATTTTGCTTGAAATTAAAAAAATGAGTATACTATATATTCGATAGCTATTATTTTTACTCTAGTTGATTCTTGGTAAAATTCTCACCCATTTCTCTTACTTCCGATGCATATAGCTATTTAGTTTACTTAACATGGGTATTTTAAATAATAGTGTATGTATTTATGTTATATGGTACTACATGACCATGATAGTAAATTATATAAAGTGTGTTAAAAGTGAGTAGTATTTTAAGTAAGTTTAGATAATTCTTAATTATGTAGATAATTATGTAATTAATAAATTTTAGTGCGAGATTAATTAAAAATCTTTGAATAAGGTTAAATAACCTTACGTGGCAACTTGTGGCTTACAAAAAGTGTGACTCATACCTTTATTAATATATGTGGCAATGTAAGAATTTGGTGCAACGTCTGAGTATGTTGAGTAGGTGTAGGTCCATTCATTTACTTTTTCCATTTCTGCTTTTTGTTTTGATATCTAAGGATAAATTGTTTATCTAGCTATATACCTATTCATAGTTAGTAGTAATAAGTTTACGGAATGGCATCTCTTGGAAACAAACGAAGTTAAGCAGTTTACTGTCTAGGCGCAAGGAATATCAAGGGGTTAAGTGAATCTAACTTTTCAAACGACAACCTCTTTTTGGTTCAAGACGCATCTCACCAGTTTTCTGTCAGACAAGGTCTGCAATTGATTTGGTATCTTCTTTCCAGAAATGAAAAGTACGTCCTGTTATGAAGCCTGGATGTAATAAAACCAATGATGTGATATAGGAACTTCTGTATCAGGAATTATGAATAGTATTTGCACATATGTATACCTTATTGGTTCATAATTATGAAAGTAGCAATGCATCATTCAATGAAGTAACTTACCAAATTGAAAAGGCGTGCTCTTTAGGTAGCTCCCCTATGTGAAGCTAATGAAATAAATGTGTATTCAAAGTAGATATTAACTCAAGACATATCCATCACACTGTGCTAAAGGAGATCTAGTCCGGTTATCACAATCGTGTATGGAGAGTGCAGTATCTGCCGCTTGGCTTGTACCTTCGTAGTGAAAGTTCTCTAGAGGTTGAGGTATGTTAAGGTTGTCCCTTCTTTCTTTTTGGCATGATCCAAATGATAATCATTTACATGTGCATTTACCCATGACTTAGACGACATTATATATATATATATATATATATATATATATATATATATATATATATATATATATATATATATATATATGTATGTATATGGGATATGGGAAAAGGTTACGGCATTATATACGCACCACCACCTGATCAGTTGGTATACATTGATGATTTTGCCTACAGTGGCCGAGATGATATGATGGGATGCCCTCAGAGGCTTGATGATGTTATGTACGTACAGACCTATGCATCATATGAACGTATATGCATATGCAGGACATTATAAATATTTCATGATTACAAAACTATCCAAACTTACAGGTTGAGACAGGTTGAGTCATTTACTCCATGTTTCTTCCATGTCCTTTATATACTGATTTACATGCCTCACATACTTAGTACATTATTCGTAATGACGTTCTTTTGTTGTGGATACTGTATTTATACCTGTAGGTATAGGTAGTCAGTTTCACGAGCTTTCATAGTAGACGAGATTAGCTTCAACGAAGGATCAGTAAGACTCCACCTCATTCGGAGTGAAGTCGAGTCTATAAGTTATCGTGTCCGAGTTTGCTACAAACTTATGGGTAGGAAGGTATCCTGTCCCATTGGATATCAAATAATCTTAGAGGATTTGTAGACAGAGGTTCATTTTATACAGTATGTTAGAGGCCTTAAGGGCCCATATGTATTCATGTTTTAAGAAAAATGGTTCTGTAATACAGTGTTGCTCACCTATAGTTATACATTATGAGTTGTGGTCATGTGGGCCCATGATAGTTATAAAATGAATGAGTTTAGATAAGTCGACCTATGTATGTTCTATTTTTGGTCAAACGATCATGAGTTATAGAGTGGTTCGCTCGGGCCAGTGCGGCACCGGGTGCCAGTCACGCCTCCCTAGGTTTGGGGAGTAACAATCATTTTCAGACTTATAATTGTATAGATGCGAGAATCGAGTCCTATAATGGATTTCAGATGTTGGAGATTGGGTTCTCAGGTTTATGGAATAAGGTTGAAGTAAGGATCTTCAGTTGGTTGTGTTGTTGGGTTTATATGGATTGGGGAGACGTGGGATCACTCTTGGGTATGTGTATGTTGAGCTTATACAGTGATTTGATGGCTTTGGAACGACTCCTGGCAAATTCAAGGACGAACATATGTTTAAGTAGGGTAGAATGTAACTACCCGACTGGTTGTTTTGAGTATTTGCATTCTGTTTGGTGGTTTGAAGTCTTTAGTAGCTTCATATGATGTGTTATGACAGACTTGCATGTATGATTGGTTTTGGTTTTCGGGTCGTTCAAATTGATTTGGAAGAATGATTCTCATTTTTGAAGCTTTAAACTAGAAGAGTTGACCAAGTTTGACTTTTGTGTATTTGACCTCGGATCAGAGTTTTGATAATTCTGTTAGGTCCGGATGGTGTTTTGGACCTGTTCAATGTCCGAATTTGCATTTGGATATTTCCAGAAGGTTTTGGCTCTAATTGGCGAAGGTTGGCAATTTGAAGTTTTGGAAAGTTCATAAGTTTGATGGTAAGTTGACTTCGATGTTATCGGTTTTGGATTGTTGTTTCAGGAGTTAGAATAGGTTCGTTATGCTATTTTTCACTTGTGTGCAAAATTTGAGGTGATTTCGAGTTGTTTAGACATGTTCGGCATTAGTTTGGAATTTGAAAAATTGAAATAGTTCATTAAGCTTGATTTGAGGTGCAATTCATGGTTTTGATGTTCTTATGTGGGATTTAAGGCCTCGAGAAAATCGGTACTATATTTTGGGTCCTATTTGTATATTCGGATGAGGTCTTGGGGGACTCGGGTGTGTTTCGGATGAATTTTCGGACAATTTTGGTTAAGTTGGCATGGATGAAGATTTTTGATTTCTGGTGCTTTCGCACCTGCAAAGGAAAGGCCGCTGGTGTGTGTGCACAGAAGAGGACAGTGTGGCCGGATATGCGGTGTTGGGATGGAAGGGCTAGGTCCACAAGTGCAAACTTTGGAGCACAAGTGCGCATGAGCTTCCGTATGAGCGGAGCCGTAGATGCAACTTTGTATCCGCAGAAGCGGTTGATTAGGTGGTTAAGTGGCTTCTACATCTAAGATGGATTTTCCGCAGATGTAGTATTGCAAATGTGACATTGTGGACTACAGATGCAATACAACTGAGCAGAATATTAAATATCGATGGTTTGGTCATTTTCTCATTTTTGGAGTTGTGGAGCACGGTTGGAGGGGATTTTTGGAAGGCTTTTTCATCACAATTGAAGAGGTAAGTAGTTCTTACTTTATTTTGGTGTTAGATATTGATTACCCACAGATTATTATACCTAATTTACATGTATTAAATATGGGATTTGGGGGTTTTTGAATTATGATTTTTGAGAGTGAGATTTGATGATTTGAGGGTTGATTTGAGGTTGGAATAGGATGAAACACATATATTTGGACTCTTATCGGAATGCGTGTTCGGAATTTATGAGTTTTGTCGAGTTTTGGGGTGCGGGCCTAGGCTTGACTTTTTAGGTTAACTTTGCATAATTGATTCAAGATCTTAGTTTTATCATTTGGAATCGTTTCCTATGGCTTTTATTGATGATATTAAGTTATTTTGGCTAGATTAAAGCCGTCCAGAGGTTGCTTCGCGCGCGAAGGGCATCTTAAAGTACTGATTTGGATTGCTTGAGGTAAATATCTTACCTAAATTCGGTTGAGGTACTAGTTGCCTGAGTTATTCTTGATAGCTACGTGCTATGGGTGGCACATATGCGTGGAATTGAGCCCATGTGCATGCACCTGGTATTTATTCATGCTCGTGTAGTGCATATGTCACGCCCCGAACATGGGGCCGAGACCGGCACCCGTTGCCTAACCTATCCTTGCGTACCAACTTGCGACTAAGGGACTCTGAACATATAATGTTATACTTTTCCCATAGGGCCACATTGCAAGACAATTTGCGAAGCAAAATATAAAACTGAATGGAAACTAACGCTGACTAAATATCAATATAAAGCTGGGCCGACAAGGCCGTCATAACCACTACAACTGACAAACCAACAAAATATACATACAAAGCCTACAATCCCAACATACTTAACTAACTAATAGGATATATCTACAAGCCTCTATTGATGGATGTACTATGATCGAAACAGGGCCCCGACCTACCCATAACATGTATACATATATACACAAGATGTACACAAAACTCTAGACCCGGCAACTCCGAAGGACGTGGAGTTTACCGATCAAGTTGAACTCGGGAAACACCTACTGAGGAGGTCTACCCGTCTGTCTGTCTGAATCTACATGCATGAAATGCAGTGTCCCCAGAAAAGGGTCGTTAGTACAAAATAATGTACCGAGTATGTAAGGCAATAAATGAACTGAAAGTATTCAAAGATGATCTAGACATATACTTACCTGCTGATACTAACTCAACTCTCTCATTATAGTAAGTAAAATAAATGTCCAGCCCTATAAGGCTCAGAACGTGTCAGTCGTAATAGGCTCACTCATAGGCTCTCGGCCATACTAGGATCTGTATCTCGGCCATTCTGGACTCGCTCTGTCACGACCCTAACCCTGAACCCAGTCGTGATGGCGCCTCTCGTGAAGACAAAGCCAGCCAATGACACCCATTGCACTCTCAAAACAGTTAAACAATATAAAAGCAGTCTATACATGATTTAATGATAATAAGTAGCGGAAATACAAACCGACACGGTCTTAACCGGGGTGTCACAAGTCACGAGCATCTACTAGGGTATAAATACAACTGAAGGTATGAAGTGTGCAAAACACTGACTATTGAAGTAAGGAGGGAGAACAGCAATGCCGCGAATGCCGACGGCTACCTTGCTAAGCTCCGATGACTCTGCCTCCGATCAGCCAAAACCCGCTACCAGGTGTAGAAATACCTGAATCTGCACGCAAGGTGCAGGGAGTAAAGTGAGTATCTCGGCCATTCTAGACTCGCTCTGTATCTCGGCCATTCTGGACTCGCTCTGTCATGACCCTAACCCTGAACCCAGTCGTGATGGCGCCTCTCGTGAAGACAAAGCCAGCCAATGACACCCATTGCACTCTCAAAACAGTTAAACAATATAAAAGCAGTCTATACATGATTTAATGATAATAAGTAACGGAAATACAAACTGACACGGTCCTAACCGGGGTGTCACAAGTCACGAGCATCTACTAGGGTATAAATACAACTGAAGGTATGAAGTGTGCAAAACACTGACTATTGAAGTAAGGAGGGAGAACAGCAATGCCGCGAATGCCGACGGCTACCTTGCTAAGCTCCGATGACTCTGCCTTCGATCAGCCAAAACCCGCTACCAGGTGTAGAAATACCTGAATCTGCACGCAAGGTGCAGGGAGTAAAGTGAGTACTCCAACTTAGTGAGTAATAATCATAACTAAAGTCTGAATAGTAAGAAATCACGTAAAGCATATTAGGATGCTGCATAGAAGCAGTTCAAAACCAGTAAGAAAGCAGTGAAGCTGTAAAATCTCTTTAAACATCTTAGCTCAGTTTAAACTTATTTGAAAATGACTTTATCAATAGTTGCGTAAATGAATGCAAAACAATTAGCATAGATAAGCACAAAAATCCGCCCTTCGGGCACAAATACACAAATAAACAAGTACATGACAAGCAAATAAGAAAGACAAGCACATATGGTTCGCCCCTCGGGAAATATCTCAGAACAATACCAGCCCCTCGGGCTATATCTCACATCACAATGGGTATCTGCGCTCACTGGGGTGTGCAGACTCTAGGAGGGGCCCCTATAACCCAAGCGCAATATCAAGCCACCTCGTGGCATACATATCTCAGGCCCTCGGGCTCATAATCAGATCAGTGTATCACTGCTGCGGTGTGCAACCCGACCCAAAAGATATCCTCACAACACAGGCCCTCGGCTTTACTCAGTCAAAAATCACATAAGCCACTCGGACAACAGTTAAACATGTTGCTCAGCCCAAAATATTATTTGAAATATCATTTCCTGTGTTAAAGCAAGTAAACTTGGCTGAGTTTTAAAAACAATGAAAAATAACATGACTGAGTTCAAGTATAAAATCAAGCAGTGAGCAAAAATCAACAACGATCCCCGAAGGGTTCAAATAGCTGGCACTAGGCCCAAATATGGCATTCAACCCAAATATGGCATTCAACCCAAATAATGATGATAGCAATTAGTTTTCAATCAAATACATGGTAAAATTATCAGTCGGGATGGACCAAGTCACAATCCCAAATAGTACACGACCCCACGCCCGTCATCAAGTGTGTGCCTCACCTCAATATAGCACTATGAAGTGCAAACCGGGTTTTCAAACCCTCAGAACATCATTTACAATCATTACTCACCTCAATCCGGCAAACTCTCTAGCTCGCGGCGTCTTTGCCCCTTGAATCGGCCTCCACGCGCGTCGAATCTATCCAAAAATCAGAACGAATATGTTATAATATGCTAAGGGAACAAAGCCCAAGCGAAAATAATCAAAAAATACCAAAAATCCTGAAATTAGCAAAACCCGAGCCCTAGGACTACTTCTCGAAACTTAGAAATTTTCACATCATTAAATCCCTTATCTCCCTACGAGTTCAGACATATCCAAAGTTCTCAAATCCGACCCCAAATGGCCCTTCAAATCCCAAACCAAAAGTCCAATTTCTCAAGCCCTAGCTCTTCAATTTTAGGCTAAGCTTTCATGATTTTCTAGGTGGAATTCATAATATAATCTAGTTTTTAGTCCAAGAATCTTACCTCCAGGTGATTCCCCTTGAATCCCTCTTCAATCCTCTTCCAAAAGCTCCCAAAATGACCAACTATGGAGGAACTTAGCCTCAAATTCACAGAAATGAGCTTTTAAAACATTTTGCCCCGCTCTCATTTTTACTTAATCGCGATCGCGGAAAACCCATGGCGATCGCGAACCACAACACATAATTTACTCTACGCGATCGCGTATACCTTCATGCGAACGCGATGCTCAGAATCTTCCAACTACGCGATCGCGAATGATACCACGCGACCGCGATTCATAGCAGCATAAACCTATGCGATCACGACCCTATCTACGCGAACGCGAAGAACAACTAGAAGCCCCCCCTCCCAAATAACTCTACGTGATCGTGAGCCTCCTCAAGAGATCGCGAAGAGGAAAAACCTGCAACAGAACTGAAGCCAAACCTGCAATTTTCTGCTAACTTTTAAGGCACAAAATTGTCCGATTGACCACCCGAAACTCACCCGAGGCCCCCGGGACCTCAGCTGAAGGCACAAACACATTCTAAACCTTATTCGAACTTGTTCCAATCACCAAAACACCTCAAACAACATCAAATCACCCAAAACACATCGGATTCAAGCCAAACTTTCTAAAATCTTCCGAAATACGCTTTTGATCAAAAACCCAACCAAACCAGGTCCGAATGAACTGAAATTTTACACACACATCCCAAATGACACAACTAAACTACTGCAACTCTCGGAATTTCATTCCGACCTCTATATCAAAATCTCACCTATCAATCGGAAAACGCTGAAATCTCAATTTTGCCAATTCAAGCCTAAACCTTCCACGGACATCCAAAATGCATACTGATCACGCTCCTAAGTTCCAAATTACCCAACGGAGCTAGAAAAATCATAAAAATTACGATCCGAGATCATATACAAGCAAGTCAAATCTTGGTCTAACCCTTCCAACTTCAAGCTACAACTAAGAACTGTTCTTCCAAATTCATTCTGATTTTCCTGAAAACCAAAACCAACGATTTACATAAGTCATAATACATCACTCGGGGAAAGTCATGCCTGAGAACTAGCGAGCGAAGTGCAAAAACTCAAAATGACCGGTCGGGTCGTTACACACTCATAGGCGCTCGTCCACAGTAGGCTTGGTATATAACTTACCATCACATCTGAGGTTACCCAATAGAGGCTTGTCCACCGATTATAGCTCGATGATGGTGAAAATACTATAATACTGTATGTATTGACCCTTTGCTCTCTTAACTGGAAGAAGATAATATTTAACTGAATATAATGTCTAAATACGGGAAAATGTTGTAATTTATGAGACTAGTATAACTTACATAAGTTCAGGAATACAAACTTCTCTTATGCCTCGTTATCAAACTTTTGTAGTTTTGAGATCATGCCAAAATGAAAGAAGGGCTTAGCCTTAACATACTTGAACCGATTCTCTTGACAATCCCTCTAACACACATCTTTTGCCAAAACACATAACGGTGGATCAAAGTAGGGAAAATCCGTATGATATTCTTGAGAAAGATTATAACATGCTCTCTTAGAATCGCAATTCCCGTTGCTATTACCTTATGAAGTCTCGTATGAATATTTTGTAGCTTCATCCATAACTTAGAAAATCTTAGCATCCTACTTTATAACTCATGAAGAATATTACTAATTATAAATGGGACTTTGCTTTCTATAAGAAAAGGTGTCACGGCCCTAAACCCGGACCCAGCCGTGATGGCGCCTCTCGTGAAAACAAGGCCAGCCGACACATTCCCACTTCATTTTAATCAAGTAAAATAATAAGTATTATGTTTTTAACATGATAAAATCCCAAAATAAGTAGCCATTTTTGCGGAAATAAAACAAACCCAACCTAACATCTGGGTGTCACCAGTCATGAGCATCTGTCAATACAAATCTGAAGAGTCTACACGGCTATTACAGAATCACTGACAAGAGAAAAGACATGAGATAGGGAGGGAGAAGCACAGGGTTGTGAACGCTGAGCAGCTACCTCGTGAACTCCAAAATTTGCCGGGAGCTCACAACCCTCGCAAGCAGGACCTGCAGCGCTTGAATCTGCACATAGGGTGTAGGGAGTAAAGTGAGTACTCCAACTCAGTGAGTAATAATAATAAATGCAGACTGAGAAATAGGGAATCGCGTAAAGGCACATTAACAGGCTATAAAGAAGCAATAAAAGCAATGAAATAGTGAAAAATAGGTAAAGTCACTTTAGTTCAGTTAAAACTTCTTTGGAATGACTTTTTAGTAGTTAAGCGAGTAAATGACAGGCAACTAGGAAAATAAATACATAAAGAACCGCCCCTAGGGCACAATACCAACCTAACCAGCCCCTCGGGCAATACACAGAACAATACCAGCCCCTCGGGCTATATCTCACATCACAATGGGTTCCCGCGCTCACTGGGGGTATGCAGACTCCTGGAAGGGCCCCTTACGGCCCAAGCTCAATATCAAGCCATCTCGTGCCATAATCACATAGTCTCTCAGCCTCATATCAACAAGACACCTCGTGGCGTACAAATCTCAGGCCCTCGGCTTCATAATCATAGTCAGGTGTTTCCTCACAACATAGGCCCTCGACCTTACTCAGTCAGAATCCCACAAGCCACTCGGGCAACATTATAACATGATGCTCAGCCTAAAATATCATTTAAAATACCATTTTAAGTGTTAAAGTAGAGTAAACATGGCTGAGTAATGAAAATAGTAGAATATAGCATGACTGAGTTCAAGTATAAAATCAAAACAGTGAGGAAATATCAGTAAAAATCCCCTAAGGGTCTAAATAGTTGGCACGAGGCCCAAATATGGCATTCAGCCAAAAACATGATAATATCAAATAGTTTTCTATAAAATACGCGGTAAAACAGTCATTCGGGATGGACTAAGTCATAATCCCCAATGGTGTCTGACCCTACGCTCGTTATCTAGCGTGTGTGTCACCTCAATATAGCACCACGATGTGCGATCTGGGGTTTCATACCCTCAGGACAATAGTTAAAATCATTACTCACCTCAATCCAGTCTAAACTCTAGCCCGCGATTCCTTTGCCCCTTGAATCGGCCTCAACTCGTGTCGAATCTATCCAAAATCAGAATAACGTCATCAAAATATGCTAAGGGAACAAAGCCCATGTGAAAATAATTGAAATTACAAAAACCCGACCCTCGAGCCCAGGTCTCGAAATTCGATAAAATTTACATCAATAGATTCCTTATCTCCCCACGAGTTCATAAATATCAAAAGTCCCAAAATTCGACCACAAATGGCTCCTTAAATCCTCAAGTCTAGGTTTCCAATACCAAGCCCTAGTTTTCCCAATTTTAATCCTTAAATTCCATTAATTACAGCTCTAATCCGTGAAATAATACCATAGGAACGAGGTTTAGGTTCAAAATCCTTACCTCAATGAAATCCCTTGAAATCATTCTTCAAATCGCCTAAAAAGCTCCCAAAACCGACTTAGTAATGGTGGAATAGCTCAAAAATTGCAAAGGAAATAATTTATACCTTCTGTCCAGCTAAACCGCTTCTGCGGTCCCAAACTCGCACATGCGGTCCCAGGTGCACTTCTGCGCAAATCACTTAAATCACCAAACTCCGCATCTGCGATGCATAATCTGCACCTGCGCCATCGCAGGTGCGGCTCCTTGACCGCTTCTGCGGTTCCAACTCCCTTGGTCCTTTCGCTTCTGTGACTGATATCCCGCATCTGTGGCGTCGCACTCGCGGTCACCAAATATGCAGGTGCGTAAAAAACATAATAGAAAAATCTGTAGCTTCACCAAAGTCCCAAACTCTCCATCAACCATTCGAAATCACCTCGAGGCCCCCGGGACCTCAACCAAAAGCACAAACATATCATATACCACTACTCAAACTTATACCAATCTTCAAAACACCTCAAACGATATTGAATCAACCAGAACACATCGGATTCAAGTCTAAGTTTCCAAAATATTTTGAATTACGCTTTTGATCAAAAAATATACCAAACCACGTTCAAATGACCTGAAATTTTGCACCCACATCCCAAATGACACAAAGGAACTACTGTAACTCTCAAAATTCCATTCTGACCCCTATATCAAAATCTCACCTATCAACCGGAAAATGCCAAAAATCCAATTTTGCCAATTGAAGCCTAAATCTACTCCAGACCTCCAAAACACATTTTGATCACGCTCCTAAGTCCCGAATCACCTCCCAAAGCTATCTAAACCATCTAAACTCACATCCGAGCCCTATAACACATAAGTCACATCCGGTTGACTTTTCCAACTTAAGCTTCCTCAAAAGAGACAGTGTCTCAAACCTTATCAAATCATTTCCGAACCCGAGCCAACCAACATGATCATACATAGAACCGATAAATGAAGCAATAAGAAGCATAAATAGGGGAAACAGAGCGGTAACTCATGAGATGATAGGCCGAGTCGTTACATCCCCCCCCCCTCTTAAACAAACATTCATCCTCGAACGAGTCAAAAAACATACCTGAAGCCTTAAACATGTGAGGATATCTGCTCTGCATCTCCCGCTCGGTCTCCTAGGTAGCCTCCTCCACAGGCCGACCTCTCTACTGCACTTTCACTGAAGTTATATCTTTTGATCTCACATTTCGAACCTGACACCCCAAAATAGCTACTGGCTCCATATCATAAGTCAAATAATCATCTAACTGAACCGTGCTAAAATCTAGAACATGAGACCGATCCCCAATATACTTCCGGAGCATGAAAACATGAAATACCAGATGCACACTCGACAAGCTGGGTGGCAAAGCAAGCTAATAATCCACCTGCCCGATCCTCCGAAGCACCTCAAAAGGTCCAATGAACTGAGGACTCAATTTATCTTTCTTCCCAAATCTCATAACACCCTTCATGGGTGAAACCTTCAACAGAACTTTCTCGTCAACCATGTAGGACACATCCCAAACCGTCCTGTCAGCATAACTCTTTTGTCTAGACTGTGCTATATGAAGCTTCTTCTGAATCACCTTCACATTTTCTAAAGCATCCTGCAATAAGTCTGTCCCCAATAGTGTAGCATCACCTGGCTCGAACAAACCAACTGGAGATCTACACTGCCTCCCATACAAAGCCTCATATGGAGCCATCTAAATATTTGACTGGTAGTTGTTGTTATAAGCAAACTCTACAAGAGGTAGAAACTGATCCCATGACCCTTTGAAATCAATGACACAAGCACGCAACATGTCCTTCAATATCTAAATAGTGCGCTCAGACTGCCAGTCCATCTGAGGGTGAAAAGCTGTGCTCAACTCAACCTGAGTACCCAAATCTCACTGCACCGACCTCCAAAACTATAAAGTAAACTGAGTGCCCCTATCTAAAATGATGGAAACTAGGACACCATGCAAACGAACAATCTCCCGAATATATATCTCTGCCAACTGCTCTGAAGAATAAGTAGTACACACAGGAATGAAGTGCGCAGACTTGGTCAGCCAATCCATAATCACCCAAATAGCATCAAACTTCTTCAAAGTCCGTGGGAGTCCAACTACAAAGTCCATAGTGATCCGGTCCCATTTCCACTCTGGAATATCTATCTGCTAAAGCAAGCCACCCGGTCTTTGATTCTCATATTTCACCTGCTGACAATTGAGACACCGAGCTACAAATCCCACAATGTCTTTCTTCATTCTTCTCCACCAATAATGTTGCCTCAAATCTCGATATATCTTTGTAGCACCCAGATGAATGGAATACCGCGAGGTACAGGCCTCCTCCAGAATCAACTTTTGAAGCACATCCACATGGGGCACACAAACCCAGCCCTACATCCTTAACATCCCATCATCAACAATAGTCACATCTCAAGCATCATCGCGCTGAACTCTGTCCTTAAGGACAATCAAATGAGGATCATCACATTGGCGCTCTCTGATGCGATCATATAAAGAAGACCGAGAAACCACACAAGCCAATACCCAACTGGGCTCTGAAAATATCCAACCTCATGAACCGATTGGCCAAGGCCTGAACATCAACTGCAAGAGGTTTCTCCCCGACTGGAATATATGCTAAACTTCCCATACTCACCACCTTTCGGCTCAAAGCATTGGCCACCACATTGGCCTTCCTCGGATGGTACAATATGGTGATATCATAATCCTTTAGCAACTCCAACCATCTCCGCTGCCTCAAAATGAGATCCTTCTGCTTGAACAAGTGCTGGAGACTATGATGATCAGTAAACACCTCACAAGACACACCATACAATTAATGCCTCCAAATCTTCAACGCGTGAACTATGTCAGCTAACTCCAAATCAGAACGGGGTAGTTCTTCTCATGGGGCTTCAACGGACGAGAAGCATAAGCAATAACTCTACCCTCCTGCATCAATACACAATCAATACCAACTCTTGAAGCATCACAATACAAGATATATGAACCTGAAGCCGATGGAAAAACTAACACTGGAGTTGTGGTCAAGGTTGTCTTAAGCTTCTGGAAGCTATCCTCACACTCATCCAACCATACAAATGAAGCACCCTTCTGAGTCAAATTGGTCAAGGGCGATGCGATAGATGAGAATCCCTGAACAAACTGGCGATAGTAGCCTGCCAAACAAAGAAAACTACAAATCTCTGTGGCTGTGGATGGTCTGGGCCAACTTTGAACTGCCTCTATCTTCTTCAGATCAACCTGAATATCCTCACTACATACCACGTACCTTAAAAAAGCCTCTGAACTGAGCCAAAACTCACACTTGGGGAATTTTGCATAAAGTTTCTCCTCCCTCAATCTCTTTAACACAACTCTCAAATGCTCCGCGTGCTCCTCCTGACTACGCGAATACACCAGAATATCATCAATGAAGACTATGAAAAATGAGTCGAGATAAGGCTGGAACACGCTGTTCATCAAATGCATGAACGCTGTTGGGGCATTGGTCAGCCCAAAAGACATCACCAAGAACTCATGACCATATCGGGTCCTGAAAGTTGTCTTAAGAATATCCGAGTCCCTGATCTAAAATTGGTGATCACCTGAACGAAGATAAATCTTGGAGAACACTCTCGCTCCCTGAAGCCGGTTGAATAAATCATCAATGCGAGGCAAATGATACTTGTTCTTAACTGTTACTTTGTTCAATTGCCTATAATCAATGCACATCCTCATTGTGCCATCCTTTTTCTTCACAAATAGAACTGGCACACCCTAAGGCGACACACTAGGCCGAATGAACCCCTTATCAAGGAGTTCCTAAAGCTGCTCCTTTAACTCCGCCGGTGCCATACGATACGGCGGAATAGAGATAGGCTGAGTGCCCGACACCAGGTCAATACCAAAATCAATATCCTTGTCTGGTGGCATGCCCGCAGGTCTAGAGGAAACACATCGGGAAAATCCCTCACAACTTGGACGGAATCAATACTGGGAGCATCTTAACCGATATCCCTCACAAAGGCTAAATACAAAAGACAACCCTTCCCAACCATATGTTGGGCCTTCAAGAATGATATCACTCTACTGGGAACATAATCAGTCAAACCTCGCACTCAATCCGTGGCACACCCGGTATAGCCAATATGACTATCTTGGCATGACAATCCAGAATAGCATGACACAGAGATAGCTAATCCATGCCCAAAATGACATCGAAATGCACCATACACAATAATAAAAGATCCACTCAGGTCTCCATACCCCCAATAGTCACCACATACAATCGATATACATGGTTTACAACAGTATCGCCCACCGGAGTAGATACATGAACATGTTAAACAAGAGACTCACGAGGCATAACCAAATAACAAGCAAAGTATGATGACACATAAGAAAAGGTGGAACCGGGAACAAATAATACAGAAGCATCTCTATGGCATACTAAGACAATACCTGTAATAACAGCATCGGAAGCAATACCATTGGGTGTAGCTAGAAGTGCATAGAAACTGGCCTGACCGCCACCTGATCGACCTCCCCCTCTAGGGCGACCCCTAGCTGACTGACCTCCACCCCTAGCTGGATGGGTGAGTGGTGGTGAAGTAACTAGTGCTGAAGCCGATGGCTGACTCCTCTGGTTAGATGAACCCATAAGATGATGAGGACACTGCCTCCACATATGACCCATCTCTCCACACTCATAGCAACTCCTAGGTGCTGGAGAAGGGGACTGAAGGGAACCCTTAGCACCGGAATGACTAGCAGATGCACCTGGCATAGAAGAGCCCTGAACTGATGGAGCACAGGACGAACTCTAAGCTGGAAGGGCACTAAGAGATGACTGGCCCTAATGATAACTGTTGGAACCATGACCCGATGACGCCCTACGATAACTTGGGCGAGCTGATTGAGCATGTCTGGACGGATGGCCTTTGCCGTGCTGCAACTGACCCCTTGAAGGAGCACCACTATAACTACTAAATCCTCGAGGCCTCTTGACCTCCCTCTCATCTCGCTCCAGGCGACAAACTGACTAAATCTCACGAGCAATGTCTCCAACCTCCTCAAAAGTCGCACCAGTCACCCTCTTCCAGGTCATAAAAATACGAAGCTGATAAGTGAGGCCATCAATAAACCTCTTAATCCTATCTCTATCTGTCGGAACTAACCAAATAGCATGACAAGCTAACTCTGAGAACCTTATCTCATACTGCATCACAGTCATCTCTCCCTGATGCAACCACTCAAACTGCCTGCGCAGCTCCTCTCTGTGAGACTGCAGCACATACTTCTCTAGAAAGAGAACGGAGAACTGTTGCCAAGTAAGGGGTGCTGCACCAACAGGCCTACGCCTCTCAAAAGCTACCCACCGAGAGAAGGCAGCTCCAGAAAACTGATAAGTAGTGAAAGCGACCCCGCTGGTCTCCAGAATACCCGTTGTACGAAGTATCCTGTGACACTTATCTAAGAAACCCTGGTCATCCTCACCCTCTACACCACTAAAGGCCGGAGGCTGAAGTCTACCAAACTTCTCCAACCTACGCTGCTCGTCCTCTGGCATGGCAGGAAATACATAGTCCTGAGCAGCTGCAACCGACTGGCCTGGATGTGCCCCCGGTGTCTGAAGTCCCTGCACGACCTACTCAGGTGTGCGAGCGGAGGGAGTTTGAGTGCCTCCCCAGGACTGAGAAGTAGCTACGACTGTAGTGACTAAAACCGCCTGAGCTAGTCCAGCGCATACGGATAGAATTTGAGCCAAGCCTCTTGAAGACTCGAAATCACAATGGGCATAGCTGGTGCCTGAGCTGGTGCTACTAGAGCGTCCACAACTGGGATCTGATCCTGAACTGGGGTGGCTAGTGGATATGCAGGTGCTGCCCTAGCTGTTGTGCGGGCTACACCTCTGCTCCTACCATGGCTCGACCGCGTCCTCGGCCCCTAGTGGCCACAGCTGGTGGTACTGGCGGTTGTCCATCCTGCCCGATAGCGCGTGTCCTCACCATCTGTGAGAGAATAGAATAACAGAAGTTTAGTACTCAGATCAACAGATTTGCACGACAAGAAGTTCAAAAATATGAAGTTTTTCCTAAAGGTTCTACAGCCTCTCGAGGATAAGTACAGACGTCTCCGTACCGATTCGTGAGACTTTACTAAACCTGCTCATGACTCATGAGACCTATGTAACCTAGGCTCTCATACAAACTTGTCACGACCCTAAACCTGGACCCGGTCGTGATGGCGCCTCTCGTGAAGACAAGGCTAGCCGACATATTCCCACTTCATTTTATGCAAGTAAAATAATAAGTATTAAGTTTTTAACATGATAAAATCCAAAAATAAGCAGTGAATAGTACCATTTTTGCGGAAATAAAACCAACACAGCTCGACATCGGGGTGTCACTAGTCATGAGTATCTGTCAATATACTAAATATCTAAAGAGTCTACATGGATATTACAGAATCACTGACAAGATAAAAGAAATAAGATAGGGAGGGAGAAGCACGGGGCTGCGAACACCGAGCAGCTACCTCGTGAACTCTGGAATCTGCTGGGAGCTCTCAAACCTCGCAAGTAGAACCTGCAATGCCTGAATCTGCACATAGGGTGCAGGGAATACTCCAACTCAGTGAATAATAATAATAAATGTAGACTGAGAAATAGGGAATCACGTAAAGGCACATCAGTAGGCTATAAAGAAGATGTAAAAGCCAGTAAAAGCAATGAAATAGTGAAAATTAGGTAAAGTCACTTTAGTTCAGTTAAAACTTCTTTGGAATGCCATTTTAGCAGTTAAGAAAGTAAATGAAAGGCAACTAGAAAAATAAACACATAAAGAACCTTCCCTCAGGCACAATACCAACAGAACCAGCCCCTCGGGGAACACACGGAACAATACCAGCCCCTTGTGCTATATCTCACATCACAATGGGTACCCGCGCTCACTGGGGATATGCAGACTCCTAGAGGAGCCCTTACGACCCAAGCGCAATATCAAGCCATCTCGTGGCATAATCACATAGGCTCTCAGCCTCATATCAACAAGCCACCTCGTGGCGTACAAATCTCAGGCCCTCGGCCTCATAATCATAGTCAAGTGTTTCCTTACAACATAGGCCCTCGGCCTTACTCGGTCAGAATCTCACAAGCCACTCGGGAAACAGTAAAACATGATGCTCAGTCCAAAATATCAGTTAAAATACCATTTTAAGTGTTAAAGCAGAGTAAACATGGCTGAGTTATGAAAACAGTAGAATATAGCATGACTGAGTTCAAGTATAAAGTTAAAACAGTGAGGAAATATCAGTAAAAATCCCCTAAGGATCCAAATAGTTGGAACAAGGCCCAAATATGGCATTCAGCCCAAAACATGATGATAGTTTTCAATCAAATACGTGGTAGAACAATCATTTCGGATGGACTAAGTCACAATCCCCAACGGTGTCCAACCCCACGCTCGTCATTTACTGTGTGCATCACCTCAATATAGCACCACGATGTGCAATCCGGGGTTTCATACCCTCAGGATAACAGTTAAAATCATTACTCACCTCAATCCGGTACAAACTCTAATCCGCAATGCCTTTGCCCCTCGAATCGGCCTCAACTTGCGTCGAATCTATCCAAAATCAGAATCACGGAGTCAAAATATGCTAAGGGAATGAAGCCCATGCGAAAATAATCAATTTACAACATAAATCCAAAAATTACCAAAACCCGACCCCCGGGCCCACGTCTCGGAATTCAATAAAATTTAAATCAATAGATTGCTTATCTCCCCACGAGTTCATACATATCAAAAGTCCCAAAATCCGACCATAAATGGCCCCTCAAATCCTCAAGTCTTGGTCTCCAATACCAAGCCCTAGTTTACCCAATTTTAACCATTAAATTCCATTAATTATAGCTCTAATTCGTGAAATAATACCATAGGAACGAGTTTTAGGTTCAAAATCCTTACCTCAATGAAATCCTTCTTTAAATCGCCTAAAAGGCTCCAAAAACCGACTTAGCAATGGTGGAATAGCTTAAAAATCGCAAAGAAAATAATTTATACCTTCTGCCCAGCTAAACCGCTTATGTGGTCCCAAACTCACACCTGCGGACCCACAGATGCGGTCCCAGGTGCGCTTCTGCGCAAATCACTTAAATCGCCAAAGTCAACATCTGCGACACATAATTCGCACCTGCGCCATCGCAGGTGCGACTCCTTTACCACTTCTGCAGTTCTAGCTCCCTTGGTCCTTTTCGCTTCTGCGACCGGCATTCCGCATTTGCGGCGTCGCACCTGTGGCCCCCAAATCCGCAGGTGCGGAAACAATAGAACAGAAAAATCTGCAGCTTTACCAAACTCTACGTCAACCATCAGAAATCATCCCGAGGCCCCCGGGACCTCAACCAAAAGCACAAACACATCATATACCACTACTAAAACTTATACCAATCTTTAAAACACCTCAAATGACATCAAATCAACCAAAACACATCGGATTCAAACCAAAGTTTCCAAAATCTTCCAAATTACGCTGTTGACCAAAACGTATACCAAACCACGTCCGAATGACCTGAAACTTAGCACACACATCCCAAATGACACAACCAAACTACTGCAACTCTCGAAGTTCCATTCCGAACCCTATATCAAAATTTCACCTATCAACCGGAAAATGCCAAAAATCCAATTTCGCCAATTCAAGCCTAAATCTACTCCAGACCTCCAAAACACATTACGATCATGCTCCTAAGTCACGAATCACCTCTCGAAAGATATCCGAACCATCAGAACTCACATCCGAGCCCTCTAACACATAAGTCAACATCCGGTTGACTTTTCTAACTTAAGCTTCCTCAAAAGAGACTAAGTGTCTCTAACCTTACCAAATCCTTTTCGAACCCGAGCCAACCAACCTGATCACACATAGAACCGATAAACAAAGCAATAAGAAGCAGAAATGGGTTAAACTGAGTGGTAACTCATGAGACGAATGGTCGGGTCGTCACAAAAGGAATCTTAGAAAATATCATCTGATCCCTTGTAAAGCTCAAATCTTCAACTATGGAAAGATTCCTCCACCATCTTAATATGTGTTCGAGATTCTATTGGCGCATGGCTTGAATTATATTGAAGCTAAGTTTTGCCAACTTTAGCAACATTGGATTTGTGTCGTTGCATTCAAGTTCTCGAGCACAGATATATTTTCTAACATCATACCATTTCACTCTACATGCCAATGGAAAACTCAAGCTAGAGATATGTTGTTCAATATTTTTCCCTTCTTAATAACCTTCTTCAACAAAATGTGATAAGGTGAAAATCACTTTAAATGTTGCCACCACCTTCTTAAGGTTATGATAGATGACAATTTGGTGCCATGTTTCCATAAACCCACGTGAAGGTTGTCCCCTAGTAATTATCCAAAGTCTTCACTTAAATAATTATCCACAAAAATCAAATTTACAAGTTAATCTCCCTCTTAAAAATCCATAATTACCCAATTATTCACAGAATTAAAAATTATTTCAAATTACTTAAAATACTACTCATTTTTAGCACACATTATATACCTTACTATCATGGTCATGTGGTACCTTGTATGGCACTACTCCATAAACACAGTGTATTATATATTGGACCATATTTTATCCCAAAATATCAAACTTCGATGAAACTCATTTTCTTCGATTCGCTTACCCTATCGCCTTCACGAATTTACTTATCACTTATTTGAAATAGAATATGCTTATAATCTCAAAATAATCTCAGTCTCGAATTTGCAACGATTAACTTACGATAAAACTTTAACGTCCGAAAATGCGGGATGTAACATCTCATTCTTGAGCTTTCATCAATTCACTTATGGAATACTTTCACGTAAGAAAACATGGGGTGTAATATCATTCCCCCCATTTGGAACATTCATCCTCAAATTTTGACCGATGCACTTATCATTTTCATAACCTATATCTTCCGAATACTTTAGTACTCTCCTTGCCATCTAGGCAATTGTTTTGTGAATAAATCCAAAGGCAGGTCATTCCCCTCTTTAGGCCTCTCTCTCAGGCCACGACTTGTGGTCGGAATTCTTCCAATCTTGTAACTGTTTCTACCTTCTATCATGCAGCCTATACGACTCTGACCTTGTAAATGTGCCTATGCAACTCTTCTCTCTTTTCTCCTCCATCCTTTAGCCAATCTATAGGCCTCACTTTGTAAACATATATAGAGATTGATAAAATGTCCCTCTAGGCATCTATAGATATACCGAAGTTCTTCGCTCGGTACTTTGTTGAACTCACGAATATTGCTATACCTTATTTCGTAGATTTATTTATCCATCTGTATGACTTTACTACACCTAGGTAGGTCATACTATAGCATAACTTGTACTTCAATTTATCATTACTGAGGTCTGATACCAACTCCAAGTTACTCTCGTTGCTTATCCTATAGGTATAAATCTAAGTCATTTAATGCTTCTTTGTTACTGTTCATCTTAAGACTGATGGCCTAATCTCATCTCATACTCTGTGACTTATGTCCATCCAATGTTGTTTCACCTCAATGTTGATCTACAATTTACCACTGATAACTTGAAAATTCTTATGTAATAACTAGGGCCCATGTTGCATCGAGGAACATTTGAAGTGATTTTCCTAGTTTCTCACACCCCGAACCTAGGGGCGATACGATACTATACTTTCATAACCGTATTTCATAGCATTCCAATATGATTTACCTTACGTGGGTATTTTAATCCTGTACAATTCATGAAATCAATACTCAATCGAAGGCCCAAACATCATCTGTCATCTATCACATTACTCCCTCATTCTACTACCAGGACAGCATTCCATCTCTTCTAAATGCTACTAGTCTTGGACTCCTTTGAGTTCATTCAAGCTATACTGAGCTTTCTATAACTTAGAGAACCCATCAGCTCTCTTGTTTTCACGAGCTTAATCCCGAGGGCTTATCCACTTTCGTCACCTTCTCACTTTCCTTTTCTTATCCTTACTCATGTCTTCCTAAAACCTTGTCGCTCTACCACACTTTAACTTGCGATCTTCACATATCTTTTTATACTACTTGCAATCTTCGTTCAACTTGCTTTCACCATAGACTTACTTATGTTATTTAGGAATATAAGCGAGACATCACATCATCTCTAACTCCTCTTTGCTCTCATAACTAGACCTCTCGATACCTAGAAACCATAGGCTGGAAAATAAGCCACTGACGATGTCGCTATCATTCCTCGATACTGAATCCCAGTGCTTCTAGATTTCTATCTGAAGTAAGGACTATTCACAACCTTCTACATTTGAGTATCTCGTACATTGTCCACATTTACCTTACTTATCTTAAAGTCTCACATCATATCTTCTATCTTTTTCATAACCCCCCTTCCACATAGGTATAATTCACATCCACAACTTGAAGTTCTCTTATAATATTTTCACCTCTGATCCATACACAATCTAGTGGTAGCTCCATACTGACTTCTATGAGTCTGATACTCTTATAACTGGCTTTCTTGTAGAGCCGTTATAGAATATGGTTGTTGTACTATCTCTGTTTCACCTCTAATATTAAGAGTGATTCTGCTATGTTCTCAATTATGATTTCTATAATTTTTTGGGTCCAATAATCAGACTCCTGATTTACTTCGTTAATGTAACTATTTAGTTTCCTCTTCCTTTTGATCAGTCTTTATGTAGGCTTAAGCTATATTCTGATATGTGGCTCATGGTATTAGTCATTAACTTAGCCTTTCATGGACGCTATGGAATATCCATGATACAATCTTCTAACAATTCAATCTTTTGTCTATGACCTGGACTTAATTACTTCCTTTAACTTATACCGGAGTCTTCTACAGTTGTATGATTGTCAACATATATGTTGCATGGATAATACTCCGAAATCTTATATGCATTCATAATTTAATTATCTCTATATCATTGCTTGAATAATTCCTTTCGTTCCTTCTCAACTTTCTTTAAATGCAAGCAATTGCTTTTCTTGGTCGTTCTGCCACTTGTTGCATGAATAGTTGGCTTATCTTAGTGCCCACACATATTGGCCACGATAGGTGCCACTTTCTTATGGGATGTATACAATGTTGTTGTGAGACTTTTGTTACAAGACCATTTCTTTTTTAGGTTACTATGTTTAGGTTGAAGCTTTTTCCTTATTTCCTCAGCTAGTCTTTCGTTGTCGTACTTAGGGAATACCCTCTGACTTTTGTAAAGCTACAAGCTTATTAAATCGTATACCCAATAAAATTTTTGATGTTCTTCCTCGCCTATATTTAACCGTAGTTACTTACCTCCAAGCCCTTGTGCTTGTAGGGTTGCTTCTGGACTGATATTTTGACTGTCTTCCCAGTGACACTCTCTTTTATGGTATCTTTAACTACCCCAACTCTTATATGAATATTTTTCAAGGATCACGATGTCATAACTGCGACGCTAAATTCTCTATATTGGGTTTTACTATGTTTATCTTGCACGATCTATTGATTTGTGTGTATCCTCTTGTCTAGCCATAACTAGACCCTTCCTAAGTCAACTACTAACTACTCGTTGGCTGATTCTCATATCAATATTCCACGTAATCCTTCTTGGGTCATTTCCTTTGTCTTAACATACGTCCAGTACTGTCCCCTTATCTATCAGTAACATCTCGGGTAGGAACCCTTATTCCTCTCTTCGAAGTCATATTTAGATAATGTTCTGAAATCGTATCATATTTGTAGGATTTGAATAAGTGCAGTCTCATCCCTTTTTTTATTTTTATTGCATTCTTCCTTTACCATTCCATAATTACTAGAACCACTTAATTCTGACTTAGTGTCACATCACTCCATATTCTATAATTACTAGAACTACTGCTAGGCGATGCATATTGTTACCATGTCGTTGCCATTTGTCACATTTGGTTACAAAGTTTTCTACATCTTCTTCTATTTTTATCCAATAATATCCTGCTCTAATTAGAGTTTTTACCAAGGATCTTCCTCCTGCGTGATTTCCACACTGTCTCTCATGTACTTATCTCATCACACACTCTATTTGAGAAGGTCCAAGACACCTTGCTCAAGGTCCACCGAATATTTTTTTATATAAGTTGCCTCGATCCAAACAATAACGGGCAGCTTTTTGTCGAAGTGCCTGAGCCTTTTTCTTATCTTCAGGTAGAATCCCGTACTGCAAAAAATTAACTATCTTGTTTATCCAATCCCAATTTAAATTATTGAAATTTACCTTGTTTTAGTCCTGATCGAGTGCCGAATGAAATAAATGTATCACAAAAGCATTTTCTTCATTTGTCATTTCAGCAGCGGATGCAAGATTAGCCAAAGTGTCTGCTTCAGCATTTTCTTCCCTGGGTATTTGCACGATTTTCCAATATTGGAATTGTGTGATTAAATCTCGTACCTTTTCCAAATATTATTGCATCCTCTCCTCTCTAGTTCTATAAGTCCCCTGCATTTGATTAACAACAAGCTATGAGTTGTTCTTGATTATAATCTACACTTTTCGAGCTCTCGTGCACATTTTAAACCTGCAATTACAGCTTCATATTCTGCTTCATTGTTAGTAATGGGATGACATTTTATTGCCTGCCTTATAGTTTCTCTCGAAGGTGGGTGTTACACCCCATATTTTTATACGTGAAAGTGTGCCACAAATAAATTGATAAAAGCTCGGAAATGAGGTGTTATGTTATATCCCGCATTTCGTACGTAAAAGTTTCATGGTAAGTTAATCGACATAGAATCGAGGATGAGATTATCTTGAGGTTATAAGTATTTTTGCTATTTATAACAAGTGATGAGTAAATTCGTGAAGGTGAGAGGGTAAGCAAATCGAAGAAAATAAATTTGTCGAAGTTTGACAGTTTGGGATAAAATATGGCCCGAGCTAAAATATTCGGTATTTATGGACTAGTACTGTACAAGGCACCCCATGGTCGTGATAGTAAGGTGTGTTTAAAGTCAGTAGTATTCATAGTAATTTGAGATAATTCTTAATTATGTGGATAATTGGGTGATTATTAATTGTTAGTGGGAGATTAACTAATAAATTAGAATCTTTGGGATAAAGTTTCATGAAACTCAACGAGGCAGCAAAATGAAGTATCAATCAAAGCCAAGTTATGACTCTTATTGCATGAAATTAGGTGGCACTATTTGGTGATATTTCAGCAAAAACTAAGCCCCAAAAGGGAGGTCCATAACCTCCAATTTAAAGAGATATTCTTATCTAATTAAAGGGTGATGCTAGGCTTGCTTACTACTGATAGATTTCAAACAATTCGTTTGAAATGCTTACGGATTTTTCTCAAGCGTGAGTTTGAAACTTCATAGTACGATAAAGCGTGAGTTTGCAAATCTTTGGGAGTACGGTGTAATATTTCTCAAGAATATCCTATGGATTTTTCCGCTACTTTGATCCATCGTTACATGTTGTGACGATCCCGCCGCTCATTTTAAGAAATTATGCCACGATCCCCTATTAACTACTTTTCTTGAGTTTATTTCTGCTATTTTGATTTGCCGGGATGTTCGGTTTTGAGTTTCGGAGAGTTTTGGGACACTTAGTCCCTAAATGAGAGCTTAAGTGTTGGAAAGTTGACCGTAGTTGGAACAGTGTGAAGACGACCTCGAAATAGAAATCTGATGGTTTCGTTAACTCCATTGGGTAATTTTGGGCTTAGGGACGTGTTTGGATTGTATTTTGGAGGTCCGTAGCTAATTTAGGCTTGAAATGTTGAAAGTTGAATTTTTTAAGTTTCTGGTTCGATAGTGAGATTTTAATCTGAGGGTCGGAATGGAATTCCGGAAGTTGGAGTAGCTTTGTAGTGTTTAATGTGACGTGTGTGCAAAACTTTAGGTCATTCGGACAAAGTTTGATAGACTTTTTAATCAAAAGTATATTTTTAGAGTTTTTGGAATTCTTAGGCTTGAATCCAATAAATAATAGGTGTTTTGATGTTGTTTTGAGCGTTCCGAAGTTTGGAACAAGTTTGAATGATGTTTTAGGATTGGTTGGCAGGTTTGGTTGAGGTCCAGGGGGCCTCGGGTGAGTTTCGGGTGGTCAATCGGAGCATTTCATGATGTTTGGAGTTGTACAAAATTGTAGATCAGTGCTATAGAGAAATGACCTTCGCGTTCGCAAGTGGGTCATCGCATTCGCGAAGGGTCAGCTGATGAAGCTGGGAATTAAAGCCTTCACGTTCGCGAGGAAGGCTACGCATTCGTGAATGTCTAGGCGTTTGGTCAACGCGTTTGTGTGAGGTGGATTGCGTTCGCATAGAGGAAAAGTGGTCAGCTGGGTTTGAGGTATTATTCTTCGCGTTCGCGAGAGAGGGAACTAGATCGTGAAGGGTGGTCTGAGTAAAGCATCACGTTCATGATTGGAAGGTCGCGATCGCGAAAGAGGAAATTTGGTCAAAGTTATTTTGTGCTAAGAAGGATTTCAGGCCTGGGCAGAAGGTTTAAATAGTCGTCTTGTCCGCAATTTTGGGATTTATTTCTTCTATTGGTGGTCTTTTTTGGATATTTTTGAAGAGGCATTCGAGGGGAATCATTTGGAGGTAATATTTTTGACTTCAAAACTCGTTTATATGTAATTAAAGACCTAATTAGTGGTGGAAAATTTGGGAAAAAGGGGTATAATTAGGGCTTGAGATTAAGAGACCTTAAAACGTGTATTTGAGGGACCAATTAAGGTCCGATTTTGGTACTTTTGGTATGAGTAAACTCGTGAGAGTGTGAAGATTCTAAAAATGCAAATTTTACCGGATTCCGAGATATGGGCCCCGAGGGGCATTTTGGTCATTTTACCTAATTTCGCGTATTAGCTTAGAATTTCTTTGTAGAATCAGTTACTTGAAGTGTTATTTACATTATGCAATTGAATTGAATAGATTTGCACCATTTGAAGTCGAGTACTTGTGGCAAGAGCGTGGTTTCAGATTGATTTAAGCTGGTTCGAGGTAAGTGACTTGCCTAACCTTGTGTGAGGGACCTTTCCCATTAGGATTTGGTATATTTGATAATTGAAATGTCTTGTACGTGAGGTGACAAGTGCGTATGTGTGCTAACTATTGGAAATCTGGTTTTCATTAAGTAATTACTAGTATGTTCCTTTTCTGTTTTTATTACTCACACTATTAAGCCTGTTGTTAGCTTAGGAAAGCATGTCTAAGTGATTTAACTGCTTTATTTGCTCAAACTGCCTTACCTGAATTTTGTGCAGCATGTTAGGCTAGAATTACTTATTGTCTTAATATGAAATTTGCCATTTTTGAATATTTTCCTGTTGATGTTGTGTATTTACATTGGGACTACAGATGTGGGATTCTGGTAGCTCCCCCTTGTCTGTTTATTTGGGACTATGGATGTGGGATTTCGGTAGATCCCCCTGCATAGTTATATGAAACTACGGGACTACACCCAGTAGATTCCCCTAGTACTAGGTATTTATATTTGGGGACTACGGAACGGGATTTTGGTAGATCCCCAGCACATTATGAGTTGGAATACGGGATGACACCTGGGATATCCACTGGACATTTACATTTGGGGGCTATAGGATGGTATCCTGGTAGATCCCCGGTTGCTATCTCTATGTTGAGCTGTGTTCCCTCGGTGATTATCTTGCCTCTACTCTAGTTGTTGTTGCTCTTTCTATTCTATGTTATTTCTTACTATTGCACTTAATTATACTGTCTTGTTCTACACTATTACAACAATAACAACCCAGTATAATCCCACTTGGGGTCTGGGGAGGATAGTGTGTACGCAGACCTTACCCCTACCCTAGGGTAGAGAGGCTATTTCCAAATGGACCCCCGGCATCCATCCCTCCAAGAATTTCCCACCTTGCTCTTGGGGAGACTCAAACTCACAACCTCTTGGTTGGAAGTGGAGGTTGCTTACCATCAGAGCAACCCCTCTGATGGTATAAAATACTTTGTATTTTATTTAACCTTAGTAGGGCCCTAACCTTCCTCATCACTACCTGATCGAGGTTAGGCTTGGCACCTACTGAGTACCGATATGGTCTACTCATGCCCCTTATGCGCATGTTTTTCATGTGCAAATCCAAGTACTGCCACTCAGTCCTATCACCCTTGAGGCGAGGCGACTGCTCCAGCGACTTTGAGGTATATCTATCGTGTCCGCAGATCGAGGAGTCCCTTTCTGTTCTCACTTTAAGTATTAGCCCTTTTGTATTTCTGTTCTTGTAAGACATTCTGGAGTTAGAGTAATGTGTAGTGATCCTTAGTTTGTTATTCGTGGGTTCCCGGATCTTGGAGATATGTATTAGTTTCTGAGAGTTAAATATTGTGTATGCCGAGTGGCACTTTTAAACACCATCTTATTATTCTAATTCTATTTTAAATTATTTTACTTCCATAAATTGATTTATTTTCTACAATTTAGGCTTACCTAGTCGTAGGGACTAGGTGCCGTCACGATGATTCACGGAGGACGAACCGGGGTCGTGACAAGTTGGTATCAGAGCTCTAGGTTCATAGGAGTCATGAATCACAACCCAGTTTATTAGAGTCTCGTTGATCGGTATGGAGACGTCTGTACTTATTACATGAGGCTATGTAACTGTTAGGAAAATTCCACTTCTTTTGATTTCTTTGTCTTACTGTATTTTGACATCACAATTCTAAACTTTTGTATTCTATTCTCTCACAGATGGTGAGGACATTTACTACCCGAGATGATCAGGCACTCGTGCCCCCTACTGCAGCCGTTAGAGGCCGGGGCCGGGGTAGAGGCTGAGTACGCACACGTGGTGCAGCCAGAGCACCTGCACAAGCTGCCGCCGAGGTACCACCAACAGTTCTAGTCGAAGTTCAGGCACCCGATATGCCTACTGCTACTACTACTGCAGCTCTTCAGGAGACTCTGGAACAATTCATGAGCATGTACACCACTCTGGCTCTGGTAGTGTTGCTTCCCCTTGCTGTAGCTACATCTCAGGCTGGGGGAGGAGCATAGACTCCCGCCGCCCGCACTCCTGAGCAGCAAGTGCATGTTGAGCAGGTCCTTAAGTTTATTCCTGTACCGCCTGCAGTGCCAGTTTAGCTTGAGGGAGGGAAGCGGCTTCCAAGGAGGAGCAGCTGAGGCTTGAGAGGTTCAAGAGGTACAAGCATCCTATAATCAATAGTCTAGCATAGGAGGTTTCTATGGGATTTCTAGATGAGAGTTACCGCATTCTCTGTACCATAGGTATATCAGGATCGAGCGGGGTTTCCTTCACTACTTTCTAGCTTTGAGGAGCTGCCTATGAGTGGTGGCGCGCCTATGAGTTAGAAAGTCCGGATGAGGCTACTTCACTAACTTGGACTTAGTTTTCAGATTTGTTCCTGAGAGAGTATGTTCCTCAGAGCCTCAGGGATACATGGCGTGCAGAGTTTGAGCATTTGCACCAGGGTACTATGGCTGTCTCAGAGTATGTTGTCCGTTACACCAATTTGGCTAGGCATGCACCAGCCTTGGTTTCTACTGTTCGCGAGAGGTTTCGCTAGTTTATTGATAGCCTTATTCCCAACATCATGTCTAGTATGGCTCGTGAGTTGGAGATGTATATTTCTTATCAGTAGGTGATGAGCATTGCTAGGACGATTGAGAGTATGCATGATAGGGAAAAAGAGGAGAGAGAGGCCAAGAGGTCTCGAGAGTCGGGCCATTTCTCTGGTGCCCATTCCCCAGTAGCAAGTCATCATGGTAGGGGTTATATGAGTCTCTCTGTTCATTCAGACTTTCCAGCAGCCAGTGGTATCCCAGCTCCTCCTAGACCTCAGGAGCCTTATTATGCACCTCTAGTATCTAGCATGTCTCCTACGCGGGGGGCTTTTAGAGGTCAGTCCAACAGACCTGGCCCTAGCCAGTCACAACCACCACGTCCTCCTAGAGCTTGTTTTGAGTATGGTGACACATGTCATATGGTGAGGGATTGCCCCAAACTTGGGAGGGGTGCACCTCCAATGACTTCTCAGCCACAGCGTGCCCCGCAGAGTTCTCAAGATATGGTTACAGCTCTAGTTGCTACCCCACCTGCTCATCCAGCTAGAGGTGGAAGTCGGGGAGGTAGAGGTCGCCCTAGAGGGGGAGGCCAGGCCAGATACTATGCCTTTCCTACCCGTACCGAGGTTGTTGCCTCCGATTCTGTCATCATAGGTATTATACTGGTTTGTCACAGAGATGCATCGGTTCTATTCGATCCAGGCTCAACTTACTCTTATGTGTCTTCTTATTTTGCTCTCATTTGGGTGTATCTCGGGATTCTTTGAGTTTCCCTATTTATGTTTTTACTCATGTGGGAGATTCTCTTATTGTGGACCATATCTATCGGTCGTGTTTGGTTGCTCTTAGTGGTTTTGAGACCAGAGCCGAATTATTGTTGCTCAGCATGGTAGATTTTCACATTATCTTGGGCATGGACTGGTTGTTGCCCCATTACACTATTCTTGATTGTCACGCCAAAACTGTGATGCTGGCTGTGTCAGGTATACTGCGTGTTAAGTGGAGGGGTACTTTAGATCACACTCTCAGTAGAGTTATTTTTTTTCTTAAAGCTCAGCGTATGGTTGAGAAGGGGTGTGACGTGTATTTAACTTATCTGAGAGATGTTAGTATTGATACCCTTTCAGTTGTTTCAGTTCCAGTAGTACAGGATTTTCCCGATGTATTTCCAGCTGATCTTCCAGGCATACAGCCTGATAGATATATTGATTTTGGCATTGATCTGTTGCCGGGCACTCATCCCATTTCTATTCCTCCGTACCATATGGCTCCTCCTGAGTTGAAGAAGTTGAAGGATCAATTATAGGAAATGCTTAATAAGGGTTTTATTCAGTCTAGTGTATCACCTTGGGGTGCTTCTATCTTGTTTGTGAAGAAAAATGATGGTTTTATGCGTATGTGTATTCATTATCGCTAGTTGAACAAGGTTATAGTGAAGAACCATTATCCTTTGCCTCGTATTGATGATCTGTTTGACCAGCTTTAGGGCGCGCATGTGTTTTCTAAGATTGACTTGCGCTCAGGTTACCATCAGTTGAAGATTTGGGAGCCAGATATCCCGAATACTGCTTTCAGGACTCGGTATAGTCATTACGAGTTCCTTGTTATGTCATTTGGGCTGACCAATGCCCCAGCAGCCTTTATGCATTTGATGCACAGTGTGTTCCGACTGTATCTCGACTCGTTCGTCATTGTCTTTAATGATGATATTCTGGTGTATTTCTGGAGTCGGGAAGATCATGAGCAGCACCTGAGGACTGTGCTTTAGATTCTAAAACAGAAGAAGTTATACGCTAAGTTTTCGAAATATGAGTTTTGGTTGGATTCAGTGGCATTCTTAGGCCACGTGGTATCGAGTGAGGGTATTCAGGTGGATCCGAAGAAAATAGAGGTCGTGTAGAGTTGGCCCTGACCATCCTTAGCTATAGAGATCCGTAGTTTCCTTGGCTTGACGGGTTACTACTGTCGTTTTGTGGAGGGGTTTTCATCGATTGTAGCCCCTATGACCAGGTTGACCCAGAAGGGTGCTCCATTCCAGTGGATGGAGGAGTGTGAGGCGAGCTTTTAGAAGCTTAGGACAGCTTTGACCACAGCCCCAATTTTGTTATTGCCTAGGGGTTCGGGATTTTATACGGTCTATTGTGATGCCTCGAGGATTGGCCT